>NC_044277.2:9659759-10293093 GCF_004027225.2 Strigops habroptila
AAACAAAATAAAACTGTTTTGCAGGTTGTTATCTTTCTCCTTTATGCTTCCTACAACTCTGTGCAAAGGAGCAAAACCAGGTACAGCCACTGACATGAGAGATGGCTCAAAGTGTGGCAATCCGTGGAGCTGGGAAGCATTTCTCTCTCATGAAGTAATGTGTGCTCATAATCCCAGATACACTTTAGCAGGAAGATCAGCTTTTTATAGGGCTCAATTTTCTGCTTTGAATGAGATTTGCTGAGTGTCTGGGTTACTGTGAACCATGGGAGACATTTTCAAAGGCATCTCAGGCGCCAAGGAGCTCAGATCTAAAGAGATTTGGTGGTTCCTGGATCCTTTTGCTGCTTCTGAAATGTTCTCATAAGAAAGAAAAAAAGAAAGAAAGGAAAAAGGAAAGAAAGGAAGAAAGAAAGAGAACGAACAAATTTTTTTTACGGGACAAGTGATATATGGTGTGGCGACAAGAGGTACAGCAATAGGAAATACGTCAATGCTTTAAAGCACAGATTGAAAGTGTCACTATTTTTTTTTTCAATATTTTGAACTGGAGATTGCATGTAATTAATTAATATTGTTAAAATAAGATAAAAAGATTCTCTCCATGTATAGTGGCAGTCCCCGCAATGCTGGCAGCAGCAGATTGTGCCTAAACCCTGTGATTCCCAGGGAGCCCTGTCTCCTGTTGCGATGCTCTGCAAAAGATGTTGCAGGTCCATGAGCAGTTTGCATCACATATCCATGCAGTTGGATTTCACTCCATTTTCAGTGTGTTAGCTTAGCTTTACAGATTTGAGCATCGGCGCCTGGTGTGGTTATTACTCAGAGCTGGCACACTCACCCACTGGCTTTGAGCACTGAGTGCATTGCACCCAGAAGGAGTCAGTAGCTGATCCAGCAGTTGCCTGCTGTTTATAGGAACTGCTCATGATCCCACAGTAAATTGCCAGCAAGCTGCTTTCATGACAGACCACATTCCTTTCCCCCTCATCGCTCCCCTCTCCACACAGCATAGCTGGATTTCCAATTATGGTTGAACACTGATGTGTCTTTTATGCCCCTTTTATTTTTGTTTCTAACCTCAGAAGCCATTGCCAACCTGCGCTTCTCTTAACTAACCATATTCTTCCCTCATCAACATGAACAAGTGCGGCACCATTGAGCCCTGTGTAAATAGCCACAGTGACATCTGAAACAACAGAAATGTTAGTACTCACTTGATGGGGGTTTTTAACAACATGCTTGGAGATGTCGAGGGTTTGCTTTACATCTGCAGCAAATTCACTATGTGATCTGTTGATGGGTTGCAGATGGCATCATGAGCCACTGCTTGCAACAGAAGTAACAACCCTGGTCACATTTTACCACATTAAACAATTTACTTGGGTGGTAATTACATAGCAATTAACTTTGCTGCCTCACAAATGCTATGTGAGCAGTCTGTCTTTTCCAGTTTTTTCTTCTCCATCAGCCTCAGTCTTTTATCTATGGCTGGGTACAAGTGATCCTGCCAGAACAAGCTATTAGGAAATGAGGGCCAGCCATGATCTCTTTGGGAAATAATGTTGGCTCCTCCGGGTAGGACCGGGAGATGAGCTAACAGGGTATTATTTTAGCTACCACTGGATTACTGTTACCACTTAAAGAACAGGCTCCCTCTTGATTGGAGCATTTGATGTCTAGTCCAAATCTTTTGCCCAGGCTCCTTCTGCAGTCACTGGATAGACCACTACCTCCAGAGAGTGATTCACTCCAGCTGTCTAGTGGTAAGGTGAATTTCTTGAGCTGAATGTAGAGGTGATGTGAATAAGATGCTACTTTTACATAACTATATATTAAGTGAAAGAGTCCTTTCTGCATGGCTACAATACTAATGTCTAAAGAGTATATGGGGTGTGGAGAAAGTCTTTACAGTGAGAAAGAGCTTGATCTACCTGTATTAAAAAGATTTGCTTACAGGTGATAAGACAAAATGGCTCTCTGATGTTTTTAGGCTTTATATCCAAGAAACATACAGTGGAAACACTTGTGTGGAACTGAGGGTGGTATCAATCACTGGGACATTCTGTGGTGCTTGGTGGTACATTCCTGAACACTTCACATGAAGACTGGGCGTCTTTCCAGAAGATGTGTTGTAATACATAAAGATGATGTGCTACATACTAATGAGCTGAGTACTGTGTGGACATTTTTACACTGGATGGCCATTGTAATCTTTCTGGAACAAAGTCTTTGTAAAATTCCTTACATACTTTTTGTCTACAGTTCTTGCTGCGCATTTCTTTTGCACATCTTGATGTCCTGGCAATTGGATGCATAGGCTATCCAATGTTGATCCAGTCATGGGATCTGGTCCTTAGGTTGTAAATCTTCAGGGCATATGACATGTCTTTGTTGTGTTAACGTATTTTCATCACTAAAATTATTAATAACCATCTTTAAAGAAGAAAGTGATCATGGAGGAAGGCATTGCATGAGGACAGAAGTGATCCAACTTCCATTCTGCCAGGGTTCTCCTTTGTTATTTTGTTTGACTCACTCAGGTTCAGCACTTCCAGCCCTTTCAAGATTCCTTTTGAAATCACTAGGAGGCTGATTTATAGCTAAGCTTCAGGCTATATAGGCTTCATATAGACTTTCTACTATAAGAGTGCAACAACGCCATTGGTAATTTTTTGACATCTACACTCAATGATAAGCTGCTGTGGCTGTCTGTCATTCAGAGCTGCCAGACCTTTGCTCCTTAATCAGTCAAGAGAGAATTAGTCTCAGCTCATAGTTTGACACCTTCAGTAGGAGGTCTGAATGTGATCTTTTCCCCTTTTTTTTCCCCAATCCTTTTTCCTTTCTACAGAGACTGTAATCACATTATGTGTAGACACTCCTAATTGCAGATGCAGCTTTAAGTGCTACTTTCGCATATCTAAAAGCCAACTACACAGAGCAGTCACGCTTAATAAGTTTCTTTCAAAGGCTTTACCATTTTGAGCAATGTTACTGGACATTGTGGAATTGACTATATTGTACAGAATGGACTGTAAATTGATAAATTTTGCATTATGGAGGAAAGGTGCAGAAGACAGGAGTTTAAAGTCCATTAAAAGTCAGTAGTATTGCTATTTTATAATCTCCTAATGTAGCTTTTACTATCTCTGCCCATCTGTTCTGACAGAACTTCTCTATGTTCTGGACAAAACCCTGAATAAGATATTTTTCTAGTGTCATAAAGTTGTTATAATCTAAGCTCTGATTACAATAGGGTTGTAGTTTTTTTTACCTGTGTTTAGATAATTACTATGCCAAAACTGCTGTAAAGCAAATGGTGTGCTGACTGCTTAGAAAACTGAACAACTTCATTTTTTCTCCCCTTCTAATATTTAGCAACTGTCATTTAGCTCTGTGGCATCTGGAAAAGAGCAGTCCAGCAAAAACTGTTAATGTTATTTTGATGATATGTTTCCATTCCTGACTATCTTGCTTGCTATACCAGCTGCTGGCAGCACTAAAATGCAACTTACAACAGTTTTTAGAGTTATTATTATTTTCCTAGTGTGACACACACAGCAAAAAAAGTTTTGTAATAGACAAGTTAATCTGCAGCTGGAATTTCTGTCGTGGCTTATTTCTTCCAAAATTACAGTAAACTTCTCAGATTTATGCCAGACACTGGTCTGGAAACAGGCTAATATTGTTGAGAATACTACTAAGCTACCTGAGCCATCACTGCTGAAGGAGATCAGAGTGTCCTTGTTTCTATACAGAACTGGCCAGGAATTTTTTGTGGAAATAACTGTGTTACAGAAAATCCAGTTCTGGCAACAGGGACCTTGCTACACAGATTGGGTCAACTCATTCGTTAGATTGAACAGAAAGTTTAAATGTTGGATCATTTTGAAATTAATCCATGTTTGCCTAATGTTGTGGCAACATTTAATAGATGTCATTTGATAAGTACTTTTTGCTACTTTCATTTTCTTTACAGACCAGTATTTCAGCACGATAGCATAGATATCCTAATGCACAATGAATTAAAATTTTTATTGTCTTAAAGTAGTCTGGGCTTGTACTAGCTGAGTATCTAACTAGGTAATATCACTTAAGTCTTATACAGTGAAAGCTAAGAAATTTCCTTAACTCTTAGATATTTATGCAGTCTACATTAACATAGTGTAAAGTCACATCACTGTCTTCCTTCTCAACATCCATATGAGGCAGCAAATTGCTAGTATTTCTGCTTTACATATGAGAAATGAAGGCCAGTCCACACATTTGCTCTCTGTACAGGAGTGTGAACATGAATAGACAGCAAGCTATGCTGCATGCTCAGCTAGCTGCTGAGCTGATTGTAAAAGCAGTAAGAAGGGGCTTAGGCATAAATGCTGTCTTTGCAAAATAGCTGCCAGAAGTGAGAGAAATGTAAATTGTTTTTTCATCTAGGCCAAATTAGCTCTTCGTGGACAGGGACCTTCAAATCTATAACCACTGATTGATTTGGAGCACGGCTTGGGCATAAAGTCTCCCTTCTCCAAAGTGAGTGAAAATAACAGTCCTTCTTGTGGTAGACTTCCACTTCATCTAGAATCACTCTTCACCCTGGCAGCATCTGGACCATAGTAATTCACTTAAGGACCATGACTGTTAGGATGCCTTCCTCTTACTCCCTGTGGCCTCCTGAATACTCTCTTACATTATACAAAGTTGTACAGCCTCAAGAAGAGAAAATAATAGTATGGTGACTCAAGAACTCTCCTAGAGCTGAGCGATGATATCATGTTCTTGCATTGGTCTGTAAGAGTGAAAAACTATGTTTCTTCTAATGCAGATCTGGACTCTAGTAACTGGCTCATAGAGGCTAGAAGCGGTGCCAGCCCTGCTGTCAGACTGCTCACACCTTGGGCCTCAGATGTGTGGGGACAGACAGTGGTATACAGATAGTGAATGCAGATGAGGTTTTGCAGATCACCAGGTCACTTTGCACACCACTAGGAAAAGAGATGTAGCTGCTGGAGGAACTTCCTTCCAAAAAAACTTAGGTGCTTTCAGGGTAGGCAGAAGCTGAGTAGCAAGTTTGAAATTTCCTTGGTATTAAAATATTGGACTTTTTCATGTAATGGCCTGAGGTTGACCTGAAAAGTTTAACTGACCTGCTTTAGAAGCAGGTTGGTTTCTCATGTTGCTTGTTAACACCTTAAATGAAAAGGACTGTAACATTATACTTGTATACGGCCTTTCTGGAAACACTCTAGAATGTGGCTTTGGCCCATGACAGTAGTCTAAGAAACTTCCTCTTCTACTGTGGTCTAAGCACCTTACATGGGTGAGATTTGTAGACTGAGCTAAAACATAGGTGTGACTGCCAAGGTGTCATTTAGGAGATAGGGGCACAGAGCCATCCATAGCGCAGAGCAACCTGAGTTGCTTCCGGCACTGATGATACCAATTCTACGCCAAAGGTGTGGGAATGGGGAGCAGAAATGAGCAGCTGAGAATGTGGCTCTACTTCTCTCGATTCCTGACTGCTGAAGGTGGAAAATCTTTTCACTCACCCTGACATAGCTTCAGAGTAGCTAAGGAGAATCAGGATATCACCAAACCTCTCATGAAACTTAAGTATCTCATAGATTTTGTCCTTTATCTGACAAATCCCAGCTAAGAAAATCTGCAAAATTAGTCTGCAGGGGAGTAGAAAAAGAGTGAAGAAAATAATGCAAGTCACATGAGGAGACAGATATGCAAGGAAAATTTAATCCTTCGGTTTTCATGCTGCATTCACCCAGTTTAGCTGTTTGTCCCCTAAAATAATAATATCATAAATCACAGAATAATTCAGGTTAGAAGGAGCTCAAGAGGTTGTCTGGTCCCATCATATGCATCTTATACCTCATTCAGACATTTTCCTGACCTAAGCGTGGCAATCTGTGAAATAACATCCTTGTTATTAGGTGTCACTCTATAACTACATTGAAGTGTTTTGCATCTATCCAATCTGAGACATAATCCTGAAGATTTTCCTGTTCTGACAAAGCAAATGCAGCCTCAATATTCATAAAAAGTTAGACATTAGGATCATGTTGAGTAATCTTTTAACTGTAAACAATGTGGTCATGGGACTTTGTGTGAGAAGAGTGGGGAAGGGCAATAAGGATTCACATCCGTGATATGTGTGCTCCCTATTGTATACATGGCCAGAGGAAGAAAGTTATGCATGGATGGCTGCTTACTGGCTCCAATTCAGAAATATAAAAGCCCCACTCATGTGAACTGTAAATATATGACTAATTCTGTTGGCCTTAATCTGAACTTTCTCAGTGATGTCTCCTATTGCGTCTAAAAAATTTATGCCTAATATCTCTACATAATCTGAAAATACATAAGAGGACACACTTCACAAAGTAATCCTGTCATTCTAAACATCTGGTAGAAGGCATTCCATGTCCGTGTATGTGCCTGTATGTTTCGTGAGCACAGGTTGCTGTGTAAGCGTATATTACTTCATTCCCTCATCTGCTGTAGAACTGGGTGTACTTTAGAGATCTGGTAACCTTACATTCGCGCCATTTAAAATGAATGAAGCTGAATAAAAACTGAATAAAGCCCAACAAAATAATATAGGAAAATATGCAGCACTGGAGGAAGAAGGACAGGCTGGCTGCATTTCTTATATTCATTAAGAGGCTTCTGTTCCAGGCTTCAAAAATGTAAATATGATGAGCTCTGAGAGGAGTCAATGAGAGCTGAACTGCATGCAGGGAGAAAATAAAGGTCTGTCTAGCTCAGCATCGCTCTCTTGGCCATCTTGTACTCAAAGTAGATACTCTCGGGACTGGGCAAGAGGTTCAAGAGAAACTCCTTATAAGAAGGGAATCATTTACTGCCTTGGTCTTTCATGTGGTGCTTGCTGAAGGACTTAGTACAGGTCATTTTGGGGTAATGTATGGAAGGAAATAAAGGAAGGTGCCCTGCAGTTCTCCTCTTGCTCTTCTTCACCCTCTTACTTAGTTTTCAGGCAAGATCCTTTACTGAAAAAAGCAAAACCAAACAACAAAAAGCAACACCCCAGATAAAACCTCTCCTCAAAGTATATCTGCTCAGCTACTCCATTTCTTCATCACATTCCGTCTCAAAACTCTCTTTTGCTGCTATTTTCCAAGACCACAGTTTCTTTGTTCTTACAATCCTGAGTCTTGTCTTACTTTGTCCTTTGCTCCTGGGGCTACAGAGCTGTTGTTTATTCTGTTTGTACAGCGCTTCTGATTAGAGGATGCCTAGACAAGTTATCCCCTAATTCCCTTTCTTCTTTCCTTGTCTCTGCCTGACAACTCAAGTGCTCTGAAAGGTCTTGAGGTGAAAGTAGACTCCTGGTCCTCCTGAAGCTTCCTGGATATGGTCGCTTCCAGTCTGAATTACTTCCTGATTTTGCGGATTAGTCAGGGCTGGATTCAGTGAGGAGAGAGAAGCATTTAGATGTATCTTGCCCTGGTTTCTGCACCTCAAGACCAATGACTCCAGCTTGTGACGAAGCAGTCTCATCACGTCATGCCAGAATCTGCCATGTGGTTGCTTACATCTGCTCAAATTAACATAGGGTTGGGTTCAGTTGGCCAGACGCTGACACCAGCTGTATTTAGTTCTCACAGCCTTGGCAGGTGCAGTAATTCAATGAGGTTAACCACTAGTTAAAGGGATGCAGAAACCACTTCTTATATTTCAGCCTATTGTATTTTGTGTGGTAGGAAATGCCCTTTTCTATCTTTATGGTTATTGATCATATCATTAAAACGTAACAGTGGCTGGAAAACAGAACTATGTGAAAATATCAGCAGTTTTATTTCCCAGAGATTTTATCAAGAAATATCACCTCCTGTGCCCTCTCCTTCAGGTTTGCATTCAGGTGAAGCAAATATTTCTAAAAAATAAAATGCATAACAACTAATATACATTGAATTTTGTGCTTTTTTTCAGGCACAAATTTAGCAAAAACTCATCAAACCTGCAGGCTAATTGGAGACAACTTGAAGCCCAGCTCAGGTATCTGTCATTTTTGCAAATGTTGGCCAAAGTCTTGGATCAGGAATCAAATGAGAAAACAACCCAAACAGCTCCATTCCATCCTAATATCAGCAGGAATGTGCAGGGAATCCTGAACACAAACGCTGTATTTCACCCTAATTGTCCTTACTGGATATTTCTTATTTTAAAAGTAGCCTTTGAGCCTTATGCTTCATCATTCCTTTACAATTTATTCCAAAACATGTAAAATTCTCACTAGAGTTGATGTTTGGCAGAAAGGAGCCTGGTCCACACACCATTACACAGTTGGGGCACCTTCCTTCATTGGCTCAAAGCCTCTGGAAAGGGCAGACTGAGATCACTGTATAAAGTCACTGCTTAGCTCCCTGATCATGGGTGTTTCACAGCAGCATGAGCTCCCCCCATTGTCCTCACCTCCTTTTTCCTACTCTAGCTGGGGGAGAGCTGCATTATTGCCTCACTTTGCACAGTGGTGTTGTATAATGTTGTGCTACATACGTAGAGCATCACTCGTGGTGTGACCAACAGCCCTTTGGCTGGATTCATAAGTTCTACTATGTGCAGCTTTCTAAATTATATTTCCTTATGTCTGATTTACGTTCAACTGTCTTATTTTTTCTTTTTTTTCTTTTTTAGAAATTTGTCGTGTTCAATTTTTGAAGTTACGATTAAAGAAAATAATAAATTTCTAAAGGTTACTAATTGGCAGTTAACCCAGCGTGGGATAAGTCCTGCTGAAATGTGTGCTGTGTGTCCCAATACATACCAGAACACTGACAGGGTTCACACAGTTTGCTCTCTAAAACCAGTCCTATGAATCTTCATTAAGCCAGAAATTATAGATACTATCACAGCTCTAATTCTGGCTTTCCATATCCGTATCTGAGATTGTGCATAGCAAAGATACCACTTCATTTCCAAATAATTTACAAAGGGTGTATTTTTCCCCACTGAGAAGTTGTATTGTAACAGCAATCAGCAATTCAGAGCTTTCAATTAAACATTGTGCCATTTAAATGGCAGTAAAAATGAAATGGTAGAGCAGAATGGGAAAGAATATAAAAACAGGTGCAATTACACTCATTTTTATTTCAGTCTCTTAAATTTTAATGCCTTTTACAGGCACATGAATAAATGAATTATGCACAATTCTTAACTGTTGGGAATTAATTCATACTGTTCCAGAAAGCTCCAGTTCAGCAGAGGTAGCAAAGGGAATAATCGGTTCTAAAGGTGCCAGCTGTTGGTCATAGGTCTTCCAGTGGTTCCAGGTTACGTGCCAGGAAGTTACAGCATTACAGCACCTGCTGTGTGAATGGGGATCAGCGGAAGTGATCCCACCATATCCTGACAAAATCATTTCCTGCCAATATCAGTGGGAGATAGCTGGCTTCTTACTTTGTCTCCGTGGAGAACTGTGGTGCCTCTTAATATTAGGAACACTTCAATCCCACCCTCAAGTACTACTAACAGTATAAGTTGCTTTTTCCTGACAACCAAAGCTCCATACTTGTGACCTTGGTAACTGTCATTATTAGCTCAGTTGCCTCTCATGAAGATCTATACACTGATTTGCAGTAATATTTGCACAGTTACAGAGCATATCTGTAACTTGGGAACATTTCATTTAGGCTCCTTGTGGGTTGCAAATTCCCTTCAGTTCAAGGCCATTTACACCTAATGGAATTTAGACTGCTAACTATGATTCCGGAGCTGAGGTTGATGCTGCTGTCAATGGGAGTTTGAACATTCCTCTAAGGATCTTCTTTAGATGTCTGAAGTTTGATGACATGAATACTCCTCCTTTGTCTCTCTGAGGCAAAGGATATATCTGAAATCACAGCTTCAAAAAGAAGTACTGATTTGATTAAAACAAGTACCTCATTTCTCTGCTAAAGGTCTAGTATATACATAAAAGAACTGGAATAAGGCTTGACCTGGGTTACTTTATTGGCAGGACTCCAATCCTTTACAAATTTTAGGGAACATCGGCTATTGATCTGAATCATATCAAGCCCTTTTCTTCCACGTTTTGTGTACCCTGTGTTCTCACCAGTCAATAGAAAGAGAAGCTGAGAAGCTCACATGGGATTTTTCGCACCTTGCAAGAGAAATGAGGTGATTATAATAAGCTTATTACACCATGTCTCCCTACCAGTTTCTGCAAACAGCTCCAAATGATCAGACTGCCTTTCTCCAGCACTTCTTCTCTGAAGTGAGCCAGGGTTGTCAATAGAAAAAATTATTTTCCAGGTGAGTTTGCAGCACATACATGCACATCAAGTATCCAGGTATCTTTTCTCAGGTGTGACATAGCAACATAAGGTCAGATAGCCACAACACTAGTTTACTGAGTGAGTGTTGTACCAGACATAAGATGCTGTTAGACGTCTCTTGCTCAGCAGCCACGACTGTCTAATTCCATCATACCTTCCACATGCATATGAAGATTGGCTCACAGTGAGTGTCTGGCCCAGTGGACACGGTGCGTTAGCCATTAAATTTTGTCCTAGCTGCAAAAGTGTGAAGGGGGGACACAGACTTGCATATATAAATGCAACTAATTTATGCAGCTGATGGGTTCAGTATCTTGTCATCCAGATCTATGTTAAAAGATTCACAAAGGAACAAATAGGAACAGAAACAGGAACTTCAGCTTTACCTGCATCTGTTAAATCAGTAGCCTTTTGGTTTCATGATCTCGATTATGGGCTCTGGAAAACACAGCAAAAAACCTCTCCTCCATTTCCTTGCCCATATTTTTATAGTGGGTAAGGAGCTGTAGACCAGCTGTGGTCGGAGCGCTGCATTTCTTTGTGTTACTGTATTTTTTTAAACCTTCATTATTATTCTTCAGAGCATTACACTGACATCACCGCCACTCCCGTCACACCAGGGGAAACTGGCTAGATAAAAAGGCATTCCTGTCTGTCCTCTGTCTGCACCAAAGACAACAGTTTTAGGGAGGAATTACAATATGAGGCTATTAAAATTATTAAGAGTATCAGGTTCTAAGTTTGCTAACAGCAGTGTAACTTCACTCCCTTTTTCCACGGTGCTTTGTAATTTATTCTCATCTGAAAATATCCTGGATTCTGGGCCTAGGAACACACATGGAGTTCACACGATTTGTCTTTGAATTAAACTTGTTGCTGCATCTCAGATGAAGAACTGAGATAACGTTAAGTGGAACAAAGAGTCCTCCCGGTATTCCCCTCCCTTCCATTCCTTGTAATGAGATCAAAGATCCCTGAAGTGCAACGATAGTTTATAAAGCAGGGAAAGGCAAATCTTTATCCCCCTCCTGCTGAGACCTTTCCCTGATTTCAGGCTGCTTTCTACGTGCAGTCAGCGTGATCTGTAGAGTAAGGTGCTCTTTGATCCCCAACTACTCTGATTTGACTTTTTTGACAGCCTTGTATTCTGCTTTTGCATCCCCAGCAACAGCACAATGTGCAGCCTTTAACAGGCTGATGCTTCAGGAGTTTTTCTCCCACTCATAAACATTTGATTAAAGTAAATATAAACAAGGAAGATTTTCTCGAATGATAAAGGATTAGTGGCAGCCAAGGAGGCAGCTTCTTGTTGGTCATCCACTGAAAAGTATCTTCTGCTATTGCAATGGGATCTCCTACAGGTAATTCTGTGCCTCCGCCAGGTGATCTGCAGCATTTTTCTCCGTTGTGTGCATTTGCAAAGGGAATAAAAACCAAACCCTACCTTGCTCCAGAAGGAAAGCTACTCATCCATATCAGCTCACTGTCTCTTTCGTCTTGCAGTTTATCTCCTTTAGAAATGGCATAACAAATCTAGCTCAGACTTTCTCTTCCAGAGCTGTGAGCTCCTTGCAGCCACTCACCTGTGCTGTACAGGTAGAGCCCTGCCAGTGATATGTCCAATCAAGTAACCTGTGGGAACCCATCACCCCACACCTCTGTCAGAGTAGGTCCAGAGAAGCCCACTGCTCTTTGCTCAGTCATCTGTGGGCATCAACAGGCAGGATTCCCTGTGGGTAGAGACCAGGCTGTGTCATTAGCTTCACAGGGAAAGAAAAGTGCTCTGAACAGAGACTGCAGACTTCTTTCGGTAAGAGAGATGAGCATATGCCCAGTTCAAGAACTGCTTACACGTGTTCTGTCAAAATGTTTCAAGTGTGAGACTCCGATAGTGTGTTTTTATAATGTCCAAGGTACAGATTTTGTGAGTCAACACCTGTGAAAATCCTTCAGCTCAGTTGTATTCTGTTGTGTTTCTCACAGGAGAAAAGTGCTCTTTCCAATCTTAAGAGTTTCACGTATTTAGATTGTACCGGAGCTAGTTAGGAAAGATTTCTTTTTACAGTTATGTCTTCACACAGCTGACCTGCTGTCAGAGCCATATTATTTCTTCTAGCACATCTGAGTTACAAATATTTTACTTATGGAATTTGATCTCCCTTCCTGATAACAGTAATTTTAAAATGTCAGACTTTTGGAAGGACTCTATAAAAAAAAAGGGAAAAAGATAGAGGTAACTCTGTGGCCTGTTTAAGAGTAACTCCTTCTAAAAGAACAAAGCATATGAAAACAGGAATCTCTAGAAATCTTATTTAGATCGATATACTTGTTTGGTAGCTTATTGACCAGTGGTGGCACATAAGTCTCAATAAGACATTCCATGAAATGACTGCAAAAATATATAAATGAAACAAACAACCAATTCCCACAGCTGCAAATAAAATGGGAGAAATAAGTGTGCTTTCAGTGTTCAGTCTCATCCTTGTTTGCTTTTAAATGACATGCCACTGGGGCAGCATTGCATTAAATTGTCCTAAGACCTCCTGTAAAAGGTGTTGTTTTTTGATTCAAAGCAGTTGGAAAAACACGTCTAAATGAAAGTGCACTCAGAGGACCAGCTGTTGAGATGGCTGTGCCACTTGAAATCTGGGACAATATAGCGCAAAACTGTCTCAGAACTGGCAAAGAAACAAATCCAGGACTGATATTCCAGTCAGGAGTCAGTTTGCCAACAGGAGTGCAAATACGAGGGTAGGCGAAGACTTGGATGTGAAGCTACAGTCATGACAGAGAAGTAACAAAGACCTATAAATGTGACTGTTTTTTGAAACATTGCAGTTTATTATTTTAAAATCGCCAGTTTACTAATGGAGGTATTGGAAGATAGAGCAATCCAAGCAAGAGCAATCAATAGCAAAAAGAACTGTGATTTCAGGCACATTACACAGATTAATTAAGCAATCATTAAAGTGCACTGATTTATATAGGAAGTCATGTAAACGATCACTTACCAAAAGTGTGCCATTGCTAGACTGTAATGGGCATAAGATTAAAATGTGTGTCTGGAGGCTGTGTGCAAACAGAAAAGAAGAAAGAGAGAAGAAATTCCTCTTTTTATTTTTTCTGAAGGTAATAGGAGACTCTGAGAAAATACCTGATATCAAAATACTATCAGGCGGTTGACTAGTCTCGAAGGAAATTCTCTGAAAACCATGGGAGTGGGAACACTTATGGAGACTTGGAAGAAACAGCTGAAGGATTAGGCCACCCACCCCTGGATCCTTAGCTGTCTTTAAGCACTTTTGTTTCATTCAGTGAAAGTTGGCATTTATCTTCTGGAACTAGCTGACATATAGGAAAGTACTCTAATGCCTTTCTGTTCACAGTCCGGATGTGCATTTTTACCCAAACTTTTTTGAGGTCTCTTTTTATTCAAACTATTCAACTCAATGTATGAAATCCTCCTGGTCCCTGTTGGAAAAGCTTGTGGAGCTCCTGACATGCACCAATCTAACGCCAAAATTTCAAACCCCTGAGTGACTATATGAACATGTGTGGTGGAGAAGCAAGAGGGAGAAAGCATGCTACAGCTATCCCTTTAGAGATTGCAGGAAAGCAGTGCTAATAAGTAGGGGGAGAAATGGCAGTGTTGTCCAGACATTAAAATCAGAAAGTCACCATATCGCTGGTTCAGCTGTGCTCTGCACGCCGCCGAGCTGGGAGTGCCAGCTCTGAGACACAGAGGCAGTGAGAGACATAGGAATACAGCTGATATAGTATGAAATAACCAGATGTGGAATTTTAAGGCATGAACAGGTGTGGACATCTCTGAATGCACTTTTGTCTGGGTAAGTGCCCTGCAGAGCCTGGAGATCAAAGTTAGGCTCTGGTGGTGGAACAGAGGTTTGTCTTTTGAAGAACTGGGCGAAAGCTCATTTTGTGAGCAGACGATAAGCAGATAAATGCTAGCTGGGAGGGTAAAGGGCTGAGAAAATAAGAACAATGAAAAGTTTGCCAGGATTAAAAGCATCATCCTCTGCATGTTTCCTCATTGAGTTCTTTCACTTGGCTGGCTCTCATCCAGCAGACACTTGGATAGAGCTTATGGTTACATAAAGGAAAGCACCTGAAACACCTCTTTTTTTCTGTGTGCACCCACACATGTATAGATGTATAACTTCTAGATTTAATACTTGTCCTACTGGGAATTAAAGAGTTGCCACTGGACTTGCTTGTGAGGCACCACTCTTCCCTTCATCTCTATCCAATTGCTTTGTCTGTAACATGACAGAGGTTGAAAACAGCCTCACACATTTGTGTGTCTGCCACTAGAAACAAATATAAAATAAAAAGTCTGGTGGAAAGAAAACAATGGGCTTCATTCAGCTCCCAGAGCCTCTTTGTTTTCCTTCTGGTCACATGTGTGAGCTCTGCTACTATCCTTTCCACCAAGTCAGTTCTCTATAGGTCCCTTTTTTCTCAGATAATACTTACCAAGTTCCCACAGATCTTTCTGCACATGCATCCACTGGTGATTTCTGCATGAAAACAGGCTTGCTTGATATGTAGCATATTAAAGTTTCACATCGAATCCCATTATCATTACTATTGTTGTGATAACATACTGTGGCTGCAGTCTTAAACACTGCACAAGCGTGGAGGGCAAAAAAAGCTCTGCCTAGAAAAGCTTGAAGACAACCAGCCATAAATCAGCAACCACCACCACCACAACAACAAAACAATCAGAAATTGAGAGAACAGAGGATTTTTTTTCTCCTCCTTTGCCTTCTGCTAACCACCCCTCTCATCTCTGTCCAGCAGTGGAGACACGTGCTCCACCCTGCTTTGTCCATGCAGAACACTGCCCCTGGCAGCAAGGGGCCTCATGCCACATGTGCATTGCACAGTGAAGACAGAGGGAAAAGAAGACGCTGGCATGCCTCTGACTGACCTGACTCATTGATATGGATAACACCAGCATTGACAGACTCTAGCAGGCAGTAACTCGGATGAGAGAGTGCACACAAATGAGGCTACGCTGCTGCTGCTTTCAACTCTGCTCTGCTGAGGATTAAGTTGGGACAGGCATAGTGGCATGCATCAGTGTTTTGGAAGGGAGAAAAAGGAAAAATGGAAGAGGAATCCTCAACCTACTCTCTCCCAGGCTCATTCATCCCCAACCCCATTCATCTCTGTCATGAAACCCACAGACTAGGGATGGACAAGCACTGACGTGTCTGACCAGGAGCTGTTTTACTTTGTCTGTGGGAGGGCTTGCAACTTGAAGGCAACTTCCAGCTTTTAGATAGGAGGCAGTAACTCCATTCACTTCCTCCTAGCAATGGATGTGAATCATATGATGACACAGAGATAGGAGGAGTTTAGTCTCTATTTGAAGTTACATCCTTGGTTACTGATGTTCATGTTGCATTGAGCATAGGTTCTGAAGTCCTTACATTGCCATTTTCCAACATGCCACAGAGTTTTGCACTGACAGTTTTTAGACTGCATTAAAGAAGCTGTCAGAGGTGCAGCAACGTGTTTTGACAGCCAGACAGTTGACAGCTGATGCTTTAGACACCTGGGGAGGCCTTGGGAGTCAGTTTGCAGCTCTAGGATAAGCACGTTAAGTGGACGTATTGGGAAAGTAGCAAAGTTATTAAGAATGCTGGGATTTAAACTGTCATCAGAAAACTGCCACTATCCTGGCTTGCACTCAATTCTTGTTTTCCAGGCTACCTGTGCAAGGGCATGCTGTTTCTAAGGACCTGGTGAATTCCATCGTGTTAAAGTCCCACAGTATCGTAGGGAGCATGTACCTGGCTTGCTTCACCTCAGTAATTACAACTCTGGCCTGGATTTTATACACATCAGCAGGTTAAAGTTGGAAGGGTCCTATTTTGCCTTCTGCCTCAGCTAGTCTTCTTCCCCATTCTTCTCTGACTAGCCTGCAACTCTGGTTTGCAAAGGCTGCATGTAATAAACTAAGATTATTTAAAGCAGCTGAAGATATTGTTACCAGTCCCATTTCACTGGATTTGAAAATTCAGCACTAAATCTCCACCAACCTTGTTTTGCTGGGCTTTGACAAACCAGGGCTCCTACCTGAAATACATAGCATTTGTTGCACAGATGTAAGAAATGCATCTGTGGTGACACATACATACATAACCCAAACTCACTTTCAGAGCAATCCATCATCTTAGTGGTTCTTTTCCTTTCCCTGTTTTCCCATGGAGATGATTAATTCACTTCGAAACTCATTCCTTCATCTTGAGAGCTAATGCAAGGCTTGTTTAGGAGTAGTTCTAACCAAGATACGTGAGGACATTTGTAGCTGAGCCAAGAGGCCCTGTTGCAGCTCCAGCCGACATGCAGCTCTAACAGCTGATCCAGACATCTACCAAACAGCTGGCAGGATGCGGCCCACAGCTGTTAGAACAAAAGACAGGGAACAGTCTCTGTTTAGAGCGGCAGAAGGGATAGTTTAAATCCTATGACCTAGGGACTAGCAATGCACAAAGGAAGAGGTTTTCAAGCACCCTATGTCACCCATATGCATATGCACACATGCATATATGCTTAGTTGCAAAGGGCGTAGTAAAGGAATTTGGGATGATAGTAGCCTCAGTGCAGCTAGTCTTGTCAAGGCTGCATGTTCAACTCCCAGTAAGAAAATCCTTTTGGGATCCCCTCCTTATGTGAGGGAGAGAAAAGCAGGAGAAATGGCTGGGTCTGTGTATGTGGCTGCTCTAGTTTTTATGGGTGTGGAGATGCATTAGTGAAATAATTTCCTTGCTTCCATATGATTTGAAGCCATGCCAAGTGCTTTAATAGTTCCCTTGTACATCAAGTAGCAAAAGATACTGAGGCCATCTGTCTTGCTGTTTAGATATCAGACATATATAGATATAGACATACATAGATATAGTAACAGACCACTGTTTAGATATCAGAGATGCTGAAGGTCAGATTTGAAAAGAAATTTAGGAGCCTAGAAATGATATGCTACAATGATTGACATTTAGGAGCCAGGTCTATGGAGTGGGATCTAGAAATTCAGAGTGTCTTTGTTCCTTACACAGACCCTGAGGACTACTGGAGTCTCCAACCTGCTGCCCAGACAGGGAGGGTATGCAGATATGGATACTGAGGAAACACTGAGGACAGTAGTGTGGGTGAAGTACAATTCCTACAGATGCATTACTCTGGAGAACAGGGAAAAGCCAAGAAAAATATTGTAGTGACTTGATTTGGTAACTGAGCTGATTTTCTCCAAGTGAGGTCTGACCATATGCTGCATTGGGCTGACATGGGATTGTACATAGGTCTTCTGTGGAGATCTATCCATCTGCAGCTTATGATCTCCTGTACTTTGTCACATAAAAGCTTGAGGACTAACTGCAGTCAGAGAAGGAAAAGCCCTCTTAGCTGCTGAACCCCAGCCCCCTGCAGTATGAGATTATCCTCTTGGTAGACCTTACTGTAGCGCAGTGAATGGGTGAAACAGAAAACCAAATGAAAGAGTTATTTGGCTTCATGGAACTCAATTTGGAAACTACATTTTTATGAACATCTGGTAATGTTGCCTCCCACTCATAAATGTCAAATGCAGGACCCTCTGTGTCCCTTTGGTCAGGATCTTCCCCTTCTGCTGCAACACTTTAACCAGGGAAGAATTTAGAGCATTTCCTTCTTCTCAGCAGGTTAGAAATTGCAGGCTTTTAAGGAAAAAAAGGTTTGTTTCTCACTACTTTATTTTTACTTTCTGGTCAGAAGGGACCATTTTATATCTTTTCATTCATTAAAAGTCCTCATGCATTTTCCTGGTCTTTGTGTCAGAAATAGATTTCTCTTTCCGTATTATATTCTCAAATTTCAATTGAGCCTGGAAGTGAATGTCTTTAAGTAACTGTAAGTCAGAGCTTTTAATTCACTATATAGCAATTATTTATTTAACTGGAGCTTTTTGGATGGTCTAAATCAGAAAGGCCAGCTGCAGGCCTACGGGTTGGCTCTGGCCTGTAGACCAAATCCCTGCAGATGAGACAGGGACATCTGTTTTGACAGTGAATATGCTGCCCTAATTGCAGCTTGCTCCAATGCCAACCCTTGGTGGATACATAAGCCCAACCACCACCACACTGTTGTGTGGACACAGGAGGAGAACACAAGGACCCCTGTGTATGAGTTAAGCCTGGCAGTTAGCTCTGCACTATGTCTCTGATTTGGCTTCCAAAGGAAAGTCATGAAACTAGGATTTGGGTCCTATAGTTGGCAAAGTCAGATGATCCAGGTTAAGTAATTTGTCATCCTAACAACTGTGGGATGATATTGTAAACCAAGGATGGGCTTTAACACTTAGACTCCAATGGATTAAACTTAAGTAGTTATAGCTATAACTAAGCCTCTCCTCCTGCCATGCTTTGTCCTGCCCATGTCTGCAGAATACCTACAAGATTTCCACCTCAGCACAGGAGCAGCAAAAGACAACATGTGCCCCTTGTTCTGTTGTTGGGATACACAGACAATTGTCCCCAGCCCCAAATTCACTGAAATCAATGTTAATTACCTTCCATGGGCTTTGGTTTAAAACTGCTAAAGATAAATATTGTTCAAGGAAAAAAAATGGAGCCATTGTTTTCTTCTCAAAGGTAAAGACCAACAAAATCATGTCAGTGAAAATAGCCACAGGTACAAGGGATCCTAGCTTGATGCTACAGTGATACGTGACTGTGCAGGGTTGCAGATCCCAGAGACATTTTTCTTCCCACTGCAAGCAGCCATCCTGTAAGGCCCTAATGCAGTGGGTAGAAGTGAAATACATCCATGTCACTAGACTGTCCACAAGGGTTTAGCTTCACATTTAACATTTCTCCTTCTGTTACACAAGACTAACTGTGCAGCATCTCTAGTTGCTCCCTGGAGGCCGTTATATTAATGGTGATTCCAGGCCTCCACTGGAAGTAGATAACATCCATTAATGAGCTCCTGTGTATGAAAAAGGGAAGGTATTCTAAAGCATAAAACATTGCTAAAAAATTTATGCAGATAACCCAGATGAAATGGCTAGAAATCAGCTTATCGAAGTATCAGCATCTTCTGTATTTCTTAATTTATCACTTGACTTAAATAGTGTTCATTAGTCCTAGCCCAGAAGGGGGAATACTTAGACACTGCCCTTGACTTCAAAAACTTATAGCTTAAGTTCAGATGGTACACAGTGTAAGAAAACCACTAGAGAGATCTACTAAGATACTCTTACCGAAACTCTAAAACTCAGAAAATGAGGAACTGTTTCTGCTTTCTTCATTACTGTGTTCATGAGCAGGGCCCTTCAGAATCCCATTAGCCAGTGTTACTGTTATTTCCTTCTTCCTGTTCCACAGGTTTGGCTATAGCTGTCTGAAAACTGGCATAGGATGAAGATATGCTCCTCCTGTACCTTTCTTTCAAGACACCTGGCTGAAGTCCCCCTCCCAATTATATACTAATCAGAGTCAAAAATTAATGCTCTCACTGTTCTCTGAAAGCTACCAAGGGGCTTTTCTTTGTTTCCTTATGGGTAGTGTCTGTAAGACACAATCCTGGCATCTGTTAAGAAACTCTAGTGGCTAATCATTCTAACTAGGTGAAATTGCTCATCTCTCATTGTCTGCTACTTGCAAATACGTGGAACAGAATACACAACCGTTACTAAATTTTAACGCAGAAGATTATATTTTGGACAAGTAATTCAGCAGAGTTTACTGGCTGAATTCAAGGAGCTCTTCTGAAATATTTTATTCAATATTTCAACAGTTCTTTTCTTGTCCTTTCTTAATCACACTTCAAGAAACTCCAATTTACCTGGCAAACAACCCACCCCAGGCTTGCAATAGAGGACATAGTTCAGTCCTGTTCATCACATTCTCCGTAACAATGCAGCTGTGTTCTGCCACAAAGCGTTTCTAAAGCTGTTTCCATGAATGAATTTATCCTTCATGGCAACATTAGGTGACAAAAAAGAACTGCAGATATTTTAATGGTGGCCAGTACAGCCAATGACATAGCATCAAAAACTTCAGTGTCAGTAAAACACATACTGATTTCTCCAATGCATTTTGGTCTAATAGAGTCATAACTGCCTACCAGAAGTAATTTTGCTGTTTTGATGTAGTTTACATGTTTGCTTGCCTACATCCATCTCTCTTTAGTCTTCTCATTTAGACTGTTACCTCTTTGGGATCTGGACCATCAATTTATTCCCTGTGACAGCATAGCCATGACGAAGACCAGAATGCTTACACACATATGTTTATTTAACTAAAACCAGCTGAAAAAATTGTCCTGGGCTATCCTTAAAGAGAATAGGAAAATATTAAAGAATTTCTCATGGCTGCCAGTGAAAAATCAGTCCTTTAAAAAGTGCATTGAAAGACACCCTTTAAAACATAGTTAGAAGTTGCTGAACAGCCAACCATCCCCTCTAAATGTCTATGGCAAAGGCACTAATAGTGACATATATATAAAAGCTTATAAGTTTATATTCATATAAACTTCCATTATACCATTATTGCTCAGCATCCACAGGGGACAGAATGATTTTTGCACACAGGCTTGTGTGAAACAGCACTGAGACGTGATGGCCTACACTTGATGTTTCTTCCTTGCCACAAAACCAGCCCCTAAATGGTTTACCTTTATGCACAGCATGGTGCCTCTGTAATTCGTCAGCCTTCAAGGCTTAAGTATATCTTCCTATTAAGTTAGTTAAAGCTGCATAGGTTTAAGATCACAATCTGCTAATGGAAAGACATTAGGTGTTATTAACCATAACTGATTAAAACTGACAATATTTTTATGGAATGTAATTTTTGTAAAATCATAAGCAATTTCCTGCTAGTATTTGGATAACATTTACACTAGCTATTTAATTCATTTCCAAACTATAAATAACCAGGGAATTATTAGGCTTGGTTGATTGTGGATATAGGGAAGTAACAGTGTAAAATGCAAGACTCTTGTTGGATGGGGAAGGACATGGTCAGACTTGCAGGAGTAGGTAAAGTTCCATTGAATACAGAGAAACAATTAAGTGGCTAAACACTTGTTACTAATTTTTTTTATTTATGTTGGCCTTTCACAGCTAAGAGCTGTACATGTCCCAGACAAGTTGTAAACAATGGGTAAGGTAGAAAACAACACATGAACACAGATAGAATGAAAGCCTGAGGCAATTCACGCATGAAACTTTGCAGTATTAATCCACTTGCTATTGTTATAAATTTACCCCCCGTTGTCATCAATCTAACCTTTGATTAGTTATAATTTCTCCATCACTACCCCAATTTGTACAGGGATGTGCTCTCCGATGAAGCTTTCAGCTTAAAGTTGTGTGGTTTCTGGAAGTAGATATAGTAGGTCATGTTGTGCCATTTCAGTGGCAGATTCTTCAAACAGTAAATATTCCTCTGATTATTTCTACACGCAGTATGGTAGCAAGGTCCCATCCTCCCTTTTCCCAGTTTTAATTTGGAAGATCTGTGTATTTATGCTTCTTGTCCCAGCAGAAGACAGAACATTGTCTTGGACAATGGAAATTAGAAAGACTTGGAAAGAGATGCTCATTTAGAATATAATCAGTTCTATAATTTGCACAAAAGATTCAAAGTTGGCATGACTTCTCTAGAAACCCTAATATTTCAGACTGCTGAAACACTTTCTGACAGAGCTGATGTGGCCATAAAGTATAAATCTAATCTGTGAGATCGCATTGTCAGCCATGCAAGAACACCAGGTTGGAGAATGGATGATTAAATGGATGGACATCTCCTGTTGGGTAGCTACTAAGCGATCATGACTGTTCAACCCAGAGAATAGATGGTAATCATAAAAGTCTGTACAATCATAAGCAACACAAGTGAAAAAGTAGTGATTGTTCACTGCCTTTTGCAGAAGGAGAAGATGTCATGTGAAAGCATCAGGAATCAAGCCCAGAGACAACTCTTTACACAGCATGTTGTTAAGCTGTAGGATCACCCCCCACAGGATGTGGGGGATCTGGGTTCAGGAAGGAACTGGACCAGTTCATGAAGGAAAAATCCATTGAGGGCTATTAAATACAAAAATTCTAAGTCTGGTTTAGAACATCACTGAATTACAAATTATTGGCAGCTGGGATAGTATTCTGGGAAAGTATCCCTGAATGTTTTCCCTAGCTCTTCCACGGGGATCTACAAGTGGGCTAGACTGACCTTTAGTGTGAGATGGTGTAGCTGCTTTTTTGTACTTACCTCATGGAATTAGTTTAGGCTCAAAGGAAGAAGTGCCCAGCTTGTATGATGATTGTAAAACTGTACATTTCAGGATGTCTCTCTTATGTTCTGCTCCAGAAAGTTAGTCAAGCCTGTAGGCAGCTTCCTGCACACATTTAGCTCCATCAAAACAAATGCCAAACTTAAAGCTCATGTTTAAGCTAAACCAGAACCTGAACTCCAGTTTCAAAGACACAAGTGGAAGGGTCTATGATAGGAAGTATTATTCCCAATGTGGACACTTTCAGGGCTGTATTGCATTGAGCTACATATAAATTACAATATGGCTGAGAATTGTTCTTTTAAGGGCCTTGCTTCAGCCCCACATATTTGTTTTGAAACTTAAAAAGGTACTTTAAACAAGGAACCTGGAAGATAATTGTGGTTAATGGTTGGCTTATGTCAATGTCCCTGACAAAACTTCTCAGGTGAAAAAGCACCAGTGGGTTTCTCTTCTTTAACTGAAAACTCAACCATGAAACTCAGTGCAATTCATCATCAAATAGATTTTTCACACCTGTTCGGAAAAGGTAAAAACCACCAAAGAACCATCTGGGTGTCAGAAGCAGCATCTGGAGCTGTGGGAACTGCTGATTCACCACCCATCTAGGAAGAAGAGGTGTTATTTTTTTTCCTAGGCTACTAACCTATTTTCCACCACTCCTTTCTTGCGCAGTCGAGATATTAGTCTATCTTTGCCCTCTATTGTATCTACCAGGAAGAGGACTGTGCAATAACCTGGGTGCGGTATAGCTAACTGAAAATGGTGGTAAACAAGTGGGTTTTTATAGCTGGAATCTGAAGCAGAGTATTTCCTCTCCTTTAAAGCCAGAGCTACTTAGCTTTGGGACAGGTGGAGCAAATAGATTCCTCTTGGGGAAAGCAAAAAAAAAAAAAAGTGTGAAAGGATTTTTCATTATATTATTTGTTTATTTTATGCATTCCAAACATTGACAACCTGTATTTTATATGCTTTTTATCTCATTTCAATTGAAATGTTGACACTTTTGATTAAATCTTTGATTAACCCAAATCTGAACCCATTTTCTCTAGCACGGAACAAGGAAACACTCTCTTTTTTTGTTTTTTTTTTCCATACCTTTTTGGATGGGTGGTAATTTTCTCTGTCATTATGGTAACATTTTTCAGCATGTGCAATCTTGCAATATCACCTCAAGCTTTTAATTCTACCCAGAAAAATAGATTCAACTCAGTGCAAATTATGCCAGATAATGTCGCTTTTCACACAGGATAAAAGAACAGCAAGTGCAAACAACAAGAACTTAGATTGCTTATTTAACCCTACATAGTGTTTAAGGGTATAGTGCTCATTATAATGGGATCCTGCAGACAAAAACATCATTGTATTTTAGAGAAATCAATAGAAGGCATCAGATTCAGGAAAAAGTCAAGACCAGTCAATCAGTGCTCTAATAACTATCTAATCTAAAGGCCACTAATTTAGGTGCCTAACCTCAGTGAGGAGAGGTGGCGGTTAGGAATCTCTCTCTCCTAACTCTCTGTCATGGGAATTCTGTATTTTAAAGGGGAGTTAAACAAGCGTTAGAGGTTGTCCATGAACCTTATGGAAACATAAGGGATAAGCATGCTGGAATCTACAATGTTAAGATACTCTGCTGTGAAATAATAACCAAGAAAGCATGAAACACTGGAGTATTAATCCACTTGCTATTGTTATAAATTTACCACCCATTGTCATCAATCTAACCTTTGATTAGTTATAATTTCTCCATCACTACCCCAGTTTGTACAGTGATGGGCTGTCTGATGAAGCCTTCAACTTAAAGTCGGGTGGTTTCTGGAAGACTGTTACAAGTTATCACAGATAACAGGACTCAATACACCAGAGAAATCGAGCATATTGCTTATAGGATTGTTATGATAGATTGTATTCTTTTGCATATTTTGTACTTGTCAGAGAAGATGAATTAATAATGATCCTGTCTGGCCTAGTTGAAACAGCATCTCTGAGGAACAATCTTCATGTAATTTCAGTCATTCAACTCTAAATGTTAGGCAGTCAGCACTGTAAATGTTGTCCATTGTTTTGTTTTTTTTCTTCTAGGTATTTTTAAACCAAATAGTGTTGTTTTTGTTGTTTTACTGTTTGGATTTGGGTTTTTTTAAGCCTTTTGTTTGCATGCTGATAAAAAAAAAGCTCTGCTTGCATCTTTTCCCTGCAGAACTAGTCATGCCGTGTTGTAATAATAACCAAATCCCTCCCCACATCAATGTCACAATGTTTGTTTTAGCTATCTTAAGTTCAGCTGCCAACTGTTCTGTTCTTTGGATTTTATTGCAGGAAGTATAAATTCCCCTTGGTTTGGCTAGAGGTGGTTTTAGAAGCCTTCGAGTGAGGGGGAAGGGTAACAGAAGAGGGACGGGAAAGGACAGAACAGCATGTCTGTTTTTGTTGGAGCGCGGTGGCAATCAGTTAAGGACTATTAAGCTTGATGGCCTTGATGTTATAGCACCGCATCTCTTTTTACCATTTCTTAATCACTACAGAGTAATAACATCTTTAAAATTTATTGGGACAATTAGAAGAAAGCACAGTTCCTTTGACCCCAGCGGTTTCAAAGACTTCTATGGCTTTCTTTTCTCTCTCCCTCTCCTTTTCTTAAAGAAAGAATAATCACTGGACCAAACTTCTCAAGCAGTTTCTACCTTGAGATTTATGTCAAGTTCCAAGTTGCTGATAACATGATAATTAAACTCAAAAAGATAAGAGGAGGAACGTATTCATGATTCAAACTTGTGCTATGAATAAGGAACTCATTTGAGTAGAGAAAAAAGTCCCTCCAGTTCTTTGCCTGAAATTTGACCCAAATACTTTTTCAAGAGGTTGGAAGAAAGGGAAGGGAATTTAGTTAGCACTTCTCTTTGTCTACATTCCTAGTGGCACTTGAAGACAGGTTATACTGAAACACGGTACAGAGGTTGCTTCTTGTCTTTTATCAGACTAAGTGTACTGTCCCATGTCCCTTCTTCATCTCATTTCCTCCTTCCAGTTCAGCTTTTCTCTTTTTCAGTGCACTCTCTTTGTTAGAAATCTGTTAATTTTATCATTCTGAATTTCTTTGTTTTCTTTTTTCCCTATTTCCTATGCAAAAATAATTGCCAGTGCTCATTTTGTTTATGTTCTCCACACAGAAAGATACTTCGCTTCTCTGCTCTGGTACCAATATAGAACCAACTGCATCTATCATCTGGTTTGTGATAATTTTTTTCATTGATTGTTCATAGTTTCCATATCAGGGAGAATTACACACTTAAAGAGAGAGGTGAAACTCATAGCTGAGAACATTAAACACCTAAATGAGACAACTAAGTTATGAGTGTAGTCAACACTGCTTCACTAAATAGCTATCAGGAAGAGATAATTATCTCCAGAGGACTACTCAGCCCAGCTAAAACTTAATCTAAATTGTCAACTACTATCTCTTTCCACCATCTATATAAAATGCCTACAGAAAAAGAAGAGACTGTGTTTGAACTCCGATATCCCAAAGACAAAGACCTGAACACATGCCAAATTGTTTTAGTAAAAGTTGTGCTAAGATGCAGTTTTTGTTCAAAGAGAAACATGAGGCATCCTGGGCAACCTTTATTGCTTTTTCAGACCAGACAAATAAACTTTGAGTCCCCACTTTCCACCTGAGCGTTCTAATTCTTTTAGGACCTGTTTCATTTTGAGCAATACATTTCAACTAGGCCAGAGTGAGACTGACTGCACAGCCTCACTAATTATGTGGTGCTTGGAGACCCTGCGAATTAATTCATTCGCAGGGAGACCCCTGTGAGTTCTTGCATCAGATCAGAAGTGGTGTCCTGGTGAAAATCATCATTCCTTGAACCTAGTTAATGATGATGGAATGACTTTGGTTCTCTCTACAGTATGTTATGAAAAGTATATCCTGAAGCAGTACAGAAACAAATGGTGAAATATCAGTTTTTCTTCTCTAGCCAGTTTTGTTCTCATGTTTCTGCCTTAATCACTAGACTAGATTTCTTCCACTGCTGTCCCACCAGTAGTATTTTGTGGCTGTCATCCTTTTATGACCTTCATAACTGAAATAATATCATGCTATACTATATCTTTTGAGAAATATCATGTATTTTCATAATATAATTCACATTGTGTAATCTTCCAGTTATGATTACATTGAGACCCAACTTCTTAATCACCTGCAGCATAAATATAAGCACTAACACGAAGTGACACACTGTATGACATTGAGGCCTAAGTAGTTCACAGTATGGAACATGAAGGACAAGAGTTTTGCCTGAGGTCTTGTTGAGAGATCTAGTTCAGTACTGTAAGATCAAGAGTCACATATAAATTTCAGCATGTATATGCTTCACCAGAAGTCTATGCAGATTACAGGTATCCTGAAGTGCCCATTTATTGTACTACTTGATAATCCAGCTCCAATCTATAATTGCATACATTTTAGATTAGAGAGTTAATGTCACAGTCTGACAGCCAAACCTCCAACAATATTTTGTTCCTTTTTTCTTTCTTTCTTTCCTTTTGAAGACTAAGATCTCAGCTTCCTCCACTGAAGTTGAAATGTAGACAGAATGTAACAAAGAATTGTTGAAAGGTTTCTCTTTTAAAAAAGAAACTTAAAAATTTGGAATTGCAACATTTAACAATTTTGAGTTGCTCTAATTTCAAGTTTGATTTCCTTCCTCTCAGAAGATTCATGCTTTTCTGGCTTAAGTTAAGATCTTAATAGGTTAGTTAGATGTTATGTATTCAATAAGGCTGTATAAGCAGACACAATGGAGATGGCATATAGAGAACTGAAAGATCAGTAGTATAAATAGGCATAGTTACAGTAATCATGTAGGAAGCACATACATGTGTCCATGTGTGTTTATTTATATATAATGTGAACAGTATTTTGTTATTGTTATGCGTTATTGAGCCCATTGATTACATTTACATAATGTCATCAAATATCTCCACAGAGGCTCATCTGCATCAATATTGTTATAGCTCTAAATCACCAATGCCTTGGGCTTTACAGCCAGAGTAAATGGCTCCCTTTAAAATATGCTGTAGAGAAACAAAACCAAACTGTGAAAAACCCCAAGACATCGCTGTCCTACAAATTTGGTTACTGCTGAGATCTGAAGTCTGTCTAGTTATGCAGGCAAAAAAGTTAATTGGAAGGAGGGAAAAAAGTAACATTTATAAACAGTCATGAAGTCCTGGAAGACCAGTGGAGATCATTCAGCAATAAAATAAAAAACAAGAAACTTGAAGTAAAGCCAGGGCTTCCATGAGCATGGAAATGAACTAGAAATGCTGTGACATCAAAAAAGCAGAGTGCACAAATGGAGCTTGAGAAAATGATCAGTCTAAAGGTAGCCCTGTAAAACTCTTGAGTTTATTTAATTTATCAGAATGCATGTGTGTTCTAAGTCTCAAGACCCTGAGCACATCCCCTTTCTGGAGTTAATGAGCTCATCTGGCTAAGTCTACCTTTGTTGATAAGAACTGTTGTGAAGAAAGCTTGAAGGAAGAATGTACAAGTCCAAGCAGAGACATAGGTGTGATGAACTTGCAACATAGCACAGACGAGGGCTGGTGGTGAAGCCTCAGCTTAAAAGCAAATCCCAAGGGAAAGAAGGGACAGGCTATCACTTCTAGCTTTGGACAGGCATGCTCAGGGTCCTGACACTAAGGGGAAAACAGCATGAAAAATATGAAGTTCTAGGTGTATCATCTCCCTTGGTTCAAACTTACAAATGTTCAACTAAACTCAGATTTGGTGATTGGTGAGCTTTACATTAAAAGTGATAGGGCCATTCCCAGCTCTGAATCTCATAATTTTCAACATATGAAGCTGGGAAGGATGGTAAGCAGTACTGCTTTTAGAAGTAGTCCGAAATGTTGCAAAGGTCATAATTTCCAGTGAAAATGCAATCTTCAGGTATTGCAGCTTCTGTAAAATGAGTTCAGTAGTGGGTACTGGTACATTTGCAGAAGCCAGGGCCATTCTTGCGGCCATTTGCTGAAATGATATTCATTGCTCTGAGCTGTCCTTCCAGAGGAGTGTTGGGTTTCCAGCAATGCTTCCAGTAAGTATTCCCTTCCATCATAGAATTGCTGCAAAATGAATGAGAGACACATATACAACTACATGAGGCATCTGTCTGCAGCATTTTGTACAGTGCTGAAAACTCCATTTTCTGCACCTTGAAAGTCAGAGAACATGGAAGAAAATTATAAATTTAACACTAAACACAACATATAAATGTGTGTACGGATTCAACTGTGTATGTTACATGCATTTTATGTGGTGTTGAGGATTAGCCGTTTGAAAATATATAGTCAATTTAGTCTGACATTTCATACTGTAAGTCTCTGATTTCAGTGCTTTAGCTTCACCACGGGTAAACAATTTTATTTATGTTTCTAGACAGATCTCTCTTTCGGGAGATTCTTTTTCTGAATATGTCTGAGAGGGATTTACTTATAAGTTCCAGCAAACAGTGGTTCAGTTATTTTCATGAAGGTGATTAGCAGGAAAAAATGCAGTTTTGTCCCTGTTGAGCTATGTTTTATGGAAACCATGTTTTGAAGTAAGGGTTTCAAATTCAGCAGTTTGTTAGTGATAGATCTCTTTCTAGTGTTATGTTGAAAACCCCAGCATAACTAGCTAAGTTATAAATAAATGAAAAGTTAACATGCTCTGGATTTTATTTTGGGTAGATGACCTTGCAAAGCCTCTCTCCTCACTGTGCTCATGCTAAGCTGGTACAGCAGAAGCTGAGCACACCTCTCCCTGCAACTTCTGCTCCAGACTCTTCATCAGCATGTGTCAGCTGAGGGCAGTGATCCACCCTCCTCTGGTCTGAGACTCAAACTCTGGTGTGGTGACGGGAGAGTATCTTCCTTCAACTTTGGCTGGAATGAAAGACAGACTACTAGAGAAAAGATGGCAGCATGCTGGCATAAGAAATGTCTCTGGATGTACTAAAACAACACAGGCAGTGAGTGAATTTGGCTGATGAACTAATTTTGTTTGGGTTTTTTTCCAGGACTTCTGTGATTCCTCCCTATGTTTCTTACTGACCATGAAGTAATGCAATGTACTGTCACCACTGTTCCCAGCTGTGAAGAAACTTGTAGTGCTGCTTTCTGCGAGGTAAATGACCCAAGGGACCTTGGGATAAATGACCTGATTAGTCCTGAAATTTATTAGAAGAGCCAATAGGGTTCATTAAGAGGTTGGTAAGTGAGAGTAAGACTGGCAGGAAAGAAGGCTGGTGATGAATCGATCAATGTGATGGTCCAGCCTTCCTTTCTGTCTAGGTGTGGAGTCTGCTTTGAGTGCCTCACAGCTATCTTCTGGCCTACAATTTGATCTTTCCTTTCATGCAAACTAGGTAAGAAGCTGAAGAAGAGGGTGCAGAAAGCTGATGTTCTTTGCTGTGTCATCTCAGCTTGGAGTTGGAGCATGGACAAGACGCATGCCAGGACCACATCTGTGATCCCGGGTTTGAGTGAAATGAACACTCCTGGGAGAGATTGGAAATTGAAACTGGTTTTCAGAGACTGTGAGAGATGGCAGGGGTGTTGGAAATAGATGATCTTAAGATCTTTTCCAACCCTAACCAGTCTATGATTCTATGGTATATAATAAAATCACTGGATACCAGGATTCTAATAAATCATGATGACTATTGTCACTTTTTCTACCTGTAACAGAAGAATGACAGCTTCTTCTCCAAACACCTGTTTGATGAAGCAAAGCTTTCATCATTGTTTTATTTGGTATTTGGTCTAGGTGTTCAAAGGATCTAAATCCACAACTTGAGATACTCCTTCTTAAAGGCATCACAAAAATATAGTGTCCTGTGTCTGGTAAGAAATCAGATAAAAGTTAGATAAGTTATATTTGGAGCAGTGTTGGAAGATGGGATGCTAAACAGAACATGAAAACAGATACTGGTTAGTGAGGTTGAAGGCAGAAAATGCAAGTTGTGGATGCAACGAATATAATTGCTTTTGCAATTAGTAAAGTGGGCACATGGAAAAAAAATCTGTCATTCTGTAATTTAAGGCTACTTGATAAAGTGTGTGCAAAAGGTTTAACTGAAGTTGTATATTTATCCTTAACGGTGGCATTTCCTAACTGACAATTATTTACCTTACCACCTTATTGCTCTTTAAACCAAAAGGTTGGGTTTAATGTATTTACACACTGCAAAAATACGCACATATTTCTAAACCAGCTAGCTCTTTGCATACAGACCACGTAGAGATAGGAAGTATTCATGAAAAATAAATAAATAAGAAGTATGGATAATCAAATATATTTAAAAGAGATTAAATTAGTGGTTAAACCCCACAAAATATTGTGAACCAGAAATAAAGGTAAGACCAATAGTGTGTATGAGAAAATAAAATTATGCCTATGAGAGTTTAAATAGCTAATGACTTGCAGTCAGGAAGGAAGGCAAGAGGATTTTGAATAAACAAGTTTAATTACTAATGTGATAATGGCACATTAATAGCACAGAAAAACAAATGACATATCGGAAATTGTTTTCTAAATTAAAGTTTCTTGTCCTATTGTTTACTTGCTTGTACGTAACACTGAAGGTGTCTGGTTATCAACAGGATATGGGCACATGCTTAAAATCAAGCATGTGTTTAAGTGTTTTTCTTCATCCTTGGGACAGAGCAAATGTGAACACACAGCTATTCATCTTGCTGTAGAAAACAAGTGGGGAGCACCATGCTGCTTACAAAGGCTGGGGTTCAAATGGGTCAAAAGAAGACCAGTGATAATCTCTTGGTGGGAACAATTGTTATAAAATTAAAAAAGAAAGTGTAGTGCTTATTTTTCTTCCCTGAAATTGATGAAAGACAAACATGCCAAAGAAAGACAGATTCAGACATACTGGGGAAGTATCAGAAGTAAAATTAAGTTCTAAATGTAGTGAGACATGAAATGCAAAACCCCTATCTGCAGAGTAAGCTCATAGTATCTAGTATTAAGAAGATTATGTGGGGATTAGTTCCAGTGTAACTGCCATATGAAAATATATGATGACAGGTGTTTTTAAATTACTGTAACAAGGTGGAACCTTCTCTCATAGCCAAAAATTTTGGCAACAAAAGAAACTGGGTTTTAAGGGTAAGAAGCTGCAGACAGCTGGAACAAAGAGAAATCTATTGAGAAAAAGTGGAAGTCTCTTGCATATATTTATCATAGACCTGAGTGTTTTCCATAAACTCAGTCATGTATTATTTAAAAAATAGAAAAAGAAAAGGTTCTTTCTGCTGAAAAAATGCCCTCCTACTGTACTGAGAAGTCACCCAGCAGCACATTTCCTACCAGCTTTCCTGAGATTACTTAACATTTCCATGTTGTCTGGCAATGAGTCGCAAGCAAAAAAGGAAAGGAAAAGCCTCAGACATGAGCTCTGTATCAAGTTGAAGAATTCTGGTCTGGATGCAGCAGTTTAAATCCAGCTCTACATATAAACAGCATCTAAGTGGCAATAATCGATGCAAGACTTACTGTCTCACTGGGCTACCATCCTTAAGGCATTTTCTCAGTCATCGGCCCACAAAGGAGTAAGCTGACTTGCATGATGTCTTTCCCACATGGAAGGACAGGGTCCAGCTCTATGTGGCTCAGTCCAGACTGAGCTCTGAAGCCCCCTATTCTTAAAGCTAGAATGTGACACCACCTTTGAATCACCATTGTGCTTCTGGAAAAACAGAAACAAACTGGGGTTTTGTTTTGTTTCGTTTTTTTGTTGACACTTCCTGCTAAATTGGTGACTTAAAGTTTTACAATGTCAGTTAGAACAAAGCACTGCAGTGAATGAGGGAAGGGAATGGACAGTTAAGATGGTGCATCCTGATATGGAAGTGGAATAGTGAGAAACTGGAGCCAAAGATGGAGCCAAAATCATTCATACACTGCCTATTGCTGCACTAGTACATTACAGAAAGTTTTCCTTGATTCCACACTTGTCTAAACTTTGAGACTATACGAAAAAAGGCTTTTTTTTTTCTCTAAGTTACATGTTTGAACTGCAATTTGCATCAGCTTATTTTAGATGTCTAGAGCATGGGTAGCATGGGACTGAGCTGGTCCTGAGGCACTTGCTTGGGTCCTGTTAAAGCCCAGTAAAGTGTAATCAATAAGAGGCAATGGAGGCTCACTGGCATTCATTTGATCTCATAGCATTACCTATTTAAGCTGAGACAACTTCACACACTTCAGTGGCAGGCCCTCTATTGATTGTAAAGGGAACAAAGATTATTTTATCAGCTGTGAATACCTACACTGTAGGCATCTCCACCTAGATGAGTGCCACAATGATCTTACTTTTTCATTCTTACTGTAATGGTGTGCAGACCTCTTGACTTTCTTGTTGCAGTGCATGACATGCCACATGCCAATTTACATAGTAATGAAACACTGTCTGTTCCATGCATTATTTCCATGTATGGATATTCACAGGGCCATATCCTGAATAACCCCCAAATGCTCTGAAATTCATGAATGAGAAGACCCTGTGATGCTGGGCTGGTCCCCAGGAACGTGCCTTCCAGCACATATCTCTGAACACCAATTGATGCTGGGAGACAAAAGCTGGTTGCAGGACCTTTCCACAGCTGCTGCTTTCAGTATGTTGTGAATACAAAAGATGCCAATATGAGCAGAAGGTGGCCAAACAGATGAACCCCTCTTTCTCTTCTCTTTCTTTCATAAGGTTGAAGTTAGGTAATGTTGGATGGTATAATAACCATAGAAGAAAAGCTGTTTTCCAGCCTTATTTTATCCCTACCTCTAAATGACCAGTCAGTCAGTTTGGAAGAATATAGCTCTGAGTAAGGTTGGTACAATTCCTATAGCAAGCATTATGAAGAGGTTGTCTGTGATACACAGAAACATGCCCACTTATATGGGCTACTTTGATCTGTCTTTTGAAACACCAAGTTCTGTATTACCACTAAAGGATCAGCCTAAAACAATATTTATGTTTTCATGGCTCTCAAGAAATCTGCAGAAAATAGTAGTTGAGAACCTATTAGGAGGAGCTGAGCTGATGAATGTTCTCCGACATCTTCTCATTTGACACACATTCAACAGGGGCATCTCCTACCACCTTCATACAACAAAGACAAAGGAATAGAAGTCCCTTGTTATAGTATGAAACATTGCAGGAAAAGGTGTCCCTGAGTTTCCACACTGCTGCAGAGTGCTGAAGCAGTAACAACAATCACAGAGTGTAACACACCCCACACTTTAGAACAATAGCTTAGAGAAAATTGTTTCAACAGATCTCAAGTAGAGCATAGACACAGGTGTGTGGTTTAGAGGTATTTACCAGATCAGAGCCCAGGTTAAGCCTAATTTGACAGATCTTTGCAGAAACCAGAAGAGTCATCTGATTTACACTGCTTGAGTGCCTGCATCACTAGTTTTATTACACTTTCAACATTTGTGTTTATACATGTGGGTTCTTTTGATTTTTAACACTTTTTGGCATCACTAGCCTCCTGCAGTTGAATAGTTAAATACCTTCTCCCCTGAGCACCTAATAGTGTAAGTGGCATTCACAGGGTTTTCAAGAGTACATGCCAAGCAAAAGCACTTTCAACAGCACAAGAAAGTGAGTTCTTATGGCCTCTTGGCTGGAAATGTATGCAGGGGCCTTGTGTGGTGGCACTGCAGTTTGCATATCCTGGCACCATTTGGTGCCTAAGAATGCCTGCCCTTCCTCTGCATTCAATTTTCCTGTCTCCAGCTTTATTTAGTTAGATGTTTCTCTTGTGCATTCAGTAAAACTCAACCACAAAAATGAGTAGTTGCTGTTTATAAAATCAGCACATTGTTATGTAATCCAGATGACAGGAGAAGTGTGAAATGTTGTTAAATACTTGACTATAACCACAGTTCAGTTAGATCTAGACAGCTAAAGTGTAGTGGCGTCTAGGTTTCCTGAAGAGCTGACTCTAGAAGTGAGAGGCCCACTTTACTTTCAGGGTGTAGGAAACAGAACAGCTCTCACTGCAGTCTACACACTTATTCTGACTTTTCACTGGTCTTAATGAAAAATTAAGTATATCGGTGTAATAAAGAATATTAGATGCATTTATAACTAGAGCCTCTTGGGATAAGTTGTTTGATCTTACAGAGCAACATGAGTGAGAAATACATTGGCCAAATCTGAAAAATACAGTTTTTCAACAAATAAATTTGTAAATTGAGAAAGCATGGTAACATAAAAAGGATATCAAACGTGGGAAGAAGAACAGTAATATTGTTCTTAGCAAGTTTTCAAACACAACTTTATTCTAGAACTTTCTCTTAAAATATTGTGCTTCCTGGAAATTCCAGCATATTTCCATTCACTGAAAGAATGATCACACTGATAAAACAGCAGTTTTGTTAGCAAAAATAAGTTTGGATAGAATTCATTCATCTCCTTACTCTAATGGGAACAAAAAAACAACTTAGGAGTTTTGACCGCTGGGTTTCAGGTCTGGCATTCTGACCAGGAATAGCTGTTACTAAATGTTTATATGTTTTCTTTTTCATGATTGATATTTTCTTCAGTGCTATTAGTATGGACTGGAGGAAATTTTGTTCCTTCTTTACAAATGTGATTCCTTTACCTTATGATGCCTTATAGACTAGCCACTAAATTTGATTCAGTAACAGAGTAAGACATTCAAGTCTGAAAATAAACCAGAATAGTTGAAGTGAGACACTTCCCTGCTCCTGCTCTGGGGTCTGACCACAGACCCCACCAAAATGCATGGAAAGGAGTAACGAAGGAGGTGGGTAACAATCTTCATGTCATCTTGCATTGTTTCCTGAAACTGAACACTGTATGCCTGGTGGAAGGTGTAACCTGCTGTAACTCAATGTTGATGACAACAACCTCATTAAACTTACACTTATCAACATTTACACTTATTGCAGTGTTTTCATATGAATAAGAAGAGACGGTTTATATTAATTAACTCCACACCCAGACATATCTTCTTTTCATTCAAAGCAAGAAAAGCTGAATTTAAACACTTACATTTCTTCATAAACCAAAGAAATACTGTTAGCTTGAGCCTCACACTCAGAAACACAGGGAAAATAAATACCTCTCCCAAGTTCTCTTTGGAAGTGATGTTTCTTTAGCCATAAGGCAGGAATATAAAACAAGGAAATACTTTAGGAATAAGAAATATCTTAGGACATTACTTAATTTTCCTGTCCGAGGCTGTGGAAGCAAACCCCACTTGCTTCCTATTTGTCTCTGCCACATTCATCTCACGGTTTTGGAGGTGGTTTTCAGCATGGTCCAAGCATTCAGGCTCTATCTTCAGTCTCTAAAATTGTTGCCCGGTTCACCATCAGAGACAGTAGAACTGACTTCACTTTCACTGATACTGAGTGAATTCTTACCTGGATTTATTCAATTTTGTTGCAGTCATCTGTAATGCGAACCAGAAACATCTTTGATGCTACCTCCTGCTGCCCAGACATCTTTAGAAAATCCCATAATTTAACTCTCTGGGGTGGTGTGTCAAAAGCATAATTTGTGACAGCACTGGTTCCTACAACAAGATAGGAGACCTTGCTTCTTTTTTACCTTGCCCCACTTCATCCTGCTACCTCCCAGCTCTAAGTTTCTGTCAGTTCTGGGGGCTTCTCTGGTTATTGATCAAGGTAAAAGAGAAGAAAATTTCATCTCTTTAGCTGCAGCTTCTGCTGTCGCTATGTGGTGTGACAAACAACTCATTCCAATGTGCAACTTCTGTCCATTGTTCCTCTCTCTTCCTTAGAAGCTAGTAGCAAGCTCACTATATTATGGATTGCAAGGACATAGATCTTAGGTACAGAGAGGTCCCATTTGAAAGGTACTATTCCCAAGATCATGAATAGGGATTACAATTTCTATCTGTCCACAGCAGCCATTCTCTATGGAAGAGCTAAACATTAAAATCTATACTGAACAAATCTGGGCTTTTTTACTTAAAAAGTGAGCAAATGTTATCTGCTCAGATATAACTGTGAAGAGCAAGATACTGGTGCCCATGAACAATGAGCTAAGAGTGCTGAAAGGTGCATGCGTATGAGCCACCCCCAAGGTGGCTTTCTCTTGCTTTCTTCAATGCCCATCCAGGAAAAATTGCTCCTTATATATGTGGCAGTCTCTTCTTTCCTTCTGACACCTGAATGCAGCCCACTTCAAAGAAGATTACTTCTGATTCACCAAAATGTTTAACAAAGTGGGATGATTCATATAACTGTAAACAAGGACTGCCATATAACAGTAAGTAAGGACTGGATGCTTCTGAAACTGGTCGGGATATGTTTTAACAATCTACCAGCAGCTGCTGCAGACTGTATTCAATCTCTTTGCTGTAATTTCATGATTCTTCTTCCAGTTGTGCTCACAAGAAACTCATCTTCCTCTCCCCTGTTGCTTCAGTGAGATGGAGCAGCAAGACAGGTAAAAGAGGTCTAGCCATAGGAAAATGCCATATACCAGTGCAAGCAGGAACCCTAAGCCCTGGGCTGGGCTGCTAGGTAAAGCTAATCCCTCTGGGCCATCCACACATCTGTTTTCTTTGGGACAGATATCTGGATACTCATGCGGCTGCCTCCCACCCTTTGGTCCTGCAACAGACACTCTGCCACACTCCTTTTTCTAGGAAGTGCTTTTAGAGATGGGCTCAAATGTTATCTGAAATGTAATTTTTGGATAAACGCATTATCAGGCCATGCATTGTGAACAGGGGTTAGTTTAATTTGAATGTTAAGGGAAAAAAAAGCAAATATTTTATAGAAATATGTTCTGGTGTACAATTCCCCCAGCAAATTGTGACTTAATATTTCGAGTAAATGAGTAGATCATATTTATGAAACAGACCTTTTAAAGGTAGGAAATTAGGGACCTGCATGAATTTGTGTCACAGGTTCCATTTTATGAGCTGCATTTTATCATTCACAGTACAAAATGAAAATAGAGAGCTCGGTTTCATCAGTTACTCATATCCAGCTGCTATGAAAATAATATGTTTGATATAATTCATTTGACATTTGATGGGTTTAAGGTTCCTCTGACAAGATATAATCAACTCATTATGGAGAAACAGAAGCCTTCCTTGTTACAATAAATTATTCCTAGTCATGATTGAATTACTGTGTATTCAATGAAACTGGGATGGCGGGGCTTCCAGTAGAAGTGGGTATTTTATCATCAGGCCTGTGTGATAAAAGCCAATGCAAGTCACTTTATGTTTTCTCTCCTCAGTGCTCTGATTAATGAGTGGCATTACTTTTCTAAACCAACAAATTAGGTCTTTCCTCTCAATTTTTTCACATTAAAGCTGTTAGATCAAAGTATAAAAAACATGTCTTTCCTTTTTATGCTCGAAGATTGGATCAGCATCTTGGATAGAGTGTTATATTACTTTAATTTGTTGATTTTTTAAAATCTAATTCAGTCTTTGTGAAGCAAGACTAGCTTTATGGGTGGGGTGTGAATTGTCTGCTTTAAATAATATCTGTGATTAATTTAATTTGTTGTTAACATCAAATCTGTTGCACACTCTGTTCTGCACCATTTCTTTGGGGGAACAGGATGAAGCTGTCTCATTTTGCTGGCATCGAAGAATTAAAAATGCATCTCCACGAGGAGCTGAGGCAATGCAGCCATCCAGGAAGGACTACAAAGCAATGCCGAATGTGCTCGGGACTGAGGGTATGGCACAGTATGCGCAGTCCTGCAAGCTCAGCTTCCATGATTTCAAAGGAATTTGCACATGCAAAGCCTTTTTGCAGTTTTTATGGCCTGTAAAATAGATCAAAATAATGTTACATGGTGGAGACATAAAAACAGCAATAAAAATAAGTCTGGGATGACAAGTTTGGGGAGCAGCTTCACACATGAGGTGGAACCCTGCAAATACCACCAGAAGACCAGGTTGCCTGCTTCAAAAGCTTCTAATTATAACACTGCTTGTTAGACATTAGAGGAAAAAACACTTGGGCCATTTTGAAGCAAAGGCACATAAATTACCCAGCAGCTACTGATTGTTTCTCTGCGTTTCCAGAAATATTACCTCTCATAGGACTCACTTAATATTTCTGCATAACTAAAGCATAAAACAAGGTTTCACATATAGTGAAAAGGAAGAAGAGGAGGCCTGAGGGCTCTGCACTGTTTCCTTTTTTCTTCCTTGTTCATCTTTAGAAGGACAGGGACTATTTTTCCATTCTTTGCCATTATTATAGGATAAAATGTACTATGTGTGTGTGGCTTCTTAGCTCATAAAAAAATATCCTATACTGTCCTTAGTTAACGGTACGACACAGGGACACCCTAAGTCCAAATAGATCAAAGCAAACTAAAAATGAACTACTGACACTACTAATATTGAAGAAAACTAGAATGATGCAATACACAGAAAGTCATTTTAAATCTCGCTAATTCTACATGTGCTAGTCCTGACTCTGCTCTGTGTATTATCTTATTGCCAGTTACAAGCAGTGCAATTCACCATGACACAGAGGGATTTAAAAATTAGCCTTCAGCTATTCCACTAAGAACCATTCACTAAAACGTGATGATCACTCACGGGAAAGTTTGCAAGATCTTGAAACAGCCTGTTGAAACTGAATGGTAAAGTAATATACTCTCATGAGTCCCTGCTGCTTTTCAAAGTGCGCCTTTGTAACCCTTGGCAAAAGTCAGAATAATCTCATGTTGCCATACTTTTAACTCTCTAAAGTGGCTTTAAAAACCCCAGCATCCAACATCTTCGTCATGCTGACTGGTTTTAGTCTGCAGCTTCTTCTTGAGGGTTGGCATTCTTTGTAATTTTTCATCTCTATCACTCAAAATAACTTTGACATCTTTTATTTGCACTTTTCTTCTTTCTGCATGTCTCTCCCCCTGGTTTCCTGGAGCTGTGGGTCATATTTCTCACCAATTTACAATGTATTGAAGGGTTATTTTGCCATAAGTCAGCTGATGATGCTTATTTTTCAGAGTAGGATGAAAAATCAAATGATGGAAGAGCACTACATACATCATTAATACACAGAATGCTTCTGGCATTTTGCCATTTGGTAAAATTAGATAACCTTCACTACATGAAAATACATGACTGACATCTATGGAAAGCACAGACTTTAATACCTATGTAGTTACACAGGATTTCTTCAGTTCATGCTATTGTTTCTGCTGTTGTTTTAACCAGATGTGACAGTTCTGTCTCTCGCTGAGCTAATTATCTCTGATAAGCAATTTCAAGCTCCTCTGAAACACAAGATTTTTCAAAATCTGTATTGCTTAGTCCAACGGAACTCATTCTTGAGTATCGTGTAGCTGTTCTGTTCACACACATCTATATCTTTTCTATATCTTGCTAGTAGACAGAAGATACCAACCTTAACACAGGTGATCAAAATTATTTAACTAAACTAGGAAGTGGGAATCTGCATTTTTAGAGAGGCAGATTCTGAATTCTTCACTAACTACCAATTAGCTATAATTTAGTTATCAACCATAGCCTTCGTCGATGAAATTAAAGAAGTTCCTGCACAGCTGGGAGAGGATTTGAGAGCAAGACCTCCATGGATGCTATCTTTAGTTTGGGTGGAAGAATGGCCAGCCTAGTAGTGGGAGGGAGTCAGAGTTCATGGGGAAGGAGAGCAAAACTCATGGGAGGGGTAGAATTTAACTGCTGGTGATGGTAAAAGTTTGTAGAAAAAAACTTGGGGTGAAACTAGAGGAACTAAAAAGTCTCTTCTCAGCATCCTCTCCCTACTGTGATCTGCCATCACAGGAAAGGCAGTTGAATCTGCTGGAAAAGAAGAAATAATCTCAGCAGTGAATGCTGGAAATTCAGAAAATCTAAAATATGAGATTAAATCTGCTACATTGCACAAATCTGTCTCCAGTTTATCTGCAGTGAGAAATGCTGCCTGGGGTAACTCCTTTTGTTACTATGGGAATAGAAACAACTGATTTAACAGCACAGTAACCAGTCAGATTGAGTTAATCTGTGTGTATTTCACAAAAAGATATTTTCTCAGCTTCCTGATCTGAGTTTTCATAAACATTAATCTGTTTATTTGACAATACACAAAAAAATCACACACCTTAAAATTACTTGACATCAGGATTTGTACAATTATTTTTTTTTAAGATAAAAAATAGAAAAAAAGCAAAGCAAGGCTCATAGATTGATATAGATTTTTAACTGCTTCTCACTGAAATCTATTGCATAGACAAGCGGATGCCAATAGCAAAGCTATTTCCTCTGATCAGCAATAAAAAAATGATTAGGGATTGGCAAATGGTTTCAATAAGATAATTTAAACAATCATTACTTTATAAATGATGTTTTAACTGTCCTCAATAACTGTAGAATATGATTAGCTTAGTGCCCTTCAATCAAGGCTTACTTTGCTTTCCCCACTTGAGAGCTGAGCAGATTTTTTTCTCAAATCAGAAATTACTTTACCTAGAATTACAGAGCTTCACATTCTTATTTCCTGAAGTAAGCTTCCACTGTGGAAACAGGTTGCAATTGAAATGGTAGATGTGCTTAAAGTTCTTTAAACTCCATTTTGAGAAACAAACAAACAAACAAACACATAAACCAACAAAGCCAACTCAAAATCATAAAATGGATTGTATATAAATTCGCATCAGGCTCTCTATGCAATAGTTTTTAACAAGGACAGTTAAAAGTTTGGGGATCTAAAAATTAGGGGGGTTATCTATTTAAACCTTTTCTATGATTTTATACAGAAGATGCAGGTCAATTGTTGAATGTCTTTATAATGATATTCTGGATTAAAAATCTGGATGAATACACACCCGGATGACAAACTGGATTTTGGATGGCGAACTCATGAATTGATTAAAAATTTAATTAGAATTTCAAAGAAGAAAAGTCGCTGAAGAGCTACGAAATACAAAGGTACAGTCTCTGATTTGGAAAGCCTTCAAGCCACAGACTTCAGAAGAGAAATTCCTAAGAGAAATACTGCACTGGTTATAATTTGATATATAATTTGCTATTAGCTTAGAAAATGCTTAGCTAAGAAGTTAAGCATTTGCTTCTGGATTCTCTCTTTAGTGTAAGCAAATACCATTGTTTTGATCTTCTGGCTGATATTAATCAATCATTAAGGACTAATCAATCATCTCCTCCAGCCTCCCATGTAACACGTTAGCATTTCACAGACATATCTTCAGATAGATCTTTGCGTACAGTGTCAGACAGTCTTGTGGTGCAGACCTCAGGGAGAAAAGTCCAAAACTTCTCTCAGCAGTCTGCTCAAGTGGAGGATCTCACTGGCTGCTAAACATTTGTTACCTGCATTACAACTTGTCTGGCTTGGTCTTATGCCTTAGGTAAACATGCTTATGTCTTTTCTGAAGAGCAAAAAGGATGCTTACAGCTTACATTTATTTTCTTCTGAATGAAGTGGGTTTTGCTATGCAGTTACTGTCAATTTTAAATGCTGTGCTTTTGGTTTTTTTTTGTTTGGTAGGGATAAAATTGGTTTCCAAGTAGGGGCTGTGGCACAGGTTACAACATACATATGCCAAATATTAAGCTCATCCCTTATGCAGGGTGCTAGCAGCAAAGACTGCAGGACTTGAGGAAGCCATGAAGAGGCTAGTTTTGGAGTCAAATATACTGCTGCTTACCAAGAAAGAATTTAGGAGTGAGATGTAGCAGTTTTTTACATCTAACTCATAACTCTTCATGTTTTCCCTGGTCCAAAGAAGGGCAGCTACACTGCACATTGTATGCTACGGATATTGCCATAGTTTGTTTGTGCCTCCTAACAGCAGTGGGGCTGAAATCTTCTTTTGTATTGAAGAACAGGTTTTGTTGAAATGGACACTCTTTCCAAATCATTTCAATCTCAGTGAAAAGTCCTCTGGAAAAAGATATAAATTAAACTCAAAACCAAAACACTTTCAGGGTTTGTTTACATTTGGGAAAAGTCTTAAGAGTTTTTTGGACATTTTTATTTTTGGCCTGGAACTTTTTTCATTCTATTTTATGTTACTTAATTACGGTTTTTTATTGTAATGACAGATTGTATTATTTTAACTTTATTTCAATATCACTAGGGAATTGCTACTTATGTTTTAATATTGGTCCTTCTAGATGAAACTACCTCCTTTTTATTGAAATGTGGGAAACTTGACACACAGAACATAAACAAAAGGGACATGGGAGCAAATTTTGTTTCTACTTTGAACAAATACAATTAAACAGAAATTTCCTGTATGATGTTATAATAAATGGATATTAATAACATTGAACTTGAATAAAATTCTAGATTTAAAATACTATGCAATCAAAACATTCTGACTGTCACTAAAATACTTTGAAACTGGATGAAAACATATGTCTTTATGACAGAATTTCTTCAGAAAACTGGAAATTCCCATTTTTTACCAGTTTAATTTTGTAAGCTCGTACCCAGCATCAGTTATACATCTAAATCTCCTGGCTGACATGGAACTTATTTAAAACATAACTCTGAAAGATAAGCTTATGAGATACACATCTCATTTCTGAGATGGGCCCAGAGGGACAGCAATTAAGCAATCACCTTCCGACCCAGTTCAATAATGGCAAATAAAGGCTTGAAAATAAACCAAAACATTACTTGAACATATTTTAGTGTTGTTTATTATTAAATAAAGTTGTCGACTGTATTTTGCTCCTGCCTCTCAGGCATTCCACGAAGCCCCACCACAATGTCTGGAGCATCGCTTTTATTAACACCTTTCTCATGCAGAAGGCTGTAAATTTTTCTGCACTGTGGGAAGTATATTGTGAAGAACTTCAGTGAAAAAAATCCTCACTGGGATATTTCATGTCATGCCCTTATTTTTGTTGTTGCTCCTATTTGGAGATAGAAATGTACTATTACTAAGTCCTGTGAATGCTCTTAAGTCCCCTGAGTAACTTGCCAAGGGAATTCATGTTGCTTCCATCAATAGCAATATCCCAAGACCATCCAGGATTGCAGTTAAAGCAGCCTGGAGACTTCTTTGGCTGATTGATGTTGGGTCATCTTGATCTGTAGGGACAATCTGTGCTCAGAATTTTTTGCCTTCAACCACATCTTCCTCTAATTCTGACTCCTTAGGCGTTCACCCCTCACAAAGAACAGCCAGAGAAAATCCCAGGAGGACATGACTCTTGGTTTTACATCCCCTTTGTGTTGCTGCCAGGGTGGGATGTAGAGCTGGGCACAGCATGTGCACTGTGGTATTCTGCTATAGGAGCAGGCACAGCTGCAAAGCTACTTTCCAACCAGTTGCTTTTGATATTTATTTTTTTTCTTGTCTGGCTCCTAAAGGAAGCACAGTTTTATGGACTGAATTTGTCCTCTGGAAGAAGGAAAAAAAAAATATTACCGCCAAGGGAAATAGGCAGACAAAAGATTTCACTATCTTTGTCCTTATGTTCCTTCCCAACACCAGTGACAGTTGAGAGGCACAGAAAAATTCTTTGTTTACTTAACTAGGTGTGTCAGAGAAATACAAAAATTAATTTTTCAATTAATTTTCAATTACTGTTCCTTTTTTTTTTTTTTTTTGTGAAAAGAAAGTAGAAAAACATTGAAAAATATTTCACCATTTGGGAAAGTTCCTATCAAGAGGACTTTAACAATAAGTGAATAAGGACTTTACCAATCAGTGAATTCTCCACCCAAGCTAAAAGAATAGCCTTTAACTCTTCCAAAGAGTAATTACAATGCCATTTCCATTCTTAATTTTCAAGAAATATGAGAAAATTGGCACCATTTAGCTCACTGGGATTTCTAATGTGTAATTGTATCATTTTGTTTAATGAAACATGTAATAAGACAGATAAGTGCAACTAGATGAAAACCTGAACTTTTAAGGAAAATTGTTCCAGCACCTTTAGAGTTAACAATCTGCATTTCCTAAAGGCTTTCTCACAAACATTATACCCTGTGTGCCTGATGTGACCAGCCAAAGAGCTGCTTATTGATCCAGAAGCCTCATTACAGCTTGTACAACGTGAACTTACCATCACCGGTCATGCCATTAGTGTAATTAACTTATTTCATTAGTGATAATGTCATTTTGCATTACAGTATATTGGCTCACTTAAAAAGTAATAAAGATTTGCAATCAGGGGATGTATTTGTTAACTTCAGAGCGTGCCTCTGAACTTGTCCTTAGCCATGCTATGTGTCAGGATGTTCCCTGTGCAGCAATACTGAAGTCCTCATGGTCCTAAGTGCGGCAGCCCTCACACACTGGTGGTGCAATGCTATTTAAGTAAGTGCAAGGCACTGATGGCCAAACCTGGCTTCCTGGAGGTTAGGAGGGACAACTGTATCTCTGGCAGCTTATTTCTCATTAACATGTCACTAACTAAAGGCCAGAACTCAGTGAGGAAGTCATTTTGCTCCCAACATCATGGTTATGTATCAGGACCTGACCTTTCACAGTGTGATGGCTCTTTTTCAAACCAAAAAAATGGTTGTTGAGCAGGATGCAAACACTGTTCTCTAATGCAAACATATTTCTTGAAAATTAACACCAAAAAGGCAATGTATGTGAGTATCTTCCTCAAGGATTTCCTCTTTTCCTTCTTTTCACACACTGACTTTGAGTAGAGCAGAATGGAAATTCCTGCACAGTGCTGGTCATCTGCTTGTATGCAGAAACATTAACTTGAGGCTATGCCTTAGGTGTTTCATTACAGGGCAAAAGAACTGCCAGATCCTGCATATTTGTTCATCTTTTAGTAGATAAACCCCATTCTCAGTCAAGTGAAAGTTGGCAGATATTTTGTACTCATCACTGGCCTTTTTGTTAGTCACCCTATCAGTTAGTCACCCTATCAGCAAGGAAGCAAGCTCTCAGATGGCTTCATCTCTCACACCTCTGCTTTCCAAGATTTTAATCAATGAGCAGAACATCCTCTTACAGGAGATACTTTTGTAATGACAAGTGATCATTAGAGACCCGCAGCACTTTGGCTTTCACAGATCACAAAGCCCACTCAGGTTTGGCACTGGAATTGTTGAATATGTGAACATCAAATATCTTTTCATACATTTGATTCATCCTTATGAATTTTAATACTGGACAAGATGATCAGTAGTTTTATGCCAAGCAAAAAGCTGAAGTATTTGGAGACTAAACTGGAAAACTGTTCATAATAAAAGCAGAAGTCTAGGATGACAACTGAAAACATATGCTATCACTCTCTTATCCTTGCTTTCAGTCATGAAAACACTTCATAGCCCTTCCCTGCCATAAATGAGAATCAACTTTTCTTAACTTTGCTTCAGAAATAGTATTTCAGAGTGAACAAAACCTTAGTCCTCTCTTGCAGTTACACACAAACGTACTTCATATTTAAAGCTGTCCCTGTGGTCTCTATTTTTATTTCTTCTAACTAGTTAGTGTTAATGGAATCTGCTGCCTTAGCTCTTTTGATTTGTTCTTAATCTTTATGACAACATGAATAAAATAACATTTCAGATTACTCATTTCTGACCAGCCCTTGGAAATACACTGACACCAGTGTGTTGTTTTCTTTCACTGGGCTTTTGTTCCTCAAGGTTTGCCTTTAAAACCACAGTCAGTATCTCAGTTTGCTAGTTTGGTCAGTCTCAGGCATTTGGTATGGCATGTAAGGGATGCAAGAATTGCCATCTCTAGTGTCAGCACTGAATTCTATCATCTTGTCCACTGCCCAAGAGTGCTAAACCCAGGTCTTTTAGAACCAAATATAAGTAGATTAATCATATATAACTAGTAAATCATATGCAATTGTGAATCCAGTCTGAGACAGGAACTGTATGTAATAGTTGAGTAACATTTGAAAGATGTTTTTCATCCTAGTAGAACTATGAATCATTTCTACAGTCACAGAAGTATTGGATCTTACTCTGTGCCCTTAATAGTCTTGCTACTATGATAGACAAATGCTAATCTTGCACATAAAATAAAGAAATTGAAAGGCTCAGAAGTGAAAAATAGTTTAGAATAATTATTATGTAATAAATGCTTTTAACACACTGATAACTTGAACAAGGATGACTTGACACTTACCTCTTGTCATAGTGTTCAAGAAGAATATTTAGCCCTTTCTTGGCAACTTAAATTCTCAAAATCAATGGGCATCATAATCCTACTGTAAGACCATAGATGCCAGTGATGAATTGGCCCTAGCACTTGGTAATACAGGCCTATAATGTAAAAAGATGCTGCTGTTCTTTCCTGGAAGCCAGATGCAGTAAACTCATGTTCTAACTCCTTGATGCCAGGACACAAGTCAAGAAGCATGCAAAGTATTTGCAGTGAAACATAAAATAAGAACAGTGAACATCCAAATCCTTTTGCTTATCTAAAATTGTCACCTTATCATGTTCTTGTCATACAAGGAAATTGTCTTCACTGTGAAAACATGTGGAATAAACACCAGAAATCATCATGCTTTTGACACATATAGACAAATACTCTTACAAAGCGGTCTCAGTTCTGCACAGTTGATCATTTCATTCTGTAGGTCTAGACAGTATCAGAGCACTACCAAACACAGTGTCAGAAACAATCTCACACAGTCAAAATGATGGATTAGCAAATTTCAGCACTCTTTTCTAACACTGTGATTTTACGAATTCTACCTTGTGGTTTTTGATTTGTTGTTATGAAAGACGAACTTGATAAGGGCCTTGTTTGTGTATATTTATTTTTCCACTATAGTTCTAGCTGGAACATGGATGATGGTTTCTTTAGGGCACATGTGAAGATAGCACTGTTGAGGGTAACTAACAGTATGATATATAGGCAAAGTGTTTAATTTTGGGGGGTTGAACAGCTGCTCATTTCAAGATCAATTTCAGGTATCAAGAGTGTGAATTACTACTTTCTAATCTCCTCAGTCATGCCCCTAGACTGTAAAACCAAAGCTTTATTGTAGAATTACTCCTAGAGAACCATCTAATAATTATCTGATCTTTGAAATGGATACAAACTCACCATACTCTTGGGAGCAGCAGGTAAAGGTCACACACTGAAATTGCTTGCTAGTACACACAACCAGACATGATGGCTATTGCTAGCTTAAAGATATTTATAATGACTACTTAAATCTTACTGAACCATCAAAACTGTGTAAAATATTATTGTTAGAATCTGGTCAGGAACTTATTGTAAGTAACCCTGGTGAAATTCATGACAGATACCACAAGAGGATGATACTATTCTGTAAGGACTTTCCTAAAATATTTAATTGTGTCTTTGCCTCTGGGATTCCACTTTATTCAAAGGAAAGAGTCAGGCTCCCACAGAAAATGATTCAAAGCAAGAACCTTCCTTTGATACTTTGAATATCCCTCTAAGGAGCCCTTCCTCCTGTGGAAGATACTGATGTGTTGAGAATATTTCACTGTCTTGCAGAGGCGTTGTACTATGTGCTGGGAACACCCACACCAAAGTGCACCTAGTGCTTTGTAAATTCACACCCTGGCTCTCTGGTGCTCACTTCTCCCCAGGACTGGCACAAAGTTTCTCATTGAAAGCAGATCAGCATTCTGCTGTTGTTGGACTGATGGTTCAGACCTGGCCAGAAAAGCCAGGCTTGCTTTTCCCATTGCACCTACAAGAACATGGCATGGCTGAGGGGTCTGAGAGGTGCCATCCCAAATTTCATACATCATGCAGATACTACTGTCTCAAGCACTCTCACATAGGTATTCCCAGCCTGGCTTCTCTGCCTCCTGACATGCATGATGGGGACAGGGGCATTGTGTTGTTTGGCTTTGCCAGTCCTGTTTGCCAGAATGCTTTCCTTGAAAACCTGTGGAGATGAGCTGTGCCTTTCTGTTTAAAAAAAATCTATTCAAAGACAATAGATGAGACATTCCTGATTACTATAGCTATGGCTGAAATTACCTGCCCAGTGATGAGTGCCCTTTCCTTGACAGGTTTTCCATTGGCTGGGAAGAGAGTATTACCGGGAGAAAAGGATTCACCCAACTAAAGGCTCCTGATGTTGATTTTTGCTTATTAAGTCTTATCTCTGAGTTTTGATTAATAGAAACTACAGACATCCAATAAGAGAAAAAGAAAGAAAAAAGAAAAAAAAAAAGGGCAAGAAAAAGAAGAGACTTTAGGAGATAAAACATACCCAAAGCACATGCTGAAAACATGTCAGAAGACTTTGCTGTCCTGCTGCAGGGAAGCAGGCTCTATTTGGACAGACAGTGCACTAGGGAAGAGTACGAAGTTTGCTTCTGAGTATCTCTGTCTTGTAGGAGAATTATCTAAAATCTGTGTAAATAGCAAAAGGAGCGGCACGGTGGAAAGGGCAAAGTGGGGTAAGACAACTAAAACAAAGGGCCAGATGAGAAAGTAATCATTAGCTAACACTTGGAGGACATCTGTGGGAGTGCTCTGCCCCTGAACAGAAAGTACACTGAGAGCCTCTTTTTACTGTCCGAGGTTTCCACAGGGTTTCTGAGCAAACAACCACGGGTAGTTCGACATCCTAATTATAGCCTGCTCAACATCCATTTCTGAAGTGTTCCTGAGTTCCCTGGCACAACAGCTGTTTGAGCGCGCTTCCCAGAAGTCTTGGGCTCCCTGCCACGGTAACACGCTTGATTTATGTCAGAGTTTTACCAGAGGATCTAGAGAAGACCTGGTTGTGCAGCTGATGGTGACTTTTTCTTTCAGATCCAGGAGCTGAGAGCAGCCTTCATTCTGTTCGTGCCTGTAGGTGTCCAGGCAAAGTCCCTTAAGTTGGCTGCTACCCCGAGTGCTCTCTGGGGAAGCCAAATCTGCCTCCATGTGGGATGAAGAGCTTTTTTTTCCACTTGCTAGCTCACTTGAGAAAGTCCTTGTTAAAAAGGACTTCTTTTTTATTGGGTTATTGGAGGGTTTAAAGCTGCAAAGCACAAATCACTTTTTCTTTTCTTTTTTCTTTTTTTTTTTTTTTTTTTTTTTTTTAAGAAAGAGGTAGAAGTATGGGGCCAAAACACCTCACAGCTCCCTGGGGTGCAAACCCCTGGCCCCAGTCTGTGGAGTGAACAAGACTCACTCCTTCCACACCGGCAGCAGTGGGATTAAGAGTGAGTTTTGGCCCTATGTACAGTGCAGCCCCTATGTTTTCTGTGTGCCATAAAGCCAACCTATTGAAAAGGTTTACAACTGTTTTGAAGCTGGCTAAGGCAGGCTTTCCCCTTTTTGTATATGGAGTATTCCTTATGTTTCCACTACGTCAAGATTATTTGTTTCTAGGAGGCATGGAAACACGTTTGACAAATAGTGCAGGCAAATCACACACTTGAAACGTTCTTGGCTGGAAGTTCCATAGTGGGACTGAAACTGATTATAGTTTCTTTTCTATTCTGAAAAGGCTCAATAAACCTTATTTCAGCTTCATAAACAAGAGCTGATCTCTATTTGCCAGTAAATAAAATTGATTTTAAAGTTGTGACTATCAGGACTGTAGTGACCATACCTTATTTGTGAACACAACACAGGCTAAATGCTTCACTGCAAAGGATGTGCTTAGTCTAAGTATCTAAAATGTGAATGAACTGTGATTGCAAAGTGCCATCAGCCTCAAGGCTAAGTGCTCTTCTGAGTTAAGCACTGTTCAATTGTTTGCTTCTGCACTCCACAAGTGGAGCTGGAAACTGAAGAGATGATGTAAGAATAAGAAAACAGGCAAAATATCTTGATAGTGGTTGTGTAGCTGAGCTCAAAAGTAAGAGCTGGTCGCAATAGGCAGTCAAAAGCAAAGAGAAAAGGAGGTTCAAATTCATGTTTTTCACTTTCAGAAATGGACGCCACTAATATCTGCAGTGGAAAGCACAGGATATGAGGGTTAGTGGCCAGACTTTTAAAAGTCACAACTAACTTTGGATGTCTACCTTGGGAATATTTGACAGATTGATTTGGAGAAGGGAAATATTAAATGCTGACTGGAAAATCAAACCCAAGATAAGCCATTCAAATCTGGATAAGTATCCAGTGAAATTACAGCACAGATGACATCAATCTGCCTTAGCACATGGAAGATCTCCAATATCTTTATCTCCAATCGCACTCAAATACCTGCTCCAGGGTGTGGTGTAAAGACGGCCTTTTCCACAAAACTGTCACTAAGAGAGATTCAGTCTGACCAAAGAAAGTGCTACTATAGGGAAATTCATTTCAGCACACTAGATTCTTATATTTGGTTAAGATTGATAGAACTTTCCCCATCTTCTTTGGCTTTAGAAACAGAAAGGAAAACCTTCAGTCAGAATAAACTTCAATAATTAACTAAGACCCTTTAATTAAATGCTAAATGTATGGATATATTAGAGACACACATGGTTTGTACATCTCTGAATGGTACTAAAAATCAGCACTGACACCTCCATCGCCAGCAGGAGTTTATGCCTAACATTCTTCTGTGAAAATGGCTGTTGAAAGACAGAGGAGACCAGCTGATGTCAGTAATCTGAGCATGTACGCTGTGAGCAAACCCAAGAAGTGAACAAGAGTAATGCTAAAGGACAGCGCTTGAATGAAGATTGGAATGTACTTTTCTTAACTTTGTATAACTGTGCAGCTGCTGAATAATAGAATGAATTTCAATCATGTAGGGATTATGCTACATTGTTTTAAATGAGGGTAAATTAAATTATTAAGAGGGTATTACATTACGAGCATTGTTAATAGTGATAGCTTTTCAAATGCCCCTGAGCGCCAGGTGTAGGCTACTGCTGGAGGGAAAGAGACCTACAATCATTGGTCTGTTTCAACATGACATCTCCCTTCTTGATTGTGTAACTTGAAACTTTAATCTAGGATCATATGGCTGAATATCCTTAAAATAAGAATCAACAGAGGTCAAGTAGTATAATCTGAAGGAGGGCTAACAGAAATAAAATATCCTTTTGCTGTGGGAATTTCACCCAATTTTAACATAGGTCTTGGTTTGTGTCTAAAAATTTGCTAGAGATGTGAAATACTTCAGAATGTTAGGGGAATCTACTGTGGGATGCATTTTAAAGGTGTTAGTGGTTGACCTTTGGCATTTCCAGAGAATCAATATTTTTCCTCTGACGTCAATCTTTTTTAATGAACATTTGTTCCCAGGAAGATGCTGAAAACACCATTTTAGTGTCTTTCATCACAGCTGAAATTTTATCAGACTTTCATACATACAAAAGTTTGTCAAAGCCCTGTGGCCACACGTCCCAGAAATAACCTAGGTACCAGGCAAACAATGGAAGTACTGTCCCAAGTCTGACCACTGCATTTTCTCTAATCAGATGCCTTGCATTTGTGGAATTTCGGTAGCTACATCTTCTGTAACTGTTTTGTCAGTCCACCTAAGCCAAGCGTTCTGAGTTGTCAGGTTATGTCATGTTATTCTGTGATCCTACAGGATATATGATAAAGCGTTTTCTGCTTGAGTCAAGGCTAGTAAAATTGTCCAAAGAACAGCCGAGGGTAGGAACATTTTTTCCTGTGGTATATATTTTGACATAAAATTGTTCTTGGTTAGTGAAGGTTAGTGAAGAAAAATGATCCCACAGTGGAGAAAGCCAAAACATCCCTCTTTGAGAGAGATTTCCCAGTTCTTCTGACGACTGTAACTATACAGTTCCCTTTAACCACAGCTAAATTTCAACCAGGAGAGATTAGTTATGCTTGCAAAATGGCCACTCAGGTAACGGCTAGATAAAAACATTGGCACAAAAGGGTTTTGTGTTAAGGTGGACCTGATTTTATTGTGCTGGCTTTTGCATGTCATTTAATATGTGGAATGGTTGGGGTCAACTGGAGAGAGTCATAATGCTCTGTTCTCTGATTCCAGTGAGCTAGATGACCTCTGTGAGCTGCTAGTAGTCTCTTAAGCAGGAGCAGCCTTAGGGCTGGAGCTAAAATCAAGGCCAGGAAACATGAAGGATTTGAGAACTGCTAAAATTGATTTCTTAGTCTTCAAAAAGTTGGAAAAATCTTTTTGCTGATTTATTCAATCTGATGTGCAAGAGAGAAAAATATTTATATCAGAGCTTCAGTCATCCAAGTTCTGAGTCATGTGAGTAGCAATTTAGTCATGTTAATTCAGTGAATGCATCAGCTTCAAAGAGATCACTCACGACTCCAGATTTGGAGGATCAGGTCTTATTTATGTAATAGCTTGAAGAGTGGGAAAACGAAGAACTGTTTTTTCTAATATTCCCTTCCTGTATAATTTATTTACATTTTAAATAAACATTGATTAGCACAGATGTTCCTAATAAGATTTTCAAATCTGATCTGAATACAGTTTTCTATTATTTTGCCCTTGAGAAGCTAGAAATGAGGAAGAAAGATTCCCCACTCCTTAATTTCCTTTAAAGAATAAGAGAGGTTTTATTTATTGTATGAACAAAAAGAAATTTGTGGGTAGACCTTGTGCGTGTTCTTTGGCTGAACCACCTTTTAGTCAGAAAGAAAGATGTAACTTCAGAAACCAAATCTTAATCAACACATGTATAGCATTACTTAGCAAGTTATTTTCATTATGTGTGAGATGGAATAAATATTAATACTAAACCTGGGCAAGAGACTTTTAAATAATTTCAAAAATCTCAGTGTAAGTAAGCAGAGTGAAAATGAGCTCATTGTCTATCCTTAAATATCTTTTAAGAAGCCCTTTAAATTAGCAAATGCTAGCAGTCTTCTCCATAAGGAAACAGTCCAACGACTACTAGTGCAGCACTGCAAATTTCTCTCCTTCAGAAATACTGACTCACTGCAACAGGCTCTGTGTCTGGGCTCTAGTGACCATGTGGTAAAATGGCCAGTGGATCTAGCTTCATTTGTGTACTTACAGAGTTAAAAATTACTGAAAATATTTTAAAATAACAGACAAATAAATTACTTTTACTTCATCAGTACTATTACTTCATTAATTTGCAGGATTTTTTTTTTTTTTCCTGTGGACTATGTTAATCAGAACCAAGGAATAAGACTCCAGGGAAATTATAGCTCTTGGGTCTCATTTCTAGAAAAGCAGAGAAATACCTTTTACATCGTAAAAGTCTATTTTCCATGTCTGAAAACTTATCTGGAATCTGACTAGGCTCAGAACCTTGAATTGCGACTTCAAGCATTTATTTCTGAGAGGCAAACAGTAAAACTTATTATAATGACCACTACTCAGATTATTACCCTTTTATTGGAAACACATGCTTAATTGCTAAATATCTGTTACACATGAAAGCTATTTTAATGGTAGAGACAGTGGACACCCTTTTTCTGAAGAAGCCATTATCCAGTTGCTTTGCTACTCACTTGGGCAGAAGAACACCCAAGATAAGGTGAGATCTGTCACTCCATATAAAGATTTCAGGATACTTTGGGAAAGTCTCGAGACTCTTTCAATCTGGGCTTGCTTTGGAGTTTTTCAGAGAGGCCTGCTTTGCTTATTGGCTTAAAAGAAAACACAGGGCCTGTCTGAGGGTGAATAGATGAGTTTCTCAGGACAGACAAACTAAAGTGTCTTTGCACCTGAGGTTAAGTCATATGCACTGAGAGTCAACTAGTAGCTCAGACTGGGTCCTCCAAATCTTCAGCTGGGCAACCTGGTCTCCATGTCTAGCCCTAATCAAGGGTCAATTGTTCACATATAGTGGGACATAATTAATAATAGTGAGCATCAGTTCTGAGCCAGCCTCCTCCTTCTACCCCCACGTTACACTGATATTGAAATGGGAAAATGGAAATTAAAGTCCGTATCCACCCTTGTCTATAACAAGCTGAAATCACTTCAGGGTGCAGACGGAAATTGATCAAGTGCTCCTATATCCAGTGAAAATGTTCTAACTGCTGAGCTAATAGACAATAAAAGGACAACATCTTCGTCATATATATTTTATTGATCTGATTAAAGAATGATAAAATATATTTGGTGGATTCAGGCCGAATACAATTTTATCTTTTTTGCTGTAATGCACACCTGAAAGTTGCATAGTACAAGCCCTCATCTCCTTCCTATACATGGGCATACATATGCTGAATAAGCTGCCATTCAAAAAAATGGAAGTCCTCAAAAACTTGAGAGCCCAAGCTACAAAATGGACCAGATCAGATGATCACAATGGTTTCTTCTGGATAAACTGCTTCTCCCCTTTTGACTTGTTTTTTTTTTTGCATCCTGTGATATAGACAAATGAAGCAGGTTTGATGTCTAAGTAGGTTTGGGATTACCAGTGAAAATCTTTCAGAAAACAGGAAAAATCCTTATTGCCATGGTCACTTAAGTTTTGTACTTTAGCAGACTCATGTAACAAACAAATTATGAACTAAGAGAAAAAAGCTCCTTTCCTTCTAGGTACAAGATAACTTACAGCAGAATCTGACACAAATAATCTCTGGTAAACAGTGTGTCATGGTTTAAGCCCAGCTGGTAACTCAGAACCACGCAGCCACTAGCTCACTCCCCCCCCTTTCTTCCTCCCCCCGCTCCCGGAGGGATGGGGAGGAGAACCAAAAGAATATAAGGGAAAAAACAAGGGGAGAGGATACAATTGCTCACCACCCGCCGACAGATACCCAGCCTGACCCGAGCAGCAATCTCTGCCTTCCAGGTAACTCCCCCCAGTTTATATACTGGGCATGACGCGTTGTGGTATGGAATACCCCTTTGGCTAGTTTGGGTCAGGTGTCTTGTCTCTGCTTCCTCCCAGCTTCCCCTCCTCCCTGGCAGAGCATGAGACCGAGAAAGTCCTTGATCGGAATAAACATTACTTAGCAACAACTAAAAACATTGGTGTGTTATCAGCGTTGTTCCCAGGCTGAAAGCCAAAAACACAGCACTGCACCAGCTACTAAGAAGGAGAAAAAATGACTGCTGTAGCTGAACCCAGGACACAGAGGCATCATTCTACTAATCAAAACCCATGGATATTCACAGAGCCATATTCTCAGAAGCTTTTCACTAGTTTTCTTGGGCTCTTCATTAGCAAAAAAGAGAGGCAAACTTCTTGCACTGCCCTCCAGCAGTGTCGCTTTTGCAGTAATAGTGTTCGGACTTGGGAAACTGCTATTTAGTTTACATGCTTGGATCATTCACCTGGACGTGCATGCATGTCTAGGCATGACATAATAGGCAGTTTTAGGATCAATATGTAAGCAAAGTCAAGTCATATAATGAAGTAGCAGTTCCGACAGAATACTAGACAGTACACCTTCATCTTCTACAAAACCTCATTATCAAATGAAAATTAACATATCTTTCAGTTTCCAAGGAATTACTTTAGATTAATGTGAAATGAGATGGATTTTAAGCTTGCTGACTCTTTGGCCTGGCACTGTTTCTATATACTGGAGAAGAGTCTGGCCACCTACTCTAGATTCGCAGAGCAATGGCTAAATAGCAGTCTTATATAAGTAAATCAAACTGTTGATCTCTATCTCACCAGGCTGGCTGGTTGTGTGGCCAGGAGATGGTGGTGTTAATTACATTGAGAACTATACACAATACTGGGTAGTCATGAACCTGCTGACTTTAGAAAAGAGAAAGATGTCTTAACATTTACTTGAACAAGGGCTTTAATTCAGTGTCTGTATAATTTTATTTGAAACATTATGATATTTCACCAGCTCAGCTTTGAATCACCCACAGTAATGTGTGAAGCTGAAGGTTAGCTTGGTTTAGTTTTACTGGGACGCAACTTGCACAGCAAGAGTTTGAAGTTCTAACTCAAAACCTGATGATTAAAGAAGAGCACTGAAGTAATACATTTTATAGGCATCATTGTACTTAAATTGCTTCAGGAATACACCAGGCTTCCAGCCTTGCTAAATGGAGTGGAAAAAATAACAATTATGCAACTGAGGGCAAAGGCAAATTTACTTCACCTAATTTTAAACAAAGAGAGAAGAAGTAATACTTAAAATTTGAAAAGGAGTCAGGATATAAATTTTAAACTTTAGTGTTAGGGTATTTTAAAAAAGTCTCTCTGTTTCTTAAAAAGACACATCATTAAGTTTTCTGGTTGTCCTAATGTTAGAAGATAAGATTCATCCTGTGTTTACCTTTGAGAGTGCAATTTTTCTTGTTAACGGCCTATTTAGGAAATTTAGTGTCCTGCTTCCCAAGAAGAATGTGGAACAAAGAACAAAAGCGTCCTTACAAATAAATACTAGAGAAAACCTGAAAGGCATAGGATTTCATGAGTATTTCTCCAACTTCTTATATTAGGAAGGTGAGGTCATGCCCAAAGAAATAACAGTTGTGTCTGTTTCTGCAAACCCATATGCTGTTGCCAGAGGCTCTGGCCTAAAGGAGTCATGGAAAGGAAGATCTGTTAGGAAATAGGGATAGAGGAATTAACTCCTAACATCTGAGAAATACATGGAGCATGCTGTTGAGTCACTGTTGAAAGGTGAGACATGAGGATAACATAGTACCAATGTGCATTTGCTGTTTGTTTATTGTGGTGCTCCAAAAGGCACAAGAGCTTTTTTTCCTCACAGGGACCCACTACAGTTTAACACAAAAAAATGAGGAAGATAAACATGACAATTTTTTAGAACTGTATAGTGAGAAGATGAATAGGGAAACCTTTACCCAGGCTCAAGATTTCCCCATTTGCCATGTATACAGTTTCATTTTATTTTTTTTAAGTTCTTACAACAAGACCTAAAGTCCAACAACAATAGTGGAAACAAATGTTTAGCAATCATTTTAATCTTCGCTTACTACATATGGGAGTTGATCAGTTTATCTTCATGATTGAGGGATGACCACAAAATTCACAAGTGGTGAAGAGCAGAGAAACCATCAGTGCCAATTACCTAGGGCTATATCCCTTGAGTGAAAATAAATTGGTTTTTCCAACCACCTCACATTGTATGTTTGATTTATAATGTTTAATCCTCTCTCTTTATATTTATTATAATGGTTTCAATACTTTCAATTACTAGTGCTGGCTACTGTCCTTGCGTTGGCACCCAAAATAATTTTGTATCTAACTGGAAAACCATTGACAAGAGAGATTTACAGCATTATTAATAATAATAAATATTTGTGCATAGTGTTATAACTGTTGTCCTCTGAAAATCTCAAAGCACTTTATAAATGTCGATTAAACTTCATAATTGGGCCCTTTGTGAGGTAGCAAATTTTATCTCACATTACTTTACACTGAAAGATTAACAAACAACATTTGATCCCAGCTGATATAAGGTAAAAGGAGGGAGAAGATAGACTCTGAGATCTAGCTGCTGTAAAAAGAACTGATATGGATTTTTTTTCCCCCTTAATATCTGTTTAGAGATGTTTAAGATCTTAGGTTATGACAAAATACAAGTGACTTCAGTAAAATGTTAGCGTGACTACAGCCACTGTGGAGAAATTAGGAGGAGTGTGTACGTATCTATTTATATAGAAATACAAAGGTTTGTTACACTATTCCCGGTAAAAGGTAACCATATCCTGGGCTGCATCAAAAGAAGCGTGACCAGCAGGTCGAGGGAGGTGATGCTGCCCCTCTACTCTGTTCTTGTGAGATCCCACCTGCAGCACTGCATCCAGCTCTGGGACACCCAACACAAGAGGGATGTGGATCTGATTGACTGAGTCCAGAAGACAGCCAGGAAGATGATCAGAGGGCTGGAGCACCTCTCCTATGAAAATAGGCTGAGAGAGTTGGGCTTGTTCAGCTTCGAGAAGAGAAGGCTCAGGCGAGACCTTAGAGCAACCTTCCAATACCTGAAGGGGCCAACAAGAAAGCTGGAGAGGGACTTTTAACAGGGCATGTAGTGACAGGACAAGGGAGAATGGTTTCAAACTGAAAGGGGGTAGATTTAGATTAGATATTAGGAAGAAATTCTTTACTGTGATGATCGTGAGACACTGGAACAGATTGCCCAAGGAAGTTGTGGCTGCCCCATCTCTGGCAGTGTTCAAGGCCAGGCTGGATGGGGCTTGGACCAACCTGGTCTAGTGGAAGGTGTTCCTGCCTATGGCAGGGTGGTTGGAACAAGACAATCTTTAAGGTCGCTTCCAACCGAAACCATTCTATGATTCAGTCATAACCTTCCAATTCTTTAAAGCATGACACAACTAACGAAGACAGTCATGAATCACACGAATCAAAGAAGACCTCTTTCAGCCTCTACATCAGCTACCAGGAAAGAAAGATGATTAGAAGTTGAAATACCACGTGGGCATCTTCTCAAAGAAACCTAAGAGAGGATAGGGCTCTTGCATTAAAATACTTCACAAAGCATAGTCAACAGTGGAGATTTTTTAAAGCATTAGTAATCAGGTTTTGGGTCTGCTTATCTCTGAAATGATCCCTGAAGATATTTCAGATTGGAATTTAAGACTGCCATCTGCTACAGTGTATGTGTCTACAAATTTTTTCTGCTACTGGGAGGGCAATACCATATTTCACACTGGGAATGGTTCTCCAACCAGTGCTAACACTCAGGGGTGCCCAGAGCCACTTGGGGAAATGGCTGCTGATCCAGGTCAAAATGGTAAACATGAAATCCCTAATACTGAGAAACCCTAAATTACAGCTCTCTTCTGAGTTACCTTGGTGAGTACACTAATTGTGTATTGTGTATGGACTTGTTATGATACACTGACACATTTTCTGTGAGAATAAATTCTGGCACAGCTAGGCAGATTCAAAGTAAAAATGGCCTTTTTTGTTTGTTTTTAAGGTGGGTTTTTTTGGTTGGTTTTCTTTTCCTTTTTCTTTTTTTTTTTTTTTCAGCATAAACAGCTTCTAAATAAGTGTCAAGAGAAACAAAAAATATTTTGAAAAATTGGAAAACATTCCATTAAATGGGTTATTTTTCTAACTTCAGTGTCCAGGACTTAGTCAACAGAGATACATAAGAGATGAAATTAAGCTATTTAAGTAGCATTAAAGATTAAACAAGCCCCATGACAAAACAGTATTTGGATACAGCCTGTTTTCCATGTGACTTTGAAGTGACCCAGAGTGAAGCAGTGTGGCATTGCTGGAATCAGTTAGGATGGACTGAGTTAGGGGCTTCCCTTAGAGGGACATCCTTGGGTAGTAATTACAGCTGCATCAAGCCTTAAAGCAGGATTGCAAGGTCAGTGGGAGTTGGAGGACTGATATATGTTCTTGTCTCCCTGATGCCAGTGGGACTTTTGCCATAGATCTCAGTGATGCCAGGAGCTGTCTCATCTTATTTTGTTTTCTAAGTTTTATCTACAGTTTCCATTAGGCTGGCTGCAGTTCAAGAAAATTATTGAACAAGTAGATGGTTTCTCATAGTTTTGCCTTCCTAATTCATCTCAGTAAGACCATTCTTAATGAAAAACTATTGCAACCACTAGCACAGAGCCTCTTCTTCCAGAACGAAACTTTACACCTTCTGTTTACCCTTTTACCTTAAGGTTTATTCCCTTCTTATAGCAGTCCACAGCCTTACAGTTCTAACTGACTGAGAATAGTGGTTTTCTTTAGGGAAGGAAAAAAAATAAAAGTCAAGTTCTCTTTGGAGATGGATCTCTATAAGGGGTTGGCTGAACTTTGCAAACTTACCGAAGGGGGAACCCTTTCCCACAATCCATTTCAAGACCATTCCCTTTGATGTCACAGCTGGCTCAAGTAAACTCATTTCCTCCTTCCCTAATGTGTGTCTGATGCAATTTTGGCAAGCCGTGTCTCTCCCTGCTGTTACTGCTGCCTGTTTTGAAATGAGGCCAAGTGCAATGTTTAATGTGAATGTTTGGTTTGGCCTAATCATCTGTGCTTTGTTTCACTGGTACTCTGCATTATATATTTATATATCCAGATCTATCTATAGAGATCTATAGGCAATTTTTTCCCTCTTTCCCTCCTCCTTTGCAAATAATTCACACCACATGTTTGCAGTTTATTCCTTTGTGGTCTACTCCACCCAGTTCCTAAATCAGTAAATCATCTTCATGCTTCTTCCCACACTGAATGAAAGCAAGTTCCCAATTACAGAGACAGAATAGAATTTTCAGGCCTTTGTGGTGGATGTTGATTAGTTTCTTAGTGAAATCTGAAGGTGCTTGAAAACAGTAGGGAATGTTTTTGGAATGGCAAGATTTGCCCAATATTATACATATGGCTTTAATATCAATGTCAGTTTGAAGATGTGAGGGGCAAGTCAGGAGCAGCTTGTGAAGGAAATTACATGGTACATCAAAATTGTGGAGATCATTTGGTTTGCCTGACAGGAAGATGTTGATAGCATGGAGACATCACCCACTGCAAGAAATGGACTGAGCAGCCCCAGAATGGGAGGTGTGAGCCTGCAGGGCTACATGCACTGGGGGTCATATGTGGGATTCACATCAGTGCATCCTCCTGAAAAACCTCCATAACTCAACACATTTATTCAAATTTGATGCAGGGATTAAAATTTGATTCTACAGTTGAACCTATATTAGTAAATTAAACAATACCGGGGGCATTCCTGAGCCCTGGGGCTTCATTGCTTACATTGCTGTACTGTTAGAATGGCCCTTAGTATCACTTTTGGCTCAAGTCAAAGCAGGCTTTTCCGAACAATGCTGTGTATTGTTTAGGGAACAGTGGGACCAAAGGCCATTCACTTTAAATAAAAAGAACACAGCCTTCACTGTTTTAAAAGATAAGAGAGTTTAAGACTATAACCCTATATTTCATGTTGCTTAACATCTGTGCGAGAAAAGGTGCTGGGGATGGTTAATTTACCAACACAGACATGGCCTATGTGGTATTTTTACAGCAACTGGCATCAAACACCTGCTCTAATACCTAAATACAGTAACGAATACTTCCCTCTGCATGTAGCTCAAAGAGATATATCCTCTGTCTCTTCCTTTCCTCTGGAAAGAAATTCAGAGTATGTATGTGAGGTAGCTTGGACTGAATCACCAAATCCATTCTGGAGAGCTCTCCTCCTCTTCATTGACTATCAAGACGGAGCAGGCTCCAGCTCTCAGCCAGTAACTTTGGGATCTAAAAGACATGCTGTGATTGAAGTCTTTGGCAAATCACTAACACAACAGAAAGTAGGGATGCTCCTAAATATGGATAAACAATATTATGATACCCCAACGAGGCAGGTTGACCTTGGCCAGATGCCAGATGCCCAGTCAGGTGCTGTCTGCCTCCCCCTCCTCAACAGGACAGGGAAGAAAATAGGATGGAAAAGCTCATGGGCTCTGCATGGCCACAGCTTCTGCAGGGAATAGCCCCCTGCTGCGGTGTGGGGCCCTCCCCAGGCTGCAGGGGGGGTCTCTGCTACCGCAGTCACATACAATAGTCTATCAATATTGCCAGTCTTTGGTACAAACCAAAGATCATGAGTTGGACCCCTAAAATTATTAGTTGGGTTTGAAACCTTCTAGATGTCCTTTTTTAATGGTCACCTTTGAGGAAAATATGATCCCACTTGTTAGGATGCAGACAGACCACAGTCCTAAGCTCTTCTGAATAGTAGGAAAGAAAGGATCTGGAAAGTGAGAAGCTGGGAGAGTTGACAGAAACTTACTACAAAGTTAGAAGGTCAGTGTGTTTACATGGTGCCAAGGGTTAGTTCTTAAAACAAGCTAAAAATCACACACCACCAAATACCAAAAAACCGTGATAGAGCAAGGTACTAGTAGTCTACTTCTGATCAACTAGTCAAATATATTTTCTATTATCTTTAAAATGATGTTATTTACATTTGCATATACTCACCATCTTCAGTTGGCATCAGAAGGGATTAGTGTGAGAGGAAATGTGAACTCAAAGAGTGAGGTCCTTAACTGTGAATAAAGAACATGAATGCATATGTGTCCGCAGACCAGGAGGAACAAAAAGTCCCAAAGGAGACATACAGTAATAGAAATTTTTAATTGGCTAATTTCATCTGACTGATTATTTTTGATGAGTCAGTCCTGCCTATTTATCTCATTTAATTTTCATCCGTTATACAAGAGTATAAAGAGGCACAGTGAATTGTTCAACAAACCTCCACAGGAACAAACACTTTAATAAAAATCATGTCATTTAATCGGACAGTATCAGTTTTGATAATTTAAAGTAGAAAAATTATTGAAGTGAATTAGCTTTTTCATTTTAATAAGGTGTCTGTGTTTCTGATTCATACGCAGAGTATACTTAATGTATTTTAAGTAATCTCAATTTGTTTCTGACAGTAAAACACCAACTGCAATAGAAAGCTATTTAATTATATTGAATATGTGGATTTTACTAAATGAATAATACCAAAGAAGAAAGGTTTCCTGAATTAGGTTCTTCAGAACTATTTGTTGCTGTATTTCAGATTTCAGCTTTAATTCAGGGAAAAAATATTGAATTTTGGAATTTCCTGTAGAATAGACATTTCTGGTTTTGACAAAGCATTACTGGGAAACTCTTTGGGACAGGAACAGTTATTAAAGCAGATTTGCTTAGCACACAGTGACTGCAGTCATACTGATCACTAGGAATGATTGGAATGGATATAGATCAAACAAGAATTTATGAATTGGGTAAATGTTCAGCAGATATCATGCCTGACAATTTTAATTATCTGCTGTCATTCTTGTGACTCCTATAAGTCAGTAGCAATGACTATATCATCTTTATAGCCTGTTAAGCACAAGGCATTTTAAAGAGACTTGCAGAAATCAAAGCATATATGACTTTTTAATGACATTACCTACCATTGTGAGATTAGAGTCAGACTGGGCTCTGTGACACAGCAGCCAGTGCACAAATGGGGTCTGCTTATGGTGTGAGGAATAAAATTACACTAATGTCATTGTTGTGCTGAAACCAGTCTTCTTGTTCATAGACTCTAGCTGATCACAGCCCATGAAACAGGTTTAAGGATGATATATGTTTGAAAGAATTTGCAGTTTTCTAACAAATTATATTGAAGATACAAGAGCAAGCTGTGTAAATACAAAAAACAAACCCTAGAGAGATTCAAACTTGGTTAAACCATGTGTTCTTCAACGAACTTGAGCCCCAGAACCACCAGGGAAAAGTGGAAAAGGCATCAAAGTTCCTGAGACCAATTACAAATGTGATGGTAGAAAAATCAGAAAAAATCAGAAAAGCAAAGACAAAAATTAGATCCAACTGTAAACGAATGCAGGGGAATATTCCATAGTGCATTATTGTAAGAGTAGGGCATAATGTTCAGAGCAAAAATGGTTGGCAGATGGAGCTGAGCAGGCTTAAACCCTTTTTTCCTGAATTCTGAATATGACACGTGATGAACTGGGTGGACAGACTTACCTGAGTTGGGTACCTCCTACTCAGGCCTTAGGAAATTCTTCTTAGTGTACTCAGTTGACTGGCCAAAGAGATTTCCAAGGAAATCTCAAGGAAGTGGAAAAAAATCATATTGTTTTGTGAAAAAATAATACTCTTTCCCTCTTACATTAGGAAAGAAACAAAGTATTGTTGTTTCCCAGTGGGGATGGTAAAAAAGTAACTGTCTTAAGTCATAGTGAGGGTGATTCAGGTTTGGCAGTAGGAAAAGGCTTTTAACAGTAAGGAAAATTAAGCTCCAGAATAGATTGACGAGGGAAATTTTGATGTCTTCACCACAAGAGGTTTTAAGGAATATAGGAGATGAATATCAGGAGAAATTCAGACACAGTTAATCTGGCTTTTGGAATACACCTGGATACATAATTTATAATCCTTTTTCAACTTTTCTCTACACTGGACCAAAACATATTACTTTGTGTACTGCTGGGCAACTGGCAGGATACAAATCTGCTCTACCTTTTTTAAAATGCATATTCTTATACACTTATATAGAGAGAGTATGGGGGGAAATTTGCCAGTATATTGCTATTTCCATGTATACACACATCTATATATGTTTCCATGTATATGGAAATAGCAATATCGTGACACAGTAATATTTTTACATTGAAATGGCAGCTGCTTTTACCTACAAGAGGGATGTTTAGTGGGGTTTTCATAATGTACATATAGATACCAGGGACTTCTAATAACTCCGTAATTGAACTTAAAGAGCTTGGTTTCTTCCAGCTATCAGAAATAGGCAACTTTCCTAGTCTCATCTTTATTTTTTATGTAAAGAAAAGGTGATTCTTTTTTAAAATAGTACACGACCAAAATTGCTTTTACTTTCAACTTTCAACAAGACTTGAAAATTCCCAACCTCTGTGGTCACTTAAGCCGTACTGTGTATAGAAGCTATACATATGAATATCTCCAGTAACAGCAAGAAATTCACACACATGTTGAAGAGAAGATTTGAGAATTTTGCGGCTTTGTCACTGGTAGATAAATCGATTTGGAAAAAAAAGTAGAAATAATATGAATTTTCACCACTTAAATTGAAATCAGACTGTATATGTCAGTAACATGTTCAGACTCTTCATTCACCAGTTACCTTAAACTGCCTGTGTAGAAATGGCTTCATTTGATTCATGTCTAAGCACTACCTGGTATTACTGCAATGAGATAAATGAATTGTGAAATGAAAATAATTGTTATGCACTGATACTAACAGACAGTGGAGAAAAACTGTAAAGGGAGAACCTGAAATGTCACTTAGGTAACAAAAGTATGATCTGGGCAGGTTGTAGCCACTAACTTAGGTAGATCCAGGTCCAAATAAGCCAATCCACTACAGCCCTTACAGGTATGATATAGCATTGTCTAGCTGTGAGCCAAGGTGAGCACTAGGACTTCAAAGCACAGTCCTTCATCTGAACACTGACATCTGTCTCAGCTCTCTTGTCCTTCAAGTGGGAGAGCTGGGTCCTGGACCTATCTTTGGAGCTGAGCACCAGGAGGTCTTCTCAGCACGGAGTTTACAACCTGCCTGTGCTCTTCCCTCCACAAGAAATCCTGTATAGTCCCACCCACTGATTAACTTTCTGACCTCACTGCCATGTTGAAGTGAACTATACGGTTGCTAACAGTGTTTTCCAACCTGTAACTGTGGCTCTGCCAGTATCTGGATGTGTGTCTTGAAGGAACTGAACCTCTCTGTATCTGTTCCTTTATCATTTGTGAAGAGCAAGCTTACCCACCTTACAGGATTGTTGTGAGACTGAAACAATTGTTCCTTATATGTGACTTTGAAGAGGAAAATGGTAAGCATTAGTATTTGAACATCACTCTTGAGCTACAAAAAAACCTCCTCCTACAGCCAGGGTGCTCAAAAGAAGACATAAATGCTGTGATGAAAGAGAGGCCTTGAACACAGATGTGAAATTGCTCTTGAAACCTGTGTGATCTTCCCACCTGCACATCTCTCTCCACCTGCTCAGCAGCCCCTGCTGTCACCAAACAGAAAACATTTGGCTTTTCTGTCAGTGCAACAAAGCGAAACAGCATACTCTAAATATCCTCAACCCTTCCTTTACATCTGTCCTTACTATCTCTGATATATAGACTGTGGGAACCCCTCTGAGAACATTTTTCTTAACTCCTGAATAGGTGTTGTAAGAAATGGCATGGAATACATCACCTCGCGGGAATCTGTGAGCGTTCTCGGTATGTGCAAAGGGGGCAGCAACATCAACATTTTGATTATCACTGTGAAATCAAAATGGATCTCTATTCATTTTCAGCAGGATTCAGACACAGTAGAAATCGGATGTTAGCAAGCACTCTATATATTAAGTGATCATTCATACCACAGGTACTTTACTAAGGGTTATTGAGTTGTGGGTTCATTTTAATCCATCAGTAAGGACACATTATGAAGTTCATGGCCAAAGAAACAGACACATAGTCATAAACATGCACAGTTTCCCCATGAAATATTTCCGCCTGGGGTGAGATTGTAAACTAATTGACAACAAATACATTGATATTTTGGCCAGCTGTAATGAACAGTGAAGAGATCACAACCTTTCTTCGGTAGCGTACTTCAAACAGGTGACTATTTTCTGTCACAAGCTACAGACCAGTGTTTTGTACTAACAGCATGGGAATATGTCTCTGGAAGCAGGGAAACAGATCCATGGAAAAGCATTAATGGTGCCTGAGCTCCAGTACCACTAAACCATGACCTCAGCCCTCTGCCTCTTATGAGGTTATAACTTGATTAGTCCTTTATCATCACAGACCCTTTTAAGGTAGACAACACTTTAATTGCTGATACAAAACATTTGTGGTTTCTTATCTCAAAAGAAAATTAGAACAAAAACACATGATTTTTTTCTTCCATTGCAAGTCATCATTTATAAGGGTTCATCTGATTGCAATGAAATAAAGAAATGTATCTTCACCTATTCTTATAGGAGATAATGGATTAAGGTTCTTTCTAGTATTTATAACTGCAAGATTAACTCAGTAATCTGGTTTCTTATCTGGCTCCTACCTCCCACATCTACCTCTTCTTGTACATGGGAAAGTCAATAGCACTTAACTTCTCTAATTGAAATCAGCCTCCTGACTGAGTCTGCCCATGGATACAGGAGCTGGACTGTAATAATCTGTTCTGCAGAGAATTAACCTCCTGGGAGTGAGGCAGACCTAATTACCAGCCTCAGTGAAAAGTCTGGGTTTGCTATCACTGCTTGTGGGCCCAGCTGGAGGAAAAGGCCCAGCATACCATTTAACTAATCTCTTCCTGAAGTGTTTTAAACATGCCTAATATTGCATCTTGTGCAATTGGTTTTAGCAGCTCCAGTAACAGGGTAGAGGCTCTCTTTCAATCACGCCTAACATTAAAAGAATCTGGGCCTTCCATCTGGCTCAGGGCAACGGTCTGAAAGTCTCTAGAACTTATGAGTCACCACAGGCTTATGAATGGCATTTAGACCATGCATTTTACAATTACAAGTCAGCATTTCTGTGGGTGACAGCTATTTTGCTAGAAAGAAAAGAAGAGTCCCTGCCAATGGCAAACTGGGAGCATAAACTGTTTCCTTTGCATGAATGGTGTAACAACATATCTTTTCAGCTTCAGACAAATGATGTATCCCACAGGATAAGATAGGGAGACTGCAGCCAGCACAATGGTTAGCTGGGTTATTTTCCATGAAGGACTCACTTTTTCCTGAATTTGCTTCCACATTTGTCCAGAATAGGCTGTTAAGCACTGTGAGGATTAATTGCTAACATTAAAAAAGACTATCTAATCTAGTTTCCTAAGTGTAAAATGAAAAGTCAAATGCAAAAGCCAGTTTATGGCAGGCACTACAGGAAATAAAACTGACACCTCTTGTACGAGCTACCCCTTATCTTTTAGAAAGCATTGTCTTGAAGTAAAGATCCCAAATTTGAACTTTAGAAGAAGCTAGTATAAATGCAGTGACTTTTAAATGTGCAGTAGTGGTAAATATGGCATCAAATGCTTCATAGATTATAATGTATAATTCTTCATGCAAATATGAAATCCACATAGGATTTATTTACTCTATATGGACTGTGAGAACCATATTGTGGAACACCTCATATGGTTTTGGTATTTCTAGCCGGATCTCAGTTCAACAAATTCTAGAGACTTGATTGTGCAATGTAGCGCAGTGGTTCAAATGCTGTAGATGTAGGAGGCAGTGGAGAAGCACATCTAACATTTCTCTTATTCCTTATCTGCACTGACTTTAGCTAGACCCTGAGAAGTTCCTTGTAGGAGAGGAATATGTTTCATCCCAAGCCTCCAGAGTAAAGATACAATATAAATCAGTAGCTCTGTTGATCAAATGTTAATGAAAGGCTGGAGTCTGGCTGATGTCAGGCAGTGTGTGCAGTGGCAGTCAGAAACAATGATAGATGTCAGCTAAGCAGTATGCATCATGGATGTGTTTGTCTAAGTATAGATGAACCTTTTTTACTGCTTGGCACTGCTGTATTGATGAACTGACAGCAACCAAAGCCAGAGTTTTGGAATGACATGATAATTCAGACCACATTTTCTGCTGCCCTTTCCCCAGTTGTGAAATTGCCCTCTATTCTCCCTTTGAGGTCCAAGATCTCCCAACCCCCCTGTTAGAAACAGGAACTCTGTGTGTGAATGGAAATCAGAGACTTGTGTCCTGCTGTGGCTATGCAGAGGCTTCAGCTGAAAGCAGGCAGCAACAAGATGCCTAATAGGAGGCAGCTTGCAAAGCAAGGAAAAAGGAAGTAAAAGGAAGAGAGTTTGAAGATCTTTTTAAGTAACTGGCTTAACTAATTATGGTTCCATTAGCCAGAGGCACTACTGAGCCTAAAAGCTAGAAACTCCTCAAGTCCGCTGTATACAGCTATTAATGCTGTTGGAGTTCCTTCTCCACATTTTGTTACAATGACTAGCTTGTTGGGAGGTAGTAATTTTAGTACCCTTAAAGGGAACTTGCAAAATATCCACAGAACAGGGCACTGATCCACAAATCAGACTACTGTGTTCATTACAGTAAGTTCAGAATCAGCAAGTTTCATAGTGATACAACAGGCTTAGTTATTAGTAATAAGTTTTCCCGCACCCAACAGACATGTCTGTGAAACCGGTCTCTTATTTTTCCCTTGGTGAGCAAAAACTGCTTTTGCATCCATGTTTTATTCAGTTTGTTTTACTTGGCTGTATGCACATCAGACCTCAGCTACCTCAGCCAGCTCTCATTTTACAGTCTGCTCTTCCTGGGCATTTACATGACTGCTGGTAACAAATGAAAGTCATTGGGTTTAGTATTTTACTTTATCAATAGAAAGATGACATCCCTTGTCACATGAGAAGGTCATAATTCATTCTGGATTATTCTATTACTGTGTTGACACTCAAGCATCTGAAATAAGTTTCAAAATCCTTATTTTTGAACTTGGAAAGACTGACTTCCAATTTCAGGCTGAAGTGAGGAGACTTGAGATTATAAAGGTTTGTCCAAGGTGAGCCAAAGCACGAGTTCTTTCTTTGATTGGCCCAGGATCCCAGTCCCTAAGACAGGACCTGTAGGGCTGAGTGAGATGTACTTCCCATTAAGAGCATCCTTGAAAGTCATGACATGGCAGAAGAAGGTATCCCAGAGGGCAGTGGTTGGTAGGTTGCACACAGCTGATAGAGCTCTCTCAAGAGAAATATGAGGACTAAGAGACATAGGTCCATGGCAGGACTTTTTTTTATTAGATTAAAGGCATACTTCCAAAAAAAACAGTATTTCAGGTTTTACTCCAACTTACAATAGTCAGATCTTGCTAAGTTCACTGAAAGCACTTGATTTTACTGAGGTCACACTGATACCCCAGTTTTCTCCTCTATATGCTTGTTCACAATGTACTATCAATTTACAAAGATGTTGAAACACAGGCAGACAGTCCTTTATATGTCCTAATATTATTACATTCTCTCCTGCCTCTTTCCCCTACATGCAGAGACCCTTCTTTGAACACATCCCTAATCTTTCCATGAGGCAATTCAAATATCATTAAGCAAAATGATCTTTTAAAGCAAAAATGGATATTAACTTGCTTCATATAAGAATACATTGTCCTAATAAACTGGTCTTAACCATGCTGTTAGACACAGTTGCAACACAAATGACAGAAATGAACCAGTAAAATTATTGTTTATTTTCTCTAGCTTCAGGGGAAATTGCTTGTATGCTTTGGAAATAAAACCCTCAATGTGCTGAAACATAAATGTTACCCAGTCAGAGGACACCATGGGAGAACAGGCCAAGGTTTTATTAAGGCTTTCCTCTGTTGAAGCCCTTCTAGAATTTAAGTGAAATAAAAGCATGTTGTAGTTTTCGGGCAAAAAATAAAATGACAAAAAGATAAAATAATGTGATTATGACTGAAACCAGGAGAGAGCTGAAAGAGTTGCTCTTTGGAGGGGAAGCATATTTGTGATGGAAGAAAAATTATAGTCTCTGATTTTCATCAAGTAGCACCTAAATTATCAGGGTTGTTGATAGAAAAATGTAGAATCCAATAATTGCCTGAAAAGACAATTAAAGCTCTTCTGAGGAAAAAAAAAATATAGAGAATCCTTTACATCCTTTTACAAACATATGCATATTAAAGTCTGCTTTTATCAGAATGAGGTAAATATTAGCTGAGATAGATGCAAAAGTCTCCACCAGTGTCACTACTCAAGTATTAAAGACTAGTGCTACAGAAATTCATAAAACAATTACGAAGACGCAGAAATATTATAAGATCAAGGAAGACACGTGAATGTGGCATATTTCTATTAAAGCCATTTCAAGAAAGTATTTTTAAGTAAAAAATCCTAAACCTGAAAACAGACAGAGAAACCCAAGAAGATATAGGTGTGGATTTTTGTGAAAAAACACTAATAATTGCTCCATGTTGATTCGGAGAGGATTATTCGATCCAAGCACTTTGGCCAGTGCTTTCTTTCTCTAGAAAAATCTTCCCCTCTCAGAAAAAAACAAAACCAAAAAAAGAATATTAAACTGAAAGCCAACAAAAACAATATATTAAAACAAAGGAAAAGTTCTGAGATTAAAAAATAAAATATGACAATTTCTGAATAGAAATGAATCATTATCTTAAAGGGCCTTCCTCTATCCCCTATTTCCACAATTCATTTGTTCCCTTTGTTTGCGGCAGAAACCACTCACCATTTCCTAATTGCTTCAGTGAACTCTGGAAAATACATTTTTTGTCAGTTTACTATTTGGTGAAAACATATAATTACAAAATTATAAAAACATTTATTAATGTCAACTAGTTAATGCCACACATTTCATTGTTTCATTACATCATCTTAAACTGTAAGGCTTTTATAGCAGAGACCATTTCTCAGCACAGAGAGCTCAGCTCCCAAGACCACGATGGAATCCAGGGCTCCTATTCCAGAGACCTCATGTGAAGCTGCACAAATAGGAGAAAGACTGTCACATCTCACTTCCTGGTGGGATTCCTCATTCAGACTTGAAAAGGACTGTGGTTGTGGTTAAACCTCCTCACTATTTACCTCTTTCTGGTGTAGGCAGCAGCAGAATTGGGATAAAAGATTTAAATTTACTCTTAGCTTTTTATAAGAACACACTAATCTTTGCTTAGCTACCTTTGGTTTTCCTTACTGACTGTCTCTGAGATGCAGCTGTACTTCACTACAAAGCAGACTAACAGTGGCTTATGGCTGCTTAAGCACAACAGTAGAATGTTTTTAGGTAGCATTGAGAAAACAGGCTTAGTGGGAGTAAAGAAAGAAGGAAGAGTCTTCCCTACTCCTTATCTCTGAGGGAGGGGTAGGGCTGTGTTTTATGTGTTTTAAACAATCTAGCTACAGCTGTGAAGCTGGTGATAGAAGTGCTTATCAAAGGGCCTTGAAAATGTTCGCAATTTGTGAAAGTCTCCCCAAGGAGAGGAGGGGGAGGAAGGAATTCCATGGTAATCCATGTTATAGAAAATGCTCAAATGTATGTAATGCTGATTATTACCACCTGCTCAGCCTCTTCTATGTTACAAGCCTCTTGGGAGAGGCATACTTAAGGGTCTTGTCAAAAAATGTCAACTTTATTTTTTTCACCAGATGCAATAACTTTCCTTGAAGACCGCCTGCTTTGGATCCCACGTGAAAATACCATTAAGCCTTCAGAGAAGGGGTTTGGGGATGGCAATCGATTTGGGACTAGTTTACGGCTGTTGCAGAGCTTTGAAGGGCCCTTTGCTCCCCCCTGCCCGTTACTGAAAAGGCAAGGCTGGGAGAAATACTATCTGTGTCATTCCTTCTTTATTAAATAGAATACAAATAGGAAGCAGTTGATTTGACTATGATTTCTTTTAATTAGAACCCTGAAGCCACCCTTTTCCCAGAGGCTAATGCTGCTAGATAATCTTGAACAATGTGTGTGTACATTACAAAACTGGCAATTCAACCACTTTTGGACTACGGTTATGTGTCACAAATGAATTGACAGCAGGCAATAGGAGGTGCCTCCCATGAGCCTGGAACAAAGATGTTGTACGTTTTTACACAGAGAAGTCAGGCAAGGTTTTTCTGGCCTCAGTACCTTGAAAACAAAGAGTGTGTTACCAGGATTTCCCGCAGCTATAAAAAAGTCCTTTCACCTTTGTGTTTCAAAATGATGCTGCTAGTGATATTCACAGTGAAAACTGTTCCACTGAAATCTATTGTTTTCCTTGGGTTTTTTGCTTGGTAATTCCTTTTGCCTTCTGCAGCAGTACAAGGCAAGGAAATTTGGAGAAGTGGGTTATGTCTGTTTAGAGGGTTTCAAGCAGTATCCAAATGGCAAAGAATATATCAGATTGTCATTTGCATGTATGTCCCTAGCACACTGTGTGCTATTGTTGATCCACGCTTCAGACCAGCCCCTTGCAAGATTTTAGTTCTTTGGCTGGTTAATATTTAATGTTACATGCATTTGAAATGGGGGTCAGGGTGCGGTCACTGCTGGTAACTGGGTTTTCTTCAGACTTGTGGTGGGTTTGCAGTGGTAAGCTTTGAAAAGCACTTTCTTTTGAGCCAGGAGGAGGGAACTGCAAGTGGACGGCTTAGACCAATGTACCTGAGGACCCCAGGCTCAGATCCTGACATTGATGCTGACCCTCTGTATAAGCAAATGACTCTCCTGAGGCAAATATCCCACTGTCTCAGGCTCATGCACATAAAAATCAGACAGGTTTTGCTTCTTTCTATTTGTATTTTTCTCTTGCCAGTCGTATCTTGAGCTTCCCAGGTCTCAGACTGAGGCCTTGAAGTTAGTTTGTTAGTTTATTGTCAAATTGCAAATGGAAAGACAGGAACTCATAAGCTTGGAGGGCGTTAAACAAATTCTTCCATGTGTAAGCAGCCAGGGGACTTCTTGGCTTTCCTTTCCGTCTTGAGGGCCAATGTGATTTCTGTAAACTATAAAAAAAAGACTTGTCAAGAAAGTTATAATATATCTTTTGACACATAGAGAGGAGGAAAAGTAATTTCTGCATGAATGAGATATGTAAAAGGTCTTGATTGAGCCATAATGGTGAACTACCTGATACTGAGTTAGTATGCCCGTCTTTATGGTGGAAGATGGAAATAGAGTCTGTGAAGGGCTACTCGTCATTGATCCAGTAACAATAAAAAGGTATTCTGTATTATTTTCTTCTGTGCAATGAGTGCCAGTGAAATCAGATGAATTTGTGTGGTTATTATTTAGAAGATTTAAAGTTTTCAATCAACTGGTTATAGTCAAAGCTTGTCAGAGTCCTTCCACATGTCTAAAGGAGAACTTTATGTGAGAGTCTTCCAGAGCTGCCCCCAAATATTTGGGAGAAACTTCAGTGCATAAATCCATTAGTTACTGCATCATCACCCTATACTGTTAGCTCAAGGATAATTGTTATTTGACTATTAGTATTTCCTTTTTTATCAAGTATCCTGTAACCTTGACTCTTCTATACACATTTTGATAATTACTTTTTTCCATTTCAGCCTATTGTCTGCAGTGTTGCTAGTTCATTTTAGAAAGGAAAGCAAGTAAGAAGGGAAATCACCCTTGCTTCATGTAACCTATGACTTTTATGCCACTAGAAAACCACCAGAAAGCTGATTTTCTTGGATACAAAGTACAAGTCAGAGTCTGCTGCAAGTGGATGCTAGGTTGACTGTCACAGGTTGGCTGTGCCATGTGGGAAAGGAAGGTTGCAGTGTGTTCAGCTGTTTGAAAGCAGAGGGGAAATTTAATTCAATCCCTCCCATAGGGCATTTCTGTGATCATCCCAAATGGCTTATGGCTAAATTGCTGTGGGAATTACTGGAATTCTCTGTGAGTCTGGTTCCAAACTGAATGTATTTGCTCCTTTTGACAATACAAAGAGCTAGCTTTCAACTATGAATCCATCAGGAAAGGATTCTGTAGTTTTGAGACAAATAAGAAAAAATCGGATATCACTTAGAAGAAACGAGAGAGACATGTCCAGGCTATTGATGCATAGCACAACTCCAGATGATCAAGTCCAAAGCCATTTCACTCACTGCTGGAATGGGACACCATTACACATAGGAAAGTAAACTTGGAAAAAAAATGATCTTGTGGATATGGCATGATAGGAAATAATCCTTTCTAGTGTATGAACTCTTTGTTGGTGATCCAGGATACTTTCAGTGTTAGTCCATAGATACTGAAATGAAGACTTTCTATATCTATATAATTTGATTTTATTCACTGTAGAGGAATTAAGGAATGATTTTGTGGTTAAAGCACAGACCCGGGACAGAGGAGATCTGGGCTGAAGCCAGACCACAATTGAAAACTTCAGAAAATAATTCCAAGTACTTACATCAAGCATTCAGAAACTGAGGTATCCCAAATTAACCATTTCTTTTCTAACTGCTGACTTAAATTCTCTTTACCTCTATTTTTCCCTGTCAACACTAAATGAGTCAAGAAATAAATAGGATAATTTTCTTCCTTTATAAAAAGTTGCTTAACTATGGAAAGGAGATTATAATACTCAGCAAACTACCCCACAATATTTCTAAATCATTTGCTACTTATTTGTTATCAATTACATCTATATGATATACTGAAGTTATAAGGTATGCTGAAGGAACAGCCAAATGCATTTTTTCACAGTATAGAATTTTACAAAAAATATTTTAAAGTATTTGGAATAAACATTTCCTTTTCTTTTAAATTCCAGATTTTTCAACATTTCTGCTGACACAAAACCCTTCCGTATTCGATGTTAGTTTTAACCTTGTTAAAGTAACTTGGCCTTGCTGTTGTAATGTCTTGGCTTCTGCCACATGACAAATGTTGAATGTTAAACAGAATTGATGGGGGGTATTCTTACTGATTGCCACTTGTGAAAAGATAATTATATTCTCTGTTTTGGATAATACACTGTGGCATTTGGGACTAGCTAGGCGTGACCTACTTGACCTTTCCTGTTGTCAGTTTTGGAGTGAGTGGTGTGGAAAAACAAAGGCTAGTTGAGACTACAAAAAGTGATTGCAGATCTTCAACCTAACATAATTCATTTGGAGGAAATATGTTTACAGTTAACTCTATCAATAAAAAATGATGGTATATGTTGCTAGGAATGACTGGGACATGTTAGCATTGAAAGTAGTTGTGGTGCGGTTCCAGTGTCTTTTTGAAGACAGAATACATGAAATTTTTATGTCAGTGTTGCATATATATTTTGTCAGGAAAATGCTACTAAGAGAAAAATTTGCTGCCAACCTGCACTGTACCCTGGTAAACAAGGACTCAGAGGAGGCAAATCCCATTATTTTTTATGGAACAGTTACCTGTTGAGAAATGACACTTCATCAAAGCTAAACTGTCCCATCAATTCTGTGGACTGTTTTCCACAGGTTTGGGATGACTCTGAAGACATAGGTGGACTGATTCAGAGTTTCAGGCCCTCACCTCATAGGTAACACTAGTCACTCCTGTTTACATCCCCACTTCTTTTCTGGAATATCTATGAGTCTGGTCTCCCACATCATATGCAAGTGATCCTGGGGCTTTCCTTTCATTTGTCTCCTCCAAGAAATTCTGAAAAGCTTTGCTTTCCATCTTTGTAGCAAAGAAAACACATTTAAAACTTCAATACGTTTTATGAAACAGAAGTGTTGTTTTCTGCTCCTCCACACTTTGAACATTCTTGTTCTGCTTCCAAGGCACCCTTCTGCAATCTTAATTGCAATCTTCTGCAATCTTGATTGTGACACTTGAAGTCTAAAGGACTAAAGGACATCGGTGATCCTCCTATAAAATAGGGATAATTCAGTTCTCTATTTGTAAACCAAGGAGAGTGCCCTTCCTCTCTTCTTATTTGTTCTGTTGTTGTTTTGTTTGTTCATTTTTATATTTTTGACACTTACTAGCATTGGGCAACCCCCTTAAGTGAGAGTCTGATCTTTTACTTCCAGCATGCTATTATTATAATGCAAATAATTAACAAGATGCATAAAATATTATCACAAAGCTGCAGGGGAGCACAAACAAGAGCAAAAATAAATTCCTAGATACTTCCTATCATCACATCAATTTTTTCATGTTCTGTAGGAAGATGGAAGGCAAACACAATTTTTCATTCATCTACTGGATTTTTGTTACAGACTTTGGCACTTTTCTTACTGCCTTGCAAGTTTACGGTTCATTTACTTTTGATTAATTTCTATTTGTTCTACTTGTTTCTCTAATGTTTTGTTATTAAACTTCAGGCAAAACTTCATTTCTTACACTTCAGCATATTAGCCCTGTTTAATTATTTCTTTCATTAAAGTCCTGCAAATCTACATCACTGCTTTTCTTTACCTCTCTCTGCAGTCCTCACTCACAATTAACATATGTTTATTTTTTACTTTTTCTAAATTACAGTAAAAATCCAAAAAGCTCTGCAATAAAAGGAACTTAAAATTGTGCCTGTTGAAGGCAGAAAGAGCTAGTATTTTTTGAGACAATTTTTTGACAGGATCCTGATATGTCCCACCATGTAATTAAGCAGTTCTAGATTTCATCCCTTCACAAACCATCAAATTCCGGAAAATCAAGCTAGCCAAAGACATGAGTCAGCAATTTCTTCATTCACTTTGCTCTTATTGCTCTTTCTAGAGCAATGACTATTTCCAGCTGTGCGTTGCTTGCCTCTGTGCTAAATGCGGGTGGCAGCATGTACCACTGCTGACTGGTTTATGAGCCCAAGCCAATGCTGAAAGAAACCACTTCAAACAATGCTACCACAACAACTAAGTGATATCAGATGGACATTGACTCAAATTTGGTCTATTTCAAAACAGTTCCCAAAAATGCAACCCTTTTCCAGATCTAAGTGTGGTGTTCTTTTGTACAGCTAAATTGGGTAATTATGAGGGATACATATCCTTATAGCTATATTCAACCAAAGGCTTTTCTTGCCTTTATTTTAACAGAAGAAGAATATATGAGGAACCTCTGGCCCCTGGGTGCTGGATACACTCTGTTCACTCTCATATCCACATGAGAGGAGGGAATGATGCCTGCCCAGATCCAGCTCTGAAGCTGCGTACACTATGCTCATGATCACTGTGTTGATCACTGTAGACTCTCAGTGTATACAAAACAGTAATGAGTCAGGTCTTGCCATATAAGCCATACAAGCCATACTTGAAGTTCCCACTAATGGTAAAGGCCAAATAAGATCTTGAACTGTTACCCAACCAGTTTGCCTCCTCCTCATATTGGCTTAAGAAAACTCTTATCCTAGGATGCGCATTTAAAATGACGTACATCTTCAGTAAGCAAAAAAAGACATGTTTTAAAGCTTCCTTAGCATCTTCCAAGTCCTCAGGCTGTTCCAAAGAGCGTTCTGAGAAAGGATTAGGTGCAAGAGTTGGACTACCTGCCTTGGCACCAGAACAGCAACCTACTTGTCCCTGCCCAAATATATGATGAAGGCAGGAAGCAGTTTGGCAGTCTGAATTCCAGTTTTGTAAAGGCATCTCTCTGCCTGCCTGAGCATATTGTCACTGTTCAAGGGAGAGACAGTTTTTTCACATAGCCCTTCTCCAAATGTTTCCTGTTGACTCTCTGCTGCTGGGCACTTACCTCTCTTCATATGGCGTAAACAGAACTTAGGTGCCTCTTTCAGTCATTTGAATTATACTTCCCCAGCCAGCAGCTCCAGATATCATGTAATCTAAACCCTCATATCATGAAATCTAACCCTCCCTTTTGTATCCCATATCTCCCAGTTTTGGCCATCCTCCATGTATGTGTGTATTAGGAAAAGGGTCAGGAACACTTGGAGCAGAACAAAGTAAATGACACTGAATGGCCTTCAAATACATTATTAATAGTATAATGCATCGGAAATTAAATCACTAGTAACTGAGTCAATAAGAATGAGCTATAGAGGGAGAGAAAAAGTATTAAGAGGAACAATGAAGAGGAGAACATAGATGTGAAAGACTTGGGAGAAACAGCAAAGAAGGGAAAGACACAAAAAGATGAGCAAACAGAATGGAAAAAAAAAACCAAACCAGCAAGAAATAAAGTGAATCACAACACAATATGCATAAAATAAGGCAAAGTCAAGCTAAGCAATAAATGTCACATCTAAGTCTGAACTGAGATCTTTTGGAAGTCTGACCCCTGCTCTAGATGATTGTAAATTTATCTCTGAGCTCTTTCAATAGTTTGACTCCACTTGCCTGAAGTGAAACACCTTCCTAATACAATAGACTACTTCATAGAGATAGATTCAAAACCGTTTATTGGAATATTTGTGACTGTTCACTTTGTCCAGGTTCACGCCCCCTCCTTATTTCCCCATGAACATTAGAACAATGGCACAATTACATTTTAGCAGCATCTGCACAGAATCCCTATATTGTCTGAAGCAAACTGATCTGAAAATCTCATATGCCAATCTTAGCTTTTTCAGCAGGTGTCTAATGCATTTCAAAGAATGATTTTTTAGTATGCTTGAATCACAGTCAGAACAGGATGAGTGCTTATATTTCTCTTTCAAAATGCTATGAGAATATAAGCAAAGAGGCTGCTATGCTGTGATCGTCTGTGCCCACTAAATGTACTGTCGTACTTTGTAGCCGTCCTTGTTTGTATATCCTCACAGTAATCTTAGCACTGTCATCTTGGAAAGTGATGTATGTGAATCAACTGCTAACTGAGGTTACTAGGATAGCAGCACCTGAGAAAATGCTATATCTGAAACTGATAAGTATCTTGAGACCTGACCAGAGAGAAAGTACCAAAAATGAAAGAGAGGGAGAGGAAACAACAAAAAACCTAAATTGTAAATAGAATTAAACAATGTGGTTTAATAGCCTGGATTAGGACAGGTCTTTAGCCTTTCCCTTTAAATTTGCACAGTTAATCAATAATTACGTAAATCAATTCCTCCCTGCGCAGACAATTGTTTGGACCGGGCAGTGATCAATTTTGTTGCATGCTATCTTGCTGGGCCTTAATTCAAAAGTCCATTCTTGTTTCAGCAGCACACTTCAGCGATGGCATAAGCTCAGGTATTCTGAAGTCCTAGTGATTGGTCTTGAAGATTTCGCAACTTTCATCCTTTGCAAAAAGCAAAAGAGGGTTTCCAGCCCAGTTTGCTCATCCTTTTGGTCTCCATTTTAAAATGGAGGAATAGAATCAGAGAATCACGGAATCATTTATGTTTGAAGAATAGAGAACATCTGGACAAACATCTTGGCCTCTTTTTGATATGATGGCTTGGGCCAAAGTTTGTGTTTCAACAATGACTCGTAGCATTCAGTCACAAGGCACAGAGTGACTTTAGGTCCTTAGAATGGAAAGATTTTGGAAAATTCCGTACAAATTAGGCCCAGACGTATAAGTCTTAGAAGCAATTATGGTGTTTCTTTCCACTTAGCTTTGAATTAACATTTGTTTAAAATAAAAAGGAGCTTTATTTTTCCCCAACCCTGGTTGTTCTTTTTTTTTCTGAGTTTTGAAGCCGTTTTCTTCTTTGCATTTAGGAGATCACGTTCTGATTGTTTATGATTTTGTGAGAGGGTGCTGTTGATTCTTTTGATTTATTACCTTAACCCTATAGTAAACTTTTCCAAATTCAATCCAGATAAATACATATGTATAATCTGAAAAAACCTGAATGTTAACAGAAATAGTGTCACTCTAAATCAGTAACAAAAAGGTTTCTGCAACATAGGTATAAGGTTTTGTTATCATTTTCCTGTGTACGTGAATTCATTGATCTCTGTATTCCTAAGTCGATGAAATGGAATTTGCCATGATTTTCATTCTTATTTCCTTTAAACATCTAACTGGACTGACTACAAAACTCTCTTTAGAACTACTGTGGAATAGGTAGTAGCAAATACTGTCTTGTTGAAAGCAAGTTTCCTTTCTCAGCTTGTAAGGGTGGAGATATTTTTCCTTAGTTCCCAGGGGTGAAATTCTGCCCCATTGAAGTTTTGCCATTAATTTCAGTTGGGCCAGAATTTTGCCCCAGGTCTGCAAAACCAGCTTCCAGATGTACAATAAAATACCTGAGTTTTGGCCAGTTTTCTTCCTGTCCTTGCCAGCAGCATGTATAGAACAAATCCATACAGAAAAGAAATCTCATAGAAAGTCTCACAGACGTGAACACAATTTAAGCACAAAGGATTTAAAGAAATGCGAAGGGATTCTGTATACACAGGAAAGGAAACTTTTGTAAAGCTGCTTAAAGGATAGAGCACCAAGCAGATTTCAATACATCTGAGTCTCCTCCCAGCTCTGCAACTAGTATTTGGTGACTTTGGTCAAATAATAGCAGTTTACTGAGATGTTCTTTTTTGCATAAAAAAGTGGACTAATAGTTGATTTCCTCTAGAAAATGCTTAAAGATCTACTGAGTAATACCACTATGTAGTTTGGATTTTTTTTTTTTTTTTTAATTTCTTCCCCCTAGTGAAAATTGGATGTTCATAGTTAATTTTTTAGCATTTTGCAACATGCAATTTAAAGAGTTGTCTTTACTAAGCATATAGTCGAAAAGTTATTTATTAGGTATCTTCACAATGCAGAACAGAGATCCAATTTGATACAATGGTCTACCCAGAGTTTCCTTGAGAGATTCATCCCACAACTGCTGGGTTCTCCTATAACAAAATAAAGATACTTTTTGTGGAAAGAAAGCTCTAGGGAACATGGTCACATCTCAGTATGCTGTGAAGAACCCACAAATTGAAGAGGACTTATACGCTGCACCTTTAATCTGATTTTGTGTTCACTAGAACATTTTTAACAGCTTTAAATGCAGTCTACAGTTTATGAGAAATATGACAGAACATTTAAAAGTAATTTTTCTGCTTTATTTGCAACAAAAGTAATGATTTACAGTAGTATTAGTATCTGGAATGTGATTGGAAGATTTCCTATGATTCAGCATTGTGTAATTACTTTGGGATTTCACTTTTTCATTTGATGGAATTTTATTTTTCAAAATGGTGGGTTTTATTAACAGCAATCCATTTTATGTGAAGGAAATAAATATATGAATTGTGTCACTGAAAGAAGTGAATTAACAGAGTTTAAAGCCAAGAGGTACCATTAGACTATCTACCTAACACTCCGGTGTATTATAGTCCTTTAAATATCACCTACTTCTATATGAAAACTATAGTTTCTGTTTCCACTTCATCTTACAGATGTATTTCAGAAAAACAACCTATGCTGTCAGTGGTTTGTTATACTGATTAACAATCCTCCCTGTTACATATTTGTCTGTTCTTTCTTATATTATGTGATGTCTTTCCCTCCAAGATCAAAGTGACTTTTTAGTACCAACTCTCTTTTCCCTGGGAAAAGGGTTCATACTTGTAATCTTTCCCGTTCTTCTTTGTGATCAGATAAACAGCTTGAGACCTTTTAAGTGTCTCCATGGACAAAACTTTCATCATCTTCAAAACATTTTAAGCTTTCTTCTGAACATTGTCCAGCTTTTCTACAACAATTAGAAGATGCAGGGTGCCAGAAAAGTGTGCATCATTCTTCTACAGAGGGTAGCAGAAGACTGTGCTGCACACAAGGCATGGTGACCTCTCTCTGCTGGCTTGGTACTCTTCACATGCACGCTAAAGATGACATTGATCTGTTTTGTCAGAGAATATATGTTGTGCTCTGGTAGTGCATCCTTCTCCCACATCCTGTGGGTCACTCCGCAATTTCAGGAAATTCAGTTAGGCCTTGGTCTTTGAGAAATGAGTTGGGTGGCTAAGCATCCCTTGACCATACCAGGCACTCCTACATAGCTAAGGTGGGAGCACGCTGAACATACCAGTAACTCTTGTTACCTAGCCAAGGTGGGAAGCAAGAGCAGGAATAACCAGTCATCCCCCGACAGCCTTTAGAACATTCCTCACCTTGGCTGTAGCCCAAGCGGAACTGTATGGATATTTACTAATGACTAAAGCAAATAATCTTGTGACCCTATAAATAGTGGCTCTAAGTGAAGCCCTTTGAGCATTCCTGGACCACAGTGGTCTGTGACCAACATCTCCCTCTGACTGGGATGCCCCTCAGAGTTCACAAGCTTGAGTGTCTGCCATAATCAGAGGACTGTCACCAAAAGACAGAATCTGGGCTGAAGTCCCTCCGCTCCTCAAGACTCAACCCTTGCCCACTGAGAAATGCCAAGACATTAGACACGAATATTTCACTGACCTTGAGGGACATTTTTAATAGGTACCTTCATATATCTTTATATATGCGTGTGTGTGTATGTGTGTATAGATTGGTATGGCAATTGTAGTAAATTCTATTGACTCACTTTATAAAATCCACTTTAAAACTGCAAACTGCTGCTAAATGAAAATCGTGTAAAAATTCCCCCTTTAGTGAACTGGTACACTTGTAACCCTTTAGATGGATACCATTGTCCAAGTCTGAGACTAAGACTAAATCCAGCTGCACCTAGACACCATTAGGAGTTTAGAAAGCAAGGGGCTCTATCCTGAACCTCGTGACTCAGTTGTAGGATCTCTATCTACCTCTGTAGCAATCATTTATATCTTGATTTTATCTCAGTTTGTATGCTTTATCCATGTAATAAGTAATAGAGTGAACTTTGCCAACAAATATTAAGTCGTGCCTTTATAAATGATACTAAAACTACTCTTGCTAATAACTTTGATGGTCAATTTTTGAATGACCTTAGACCACTCGTTTTTGTGACACATGTCTGCACCCAATGTCCCCTAGATCCTCTTCAGACTCCTGATGCTTAGGAGCTTGGCTAGAATGTTGAACAAAGGTAGCTCAAGTATCACACCAAAAGCTATGGTTTCATGGCTACATATTTAACTTTACTCACTACATTCTAAGTGGAGTAATGACACTTGTCATAAAAGGTTATAATAGGTAGAGTTTATAATTTATACTCCAGGAAAAACTGGTGGAGAAAAAAGTTATTTATTATCACAACCCCATTAGTATACTAGATTTTCTACAGGTTACACTTTCTAGAGTACCTAGATCTCAGAAAGTTGTTAGGGTAATTCTGGGACTGTTATAGATGTTCAGAGGAATTATTTCTAGAATCTTCTTGACCTATTCTCTGCCAAATTATCCTGGATTGCTGCCATTTTTCTGGTAGTTATTCATGCTGCTTTAACCAGAAATGTATTCTTAGAATGTGAGGGGCCGATACACGAACTGGTGCTTGGGCCAACCCTTCAGTGGTCACTTGTCTCCTTTGCCTTCCTGCAACGTTTCCCCAGAAGAGTGCTCACCCAGGGGCCACCACAAAAGCTTTGCACCTGTACTCCATGAAAGGCATTTCCTTCAAAGAAAACATCAAATCTCTGAGAAATAACCATGAGAAACATTTCTCCGAGCTTCATTCTAACTATTATCTTGACACAACTGCTGTGTTCTGGGTACTTAACCCAGGAGATTAAATCTTTATGTGCCAGTACAAAAAGATCATATCCCTGTAATTTTTCATATATATAATTTCTCAGCTGCCATAGCTTAAACCTGTCATATTTATGGCACAACTGTAATTTAGGTGAACACTTTAAAATGCCATTCTCAAAGGACGATTCTCTGGAACTACTACAACAAATGCTTTTTCTTGCCAGTATATTGAGTGGTGGAACTGATCATTGCAGTCAGTTATATTTCTAAGCCAGTGACTTCTTAATATTCTCTAAGAGAAAAATCATTAGGAAGTCCATACCAATAAATTACAGTACAGTGTAATTGAAGTAGGAACAAAAAGCAAGACTCTCTACTTAACTGCATTTGCTACAGAAGTGAGTTAGACAGGAATAATTCACCTTGGATGCCTAGAAAAAAAGTGGGCTGGAGGAGGCATGAGCCTCCTCATATACAAGAATTGATTTAGCAGCTCCCTATCCGCTTTTGGTGATTCTGTACCTACTCTTCAAGCTGTCTGTGCTTGTCCAGTGACAAGCTAATGATTTCCATGTCTCCTACCAATCACTGCAGTATTTCCTGTATTGCCTACAGCTAAGATCCTTTCTGCACCTGAGGATCTTTAAACAGGCGAAACTTCTGGGGTCTTCAAGTTGCAGTCAAGCTTCTGCCTTTCTAACTGAAAGTGGCTGAGATGCCTAATGCATCTAAAGGCAGCTGACAAGAAGCCTGTGCTTAAATCTCACTAAATTCAGTGTGATTTAAGCATTTACTTATGTATGAGACCAAACTAGGGCATTTGTGTTCCTGTCAGCACTGAATTCTGTATTGAGCTGATTCTGCTAATCAGTCCCTAGGGACCACAGTGGTCAGGAAACCACATAACTGAGCACCTTTAGGAACACTGAGAAACACAACCTCAAAAGTCAACTGCCATTAGACACTGAAGCAATGTGGGTAGCTACCAGGCAGCAAAATGCACTTTTGGAAGTATGCTGTCGGTTTATAGAATATTTTTGGTTACCCTCTGGTAAGATCTTTGAAAAAAACTTGGAATTTCCAAGAATACAAGAGAATAAGGAAAGCAGAGACAGTTCTGGAGTGGCAGAGAGGGTACACCACATCACACAAACCTCCGCCACCACTGGCATTCTTGCTGTTAGCCTTGGATGGCAGCCCAAGGACTGAACAGGCAAAAAAATCTGAACTCCTCCCTTTGACCCCCTCACAAGGCTTGGAGACAATGTGGAGAGCAGAGTCAGGAAGCTCTCTCTGACACTGTTACTGAGGCTGCTTTTGAATAGCTCAGTCTCCAGGGTTATTAAACTGGTGTCTGGATCTTCAAGCTTATCTAACTGAAGAGAGCCAGGTACTGCACAAGCTTCTCTGTAGGGCAAATCCCTGAACCTTAGTGGAGTTCCTCTTCTTCTGATGGAGCTTTCCTCTATACGCAGCCTATGCTCTGTGGATTCTCAGCTTAGATACTTGACTCACCAAAAGTCAAATCTCAAAACATAAGTGGAACTTCAAGGATTTGGATGGGAAGACAATCTAATTCCCATTTAGGCCACTGAAAACATTGAACTGTATTGATAGCTGATAATTTTGTTTCAGGATGTGCTGTCATACTTTCTGTTTAAAACATCATAGAGTCTGTGCAGAAACAATATATGTGGCTTTACAAGGCAAGGTTCAGTTTAGGATTTTCTGACAGCAAAAGTAAAATGGAAGCTAAATTCCAACCACCAAATAGAAAAGCAGTGAACTACTGTGTTAGCAGTATGGCATAAGAGATGGGTTGGTAATGGAGTGCCTGCCCAATACAGTGCTAAAATCGGTACTAAAAAATAAAGCATAGTTCACTGCAAATATCCATGTGCTGTCCCCACATCTACAGTAAGAGCTGATCAAAACAGCTGTATTGGGCTTGCCACGTGCCTAAAAAGCACTCTTTGATACGAGACAACCTCCAAGGAAAAGGGAAATAGCTTCTCCAGCTGGAAGGATTAACAAAGGGCTATACTTCAGAATGACTCTTGCAATGTTCTCCTCTGTGCACTTTGTGTATATTATTATTCCAATGTGGTTTGTGCTGCACACAGATTCTGAGTGTTTCACGTGTGCATTTGAAGCTGGGACTGAGTTGAGGTTGTACTGGTGTAATAGGTGCTGGACCTAAATTTTCTCTGCTGAAGAAGCAGATGAGACAGCAGGACCTACATCATGGTGCAACAGTACACCCATCAGAACATTCATCTTGAGGTGAAGCAAAAGCATCACATTTTCAGCTCTCAAATGTATGAATCCTTATCAGTGCCGATCGGTTTTTCTAGGTGTGCATCATGTGCATTGTTACCATGTAAAGTATGCACTGACAAATTGCCAGGTCAACAGGAATGCCTTCCTTTGAAGTGGACAATTGGCTCACAGATTTTTAGAAAGCACTATTTGGAATTCACCAGGATGCTTTTAAAGGCATACTTGTGGATGCAATTTGCCAGCATAATCTCTGAGAATATTGCTGAGCTCTAAAGCAAATATTCACATACAAAAAAGTCTCTGAAAAATACTGTCGAGTCAGCAAAAAAGAATGTCTTTGTAATATGTTACTGATCCACACCACTGAGTTCAACTTTGATTTTTAGTGATAGTCTGAGAAGTGTGCAGCCCAATTGTCTGCCTTCTGATTATATTAAGTACTAGATTTCAAGACCTTTCTTTATTTCCTGCAGGGCTGTTCAGAAAGATTCTCCTGAGATACAGGAGGCCGGGCTTTTGTATTAATATTCTGCAAAATCAATGAATGCTGATTGTAGCAAGCCAATTAGGATGAGAGGTTTTTCAGGTAGCTATCAAATTTAGGCATTCAGCCTAAGCTAGTCACTCAGGCTCTATCCAGACTCAGTGGGGTGAGAAATGTAATTCCAGAGAGTGATTCATTTCATTTGTCTCTGATATTAAGATGGGATGAATCGCAAATTTGGACATGTGCATCGGTTTTTGTTGGAGTGTTCCTCAGTTTGATACTTAGATATTGTACAGCCACTGGAGCATGAAGGTCTATGGGAGTTATTCCTAAATTCACTGCAGCTTTGTGCCTCTGTGACTGGATCAGTTCCATTAACTGTTAGTTTCTTCAGACTATCTCAAATATGACAGATTTTCTCTGCCTTCTTTATCTGTAAATACCTCCCAGAAGACCTTGAACACATAAATATTGCAAAAGTTGTGATGTGCTCAGACACCAAGTTCTGTAACCTTAGCTGTGGTTATACAGCCATCACCACGTAGCTATGGCAAAGTAAAAACCAAAACCAAACAAAAAACCCCCTAAACCAGAAATAAAAGGGCAGATTTAGGCTGGCTAATCAAAACTAGTTCATTCAAGTTAAAGTCCCATGGAAAGATGGAAGAAGTCTAAGGTGAAGAGTTGCAGTTTCTGTATAATAATGTTGAAACGTCAGTTACTAATTTGAAATAAATCCCTAACTCTTACATTTTATGGATATTCTTCGGTTGGAGAGACAGAATGACTTACTTTATGCAGTTTCATCAATGCTTTAGGTGGAAAGCATGATAATTAGACAAAGAAAGATGAAAATACAGATATGTATAAAAGCATAGATGAATGAGTAGCTACATATGAAAGAATGAAAGGAAAAAGCCTGGCGTGTGTGGGCATGAGATCATTGCAATAGGAAAAATCTTGATCATCTAAATTTGAGCCAAGAAGTTCCAAACTGTGAGATCTCTTCTGATTTTAGTGGACTTCCTTTAACACTAATGAAAGGCTTAATTATAGGCATTCAGTTCTTACAAGCATTGACAAATGTAACCCAAGATTTGGGTATTTTTTTTGTTCTGAATGAGCCACAAATTCTACTCTCTCTTTACAGTTGTAGGATGCCATGGATTTTGCTTAGGCAGCACAGGTGTAGCTGGGAGATGAATTTGGCCCAGAATGTTTTCCCACATTAACAATTCATTTGGCATTTTAAATAAACCATACAAAGGCAACAGATTAATCAAGCCAGATATTGTAGATATGCCTGGAGCACAAAGGAAAACAACCCCACTGAGCTCAGAGCTTCATTGCCTGAAGTATAAAGCAGGATTTCATTAACTGTGTATGATTCAGTCAAATTAGGAACTCAGTACAAGAGGAAAAAAATGAAAACTATAATCATTCCTGCACACTACATTAAGATTAAAAACAATAGAGCTATTTGACACATTGCTGACCACGTAAATTTCTATGTCTAGATGCTCAGACTGTTTTGTGTCCACCAGAATCATAGCATCATTGAATGGTGAGGATTTGCCAATGCTTTTTGTTGTGTTTCTTCCCCATCTCTTCTACTGCATTCTCAAAAACTCTTCCTTAGCCCAGAGAGTTCAGGCACAAATTAGGATCCCTTGTAAAGCAAAAATACCATGCAGTCAATAAATCACCAGGATTTCCTACATGCCTGCATTTTAAAATGTACCCAGGTATTTCAGATTTGGCCAAAATTTGTATCCCCCAAAGATGCTGTTATTTTATACAACTGAAAACAAAAAGAGCAGGAATGTGTGTTTTCCATTCCAAATTTGAGAACTTTGTAGTAACATAACTACATATTACTATTTTAAAACTTATTTTTCAAAATGCCATTAGATTTTGCCACAATAGCAGTCAAGATGAAAGATGTTCTACTGGGTATAGGACTCATTTAATTCAGGTCCCCATTCTGTTACAAAAGCGTTTTGACTTTGGGTAAGACATTTAGAAATCAGTAGGCTAAGATACCTAAGTTCCATTGAAAATCTGGAGCTTCTTATTCATCTGTGCTTTTGTCTCCTTTTTGCAAGATCACGGTTAATAATATATCTCTACTTCCCAAATATCTTGAAAAGGTTAAAAATGAGCTATAAGAAATTACTAGCTTTTTGTTTGTTTGAATTTTTGTCTTTTGACTTTTTTAAGTGATTCTTTGTTAGTGAAAACAATTCAACCTAGTCACAAATTACTTCAGTCAGAGATATCGCACACAAAGATACCATCTAGGGTCAGCAATATGGGTCACTCCTTTCAGGTGAGAGCTATACCAAGAACAAAGTGATTAGGTAAGATATTGTTCCTTGCATTTGTCCTATTTGGGTAACTAAATCTTTGACTTCTTTCTCCTTTTTTTTTTTTTTAAAGAAGGTACCGATTATTTCCCTTTTTTTAAGGAGATTAATTTCTGGATACTTTAGAAATCTTTTTGCCACTCAAGCTATTTGAATCCAGAAGACCATTCCTGCTGTGAGTGGCATCCTTCCTTGGAAGAGATCACTTTTTTTCTTCCTTGAGAGTTGCAAGACTGCAGTTGGAAGTCTGCAGGTTCAAGCAGAAGCCCTTGCTGCTTTTGAGGCCTATTAGCAGAGATGGATTATGTAGATCACAACTGCAATGCTATGAGGCTTGCCATATGCCTTACCCTTTCAGATTTCACGGTATCCAGTAGCTGCGGATCTCACACAGTCGGTATGTTTATTTTTCACTGAAGGCACAACTCCATAAATGCACATGCAAATGCAGTTGGTAGGTACAAAAAGATCACTACTGTAAAATATTTGAAGTTGAACCCCTTGCTGTATTATCTTCCTGAAGACTTTTCAGATACTTCAGGTGAACTTAGCAAGAGCAATAGCAGATTACTCTTGCTAGAGTAATAAATTTCCCTTTCAAACAGTCTGTAGGGCTGAAATCAGCCTGTGGGGTCTCTGAATCCGGTGTCCAAGCACCACAGACAACAAAGCCAGCAGATTAGTTAGAAGGATCTGCAGAACATTGGACCCATGAACTTGTTCAAAGCATCAGTCACAAAAAACTTCTAAAACACTTGTAACACAAATACAAGACACTTTCCAACTCTCTAAGGCAAATCAAATCAAATGCCACAGAAATACAATAACTCTGCCACCATCTTGGCTACTTGAAGTATAAACCTTTTTAGCTCATGGTAACCATGTTGTTCTGGTTATTCCTACCCATAGTAAGAGAAGATCCAGATGCTTTTAACAGAACACGCAATGTTGCAGAGTGGATGAAACCAAAAATCTCAACAATCATTTGGTAAAGGTGTAAATTATGGTGGAATATTTATTTATTTGTTCACTACATTAGGCAGTGACCAGCAGAAAATCTTAATACATCCTAGAGGTAAAGCTGTTAATTTTACCATGACAATTTTTATGCAAATGTTAATTAACATCATTGCAACTTGCAGTTATTACTTTTGTGGTTTTATTCAAGAGATAAGACATAATGATGTAATAACACTGAGTCATTCACTTAGAAATTCTTCAGGCTCTAATAGAAAAGCATGATGCAGAATGGCACGTTAGAAAGGACTCCTACTGCTTCTCCTTTTCGTCATGTCACAGCCCTCTGATGCAGTCTTGTTCTGAAACAGTCAGCCACAGCAAGCAAATGAGCTGCAGTCATCTGAGAAGAGGACACACTGAGGGCAGATGGAGGTCAACTGCTATATTTTAGAGAGAGGTCTGAGCCACAATGTTCAGATACTGATTCAATCTTCCCTAAATTACAGAGGTTTCCAGACCCAAAGCTTGGCTTCAGGCTTAACTTTTCTGATTTTGCATTTTTAAAAACAGAGTTTGATTTTCACAGCGTGGGTTGATCTTGTGGGAATACTCAAGAGGAGAGCGTGTACAGAGTGTTTGAAGTGTGACTGGTTCATTTCTTCTTCTTCCACATCCACTTAAGAAAGTTCCCTTAATGTTAACAGACTACTGAGTGTGAAACTGGAGTAAGTCAAAGGGACAAGGACAGTTAGTTATAAACATCTCTGCTTTTTCTTTCACCTTCAAAAGAAAACAGTATTTTTTATTTGTATTTTTTTATGAGGTTGTACTTCTGGACTTCATTGTTTTGAGAAAGAATTGCTACTGCTGTATAATCTGAGAAGGTCTAGTCACAGCCAGGATCATTTACGACCCCAAACACTTATTTCTTCAAAGGGTGTGTGTTGAAGGGCATCATGTTGAAGGGCATCAGATACCTTTTTCCCTTCATGCACTTGGGAAAAATACACAAGCCATTTTGGGAAAGGTGGTTGATGGCTAGAAAGTATATGTCTTCCCCATCATTTTTTTTAAATATGAAGATCTCCGTTGATGTTCATTAGAAACCCTTTATATTCTTCAACTATCCCTTTCACTTTTCATGTGACTTACTTCAGTCTGCAACTTGATGAGTTTACTGAAATAAACTGTCTTGAATAACTATGAGGCAAAACATGTGTGTTTGAAAAGGGGCAACTGAGACAAAAATAGGGTTTTAAAACAGTGATCTGACAGTGATGCTTGTTGATCTGAAGCCCTCAATCTGAAAATTGCTGCTCTGAAAATCTTTACTGCATTACTAGTGTTACTGCTTGGGCAGAGCTTTTACCACAAAGGGCTGTCTGGAGATGAAGGACAGCTAATGAGTTGTTCTCTGACTTCATTTTCACCCTAATACTCCGCCTGGCGGCTTACCTAGTGCTCTTAACTAGATGCACTTCTGCTTCACCATCACTTGCTATCATTTGAGAAGCACGGATTTCTCACACTCCCTTGCTTTCAGCCTTGCACAAGCCACCAGCTGAAGCAATATTTACCCTGCCTGCCTCACCATAGCACACCTACTCCTCCACCCAAACACCATCAAGTCAATTTCAGTCTGAGGGACTCTGGTGCCTGTAGTCTAGGATGGGTCATACCACAGTGTAATTAAAGCACACTCTGTACAAAGACAGTGTGAAAGGCAAAGGTCAGGATTATTGCTGTACATTAGGATACTGTCACAAATAGCAACTGATGTCAAAGAGGCAATGTACAGATTCCACCAGATTTCTTTTACTTCCCACAAATCTTATTGGCCCACAGGTTCTGCAGAACAGAACTCTCAGAATAAACAGAGTGGTTTGCCTCCATAAATGCCCAGTGGAACACCTAGTCTCCTCTAGAAAATGAGGTGAAACTCAGCACCAAACAACAACTACCAAATATGTTCTGGAATGGGGAAAATAAGGGAATGGACATTTATTGTTTTGGTTCCGTGTAAACTATTTGTTAATTAGAGGACTTATTAATAATTTGATATTTTAGCTGTTACTAATAAGGGTAGGGTTTTTTTTTCTGTGTGCTGGTGGGGAAATCAGGGGAAAAGATAGGGGTGGATTAATAGAGAGCAGGCCTAATTTATGGAACTACTGAAAAAGACTTTCTCTTCTAACCAAGTGTCTCAGGGGTCAAATCCTTATCTGGGGTGTGCACAGAAGGAGCCCAGGTTTTTTTGTCCTTCACCTGCAGGAAGTAAATTTGAACCTCTATAGCAAAACACAAGTCACCAGCCCTACGTTAGGTGCTTTTTGCAGTATTTCCTCTTGACACTGGCCTGATTTGTAAGATAACTTACAACTGACTATAGAGTGGCTTGAACTCAACATGCTGCCCTAGATGAGGAATCACCTCTGCCACACTAACCGTCTTAGCTTTTTGAACCAGTTGAGCACCTCTCCGGTAGGAGAGGAATATCTCATGAAAGATAAGAAAACAAGGCTAGGCTTCTCATGAGGGTATAACCATTTTCAGAGTTAACTGTCTTTCTGGGCAGGGATTTCAACTACAGGTTATGATTACTTGCAACCTCATTAACACATTTTAACAAGGTTCAGTTCCTCTTCTGAGATGCTTCAATTTATACAAATCCTTGGAGTTTCCATTCCAAAGTAAAATCTATTTTTCACTTCCCTGCACCACAGAAACAGCAGAACACAACAGTAATTATTGAGGCTGTGGCTCTCAGCAGAAACAAACAGATGAGACATTAGTAACTTTTAAAAAGATGCTGGCATGACCTCACTTTCTTCAGTTTCCCGGGTGAATTTTCTTTCCCACTGGATATCACATACTATAAAACAAAGACACTGTTTCCTTTTTTAAAGGACTTATTTCATTACAATCCTGAGACACTGAGACAGACGAAGAAAAAAAGTGCAACCCTTCTCATCTGACAATTAGGATGTATATGAGATGTGTACTCCTTAAATTTCAGACTTTCCCTCAGTGAATAATTAATAACACAAAGTATCTACAAAGGGAATTGAACCAGTTTGCATGTAAAATTTCATAGTCTTGACTTCCCATTCCAATGCATGACTGACTTCTTTTCTCCTTCCCCAAAAAAAAGCTCCTCTTTTTTTTTTTTTTTTTTTTAATGGGAGGATTCCTAGGTCTTTGGCCAGTCCTAACATATGCATTACTCTACTGGAATCCTCATTCTGCCTCTTCACATCATTTCCAGAGGATGCAAATTGAGCTGAATAAACTTAGTTGATATTATTGCTGAAACACAGTTTGAAACACTAGAGGCTAGAGATATTGGCAGGAAAATGTCAAGCATTACAACGTAGAGTTGTTAGGCACTCACTTGTAAACCAGGATATCCAATAAAATATTAAAAAAAATCTCTAAATATTTTGAAAAGCAGCCATACTCTGAAAAGGGGCTGTAAAACAGCTTTATAGGCATCATGTTTATATTCTCTCATAAATTTGCTTATTCTTTCTCAAAGTGCAGCATCCTATATGGACCCACTTTAGAAGCCGCAAACTTGCAACTTCTCCAGAGCCCACCTGCACATTTTAAAAGAGAGCCCTAAGACAAGACTTTTCTCCTTAGCTGAGAGCTCTGCAGTAAAAAGCAGAGGGGTGATTGATACACACTCTTGGGTCTCACCTCTGGCAGTCTGAAGATGTGAGGACAGCACATACCCAAATGCAGCAGAGGGACACTCAAGGGAATCAGCATAACTAGCAGGGCACAGTGCCCAAGCTCATCAGCCTTAAGGCTGTCCTGCTTTCTGGACTTGAAATCATGTCCCAGAAGAGCACTGGACCATGACCTGAGGAGGTATAAGTATGTGAGGAGCTTGGGTGAAGATTTCCACACCTCACATCTGGTGCATATAGACTCACTGCTACATTAGCAAGGCACATTAGTGGAGATAAGCAGTGCTGGTTTGTTGCAGTCACAGTCACTGTGCACCTGTGTGGATTGTATGTGCACAAAGAAATGGACGTGGATCATTTTTGCATTCAGTTATTTTTCCAATGTATGACCCATTCATTGTCATGCTTGTAGCAGCTCTTAGATAAGAATGTTCCTAAATTAAGCATTAATCAATGAAGCAAACAGTGAGCTGAATTTACAATTTAACTTTTACATAATTAAGGGTCTATTTTTTAAGTGCATCTGTACCTGCGTATGTAGAAACATATATGTTGTTGCACTCATATTTCTTCTTCTAATTAATCTTTGTCTTGCCTATTTACATGATAACATTTTCCAGCTGGGGAAATTATTTTTAGCCTTCTATAAAAAAATGAAGGACTAGGTGGAAAGACAATGAACTGAGGATCCTTCGGTCTGCTACAACATAAGTACACATCTATTTCAAAGTGAAAGGTCTGATCCTGCTTGAGCTTAAAATGTGCAGAAGCTGAGTATTAGTCATGAGTCTTCACAAAGCTATGCCCCCATTTATTCTTTGTAGGACCAGACCCAAAATATATTTTTAATCCTATTTCTAAATACCCATATTTGAAAGCTTTGTTCGTACTTCCTTCCATTTTTAAACATAATTAAAAAGAAAAGCCATTCTTCAGAGAAATGCATACCATTTTGCAAAGTTCTCCCTTTCCCAGGGTAGTATCCCAGAAAAAGAGAATGTTTCTGCTCCCCAAAATAGGTTCTGGTTGTGCTAAACCAAATCCAGTGAGAGAATTAATTGTCTGTGGTCACAGATGAATCAGAGCTCTCTTTTGGTAATTTGGCTCAAGATATAGGAAGACAAATTTACTAGACAAAATTTTAGTTCACACGTTAGAAAAGAAAAAGGCTTAGCAAAATGCTGTAGGTGGCATTAATTGCACAAGATGAAAAAGTCAAATAGCATACACATATGAAAAATGTATGTTCATTCTATGTTGTGGGAGGTTGCAACTTTGCACTCACACATGGGTATTTCAAGTGTGAAGTTAACAGCTACATGCTTAAGAAGAAAGAAATACATTTTAAAATTTGGGTATAAAGCGATCAACAAATGAAGATGGAAATAATACGCTCAGATATGGGGATACAGCTCATGTTTTTGGAACTGTTACACAAACAGGATTTAGAGTTGGGAGTTAACTTGCTGAAAGCAGGGGAGAGTGTGAAAATAACCTTTTGTGGGGCGTTTATGCTTAGCATAAAGACAAATATGGCTGTGGGCTTAACTTCATGGCTTGACAACCAAAGCAAAGCTATAATGTTGAACAAAGGGATCCCTCTTCTATGTGGGAGAAGAAAACCTGTTGACCAGCTGATAGCTGGAGTCATGCATTACAAGGAAATAAATGCTCATAGTTTGCAGATTCCTTCCCACAGGGAGCTAGGACGTCCTGCTCTCTCTCCATCTGTGCACCATGGCAAGCATGAAAATAGTTCCCTGAAGATCCTGCCACTATGCTGAGCCTTCTCAGACTCTTTCCGTCACCACTTGAAATAAGAGTATGCTTTTCCCTTGTTAAAGAAGATTAATCTGCCATGATGTCAATGACTGAGTGGACTTCATGTATTTGGTCTCAGTCATGGTATTTTTAGCCTAATCGGAGACAATGTTGCTGATTTAGACCATCTGCTGAAAGATGACATCCTTTCGAGGCACTCACAGACCATAAACAATAACTGCTCAACACGCACAGCGATGTTTCACACTTCTACCCACCATTTCCATTAGAGGATCTCAAAGCTCCGTACGTACCAGTGAGTTTAGCTTCCCAGAGACTTCGATGAGTGGACAATACTCCTGCTTTACAGATGGCAAGATGAAAGCCCGAAGAAGCCAAAGAACCTGAATTCAAGATCACTCAGCAAATCTTTGGCAGGGTGGGGAATAGAAACCAGGTCACCTCACATGTGGTTCTGAAGTTTATTCACTCCCCCGGTGCTCTGACCCCACTGTGCTCCATGAACCTCATCATAACTATACGGGATATGCAGCTGTTAGTAATAATACACTACCTGTTTGAACTAAAAACACACCGGCAGATGGAGATACAGTAGGTTAATAGCTATTCCAAGAAGCAATCTTTTAAGGTACCAAGAAATTGCTTCTGTTAACCTTTTCCCATTGTGACATTTGACCAGTTTATACGCAGGTTACAGAGGTCACCCATTATCACCATTTTATGAGACTTGGGTTGCCTCTGATCTTTCTCCACATTCTGCATTCAATAGCCTTTGCCTGATCCAGCGAATGGTAATATTAACCAGCTATGATACATTTTTTCCTTTATGACCAAGGGTCCGCAGTCACAGAGAAAGTCTAATGTAGCTTTCTTTTCACTTAGATTTTTGCTCTTCTTACAGTCTTATACGGATTTTATGGCAAAATCTTATTCCCCTACATCTTTGATCCACCCTCAATTTCATATGTATTTTAGAGTCGGATATTACGTTACTAAAGATATGTTGGCTGTTCTGTATTTTTCAGTTATGCCTATTTTGTTGATATACCCCTCCACTGTTAAGCTATCCTTCCTGTTGTGCTCCTTGTGTCACGTACAGATTTTTACAGCTTTTACTTTAAAACAAGCATTGCATAGATCTGTGTGCTAACACAGTTGTAAAATATTGGGGTGTGTCTGGCTTATCAAATCCTTTTGAGATTCAGGCAATCAGCACTGCTAACTTCCTTGCCTGATTTGTATGCCTTCAAGGACATAAGTCATTCATGCAATCATTTTCCAAAGTGATATAACAAAGACCCCTTAGGGGAGAAAGGGTATGTTTTGATCTAAATTCATATCATACAGGAAGTTATACAGAGAAAAAGAAATGTGGTGATGATTTAATTATTCTCTTCAAAGCAAAAAGCATGTTATTAGCAAGAGGCTGTGACTCAGAGGTTTATACTTGGTTGAAGTTCTTATTAGCGTGTTTGAAACAAGGGAGATTGATTGATTCTTGTTCACTCATTAAGCTCATTAATTTACAAAGATTCATTGCACTGGTGTTAATTTGAGAGTTGCAGGAAGTTGCAGAAAGGAATTGAGTATGGTGCAGATCAAGTTATTTCTTAAAGGCTGATCATTGATGCCCTGTAAAACTTTGAGCCCCATTTTTGAGGCTTGTTTTCTGTAGTTGTAACATGTCTAAGATGAGTTAGTATGAAGGGGGATGGGCATAGGCACTCACCTCCTGACCCAAAACGTTTTGTAAAATTGTTTCCAGAAGCAGTTACTTTAACAAATAACATTTTGACATCTAGCAGTTTTACTGTTGTTATTTCTACCTTCTTGAGCTTTTCTACCATGAGAAAGCAAACATGAGAGTTTGAATTGTCAACTGTTCCAGCATTAACAGTGCCATCTAAGGATACTGGGGGATTATCTTTCTTTGAGTCAGGCCATAGCCAATACAATTTCTTCCTTAGATACCATATCAGCAATAAAAAATGTGAATACAGGGTTTGTCATGCAGGAAGATACTGAGCTCCTTCAGAAGGCTAAAGCAAGCTAAGGTGTGGACTACAGGAGATAAAAATAAAACCAAAAACATTATGCCAGCTTCTGCCCTAAATCAAAACCAAACAGAATCAGCACGTACATGTGACAAAAAGCTTTGGATTAAACCACCTTCCCTGCTAACAACTGCCTGTAATTTATTACAACCTGGCTTTACACTGTTTAGTACAAACTATCGAGATTTAAGGAACAGTCAGCGATTCTGCATATGCCAGTTGGGGTCTGTTTGCCAGAAAGCAAGTGCTCAGTGCTTTTTCTAAAAAGGTAGCACCTTTTAAATATCTCAGTTTGCTGTTACAAAACAGCAAATATTCCCCATTCCCTACTAAGCTCTGCTTCAGAATATATTGGCTGTGGTGTGATAGTTAAGCTTCCCATGATGAAAAGGGTCTGTTTTCTGTTATGCTCTTAATGGATTAGCATCTTGCTGGTCGAGGCAACACTTTTCCTCTCCAGTCCTTGATGCCGAAAGGTTAGGTAGGAGCGCAGGAGGTCAACTTTGTTACTTTTTATGGAGGCAGAAAATGGCATAAAATGAAAATAATTTCCTGTGAAAGCTGAGGACATTCCTTCATTAGATTTGTTTCCTGTGCTGGGTCATATGGCTTTTTTCCTTTCTTTCTTTTTTTCTTTTTTTTTTAAACATGCATTTGCTGGTTTCCTGTGCCCCAAGGGCCTTAGTGCTCTGCTTTTATGAGACCAGGCCCACCAATGCTGTTCTGTATGGTAGGAATGAATGAACTGAGTGAATCAAAAACATCAGAAGCATGCTTGATAAGGGACAACATGTGATATGAGTTTGATAAAGGCTATACTACTTACGTTATGAAAAACTGATTTATTACGAAGCCACCTTCTAAACCGCCACTTCACCTCGGTACCTCACAATTACAGGAGACATGTCCTCTTCCAAACAGCACCAGCTGGACTTCAAACAGTCCTGATTACTCACCAGCCTCTTTTTTTGCTATTGAATGTAAAATGTTGAGCAATAATAATATCCAGAGATTGTTTTGTATTTTTTCACCCTCATAAAAGCTGTTGTTGCCCGGTGAGAAGGAACAGCTGGTCACCTCTTTCCCGGCTTTGGTGGAATGCAGAGCAAAACAGTGTCCTTCGTTCACACTGCCAATGGACCTGAATCTCAGGCAAATTGTCAAGAAAGTCCCAGGGATAAGGTCTGGACACAGCATGAGCCAGACCAACGCAAAAGAAGGAGACAATGCAATATGTCGGGTTGTGCTGACTGGCTGACTTCTCTGCAATATCACAGCAGGGGATTGCTTTTTCATAGTTTTTTGTGACTTTAAGAAAATACACAGCAAAGGTGAGCAATAAAACAAATCTGTAAACAAGATGATGGGGTTTGAACTGACTGCTACCACCAAGAGACAAAATTTGTGTTTATTATAAATAGTCTGGTGAAACTGCCAGTTCCTCACTTCGTAGCTCTCAAAAAGGCAAACTGAGTATCAGGAGGTATTAGGAAAGAATTAAGGAATAAATCTATGTATACCGGCATTTTAGTTATGGTGTTCAACTTAAGATGCTTTCCTTCCCTCCCTCTTCTGACACCTTCAGTAAGGACATAGTAGAACTAGGGAAGTTTTCAAAAATACAACAAGGGTAATCAGAGGCATGAAACATTTTCCGTATGAGGAACAAATAAACAGGTCAGGACTTTTCAGCCTGGAAAAAGATGAGTGGAAGAGGATCTGTGAAAGCATGGATGACATGGATACTATGAATAGGAAATAACTGTTCACTGTCTCTTCCAGTACCAGAACTAGTACTTCAACCTACCAGGAAGTAGGTTCACAGGCCAAAAGGTGATTTTTCTTCACCCAGACAGAAGAGCTCCTGGCCCCCTGGACACTGTGGATACTGGAAGCTTTTATGGTTTTCAAAAGTGATTGGAAATAATCATGAGAGGAAAAAGAAATGAGGAATTTTTATTAAACACAAAGACACCACTATCCATCTCAGCCACTGAGTTGGTCTAACCTGATTCAGCTGTTAGTATGTTCTCACACTGTGTTCTCAGAGGGGGGATTATGAGATTTCTTGTAGCTCACCTCTAAGTATGGACTATTTTGATTCTGACTAGTTTTTAAGCTTGAAAAACCTTTGCTCAGTTCAAGTGGGAATTTTGTCTGGATATCAGTTTATTAAAGACTGGAAGAGAAAAGACATCCCGAGGAATTTAGGTGGAATGAAATACCCTATCAGTGCAAGTGGCTAAGGGTAATCTTAAAATCTCCAGTAATTACACCAAGAAGCTGTATGTAAGACTTCACTGATTTTAGTGCATGAATACATGCAGGACATTTTCCTAAGAATTTTCAATTGATTGTGTCAGGCAGATCACACAAAACTCAAGGACTTTGGGAAATGTTTGTCTTATGCTTTTTTTTTCTTGCTCAGTAGGCTAAAAAATACACTCTCTGAAGTAGTGCATCTGAGACATTTCATTCTTTTTAACTTCAGACACTTTACCCATCACCTGAACTCTTGAACAATAGTTGCCATAGAATTCCGCTCATTATTTTGTGTCCTACTGTACATTAAGTAAATTCACTTCTTGCCCAAGGAATACAAGACCTGCAATCTTGTCACTGTTTTTGTTTAGTAGCTCTTTTTTTTCCTCTGAGCACTTCAGTATTATACAGGAAAGCAGTGTCTAATGAACAGTTTTACTTCAATAATTATGACAGACAGGCCATAAGAACGTGAAATGGTCAGAAGCAGAAGAGTCTTTATGTTGTCTGTAGCTGGTAAAATACTAAGAGCCCCCCTCCCCGAAATTTTAATATGGCAGATGATAAGTTTATTATCCAAGGAAGAGGCCTCAAAAGAATGCATTTTGCTGTTAATAGATGACCTGTTAGTCCTACCACTCCAATTTAGAACACTTGTTTCCAGTGGTCAGCTGTTTATGTCTTTTTAGAAGCAATTTGTAATACTTTAATTTTCTAGGATTGTTGTCCTAAAGGGAGGTGATGCTGAAATACAAATTATATTATCAGCTGAATGGAGGACCACAAAAGCAATGAGAGTTAAAACAAAGTAAAGATATATTAAACCGCAACTAAGATATTGCTGCAATGGCATTAACTGCAACCTTCCAGAGAGTCTTAAGAGAGAAAGGACAAAAGAACTGAGTAAGCAAACTCATGGCTAAACTAAATATGATTAAAATTACGTGGTATTAGTATACTTTCTAATGTATATCAAGAAAAGAATCAATTTGATGTGAAGTTGTCACAAGCCTACAATCCCGGAGATCAGTCGTTTGAAGGGTCTGTTTATGTCTAAACAGAATGGAACACCAGTGGAAAGAGCAGCCAGAAAGATGATGGAATTTGGCTGGGATCTGAAACCATCATGGCACATTGCTTTCAGGTCATGAAAGAAAACATGAAAGATACAGACGTAAATCTCCATTTAGAGATTTAATCCTAGGTAGGGAACAGTTTTCAGGGTAAAAAGACGACGAATATGGTGGAGCAGTTATTACCCTTGCCAGTCTCAGAAGTGGACCTTCAGGCACTTTCTTACTTGGATTCTGCATTTCAACCCTAAACAACTGCAAAATGACCTATTTTCCAGGGTTTTGATAGAGAATAAATGAGGGTTTTGGCTTCCAAAATGTGGTGAATGAAATCTGTAGCTATATTACATATTATTGACACAAATAATCTACATCTCAAGCAATCTGCACTTCTCTAAAGATAGAATTTCTTGAATGTAGCCACTCAGATACATCTGTGGATAATTTACATCATCAGGTAGTTCACCACAAAATTCATTAAAGAACTAATGGCAGTATGAGACAGTATTAGCACATTTAAAATAATTGCTTGATGAATAAATAGTGCTATAATTTAACATAATTTTAGAAAATGACAGAACAACCCAAAATTTCAACCATATTTATCAAAATGGAGTCGATTCTTTTGCTTCAAAGCATATGCCAGATTTTGTCATTGAGAAGAGCATTGCCTTTGGCAGCTGTTTCATATTCACAGTTGGCATTTGGAGATAGAGCAAAGTTTCATCAGTTAAATTTCTGAAGTGTTGGCATGATCTTCCCTTTTGAATTCAGCCTGCGTGTGCTGGGGGAACATCCTTTTTTCTTTTTCTTTATTTTTAATGGACAGATTTTCAATCACTGACAACCCAAGTTTTCTGCAACTTCTCCCACTTCTTTTTACTGCAATTTTTTTTACCAATTCTTTTTTTTTTTTTTTGTCAAAAATGATTAAAAGCTGTAATTACTCATTGTCACATGGCTGTAGTAATTTTATCTGGCCTCTAGAAATGGTCAACCTAATTTCAACTCAGAGAGATTTTCTGTGATCTTTTCCAGTAGCCGAGGTGAGGCAATTTCGTGAATAAAAGCCCCCACTATCAGTTTTAAATACAGTTTGTCACCACTTCATAACTCACCCTTTTTTTTTTTTGGTTAACTCACAAAATCCTTTTGTCAGAGTTTCCAGAGGCATCACTTCATGCTTTTAAACAGTTTATTTTTCTATTAGAAGAACAACTCGGAACAAGCATAAAGTTAGTTTTCTGAGGTATGGTGTTAGAAATAATAATGCCTCTTGCATCTGCTTCATCAGCTGGTTTTCTTACAGGGTTGTCAAGCACAGGGGAATTCATCAGCGAGGCACAAACTGCTTGCTGCAAGATTCGAGTTCATTGTTAGGTCAGAGATAGATGAAGAAAAGCTCATCACTTTTCCTAAGGAGACATCAAGCATCTCCTTGCCTGAGGTTTTACAAGTATTCTTGGATCACTTCAGTTTCAATAGCCTATGCACTAATTTGAGCCATCTTTAATATTGCTGGTTTGTATTTTTTTAGGTCTTCTACTGAGCAGTTGCTATTACAATTCAACTATTGTTGAATAGTAACACACCTTTTCAGATGTGCCTCAATAGTACTTTTCTGGCAAAAAAAAACGTTTCCCTGAGAAGATGTATGCAAGGGAGTTTTTTCCCTCTGCTCTCTGCAGTGAACACACACTTTGCCTATGCTAAATTCATGTTTCCCCATTGCAATGCATAGACTACAACTTCCAGCTTGAATTCAACTGGAAAAGCTTAGCATGTTATTTCTGATGTCATTGAAACCAGTGAATCCTGCTGTCAAATATCTTGATGCTATTCATGAACAACTTGTTTGTATCTATCTCTATAGTTGCCACCTTCCCTGGCTAAGGTAATGTTGTGTAGCTATAGGAGCTTCAGAAATAAGAAGCAGGAATACAGTGTGAGGAAATGCTCAGGCCAGAGTGTGGTGATCCTGCCCTTATGTAAATCTCTCATTCTGAGGGAAGCTGCTGAGTCAGAGAGTCCATTTCATCTTGGAGGCTTTCTGCTGTGGAGAAGGAGAACAAATGTAATTGGGGATGATGGATCTCAGGGTGGAGAAGAAAGTTATATGGAGTAAGAAGTAAAAGGCAACCAACTGCTATGCTTAACTTCATTTTGTGCTAGCCTCCTTCAAGGAAACACCATGACTGGCTTTTATTTTTACCTGGTTACACATATTGTCATCTTGAATGTACCACATGTGTGAAAGAAGTCCCTTTGTTTATTTCAGCAGCAGTGTTGATATCTGTGCATTGTCCTGTAAACCCTCAGTTTGTTTACTATGAGAAAGACTAATTGCTCTGTATTCACCTTCTCTACCACTCCGTTCTCTGTAGATCATATTGCAGAAGCTTTCTGTGCTGTTATTATGACCAGACAAGCTTTTTCTCTCTGGATTTGAAATAGGTGAACTTTCCTCAATCCATGGGTCGATGTGGGGAAACTGCAACATGCTTATACATAGCCATGCACAAACAATAGATTAAGCATGTGAAATCAATTATTCGTCACCTACAACACCTTTGGTACTCCTCAGAGGGCTGGGGGATTCTGGTAGCCATGGTGAGATTCAGATTTCTACTCTTAAGCAATTTGCCCACTTCTCATGTGAGGCCCAGAAGAAGGAGGAAACATTTCGTTGGAGAGTAAACAATAATTCCACTGTCTACAGTAAATGACTCTAGTCACCAGTGCCAAGGTTCATTCCTGATCCCATAATGAGAAGTGCTCAAAACTCTGGCAGTGGAAATTCCAAAATGTTGGTTTTACCTCAGGCTTGTAAGGAAATGAGGCTTGTTTGATCATACTCTGTGTGCATGCGTGTGTCTATCTATCCGGCTGACCTTTCTTAATAACGTTTGAGGTCTTTGTCTAATTTCAATGAATCTTGTGAAACAGAAATCCCAAGCAATGTTAAGCACCAAACAGCTTCAGAAAAGCAAGCAGCTGCATAGAAAAGGGATGTTCCTTTGGTGTCTCTATCAAGGGAAAGGCAAACATTTTTTACTAGCTATCAGAAAGGGCTGTTGAAAGCCAAGCTATATTAGCTCTTTTCCACCTTCTGTTTTCTTTTACTACTTGACTTTTGCCCATAATCTTTTTTGCAGCCATTACATGTAAAAGTGGTAGCGCACTACAGACACTTAGCCACAGCACCCCATGGGGAAAGAGCTCAGCTTGAGTATCTCAGTACTACAGATGTCCAATTTGTGACAACACCTATGTTGCTTACAATGTCAACAGACCTCATCTGATTCCTTGTCCAAAAAGATAAAACTGGGAAATGCCAATGGAAAGCCAGTTGTCAAATTCAAATATCCATATGTCAGAAATCAGGCCACAGGAAAATACATTTGTTCAAGTATCTCAAGGCTTTGTTGCATTTTGCCTTCTTCCACCTGTGGTTTGGCATAATACACTGAAAATTAAATATACATTGCACATAAACTCAATAAGCAGATGATGTACATATACAGGAATACCAGCTGAATGATTAGACAAGTGGGATTTACCCATTCTAAATTTTGTCAAAATGTCTGAATTTTCATCTAAAAACCTGAAGGTTTCCATTGTGGATTTTGGAAGAAAATTCATTGCTGTTGTCAGAAGAATGCCACTCCACTGAGTAGTCTGCTTCATAAAGCCTTCATTTAGCTTACTTCTGGTAAGTTTTGAATCAGTGTTACACTGACATCAATATCAAGGCCAAATAAACCACATTGATGTACTTGGATCCACTTACAACTGTTACTGTTAAAGAGCAACTAAGTTAGCAAAAAAACCCGTAATACAAATATAAACAGAAGTATCTTATTAACTAGAACTAAGTAAATCATTACTATACATTGATAAGAAAAGGTTAGGGTACTCATAAATATATGGAAGAGATAGAAACAATAATATTAGAACTGTTGTAAAAGGGCATATCTAAAGTATTTAGAGTGATTAAAAGCACATACTACCAAGTAAACACCTACATTTATGACACTGGTAGGTTTTCGTTATACCTAAATTAATTGTCTCATGCTTTTTGAAACAGAAATAGTAGAAAAAGTTTCATCACTGGATATTTTAGTTAGCTTTTCTTCCACTAAGACAATGTTTTGTAGGATTTTCAGAAATATTAGAAAAGTTATATTTAAGCAAAATTCTCAGGAGAGCTTTGAAGCAGACCAACTATTCTCACTGTAAGCCTAAAGAGCTGTAAGTCTGCTTTGTTTCTGCACAGGACTTTGAGAGCATCTGCGCAGGGATGTGTGTCTTGACTTGGTATTTCAGATGCTCTAAACTTCTCAAGTAATGAATGTCTGGTATTCTGCTGCACATGATGTCACTTAGCAAGGGGAGTGGGTGTACAACACTTCATGGCAAGCTTCAGCATGGTGTAACACCAAGTCCAGTACTCAGTGAAGGGGCTGCTTTCATGTTTACCCCTAAGGTCGTTTGTCTGCATGTTGGAGAAGTAGGTATTTACAGTATACAGCAGCAGAGTCAGATGGACCACAGTCTTTTAAACAGGTTGCTGCTTGTCCAGAAACCTCTCCTAAATTTTATAAACTATCAGATTACACTGGGACAAAATTTGCTGTTGTAAATAAGCAACACACTCGAGAAAATGCAGACATTGGACAGCTTTAAGCTATTGACTTTTGTGGGAAGAGCTGAATGCAAGCGCTTCAGACATCCTTGCCATGAACTGCATTCCTCTCACACACTTTTTTTAGTTTTGTCTTGAACTTGATCCCTCTCCCTGTCCCCACATATAAGGACAAAGGGTAAATCATCCCAATCAACAGCATGGTTGCAGAACTGTGTGAAGGTCTCAGTTGCAAGTGACCCAAGTGGCAAAAGCACACAACATGTTTATTCCATCTCCTTGGTGGACATCAAGAACCATCTAAAGAGGGAAGAGTGTAGAAGAGTTGGGAAGCTCACTTTCAGACATTTTTTTGTCCATAATGAAAGAGTAATTTCGAAATCTTACCGATTTTTATTATACTTCTTTTAAAATCAGTAGAAAAGCTAGCTGAAAAGGTAGATTTTCTTATTTTAAAAGGACATATTAAAGGTCTGCCTATAAGAAAATATTTTCACTTCCTCTGAATAAAGGTTTTCATTGACCTGAAATAAATACATTTTTTTTTACACATTGTTCTGTTAAAAAATTCTGTAAAATTCTGTTTTGTTTCTTTTCTCCTGTTGGCTGGTAAATCCATTTGCTGACCAGCTATGCAAAATAGTCACAAAACAAAATTTTCCCTTTTCTGTCAAGCAAATTCTTACTTGTACTTTGAGCAATGATATAATAATCTTTGGTGCCTTATGGAGACAATGCATAAAATATTTACCATGCACTTAAGGTACATTGCTTCTTTCAACTCAGAACCAGTGGGGTCCTCAAACATTAATTAACTTAGTTCAGAACATACTGTGGATAAGAGAGCAATTTACAGAGTGGGAGTTACCAGGTATAGGAATAACCTGAGACTTAGGAGAAGGGTGTCCTTTTCCAACCTGAGCGGCTGGGAAGGTTGGACAAGTCCTTTTGCTTCTCTCTGAACAGCCTCTGCCCCAATTCTGGAAAACAAAAAATAATGCTGCTTCATTAGTAATGTAGTTTGAGACTGATGGATAAAAAGGTTACATAGGAGCTAGAATTGTAGAATCATAGAATCGTAGAATAGTTAGGGTTAGAAAAGACCTTAAGGTCATCTAATTCTAACCCCCATGCCATGGGCAGGGACGCCTCAGACTAGACCATGTCGCCCAAGGGTCTGTCCAACCTGGCTTTGAACACTGCCAGGGATGGACCATTTACCACAGTTTCTTACTGAATCTCTTTAAGAGATGAGGGAAGAACATGAGAATGCCTGTGGTCACAAAACAAGGTAGAGGTTGGGATTAGAGTGTAAGAAAGAGCTGTACTTCCCAAATCCAAGGTTTCTCATTTTCTCTCATTTTAAAAGAATACTATCTATCTCATTTTTAAATATTCTTTCATAAGTAAATACTTTCTCAGATCTTAAAAATATTTTTTTTTTTTCTCACCAGGTCTCACAACCTTCCTGAGTGATCTTCAAAGTCAAAGAATCTGATTTCTTTGTACTTTGGTCTATGCCAGGAGATTTAATAATAATGCATCCATCAAGAAAAAATAATGAAATCTAGAGCATCTATATTCTGCAATGATCTGGAGGGTAAATCAGGCAAATTAATCCAAATGCTCCACCATGGTAAACATCTGGGACCTCACGGTCCACCTCTAAGTGGAATCTGTGTGCACCAATGAGTGAAGCTCATGGAAGAACAGAAGGACCTGTGAGTGGTCTCATCTTCTAGCCTTTTCATGGGACTTTGCCTCAGGTGACATTGCTAGTCAGGAGGTATTGACATCACCAGACAGAGGTGGCTTTTTTCCTTTTATAGACAATAGATAAAAGTAGAGATTCTTCTAGAAAGTGATTTTGAGCAGACAATGGATTTAGGTGCCCTGAATTGGCTTCCAGGGATACTGTTCTTTCTTTGTCGATCAGAGGTACAGTTGGGGAAGACTAGCTGGAGGAATAAGCTGTCTCTGGAGCCAAAATTCAACAAGCTTCTTTTCTTTTCCCACTTTTTTGCCTCTGTAACTCACAGTTAATTTACAGTGCTGATGTTATCCTTCCTATTCGAGCCCATTACAAGGATAGAACAAGCAGCTCCTTCAGAAGGTACCATCGCAGAAAATGTAATTTTAGCATTCCCTGCATGGGCACTTACTGGGGATGGCTATGCCAATTAATGTCCAAAGCAGTATGACCTCTTTGCAAAAAAGCAATGGGTATCTATCTTCATTCGTACTGCAACCAGAATCTTTAAAAACCTTTATAATTTTTTCCCATCCTTAAAAGCTGAACGAGTTGGTTCAGATAGTTCGTTTCCCATCTAAAGTACAGATTATTTTGTCAAAGTATTTTGAAAGGAAAGGACTTGCATTTGATTTCAGTTCAGATTCTACCTCCTGGGAAGGGTCCAAGACAGCCACATGATATAACTGGCAATCATCTTCAAGCAGCGCTCTTGAAGTGTTACCCTTCAAAGGCATGATCGAATCAGCCAGTAAAGGGAAACAGAAGAAAGATGGGTTTTCTTTCCACTGAAACCTGGGACAACTCTAAACGCTGGAACATGTCATCAATGTTTTCACCCTAGCCTGTGGCTTTGATATGAATATCTGCTATTCCTTCCTCCAGACTGGGAGTAAGTGACAAAGTTTGCAATCTGGGAAGAAGGTGGTGTGTGGTCTGCCTTTGAAAAAATCGATTAAAACATCTTTTTGTCACAATGAAGATACGCTAAAAGACAGAATGTGGCTATATGCCTTATGTGCATACCTTAAATTATTTCCTCCTCCTTTAGTTTTCCCAAATTGAGCATTGGGTTCATGACTTACCTTCTCAGCTTTCCAGAATTTGTGGTGTTTCATTTTGTTTAAAAAACTGGGGCAAACCCAGGGAAATGACTTCAGCTGTGTGGTGAGAATTGCTAGCTGCTAACTGAACCACAGAGCACTGCTGGGAAACTGCATACTTGCATCTGATAACCATTTTATGGGAATGTGTGCTGACCCACAGCTGTGGTTCTCCGCAAAATGCTGGGAGTATGAGTCCTCTTCTAGCAAACATACTTTATGGTCTATTCTTAGCCTCTTTTTTGTAGCAGACTTGTTCTTTCCTCAACATTGAGATTAAGTGGAAGAAAAGTAAAAAACCAGTGACGTTTCTCATGCTCGATTGTGTCTGTAAATAGCTTGTAAATGGAGGTAACACCATTAACTGCAGATCTCGTATGTATTGGTGTGAGTTGGATAAGGACTGAAATAATTGTATTTATTTGTTTCTTCTGCAACATCTGTAACTTCTGAAGAGTGACTATTAATTTCACTTACAGTATTTATCCACTCAAAGATTCAAGGAAAGGAAAAGCTAACCTGTCCATCCTAGGAACACCCCAGCAATGTTAGGACAGATGTTGCTCAGCTTTCCATCCACAAGATGCACTTTTGTGATTAAAATATATATATGTGTGTATATATACTTACGTATATAAATAAAGAATAATTATGGGTAGTTAATGAGACAGGAGATAACTAAGCTGTGGTGAAAGTAAGATATTATGTTTGACCTTTCTGGGGCAAAAACTGCATATAAGTTTTCTTAGATTATTAGAAAGATTTCATTGTTCACAGTTGAAAATGATCTGCTACTTCATTACTTTAACATAGATTGAGTCACAAGTTTACTAAATCACGCCTAAATGCATTGATGTGTCAGATATGGCCCCATAAAATCCCATCAAGGTTATATTTCTGGGAGAAATCTTCAGCATGAACAGATCTTCTTATCAGTTAGCAGGCATGAAAGACCAAAGCAAAGTGTCATAATTTGTTTCAAAGAATGATGAAGGTCCCGAAAGTCCAGTGAACATAGATAATCTACCTCAGGATAGAGGCTTCTTGTTTCTCAGCTGTGGGAACAGTTGTATCTCCTGTTTTCAGATTATTTTAGATAAGATTATTTGATTTGATCATGTCATGTTCCTCTGAGCAAAGATAATCAGCATTAGAGGAGAGCAAGCTGGGTATGCAAGTAAAATCTCACCACACATGCAGACCCACACTCACGCACAAGCACACACACACACTTGCATTTATACAAGTGACTATATATTAATATGGCAAAGTAAAACATTTTTCAGGAGAAGGACATTAAAATCTACTTAAAGGATCTTTTCTTTCTTCCCCTTTTTATTGCCTCTAGTAGTTAGTTGGCCACCTTTAGAAGCAATTAATCTCTGGTCTGATAACATTTCGCACAGCAAACTGGCAAGCTCTATTCAAACAGAGTGAAGACAGCTATAAAGTTTCCCTCCTGTGCCCCTCATCTGACCTAGGAAGGCTCCATTCTGTTCTCTGCTTGAGAATGCACTGGAGTCTTGTCAGACATTTTCACAGTCCCCATATCTCATGGGATTGGAAACTGTCCTGCAATGTCTCTCCTTTCCTCTTTTGCCCTATTTGCCATCTTTTAAATACCTTCAGGCTAACTGTCATGTATTCACCCCTTAAACAAAATTAGTATTGTGGAAATACTGTGGTGATGAGTGCTGGCCGTACATACTGAGTGCATATGCTGCTTCTCAAGGAGGTTGGTTTGTAAAGAAAGTGAAAGCCCCCAATGTGTGTTACAAGGCAGCCTCCTGAGATATGGACCTTTCTTCTTTGCTTTGCTCTTCTGGAAGCCTAAGTCCCACCAAACAACTGACTTAGTAAACTGAGTCACAGTGACTCTATCAGAAACCAGCACTTCCATTCCTTCAGCAAACTGTTTTATACTTGAAAACTAATTGCAGTGAAGACTAAAGGTGCTCATGTGCCATGGTGATAGGAACATTCAAGACAGAGAAAACCAACAGGCAATCAGTGCAGCTTTCTTGCAAACATTTTGCAATTCCACCCAGTCTAATTGGGAGCGTGAACCTGCTCTTCCCTCCATGTGCAGTGCTAACATCCAAGTTACTTGTGTGCAAGCTGGAAATCTGAGGAGCTGTGTCTGTCTGCATCATTTACCATCTGCTAACAAAATCACTGGAGAGAACTTGGGCTGCTTTGTTTCAGTGGACGGTGTAGATACGGCACGGCTGAGCTTGAATGCAACCTGCCTGCACATCATCAGCAGCAAAGGAACCTGTTTCCCCAGGTTTCTTCCCCCAGGTCTTTCTCTCAGGGTACTTAAGGCAAGAAAAGTTTGCCAATTTGAAGTCATTCATGTAAACATTTCAAATCGCTTGTCTGCTTTGGAGTCAGCAATTTCACTTGCATGACAGTCTAGATCAGTGAACAAATGAAATGGTTTATTTATAAGCTTGCTTCTCACCAGGGAGCCAATTTATGTTTAAAATTAGCTAATTGTCCCTTTGATGGATTTCTACTTTAAGTAAATAGAGGTCATTAAGTTACTCTGTTAGGCTGCATTCAGAAAATAGTTGTCTGACAAGAGGTTGACCTTACTGAGAAATCCCAGGTAAAGTCAACTATTTGGAGCAGCTATTTAGCTTTACACGTTAGTGAAGTGCCTAGGGAGGAAAGGCATGTCATTACCCTGACAGTCTCCTCATACCTCATGCCTTTTATGACTAGAGGTACAAGTTAGAATAACTTGAGATACACTTATAAACAAATCATTTTTTTGGTACAGAATGATTTTAATTCTCCTCCTCAGAAACGCTAGTACTCTGCTGATGAAACATTTCTCATCAGACCTTGCAAATGACCACTGACTTCCCTTGAAAAGAAGCAGCAGTGCTAATAAAACATTAGGCATTCTCCCAAAGTCAAACAGTTGGCTCAATCTGTACTTTCCAAGCTCCACCAAACCCGTTAGTACGACTCCCCTGTCTACTAAGATATTGTACACCTGCATTTCAAGCTTAAAGGTACAAGAAAACTTCTGAAATACATTAGAACAAAGCCCAAGATATCAGAATATTGTGATCTGCTCTTATCTATGATTTTACACTACAGCACATCCTCAGTGCTGGGATGTACAATGCAAGGGAGCACTCACAGCAGTATAATTTAAACATCAATGCATCATGCTGTGGGGAAGTGCTGCAGGGATGGGAATTTGGCCCAGCGTTATTCAACATTTTTATTAATGATCTTGAAGAAGGAACACACACCACATTTGTTAAATCTGAAGATACTACTAAATTAGGAGGTGCTGTGAGCACCAGGGAGGATGGGGAAGTAACAGAGAAGGACATACAGTTGTCAGATATATGGGCTGGGAATACATAGCTGAAATCCATCCTGGACACAAGGCAAGTCAAAAAGGAAAAAAAACCCTCCAGTCTCTGTACTTAGCAGAAGGGAAATGCTGGAGAGCTGGAGAATGAGTGGATATGACAGTTGATTAGGTAAAAATGTGCAAATCTAATACAGATAAGTGAAATATGGAATCCCAGCACTGACAGTGACTCTCAGACCATAGCTGCACTGTGTTTGTGTCTAAGACGAAGAAATGCTTCCTGCGTTTCCTACATGACACTGATGAAACATTTATGAGAATGATCTTACAAAGCCAAACTAGTGGCCCAGGTAATCTAGTATCCCGTCTTCAGGAGGGGCTAGTACTACAGAAAAAAGGGAAAGGCATAAGAAACTCTGGATAGAACAGTCTTTAAAGGGATGATGACTTGGCATGCCCAGAAATGCCAGAAAGTGACTTGAGTAGCCTCTTTGAGGGACTAGGAAGACATGAATTAGTCCTGGTGAGACTGTTAAGTCAGAGCACTGTAAGAAGCTGTAATCCTGCTAGGACCAGAGTCAGTCTCTCCGTGTGGATCCGCACTGGGGCAATGGAGCCTGGAGTTCTAACATACCCTAAATGACCTGCCCACAGGGAAACTTGCCTTCCCAACTAGTTAGAGGTTCTTTAGTGTTCTGAAGAGTGATGGCTTACATCCATTTCAAAATTCCTTAGGTAAAATGTTAGCCCCATGGAAATTATTGGTAAACACCCACTGACTTCAGTGGGAGCAGGATTTCTTCCAATGGATATATATTATATGCCAGAGGCTGTGGAGGAACTGAAAAGTCTGTGTAGGCAGCCTACTTAGATTCTTCCTCTTATAAATCTGCTATCTCCCTTTTGCTACTCCAATAACGACTTCTTTTCCCCAAAGGTAATCTCTGGAGGATATCAGCTATCCGTGAAGAATTATACACTATTTAATCAGGAAATTAGCCATGGGAATAGTTCATAGAACTCCCTGAATATTCTGAAAGCTCAGTGCAAAAGCAGCTTTGTGGAGAATAAAATGAACGCATAGGAAATTAAAGTTTATTATTTGATTGCCTTTGTTTTAAAATATACCAACTGAACTGGCAAAGTTACCTCCTCCGTTAAACAGAATAAAGATGCTGAATAGCTATTTGTGGTTCCTTTCTCCCATCCTTTGATTTTACTACTGCTGGGAAGTACAATAGCCAAATGTGCTTTTTCCTAGACTGAGGAGAAAGGCGGAGTGAGATCCATTAGATAAGCAATTTCCTCTGAACTCTTAATTTTAGGATGCTGAGTTTTGACCAAAAGCATAATTTTCTACTGCAGACCCCACAGTAGCTGAAGAACACTATGAAGTTGCAAACTAGGTTCCGTTCCCTCAATAAGCTTCATTGCTGCAGACGGTTGGCTCTCTAGAAGCAGCACAGCAATCATGGGACAACCTCCTGACACTGGCATGGACTATAAAACTAACTTTCTATGCATTTTACAAACTGGACTAACCTATCCAAAAGTCTTCCTCTCCTCCTTTTTCTTCTCTTCCTCATGACTATGCTAGGAATTTGTCAGAGTAACAAGACTGTAAAACTGACCAGAGCCTTAAGTGATAATCTATTGCTACATACTTTTCTTCAGTCTTGTTATTTCTGCCTTTCTTATGCTCATGCATCACATGTGTTGAGACTGTATGAAAACAATGCTCCTTATGAAATGCATCTTTTATACAGGTTTTATGGAGCACATTTAAGCAATAACTATTATTTGATTTGCATCAGAAAATGATTACTTGTGGCAACATTCCAGCTTCTAAATTGGCCAATTGTGATTTCGTCCTTTACAGGAGGATGAACTACTTCAAATCTGATTGTCTGGACCTTAGATTGAACTGTTCTGATCTGTTACTAGAACCAATGCGATGTGAAAGACACCACATTAGTCTCATCTTAGTTTAGTTTCATACTGGATATTATAGTTGATTAAAATATTTATAAGAAACTTTTATTTTTTAACTTTGTTTTAATTGCAGACAATTTCTCTTTAGCACTATCATGTTGAAAATAAATAAATGCACATAAAATGTTTCTTCAAACAAAATTATTAAAAATTATGAATACAGGCCATTATCACAAAGCAGCATAGTTGAGATTTAGGAAATATTTCTATGAGTTAGTGCTACTGATGACATTTAAAATAAGTAAGTGAGACATATAAACTAAAATATGTCTTGGTTTCCTCACCCATAAAACTCTGATAATTATAGTTCCTTTCCTTATAGATGTGGTAGGAATTTACATTTTAATGTGATGGAGGTTATTATTTAATTCTGCATCCAGACTGAAGACTTGGACTCCTATTTTCTGTCTGATTATTTTTAATGTAGACCTTTGTATTTTTCTCTACAAATAGTGGGACTCAGCAGACAATGAGTCTGCACTCAAGCATATTTTGGTGAAGAGTTAGACCTTGATTAAACTCACTTTTCTGAGCAATGGAAGGTGGACTCACAGCTTGGAGGTTGTGCTGCTCTCTGGAGGGAGTCCAAATTTATGGACTGTAGAGTTCTGTGGAAAAGGGCACTCTCATTCTCACTTGTTGAACTTGCTGAACCTTCGCACTGAATATTCAAAATCTCATTGGATATTTAAGAAAACATCAACTATTCATTCAGGAGGCTCTTCTCCAGCAGCCTAGCTTTCCTGAATCCTTTTCCTTGGTGTTGAATAGGTGAGCACAGGCATTTGCTGCAATTCTCTGGACTCCACCTCATGACAGAACATCCAAAATCTAGTCCTTGATGGTTGTAGCCCTTTGGATACATCTCTTTCACAACAGGTAGATCAAATGACTACTTTTAACTGTTATTATGTATATAACATGATACACTGTGCTTGTTAAAACAGTTTTTGCTACAAGGGGTCAGATTATGGTATGTTTGCTTCAGGCCTTTTTTTTGTGAAAATAATCTTGTTCCATTGACTTTTATCACAGTTTATTAATTTCCAGCTGTTGATGCTGATCGGCAGATTGAGTAGTCTGTGAATGTTGACATCAACCACAGCTAACTGAAGAAAAAGTAAGAAGGATTTATTGTGAGAAACATGAAGAATCTGGATTTGTGGAAACAGTGAGAGATGAAACTTGCAGCAATAAAGAAGCTGCAGACTAACTGCATAAGAGTTCTGGCAAGTAGCAAACCAAATATCTATGAAGTGTGGGTTGCTTAGTAGCTTAGAATAGTTTATTTTCCTAAATATTTTGTTGTTATTATGTCTTTAAATCTATAAACAAAACCAACCAAACAAAAAATAACCAGCTGTTTCACTGAAGCAGCAACAACAACAAAACATCAAGAAGGAGTTAGGTATTTCTAATTTTCTCCTTATGGGAGTGTAAGAGTCCAGCAGCTGCTGCAACTGGTAGTAAAGTCACTATTTCAAAGAACTTATTGAGCACTAACTGTTAAAAAATCCAAGTTGCCACTAAATCACAGTTCTTCACTTGGTTCCCACACTATTGCAATGCCCTAAGCTATTCACAGCTGCCATGCATCTCCCCAGAGGTGGCTGCATTTCAGTGGTACGCAAAAGAACACCGAAATTACATCAACAGGCAGATTAATACACTCTCTAATTCTACATGACAAGCAATAAACAAATGCAAACCATCAATAGGTGACACAATCCCTTCTTAGACAATAGAAGCTAGTGTCCCTGCATATTACTAGGAAATACTGAATGGCTACAACATTTGGCTTCCTCTCCTGCTTCACCACACTGTGTGTGGTCTCTTAGAACTATTTTGATGCAGTCTTGCAATGCTACAGAATCAGCGTGGTAACATTTTATACTAACTTTATTTTGATTTCCGCAGAGGCAAATAGTTATGTGATGTGCAATGCAATGTTGAATCAAGCTCAATCTTGATGAAAACCCCAAAATATCAAATGTGAATGCAGGGCAGAGTTCCAAGAGGTTTATTTTTGCTGAGATTGAGTCTTATATACAGTAGGAACATGGTAGGTTCAAAGTTACGTAAGCAACAACGTGAGAAGTGGCTTTTATGAACATAGCTCAGCGAAGGATGCTTCTTATGTCTACATACATTCTCAAAGCACAAATTAAGTTGATATGCAGAAATATGGACAAATAAATACGCAAAAAAGCCAATAGCACATGTTTCTATAGTAAAATCATTTTGCCCTAATTATCAAATTCCTTTTCTGTGCCTGAAAGAGAAAATAGTAACCAGCATGACTTCCCAGAATACATGATACAGTTCTTTTCCCACAAAGTAATGACACACCAGCGTTTGTGATAAATCAGAGACTCAGTGACACCAACGGAAAAGATCCTAAAGACATAGGTAAATGCCAAATACAGCTGAAGACAAAATTAAAACCAAGTTTTTGTACATCTCACCAGAACTGAAAAAGTACCCTTAAATATCTCTATAATTACAAAGTGTCAATGTACTCAACACATCCCATAACTGTTCCAAAAATCAGGACGACCTTATTTGCTCAAAGTGCTTCTATAAAGCCTCACACAGCCTTTACAAATAATATCACAGCAAACCCAGTATCACCTCTACTGGTTTTCTATACAGGTTTTATTAACTCTATATTAGATTATTAGAGCTCCAGTATGCAGGGCAATTTTCCACAAAGAGATAGTGTTCATCTTCACAGTTTCCATCTTCCAGAAACTTAAAACTCCCTGCACTAGCAGAAAGTCCACAATTATTAGAAAAAAAATCCCAAAACATTCTCAGTCTAGCTTCTCTTAAATCAGAGGAAAGATTCATGCTCTAAACAACTGCTACAACTTCAGTAGGAGGGATTTATTCAAGCTGTTGCCATCGAGAACATACTCTTTTAATAGTGTGTATGAGCTGGGTGTTAAAATTGTTTATATAATCTCAGTTTGTTATTTTTAGAGTCTCTTTTTTGCATCTCTATGTTTGAAGTGAGTATCTGTAAGGACCTGCCTCCCCTTGAACTGTGCTTAGTAACCTAAGCTGCAATGAAGCAACTTTTCTTGCTCTGTTTTGTCATTTTTGGTAGCCAACAGACAAGAGTAGTTTAATGCTGATCACACACAGTCAAGGCCATGTATTCACAAAAACACTCTTCTTTCCAGACTCTTTTCCTTCCTTTGCAACATGGGATGAAGAAGAGGTGTCTGCAAAGTTAATCTGAGTTGATAAGCTTCCTTCATGTTTTATATGTGCCTTAAATTCATACAAAGCAGCCACTCACAAAGCTAATGCAAGAATGTCTTCCCCTTGGTCACTGAGCAAGTGTAATATGACTGGCTCTGGCAAACAGTGGAACAGGACCACAATTTATATGTAAGCTTTCTCAGGGGCCAAACATGTAAGAAAAAAGTACAGAGGGTTTTGAAGTGCTGGTCAGAGTAGGCTCTGTGCAACCCAAATCCATCCTGTCTAGTCACACATTTAGTGACCATATTTATACAGTCGTCATTCCAGACCAGGCTTCCAGCTAAGAAAAAGATGTGTTCGTTTTTTATTAGATGATCAGGGTAGGTTCTGAATGCACCTTTAGGCTGTAGCCAGGGCTGGCCACTCTCATGTATATAGTAAAAACACTGATAAGATTGGAAAAATAATGAAGTGGAGAAGTGAATCATAGAGAGGGTAACTGGTGAATTTGAAACGGCAGCAATATTATTAGCCAAAAATGTTCAGCCCTTTAAAACTAATGATTGGTCACTTGCAAGGTCCTGGTTAGCTGTTGGCTTGTAAGTAGTTTTATACTGCCTGTGTCATCAATAATTCAATATGTTCACACAGCCATGATACTTTCATGATTTTTTTCTGTATTTGACTATCCCAGTCTGTTTTAAACACATACTGGAAAATGTATAAGAAAACATGGCATTGCACCGTTATTTTTTATTCATATCGCCAGACCATATTAAGACAGCTCAAATCAATTCACAATTCCAGATGCTGCAGTTATAAATAATTTGAAGGGAGAGCAGGTGGAAGGAATAAAAGCACATGCAGGATAAATATGTGAGAATTCTATTTGAAAAGTCTTAAATAACAATTTCCTAAGAGAAAAAGCATTCCAATTTGGAAGGTATGACAAGGTGAACAATTTCATTTCTTATTATTCTTTTTCCATAATCTCTCACCTGTCCAGGCCTATGGCTTGTGTATATACACTTACCGTATGTGCACACTTCCACAAATACACATGCAAATTTAAATCTTTAAGGAAAGAAAATATTAGGAGGAGTTTTTAAATCATAACAGTCTTTAGGTTTTGTATTTATGTCTTTTTGTGATTGCACTCTGTGACCTGACACTCTTCAGTCCAGCACCCGTCATATATTTCTCTACCCTTTTAACAGCTCCAACTTGCCCTTACAACAAATTTGCCTATTTAAACTATCTGAATCAGAACGAACCAGGCCAGGAAAATCTGCTTTAAACAGCTTCAGCTATCTGGACTCTTTTGTAGCTGAGTTAAGCTAGTGTGCATGCAAAGGAGCAATTGGCTGACAGATCTGCAAGGGCCTTAATCTCTTGCAGATGTGTAAATGAGCAACAGGGAGCAGACAGCAAGGTCTTCTTCTGGCCTGGAGTCGGGAGAGTGCACAGCTGTACTGAGCTTGAGCCAAAATTTGCCTAGTACTGAAGCCATCTTCACCACCACCTTACCACCACCTTCACCTATCTCCAGTAGATGGAGATGCTGAATATGAACCAAAAGAAGGTTAGGTTAAAAAATATTTTCCTGTATCCAAAACCTCTACAGTTCTCTGCACAGTCTAATCCATGCTTTCTGTCTTCAAACACTTCCAAACACATACATTTTGTGTTGTTCTTAACTCACAGATTCCTCATCACACTCATTCTCCCCATAATCGTCCTCAGACATACATATATTGAGCCCTTCAGGCACGTCTTCAAAGATGACAGCCATTGCCCTTGCAGTGATCTCCAACGAGGACATTTCTTCTCCCTCTCTCTCAGAGGAGGTGATGTTCATGTCTTGCTCTTCCCTGCTGCACGGGGAAGTGATTGATGTAAGACCAAGCCCATGGTTTGGCAAAAGGTGAGCACAGGGGCTGGCACAACCCACCCATTGGTGGCTAAAGGAAATTCTCCATCTTAAGTTGAGGGTAAAAATTGAGGAACCTCATAAACTTAAATTTTTGGGTTATGCTGACTTCCTAAAAACATAGCTACAGCACTTACCACTACAGTTCTCAGGATTCATATATAGATTCAGGTTAGAGTCTCTGCCTAGTGCTAAGGTGATAGTGAAGACGGCTTAAGTGTAGGCAAGTTTTGTCTTAGGCTGAGGAGATCTGCACGCTCGCCAGACTCCAGAGCAGAAGCACGGCTTTAGACCACTGCAGGAAAGTTATAGCCTGCTAGACAGTTCATGGTAGGTTCAGAGCAAAGCATGATGACTCTGAACATCTCACTGGCAGGAGGAAAGTAATTTCTCCAACTTCAAAACTATGAGTGTATTGGAGTTGATCTAAGAAGGTTGCTGGTTGTTATCTGTGGGGAAGATCTGACTGAGTACAGCAGAGGGCAGCAGCTGACACGCATATATGTACACACACAACACTCAACTCACATCCCTTTTCAGTATTTTAAGAATTACTCCTTTCTCCCCATCAATCATGGACTAACAAGTTTTGGATCTCTGCAGATAAGTTAATTACTTTCATTCTGAGGGTGTGAGTCTATAACAATAAATTTCTCATACTAGACAGGGATCAGGGCCATTTGCTGTGTTTTGCTTGTGCTTAAGTAACGTGCATCCATACTTACACATCACATATGTACTCTACAGTTCATTGCTGGGTTTACGGCAAAAAGAATACACCTTTATAAAGGAAGAAGGGGTATTTATTCTGAATGCTTTTTATACATGCCTTGATGGACTTATAAACAACCAGCTCTAATGAGATCGGGAGGCCAGAAAGTGTTTTGTAGACCAGAAAACAGAATCCGTGATGCTGGATTCACTAGTTAGTTCATTTGTCTTCATCTTTGATGGCTTTTTTTCAGACTGCCTTTCTGAGGCTACCCTAATAACCACAACAACACACTACATTGAGGAGACATTGCTTTAGGTATGAGTCATGTTCTCTTTGTACAGGAAACTATAAATATAGTTTCTTTCTATGAAATGTATTTTACAACACAGACAGAGGTGTAGCAATAAATCCTGCATGAAGTGTGGGCCATTCACTGGTTCTGAGGTTTTGGAAATGTTTGTGGGAGCTTGCCTCACTAGAGTGTTCTTGAAAAATATTTATTCTCCTGTAAGTCATCCAAGGGTGCTTGTGTCTTTGTTGAGAATGATCCAGTTGTTTAAAATATGCCCAAGCAAAATGGTCCTAAGCCTTCCAGTGAAAGTCAGGATCAGATATCGAGTTTTTTCAAGCTTGATGCTGGTTGCATTTGGTCTCTGTGCTGCTAGATAATAGAGGCTGCAACCAGCTGGAAGTAAGCAAATGCACCTAGCTTTTTCCTTAATCCACAAATGGTTTGGATCCAGAGTTTCAGCTTGTATCTGCTTGACAGAAAACATTTTATTTAGCGCATTTAGAATTGCTGTGGTGGGTTCTGGCACCATTACAAGAGTAGTTCTCTATCTTGCTCAAATTAATGAAGGAAATCTCTAAAAGGCTAAAGGAAAATCTCTTCGTAGAAAAACTATTTCTAAACTTCTAGTAGCTAGTAACTGGGTTATATATTTTCTTCAGATTGTTTCAGCCACAGCATTTCCATCCAGCTGACTGTCTTATCCTTTCTCACTCTTATGGAATTGTTAGCCTCCATGTTACTCATTACAAATAAGATTTTTTGGGATACTTGCATTTAACAAAATAAATGAGTTTTTAAATTATGTAATTTTAAGAAGTGCATCCAACATAATTCCTTACGGAATACAGAGGAGCTGAAAAAAAAAAACCTTTTAGTTTCTATAGTGCAGGAAACCCTAAGAACAGTTAATTTTCTTTAATTTCCTCTTTAAGTCCCAAACCCTGGAATTTAAATATATAGGAGTCTCAACATTCTGGTCTGCATGGCTGCAAGGAAAATCTTTAAAATGTCAATTAAGTGTATTCTTAAGTCTTACACTTACAATGCAAGTGTATTCTTCAGTCTACAACACAATATAGATAATTATTTAGTATTATAAGCCATGATTTAGTAATATAATATCTAGATTTTAAGCCTGTCTCACAATTTTAGGGTTCTTGATTAAAAACTTTGGTGCACTTAGAGTTAACAAAACTATTTCTGCAGTGGAGCCCTTCAGAGTTTAAGACTCTGGCAAGCAAAAGCTACATGGGAAAGAAGAAGTGGGTTACTGCTGGCCCTGACTCAAATAATTTTCATGGACACCGAGGCAAGATAACAATAAATGGCTCTTTCAATGCAACCAGGAAGTGACAAGCAGCAACAAAAACTAAAATCGAGTTTTCTGTGGGAATTTCTCTCTGCTTTCTCACACACAATTCCCTCAACTTTGCTCTGAAAGTGACAAATAACAAAAAGTTTGTTACTTACCAGGAACATGGCTCAAACTGTGTCTACCTGGAACTAAGGGCAGGGGTCTCCTGACAACACACATGACCTTTCTTGGTCATACCTGTGACAGGTTTATTTCCCTCTGCCTTCGTGCCCTGACATTAATGAAGGAGGAGAACTCATGCCGTGCTAATTGTTGTTGCGAAGGAAAGAAAGGACCTGAAAGCTTGGTTTAGCACACAAATCCCTAAGACCTGCATATTTCCAGCCATGTTCCTATGACCTGCATATTTCCAGCCACCTTCCTGGCTGGAACGTGACCTGGTAATTCAGGGTCACAGCATCTCCCCTGTGTTTGGCAAGAGCTCTGCTCGGTATACCTGTTCAATAGAGCAAGACATAGCACACTTAACCCTGTGCAAGCCTGACTCTATCAGACTACATGAACAAGAGCTTGCATTTGCACAACAGGGTTAAGGGAGCTGCAGCACCTCCCATACAAAGACAGGCTGAGAAAATTGGGGCTGTTCAGACTGGAGAAGAGAAGGCTGTGTGGAGACCTCATAGCAGCTTTCCAGTATTTGAAGGGGGCCTACAAGGATGCCAGAGAGGGACTCTGCTTTAGGGACTGTAGCAATAGGACAAGGCGTGATGAGTTTAAACTTAAACAAGGGAAGTTCAGGTTAGACATAAGGAAGTTCTTTACTGTGAAGGTGGTGAAGCGCTGGAATAGGCTGCCCAAAGTGGTAAATGCTCCATCCCTGGAAGTGTTCAAGACAAGGTTGGAAAGAGCCTTGGATGAAATGGTTTATTGTGTGGCATTGCTGCCCATGGCAGGGGGGTTGGAACTAGATGATCTTAAGGTCTTTTCCAACCCAAACCATTCTGTGATAACAGCATTGAGCAAGCCTGGACCCCCTCCCCAACCACCAAGACAAACCAAGAGCTTGTGCCAAGAGAGCACTGAAGCACATAGTCAGATTTCCACTACAAATGGTGGGAGATGTGAGACCAGGGGGCAAGTCTGGTCTTACACTGTATTGATACTATGTTGAGACTCATTGCAGCTAGATCATCTCTTTCACTTTATTCCTTTATGTTAGGAGACTTTTGTAGAGTTCTAACACTTTTGAAGGATGACAAATATCTGCAAACCTGGCAGAGTGAGCAGTCCAAAAAAGTTCAAAGGATTTATCCACAACCTTCTGCTCTTTCTGGCTGTGTCAGTTGTTATTGTTGAAACCTTTTTCTACTGAAACATCAAAACAGCTTTCTGAAACATTATTCTGTCATTCATGCATCAAAAATATCTGGGTTTGAACTGTACATCAATACTCTTTGCTTTTGTCCTGGGTTCAGCTATAGCAGTCATTTTTCTCCTGCTTAGTAGCTGGTGCAGTGCTGTGTTTTTTAACTTTCAGCCTGGGAACAACGCTGATAACACCGATGTTTTTAGTTGTTGCTAAGTAATGTTTATTCCAACCAAGGACTTTCTCAGTCTCATGCTTTGCCAGGGAGGAGGGGAAGCCGGGCGGAAGCAGAGACAGGACACCTGACCCAAACTAGCCAAAGGGGTATTCCATACCACAGCACGTCATGCCCAGTATATAAACCGGGGGGAGTTACCCGGAAGGCCCAGATCACTGCTCGGGTCGGGCTGGGTATCGGTCGGCGGGTGGTGAGCAATTGTATCCTCTCCCCTTGTTATTTCACTAATCGTTATTATCATTGGTGGTAGCAGTAGTGGTTTTGTGTTATACCTTAGTTGCGGGACTGCTCTTATCTCAACCCGTGGGAGTTGCATTCTTCCCATTCTCCTCCCCATCCCTCCGGGAGCGGGGGGAGGAAGAAGTGGGGGGGGGAGTGAGCGAGCGGCTGTGTGGTTCTGAGTTACCGGCTGGGCTCAAACCACGACAGTTCTTTTTGGCGCCCAACGTGGGGCTCGAAAGGTTGAGATAACGACAGATCTGACCAGAGTGTGTTTAATCATATTTGTGATAAGCATTCATTGTTACTACTCGTCACAATGGTGATTATTTGGCTCTCAGACGTGTTGCGCTTGATCTCAGAGTTTCAGCATGTTGTACCTTACTTACAGCCACTATTTGCTGTTTTAGCGTTTATCGGCTGGGGGGCCTGGGCTAAGGTTCTTGTTTCACTGTACTTCATGGTAATGACTTGTAATACAATAGACTCATTGATCATGAAACTGGTCTGGTTTGTGCTTCCAGCGTGGCCATCACCACTATACATTGGGAGGTATATAATGAAATATTTTAGCAATTGCATATCTTTTTTTTTCTCCTCGGGGGGTAAACTTACGAAGGAAGCATTCTCTTTCACCCCCCGTTCCCCCACCAGCCTATTTGCAACAGCAATTGAGAGTTCTGAAGGTTTTAGATGGCCTTTGAGTACCCTTGAAACCTGCCTGCTGATTGTGCTGGGGATCAGCATGTTGGCAAACATACGGAGTGTGTTTTACCCACGGCCATCCCGTCGTAGGAACATCCTATTTCGTTTAATGTCAAAAATTCAGCAGTATCAGGTTCGAATCTGGTCTAGGGTTAGACGACGATATAGGAGGACCACCAGGAGATTTTCCCTGAGGCTGGACAGTTATGAGTGGCAGGGTGTGTGGGATAGTATGGGCAAGTACCTAGGCCAGTGGGCCCCTCCAGTGCTTTGGAACTTCACCACTGAACAAGTGCAACATCCGGAAAAACTAGTAAAACACTTAAACGAGGTGTGCTGTCGTCCTGGTTATACCAGAGAGGGACAAATTTTGGCAACGTGCTGGGGCTTGGCCTATGCCTACAGAGCCCTGCTCAACACTATCCAGCACCTTCAAAGGGAAAAAAATGTCTCTGGATCTGATGGCAAAGCAACAGACAACGCAGCTATGCCAACTACAAGCACAGCAGCTACTCAGACCCTGACCACAACAGTCAACACAGCTACTCCAAGTACAGCAGCTACATCAACCCCAGTGACAAGCACAACAGCTACTCAAACCCTGACCACAACAGACAACGCAACTACTCCAACTTCAAATACAGCAGTTACACCAACCCCAGTGACAAGCACAACAGCTACTCAAACCCCGACAGCAACAGACAATGTGGCTACTCCAAGCACTGCAGCCACACCAACCCCAGTGACAAGCACAGTAGCTACTCAAACCCCGACAGCAACAGACAATATAGCTACTCCAAGCACCACAGCTACACCAACCCCAGTGACATGCACAGTAGCTATTCAAACCCCGACAGCAACAGACAATATGGCTACTCCAAGCACTGCAGCTACACCAACCCCAGTGACAAGCACAGTAGCTACTCAAACCCCGACAGCAACAGATAATGCAGCTGTTGGTGTTACTCAACTCCCAAGCACAACAGCTGCACCAACCCCAGCAATAGACATTGCAACCACTCCAATCCTAGTGGCAGACACTGCAGCCACTCCAACCACAGTGACAAACACTGCAGCTAAACCAAATGTCCAGTTTGTGACAATGTCTGTTGCCCCTGTAAGCAAAAGCAAACGAAAGGCACAAAGAGCAACCCGCGAAGCGAAGAAAGATGAAGACCCAGTGCCATTACTATATGCAACAGCACCTGAACAAGAGTTACTACTACGTGGGTCAGAGGAAGAGGAAGAAGAAGAAGAGGTCACTTCTCGACCCCGGACCTCAACCGAACTACGGAATATGCGAAAAGATTTCACCCGTCTTCCAGGGGAGCACATTGTCACCTGGTTGCTCCGGTGCTGGGACAATGGGGCCGACGGTCATGAACTAGAAGGTAGGGAAGCCAAGCAGCTGGGATCACTTGCTAAGGAAGGAGGAATTGACAAAGCAATTGCAAGAGAGAAGCGAGCCCTCAGTCTTTGGAGGCGGCTCCTGGCAGCTGTGAAGGAAAGGTTTCCCTACAAAGACGATATTACGAATCGCTCAGCCAACTGGACCACGATAGAGAAAGGCATCCAGTCCCTGAGGGAATCAGCCATTATAGAGATGATCTATCGTAGGCCGGATTCCAGGAACACATCCGTAGACCCAGATGAAGTCGAATGTACACGACCCATGTGGCGGAAACTTACACGGAGTGCGCCATCATCATATGCCCACACATTGGCATCAATGACCTGGAATGACGGAGTATCACCAACAGTGGATTGCCTGATTCGTCAACTCCGAGAGTTCGAAGACAATCTCACCCCTTCCATCATTTCAGCTGTGGAAAAACTGTCCCAGGAGTTCAAACAATTGAGAGACGATTTATCCGATCTATCCAGCTCTCCACGCGTACCAACCCATGTCTCAGCTATTAACAGAAGGCGCCCTACTGCTCGAGAAAGAAAATATACGAGGTACACGCCACGGGCCACCCTATGGTTTTACCTGCGGGATCATGGAGAAGACATGAGAAAGTGGGATGGAAAACCTACTTCAGCTCTGGAGCAACGGGTGCGTGAACTGAAGAGGAGAACAATGGTCAAGGATGATCCTCCCAGGAAAGCTGCTGCTCCAGTCTCTGGCGAGCAGTTTCCCAGATGGAGCGAAAGAGCTGATTTTACTCCAGCTCCTGTGATAAGGAATACTAATCCCTTTCTACAAGACAGAAGTGGAGAATTTTGTGATCACTATTAGAGGGGCCCTGCCTCCAGCCAGGTGGAGGAGAGGGATAATCGGGTTTACTGGACTGTGTGGATCAGATGGCCTGGCACATCAGTCCCACAGAAGTATAAGGCTCTAGTAGATACCGGTGCACAGTGTACTCTGATGCCATCAAGCTATCAAGGGGTGAAACCCATTTCTATTTCTGGAGTGACAGGAGGATCCCAAGCGTTAACTATGCTGGAAGCTGAAATCAGCCTGACTGGGAGGAAGTGGCAAAAGCACCCCATTGTAACTGGTCCAGGGGCTCCATGCATCCTTGGCATAGACTATCTCAGGAGAGGGTATTTCAAAGACCCAAAAGGGTATAGATGGGCTTTTGGTATCGCTGCCTTGGAGACAGAGGAAATTAAGCAGCTGTCCACCTTACCCGGTCTCTCAGAGGATCCTTCTGTTGTGGGGTTGCTGAAGGTCGAAGAACAACAAGTGCCAATTGCGACCACAACAGTGCACCGGCGGCAATATCGCACCAACCGAGACTCCTTGATTCCCATCCATAAGCTGATCCGCAGACTGGAGAGCCAAGGAGTGATCAGCAGGACCCGCTCACCCTTTAATAGCCCCATATGGCCAGTGCAAAAGTCTAATGGAGAGTGGAGATTAACAGTAGACTATCGTGGCCTGAACGAAGTCACACCACCATTGAGTGCTGCCGTACCGGACATGTTAGAACTTCAGTATGAACTGGAGTCAAAGGCAGCCAAGTGGTATGCCACAATTGACATTGCCAATGCATTTTTCTCAATCCCTTTGGCAGCAGAATGCAGGCCACAGTTTGCTTTCACTTGGAGGGGCGTCCAGTACACTTGGAACCGACTGCCCCAGGGGTGGAAACACAGCCCTACCATCTGCCATGGATTGATCCAGACTGCACTGGAACAGGGGCAAGCTCCAGAACACCTGCAATACATTGATGACATTATCGTGTGGGGTGATACAGCGGAAGAAGTTTTTGAGAAAGGGAGGAAAATAATCCAAATCCTGCTGAAGGCCGGTTTTGCCATAAAACGGAATAAGGTCAAGGGACCTGCACAGGAGATTCAATTTTTGGGAATAAAATGGCAAGATGGACGCCGCCAGATCCCCACAGACGTGATCAACAAGATAACAGCAATGTCTCCACCAACTAACAAGAAAGAAACACAAGCTTTCTTAGGTGTTGTGGGGTTCTGGAGAATGCACATCCCAAATTACAGTCTGATTGTAAGCCCTCTCTACCACGTGACCCGGAAGAAGAATGATTTCAAATGGGGCCCTGAGCAACAACAAGCCTTTGAACAAATTAAACGAGAAATAGTTCATGCAGTAGCCCTTGGACCAGTCCGGGCCGGGCCAGATGTGAAAAATGTGCTCTATACCGCAGCTGGGGAGAATGGTCCTACCTGGAGCCTCTGGCAGAAAGCTCCAGGGGAGACTCGAGGTCGACCCCTTGGCTTTTGGAGTCGGGGATATAAAGGATCCGAGGCCAGCTATACTCCCACTGAAAAAGAGATACTGGCAGCCTATGAAGGGGTTCGAGCTGCCTCAGAAGTGATTGGAACTGAAGCGCAGCTCCTCCTGGCACCCCGGTTGCCTGTGCTGGGTTGGATGTTCAAAGGCAGGGTCTCCTCTACACATCATGCAACTGATGCTACATGGAGCAAGTGGGCCGCACTAATTACACAACGAGCTCGAATAGGAAATCCCAGTCGTCCAGGAATTCTAGAAGTCATCATGGACTGGCCAGAGGGCAAAGATTTTGGGATGTCACCAGAAGAGGAGGTGACGCGTGCTGAAGAGGCCCCACCATATAATGAACTGTCAGAGAGTGAAAAGCAATATGCCTTGTTTACTGATGGGTCCTGCCGTATTGTGGGAAAGCATCGGAGATGGAAGGCAGCTGTGTGGAGTCCCCTGCGACAAGTTGCAGAAACTGCTGAGGGAGAGGGTGAATCGAGTCAATTTGCAGAGGTGAAAGCCATCCAGCTGGCCTTGGACATTGCTGAACGAGAAAAATGGCCAGTACTTTATCTCTATACTGACTCATGGATGGTGGCAAATGCCCTGTGGGGGTGGTTGCAGCAATGGAAGCAGAGCAACTGGCAACGCAGAAGTAAACCCATCTGGGCTGCTGCATTGTGGCAAGATATCGCTGCTCGGGTGCAGAACCTGGTGGTGAAGGTACGCCACGTAGATGCTCATGTACCCAAGAGTCGGGCCACTGAGGAACACCAGAATAACCAGCAAGTGGATAAAGCTGCTAAGATTAAAGTGGCTCAGATGGACTTGGATTGGCAACATAAGGGTGAATTATTTTTAGCCCGGTGGGCCCATGACACCTCAGGCCATCAAGGCAGAGATGCAACATATAGATGGGCTCGTGATCGAGGGGTGGACTTAACGATGGACACTATTGCCCAGGTTATTCACGAATGTGAAACATGTGCTGCAATTAAGCAAGCCAAGCGGTTAAAGCCTCTCTGGTATGGAGGACGATGGCTGAAGTACAAATATGGGGAGGCCTGGCAGATTGACTATATCACACTCCCACCAACCCGCCAGGGCAAGCGCTATGTGCTTACCATGGTGGAAGCAACCACCGGCTGGCTGGAAACATATGCTGTGTCCCATGCCACTGCCCGGAACACTATCCTGGGCCTTGAGAAACAAGTCTTGTGGCGACACGGCACCCCAGAGAGAATTGAGTCAGACAATGGGACTCATTTCCGGAACAACCTCATAGACACTTGGGCCAAAGAGCATGGCATTGAGTGGGTATACCACATCCCCTACCATGCACCAGCCTCTGGGAAAATCGAACGGTACAATGGGCTGTTAAAAACTACACTGAGAGCAATGGGTGGTGGGACTTTCAAACACTGGGATACACATTTACCAAAAGCCACCTGGTTGGTCAACAGTAGGGGATCTGCCAACAGGGCTGGCCCAGCCCAATCAGAACTTTTACGTACTGTAGAGGGGGATAAAGTTCCTGTGGTGCACATAAAGAATTTGTTGGGGAAGACAGTCTGGGTTATTCCTGCCTCAGGTAAAGGCAAACCCACTCGTGGGGTTGCTTTTGCTCAGGGACCTGGATATACTTGGTGGGTAATGCGGGAAGATGGGGAAGTCCGATGTGTACCTCAAGGGGATTTGATTTTGGGGGAAAACAGCCAATGAACTCAATTGTACGCTGTTGCCTGCTCTATAACACTTTTATAGCCCACCAGCTAGATATCTTCAGGTCACCAGCCATTGACCCTGACTTCCCTCCGATCATCACCTCAACAAAGAATGAATTTTGAGGAAACCAGATGAGCTCAGTAGTGACCAGATGAGTTTGGCGGTATCATCAGCAGGCAACAACCCAACACCATGTACCGTCCCTCCTGCCCTGAAAGACTATTACAAGAGATGGAACCTGACATCATGGACTGGATGAGTTCAGCAATTTTACAGGGATTGGTCCATGGACTAGGGAACGATATCTTTCTCTGTGTGTGGGTGTGGGTGTATATATATGTGTATATATGGGACAGGGGTGATGGTGTGCTGAGAGATGTGGGATCTGAGCATGACGTGAATGGTATGGAATAAGGGGTGGATACTGTCCTGGGTTCAGCTATAGCAGTCATTTTTCTCCTGCTTAGTAGCTGGTGCAGTGCTGTGTTTTTTAACTTTCAGCCTGGGAACAACGCTGATAACACCGATGTTTTTAGTTGTTGCTAAGTAATGTTTATTCCAACCAAGGACTTTCTCAGTCTCATGCTTTGCCAGGGAGGAGGGGAAGCCGGGCGGAAGCAGAGACAGGACACCTGACCCAAACTAGCCAAAGGGGTATTCCATACCACAGCACGTCATGCCCAGTATATAAACCGGGGGGAGTTACCCGGAAGGCCCAGATCACTGCTCGGGTCGGGCTGGGTATCGGTCGGCGGGTGGTGAGCAATTGTATCCTCTCCCCTTGTTATTTCACTAATCGTTATTATCATTGGTGGTAGCAGTAGTGGTTTTGTGTTATACCTTAGTTGCGGGACTGCTCTTATCTCAACCCGTGGGAGTTGCATTCTTCCCATTCTCCTCCCCATCCCTCCGGGAGCGGGGGGAGGAAGAAGTGGGGGGGGGGAGTGAGCGAGCGGCTGTGTGGTTCTGAGTTACCGGCTGGGCTCAAACCACGACAGCTTTCTATCACAAATTCCAAGAATTCATTCAGATAACATCTGTGCTTTTTTTAACATGTTGATGATGCACCAAACACTGTGTTTACAGAACTTGGAGTGATCTCAATTGAACCTGGTATAACAGAGATTAGAGTTTAGCTTGATATATAAAAGGAGTAAGTCAAGGCCATAAAGATTTGTTAGTTTAGAATAAAATGTTATCCTTCAGCATGACTCTGTACAATGAGTAAAATTTCTTTTACTTCTTGAGTTCTTTTATAAGTGCTGTCCACAATTTGTAAGTCAAAAAAGGGTTGCTATAGCAAGACATTGGTCTTTCGGGACAGATGATGCCTCTTCCAGCAAAACATTAAATCTGATGTAGAGAGAACATTTTTAGTGGACCTGAATGAGCAGAATGAGTTTATAGCACCTTTGAGATTTCTTATGTATTTACAGCATTTTTGACTTCACGGTAGTGGAATCTGGTTATATCACAGAAAACCAAGAAGGCAAATCTTCAAGCAGTACGTCCCTCCTCACATTTTTGATTTTGGTTTTGTCTCACACACACCCTCTGAGATGCTCGACACTTCAGAATTATTTTAAATAATGGGAATCTTTTAAAATCATGATTTCATGAAATCATAACTAGTATTACAGTAGCTCATAGCATCCACTGCTATGGACTCACTGCCAACAAATTGTGTTTATACTTCAAAAGGACAATATATGTCAAAGACAAAACCCAAAAAAAGAATAGGAGAAAATGCTTTTGATATATTACTGACGAGAAAGAAGTTGACAATGTCTTATTTTGGAGTGGTAGCAGAGTAAGGAGCATAAATAAGATCTCCTGCAGTTCTTTCTAACCCTGAAGCATCCTTTCCAGACCCTGGCAACTTCAAGTACATTTAAGGATAAGAGGTCATGAAAACAGTTAATTCACTTGAGATTTTCCTCCTTCACCAAAGTTAATAACAGTAGGTTAAGAACTATTTCCCAGGGAGAATTTAATCTCTCTGTGTTACATTTTGTCCTCCCGTTTTCCTTCTTTACTCTTAAATGCTACCTTTAATACTAATTAAAATGAAAAAATGTCCTGCACCTCTTCTCTGTCCCATGTGGCAGACAAAGAGGCTTTGATTCACACGGCCACCACTCTGAAGCAGAAGACTATTCCACTTCAGATAAATTGAACAGTATGTCTTGGTCCATCATGCAAACAGCCCTTGTCCTGTCCCAACCTGCCCTGTCCTGTCCCACACACTGGCCCAGGCACTCTCCAGCATATTGTTGGCTGGCCCAGGTCAAAACCACCAGGAAAAGTGATCAGCTTTGATGGTTTCCTTGCTTGCTAGTCAGCGGGCATGCTGGTGCCCTGAGCCTATTTAGTGCAAAGGCTGAAGATTGCCAGCTCTCAGACTTCCCTGAAATTTATATTTCCTATTTACTCAGATCTGATTGTTGTGCAAGTTAAAGGGAAACTACATCTAAATACTTCAGAAATGTTTATAGCTCTCATAAAGACAATTGATAGCACACATCTGAATAAGAACAGACAAAGTAGGGGTTATAATACAAACTAATAAAAAATACCTCATATATCACATGAAAACAAAGAGCAAAACTGACCCAAATTATGCCCTGTGAAACCCATCATACCAAGAGTAGAACAAAAGTATTGTTGAAAACAAAATGAGAAAAACAAGTAGTAACTTCAGTCATAGCCCAAAGGTTTTAATTTCATGCTTTGAAACTCTCTTGTCCCTCCCTTTCCACTTGTTATTTCAGGTTCCAATGTCCAATCATAAATTAATACTGCCCTCGTCACTCAATAGCTACATGGGATGAATTAAAAGTACGAAGGAATACTCATGCTCTGCAAAAGCTGAGTTGCCAGTTCAGAGTTCACTAACAAAAAAGTTGTAAATTAACTTAATGAAGCAAATTCAGCTGAGAATGTCTTTGGATAGTCACATTAAAAAGATCAGAAAAAAACAGGAGAACATTCCTAGAATGCGTGCAGTTTTACTCACTATAAAAAACACCACTAGGACTGTTATTATAAACTCAGAGCTGTGATCTGGTTTTTATACATTTTCCTGCACAGAAGAGTAGCCATCAACCATCGCTTCCAAATGGCATAAAAACATGGCCATGAGCAAGCAGGGATAGGTGGCTCTGAATGAGTGGCAAGGAATAAAATGAACAAACTGAAGCCAGCCAACAACCACCTTCCCCCATCACCATTTCTGGCAGCTAATATACTCCAGACATCATCCAGGGTGTTATTACTGGAACATGATCTGTGTGAATGTTGCTTCTTCATTTCTATAAATTATTTGAAACTTGTGTGTTTATCTCACTCCAAACCTGTCACAAAAACAGTGAGTGAACAAAGAAGAACATGTGTTGGTTTGTTAATACAGTGCAGAGTCCGTACTCTTTGGATCATCTAATCTGAAGAAGAATGTCTGTAGAAATGAAATTTGTTTCTTACCTCCAGGATGTCGTTGAGATCAGAATATTATAGTAGGAGAGTTTTGGATGAACACCACTCACCAATGTGAAGTAATAACACACTCGTACACTGCAAGATTCAGAAAGCAGAGGTATGATTCATTCACGAAAATTGTAAAATGTTAGTCTGAGAACCTAATTATGTCACCCTTCAAGCACTCTGTTCATGAGCATTCATTTTTTGCTACATGACAGAACCTAAACCAAATGAAAACAATGGGGTTTTTTGGTAAAACCCAATGCCAGTAGCAAGAGGATCTTCTTCACATTTGACGACTGAACTGTCCAATAACCAGCAGTGGAAAATAGGTATTGAAAAATAAGAAATTATCTATGAATATTATACTGCTATCACTAGAGACAGAGAAAGACAGATCATAAAGATGATTCATTTGAAGATCCTGGGTTCAAAGAGCCTCAGCAGCTTGATGAATGCAAAGCCTGATCCCAAATACAGTGTATGCCCAAGACTATAACTTTGACCAAAATGATTAGGAAAAACTGGAGAAAATCATAGGTAGAGATTGGATCAATAAAAGAAGTAGTTTTCCTGGGTCTTTTAGGTTTTATTTTTGGTTGTTTTGTTGGAGATTTTTTTGTCAGCTAATGACAAATCACATGTGTCTTTACACATAACCTAAAATAACAGCTAAAGTGAGCATCATCAGGCTATCAATAAAGTTGGTATTGGGAGCAATAGATCATTCCTTGTTTGTATTGCTTTGCTTCAGGACAGTAGGGAAGTTTTATCTGCTCCCAGAATTATTCCAGGCAGGGAACCATGATTGCCCCAAAAATCTTTGACATAAAAGTAGATCACAAAGCATTTAATGCAGTCTTCCTGGTTTTATCTGACAAATAATTGTAGCGCAAATTAAACTCTACATGTTTAAAAGAGAACATTAGGCAGAGGGTGTTGGGTGCTTTTCAGTCTATGATGTAGAGTTAAAAATAAACAGATAATTTCCCTAAAATATGTTATTTCTATTTAACACTTTTTTTGTCTACAAATGTTTTGCAAACCTTCAATCAGTTAATTTTACATCGAGCTTGTGAACAGCTAAATATCAGTTTTACAGATGGGAAACAGATATCCACAGCCTCGGGGATGTACCCGTAGTCTCAGAATGCTTGACCCACATCCTCATAAAGTTGGTAGTGGTCTTTTCATTCACTTTATAGTACTTAAACCCAGGGGGAGTCAAGGCCAGAGCTCAGTTAATTGCAGGGTCCTAGTATGAATGTGTAACTGTTGCCATTACAGGAAACCCAGGTCATTTGTTATGCCATTGGAGCATCCAACTGATCCTGTCATTAATCACTATGACATCACAGGACAGCTACCATATGGTGGAAAATAATCTCCTCCCTTGCTACAGAAATTAGATACCTTTAAAGACAAAATCATCTTTACACCACTTGGAAAGTACATTAGATTTTTTCTTCCCCTTAGAATTTTGTCCTAAAAATGTTGGTTAAGATGATTTGTGAAGGAAAAGTGAGACCTTCTGTAAGACAAAAGGGGATCAGTCAATGCACCTCTTGCTGTGTGCCTGTCTCCATCTCAATCATCTCAACCTGATCATTACAAGTCCATCCCTTCTAATGAACTGGGAAGACAGCAGTTCAGAGACAATAATTATTATTCACTCAAACACACTTAGCCCCCTGTCAGCTTCTTTCCACCAGATAGAAAGGCTTATTAAAAGTGTTTTACAATGGTTGTTCCAATGATTTTTCAGTGATGAGGCTCTTACAATGAACAGGAGGATATCCCATCATATGTGCCTCAGCTAGAGTTTTATTCCCAATACAAACATATTAGTGACACAGTTTTAGTTTTGATGTTATATTTTAATAATCTCTGGCATGAACCAGTGACCTGGATGATGACACGCTTGGGTTTCATTGCTCTTCAAGCAGCAAAGTCATTAGCAGCTTTCAGGACTTGATAAGGCTGCCTCCACTGAAAAAAATCATTTCCCTTTGCGTAGGAAAGTTCGGCTAAGTCTACATACTGCAATACCCAACTTTGGTGCTAAGTTTTTTCAGCAGCAAGTGCATCTGTACAACATATTCAAAAAACTGAAACAGTCAAGGAGAAGGTGCAGACCTCAGCCAGAGTAAAATATCAAGCATGGCCTGGTGCTTTATAGACTTAGATTTATTAGAGAGGAGGTTAAATACAAAAGGCTTGTTTCCATTTCTCATTAGTTCCTATATACTTTTCTTCAACAGGCTGCTGCACCCACCACACCTAATGAGCATCCTGCTGATGCACCAGTAAAGAGGATCACTACTGATGCCTCCAGGAAAAAGCGGCGGGTCATAGTAGTAGGGGACTCTACTTTGAAAGGCACAGAGGCACCCATCTGCTGGCCTGATCCAGTCTCGAGGGAGGTGTGTTGCCTGCCAGAGGCTCGGATCAGGGATGTTGCTGATAGGCTGCCTGCTCTAGTAAGTCCTGCTGACTATTACCCCCTTCTAGTGGTCCATGTGGGTGCTAGAGATATAGACAGCAGTAGGCTGGAGAACATTAAGAAGGACTACAGAGCCCTGGGAGAGGTGGTTAGGGGCTCTGGAGATCAGATGATAGTTTTTTCATTGATTCTCCAGGACAAAGGGGAGGACCTTAAAAGAGCTAGGCGCATTTGGCAGGTTAATAAATGGTTAGAATGGTGGTGCCATAGTCAGGGGTTTGGCTATTTAGAACATGGGGCTCCATCTGGGAGGCCAGATCTACTGGAGGCTGGTGGAGCTGGTCTGACAAAGAAGGGGAAGAGCTGTTTTGGTAGGAGGCTTGCCAGGCTGGTCAAGAAAGCTTTAAACTAGATGTGTTGGGGGAGGGGAGCATTGATCCATCCCAACACTCCCAGTCAGTTGCCAGCACCTGTAATAAGTGCTTGGGGCCATGTAGAGATGTTCCAGCTGCCCCAGCCATTGAGTCGGCTGCATTTGGAGCTTGGCTAAGGCGCCTCTATACAAACGCCCATAGCATGGGGAACAAGCAAGAGGAATTAGAGATGTGTGCAAGGCTACGGGAATATGATGTCATTGGTATCACAGAAACATGGTGGGATGGCTCCTATGACTGGAGTGTCAGAATGGAAGGTTACAGGCTGTTTAGAAAAGACAGGCCAGGCAGAGTGGGAGGGGGCATTGCTATCTATGTCAGTGATGATAGGCTAAAGAGTATGGAACTCTGTCTGGGATGGGTGATGAGGTAACAAAGTGTTTGTGGGTCAGGATCAAAGGGAGAACAGCAATGGGGGACATTACGGTGGGGATCTGTTACAGGCCGCCTGATCAAGAGGACTCTGTGGATGAAGCGCTCTACAGACAGAGAGGAGCAGCCTCACGCTCGCAGGCCCTTGTCCTCATGGGGGACTTCAACCATCCTGACATCTGCTGGAGGGACGGTATGACCCAGCACAAGCAATCCAGGATGTTCCTCGATTGTGTGGAAGACAACTTCCTCTTTCAAGCAATAGAGGAGCCGACGAGGAGAGGTGCCATGCTGGACCTTGTGCTCACCAACAGGGAGGGACTGGTTGGAAATGTAACGCTCCAGGGCAGCCTTGGCTCTAGTGATCATGAGATGGTTGAGTTTGAGATCCTCAGGACAGTGAGAAGAGCGTGCAGCAAGCTCACTGCCCTGGACTTCAAGAAAGCAGACTTTGGCCTCTTCAGGAACCTCCTTAGTAAGGTTTCATGGGATATAGTCCTAGAGGGCAGGGGGGCCCAAGACTGCTGGTTGATATTCAAGGATCACCTGCTACGTGCTCAAGAGTGTTGCATCCCGACTAGAAGAAAGTGCAGCAGGAGGGCCAGCAGACCTCCGTGGATGGACAAGGTGCTGCTGAGGAAACTTAGAGGGAAAAAAGAAGCTTATAGAAGGTGGAAGCGAGGACAGGCGGCCTCGGAAGAATATAGGAGCATTGCCCAGGAAGCTAGGGACCAGGTTAGGAAAGCTAAGGCCCAGCTAGAATTAAGTTTGGCAAGGGATGTAAAAGATAACAGGAAAGGATTCTATAGATACGTAGCAAACAAAAGACAGACTAGGGACAATGTGGGCCCTCTCCGGAAGCTATCAGGAGAACTGGCTACCATGGATTTGGAGAAGGCTGAGGTTCTTAATGACTTCTTTGCCTCAGTCTTCACTAGCAAATGCTCTGACCACACCACGAAAGTCTTGGAAAGCAAATGCAGGGACTGTGAAAATGAAGACCTTAGGCCCACTGTAGGAGAGGATCAGGTTCGAGACCATCTTAAGAACCTGAACATGCACAAGTCCATGGGACCTGATGAAATCCATTCACGGGTCCTGAAGGAGCTGGCAAATGAAGTTGCTAAACCACTGTCGATGATATTCGAAAAATCCTGGCAGTCAGGTGAAGTTCCCGGTGACTGGAAGAAGGGTAATATAACCCCCATTTTCAAGAAGGGGAAGGTGGAAGACCCGGGGAACTACAGACCAGTCAGTCTCACCTCTGTGCCTGGCAAAATCTTGGAACAGTTTCTCCTGGAAAACATGCAAAGGCACATGAAAAACAACGAGGTGGTTGGTGACAGCCAACACGGCTTCACTAAGGGGAAATCCTGCCTGACCAATTTGGTGGCCTTCTATGATGGAGCCACGGAACTGATGGACAGGGGCAGAGCAGTTGACGTCATCTACCTGGACTTGTGCAAAGCGTTCGACACTGTCCTGCATGACATCCTTGTCTCTAAATTGGAGAGACAGCAATTTGATAGATGGACCACTCGGTGGATAAAAAACTGGCTCGATGGCCGCACGCAAAGAGTTGTGGTAAATGGCTCGATGTCCAGTTGGAAACCTGTAACGAGTGGTGTCCCTCAGGGATCGATGTTGGGACCAGTCCTGTTCAACATCTTTGTCGACGACATGGACAGTGGGATTGAGTGCGCCCTCAGCAAGTTTGCCAACGACACCAAGCTGTGTGGTTCGGTTGATACGCTGGAGGGAAGGGATGCCATCCAGAGGGACCTTGACATGCTTGTGAGGTGGGCCGATGCCAACCTTATAAAGTTTAAGCAAGCCAAGTGCAAGGTCCTACACCTGGGTCCGGGCAATCCCAGGCACTGCTACAGGCTGGGCAGAGAAGAGATTCAGAGCAGCCCTGCAGAGAAGGACTTGGGGGTGTTGGTTGACAAGAAGCTTAACATGAGCCGGCTTCAGTGTGCACTTGCAGCCCAGAAAGCCAACCGCATCCTGGGCTGCATCAAAAGAAGCATGACCAGCAGGTCGAAGGAGGTGATCCTGCCCCTCTACTCTGTTCCTGTGAGACCTCACTTGGAGTACTGTGTACAGTTCTGGTGTCCTCAACAGAAAAAGGACATGGAGCTGTTGGAGCGAGTCCAGAGGAGGGCCACGAGGATGATAAGAGGGCTGGAGCACCTCCCGTATGAAGACAGGCTGAGAGAGTTGGGGCTGTTCAGCCTGGAGAAGAGACAGCTGCATGGACACCTCATAGCAGCCTTCCAGTATCTGAAGGGGGTCTATAAGGATGCTGGGGAGGGACTCTTCCTTAGGGACTGTAGTGGTAGGACAAGGGGTAATGGGTTCAAACTTAAACAGAGGAAGTTTAGATTAGATATAAGGAAGAAGTTCTTTACAGTGAGGGTGGTGAAGCACTGGAATGGGTTGCCCAGGGAGGTTGTGGATGCTCCATCCCTGGCGGTGTTCAGGTTGGACAGAGCCTTGGGCCACATGGTTTAGGGCAAGGTGTCCCTGCCCACAGCAGGGGGGTTGGAACTAAATGATCTTAAGGTCCTTTCCAACCCTTACTATTCTATGATTCTATGATTCTAACTCACCTGCCTGTTGGCTGTAGGTACCCTTTCAGCAGTCCCTGGAGGAGATTTTATTGTGTTGTAGTTTGGGATTTTGGCATCCATACCTTTCTGAATTTATCCGTTAATCTCCATGTAAAAGAGATTGAATGTGGTATTAGAGAGAAGCACACCTGTTGTCATCAGTCTCCATGCTCTTATAGGAATACTACCAATTTTCAAGCTTCCTTTGTGTGCACACGTTCTGGGTGGATTCCTGCTTGGAAAGATTTGTAACTTAAACAGAGAAGGGGTAAGGAAGGATTGCCTCTTTTACTAATGGGAAACTGAGGCACAGAGAGATTAAATTCAACTAAATCATAAGATCATTCAAACCAGGGGAGAAATTGAGCCAAGACGTAAATCAAGTGTCTTGATCGTTATTCTTTCTTCCTCAACCTTTTTTGAAAGTCTTGATGACTATGGTGGGTTCATTTCTTTCCCTTTCATCTTCCATGGGAGATTTGAATCATAACTGAAATTCCTAAAGTTCTATTTGATCAGACTCAATCTGGCCTAATCATGAGCACAAGGGTTTCAATATTTTATTCTTATTTCTCCATCACATGAAGTCAAACACATAAAATCTTAGAGTGAGTATTTAATTTTGAAAGAGAAAGCTGGTAGGAGAAATTATAATGCAAACCATGTGATGTTTCTGCTCTGTTTACAAGCTTGCTGAAAACTCTTCCCCCCCCCCCAAAAAAAAAAGAGTTCCTCAAGGATAACCAAGTCCAGATTCTTATTCTATTTCATTTGGTTCAAACATATTGTTAACATTTTACAGTATTTCATATACATTTTGCATATATACATATGGCTCTAAGTAAAAAGTAAAATAAAATCTCCATACCTATGGCTGTAATTTTATTTGATTTAAGGTGAACATTCAGTAAGTGATAGCTCTTCTGAACTATATCATCAGGAATGAAACTCAGTTGAATAATGGTAACCTGTTAAGATGTTTAGATTATACTTACTGATGGGCACTATGTCAGGCAGAAACACAACTAACTGTAAGTCAGGCTAATAACTTTCCATCAAAGTATCAGAACAGGAATGCTAAAGGACTGCTTATGAAAGCAGATATAATAAAATATCCTGTGATTTTTGTGCTCTTATAGTTAATTTAAGAAACAGCCAGGAGGTTCTGTTGTAGGGGTGTGTTCCTCTCTCCTGGTTGAGAATATACAAGACTTTTTCCTCTGATCTATAAAATAGACTCTAAAATGGCAGCTTGCAGGAACAATTATGGTGTTGATTTCATAACTACAAAAATACGTCATGTAGAGGTGAACCAACTGATTGGAGCAATGGGACACATTCATGTCTATTTACCTCCCCAGCACCTCTTCTGTGTGTCCAACTGGCAACAGAGGGTATGCTCAAAGAAAACAAGAGGTGTTATGACAAAGATCAGATGTGTCCCCACAGAGCAGAATTGTGATCTGAAAAACTTTCTGACATGAACTTTTAGTCCTTAGGAAGCTAAAAGTTGTCAGGGCATTTGTCAAAAACAAGTTTTGTCTGAGCATATTGAGAAAATTTATTTTGATCACTCATGTCCAGTAAATTTTCACCTTGACTTGGTAACATACAGATCTTCCAGCTGTCAGGACCTTTGATTTAGGTAGAAGTGACTAAAATGCTTTGGAGGAAGGAAAATCCTGTTGTTATGTGTCTGTAATAAGCTTAAATGCTTTATATTCCTGAACTGAAAGTCATACATAGTAGATGGTTTCCCAAATTTAAAATCTTTTACTTTCACTTCTGAAGATAATAGCATACACAGCTATATAAGTATGCAGTAGACTATAAAGGTATATAACAGCCCTTAGATAGTCACATTAAATGTTAATTTTGGATCAAAAATTTGATGTGATCCATTCTGTCATTTTCATGCCTATATTTTATTTTTAAACTACATGCTCACATCGATCATTTAGGCTTACCTAAAATACTAATTTTCTCATGTTAATCAAACATCTCTCTTTTCCTGGTTTAAAAGTGTGTAACCCAGGTAATTAATTGGTTTCAATTATTTTTTGTACGTAAGTAAGTAGGCTACAATACTCATAAGCTTAACCTATTTCGGTAAGTAAAATTCTGTATTACTACAGCTGAGATAACATGCTTTGGGTTCAGTGCTGGTGTAACATCTGGAAAATAAACTAATTCTACATTAATAGTAACTCTCAGTCTAGCTCTTCAAGTCCTAAGCATGTTGCTTATGGAGAAGAAATTCTCACTACTTCTGCTTTTTTCAGATGTTTTCATCTTAAAATAATGACATCATCTTCCTCTCTTTAGTGTAATTAAATCTCCATATCCTCTGTAACTGATTAATTGCGTAATCCAGAGTCATCATTAGTATATAGTGCTATGAAAAAGAATGCATGAATGGCCACACCAGGTCAGGCCAGAAGTTTTCCTATCCTGCCTCTAATAGTGATCACTAGCAGATCAGTAGAAGCAGTATGAAAATAAATTTCTAGTGGAAAAGAAAGAAAGACTACAGAGATTGATCAGCAGTCATTCTCTGCACTGTTTGAACTTGCAGTTGCTTCCAGAAAGCATATCAGATCTGAAACATACTCGTTCTATGGAAGTTTAGGGGTTAATGGTTAATGTGTAGGAAGGGAAATAAAGAGAATTTTAGAAGTACTAATGGTTTTAATTGCCTTGAGTAAATTATATTTAACCTCTGAAAATCCTCTCCCAGCCTGTATGCCACATAATCAGTAAACAAATCCTGATTTTCAGCAATGATGAACTCTTATATGTGATGATCAGCAAATTTGGAAAACAGGCCAGCTTTTTCTGTCAACGATAGCTAACATTTAGCTCATGCAAAAATTTAATATGTATTGAAGAATGTTCAGCAAAATGTCTAAGGTTGCAAACTAAAAGGAACATCGTTGTGCGGGACATTAGTGCAAGTTAAGTAAATCCAGGTCTAAAACTGAGAGCCTGAAAAGCCCTGCTTAGGTGTTGGGTCTGAGCTTTAAGGATGCTTCCTCTTTTAGCTGTACATTTCCACAGACGGCTGAAGTCCTGCCACTGTATATACCCAGCAGGATGTTGTTGTAGACAAAGATGGGTTTAAGCCAAGTACATCATGGCCAGTCAAAAGCCTTAATGGCGTGCCACTTCCTATTTGGATTTCAGATGTGCTTAAGCAGCAGCTAGATACCTGGGCTACTTCTGTACATATGCTGAAGCCTAAATTAGGAAGAATGAGTTAGAGATGAAAGCGCCAGATTTCCTAAGTTACTAGTCACTGAAATTACATATAAAACACAAGAGAGTCTGGATGTCAACACAGGATAAGGATACTATAAAGATTCCTTCCTGAGAGCTTTTATCATGTCTAATTTCTTAAAGGAAAAATAGAAATAGTTAGTGAGTCATTTGCAGTATTTTTTTCCAGATAAGCATGAAATGCATCCAACAAATAGTAGCATAGCCAGGTGCTACATCCTATGTTACGTCAGTCATGTTCACAGCCAGCTACTTGTGGGAGGGTGAAGTCTGTCCAAAAACTCCATGTGAAAGGTTGGAGGAATATATAAAAATTTGAGATACATTACTTCTATATTAAAAATAAGTCTGTGATGCAGCATGATTCACCTTTTAGGTGTATGGCCAGATCATTTCCCTTAGTTCAGCATCATTATCACATCCAGTGCCTAGCAAGCTCATTTCTGAGTGATCTGAACTCCAAATATGTAATTCACTGTAAATTCAGTTAAATAAAACTTAACTTTTTTTTTTTTTTCTTTTTTATTATTGTTCTGCAGGACTCCAAGGCATAAATTGCCATTCAGCACCCAGAAATATCCAGCTTCCAAGAAAACTCGATAAGAATGCTTAATCTATGAGGTCTTCCCCCACAACATTCCCTGGTTTTATCTAGTAACTGTGATGAACAAAGGATTTCAGATATGTCAGCAAAAGGAAGGCTGGAACAAGCCAGCTCTGCTGGAAAAAACTTTTCCTGGGCTTGCAGCTCTCCCATTTGAACCTTGTGATCCCTAGACAGTCCAGCTGATTCCTGCAAATGCCAAGTGTAGTTGTCATTGTTCAAGTCTATTTCCAGAGGACACTACGCCAGGCATTAAAACTCAGAATGCATATTTATCGTGTTACATACTGTTGGACAAAAGCCCACATCTGTTCCTCAAGCTGACTAGACAAAAATGGGGCAGGGTGAAGGAAATAAAGATCTCCCACACGTAAAACAAAAACCCAGAAAACTTCTGACCTTTAACTAGATCATGTCTAGTTCCGCTTGCCTATGCCTCCGTTAGAGCACAAGTTCATCAGCAGCCCCACTGAACGCTGGCTGTTTCTAAGAACTGAGGAACTTTTTCTCAGAAGGGAAGAAGGTTGATGCACTTTGCAGGCCAGAGATCAAAAGACATTTTCAAGGGAAGTGTTTTATAATCATCGTAGCTCTCTGTGCTTGTTCAAATTCTACTGCACACAGAGAAAACCGACGATGAACGTTTCTCAGCAAGATCATTTTCCTAGGAAGACACCTTTGTCCATTGATGACCACAGAAAAGAGCTCTGGCAGGGATCCTCATCTCTTTTTCCTGACAATAGGAGGCTCTTGGGGGCCTACTCTATGTCCATCTCAAAATGCTTCATCAAGAGAAAGGTAATGCACCATTTCCCACCTGCAGTGGGGGAAACTGAAGCATGGGAAGTTATGTGCTTTTTCATCACTACATAAAAGCCTAGCCTCAGATTTGCTATTGTAACATCATTTACTTGTTCTAAGGCGATACAGCTGCTTTTAGCCTGAACAGAGCTTTGTGCTTTTTTATTCTCGTATAATACCTGGGAGAGGTTCTCCATGCAGACTTCACTTTATCCTTGATTTGTGATCCTTTTTAAATATCTCCAGTTCTGTTTTGCTTTGCATTTGAAGCCACGAGCTCTTTCGGAAGGTGATCATGTCAGGTCATTGTTTGAAACGTCACACCTGTATATACCAGAGCTTACCAATAAGCTTAACTGCATAGGTACACAAGATTCCATTTTATAAATAATATTGAAGGCAATAGCAGAAAAAAAACCAATCCACCTCACTCACATAAAATTTCTAACATAATATCCAAAACACTATTGCTTACCTGAAAACAACCTTTTTTCTCCAGAAAAGCCCATCACTGAAATATCGAGTGAAAAGATATTTTTAAAAGCAATATGGGTCACTGTGAGCTTAAAATTAGACTTTAAAATTAAACAAACCCCCCAAAACAAACAAACAAATACCAAAACAAAATAGTAAACACAACACATCATAAAAAAAAAAGATATCACAGTTTGCATTTTTTGTTTGTCAATACCAGGTAAGATTCAACAAAAAGAAGTTAACTGCTACTTAGAATATATTGTTTTATATTGAGAACATCAAGATTTAAAGGAAAGAATAAAAAAATACCATCTTGGGAAGATTACAAGATAATCTTATAATCAATATGCACCTAAGAAACAACTCGGTGGAAAGTGCCTTCATGGTACTGCCACTTAAGTTTTTAGTGCCTCAGTTTCCCCAAGCAGCACTCATGTTTTCCTCTGCTCTACCAGGGCCATCATTCACTCACCTTCACTGGACACTGAAAAACTGTTCCCTGTTGAGTGAAGGTTGGAGGTCTGCTCATCCTGAGCACATGCAGTGAAAATGGACAGTACTTTTACTGATAGACAACCACCTAATAATGGAATTTTCCTGACAGTTTAAAAAGCTTATCATTAATATTTATATTTTTCTAAGAAGTAATGAAGAAAAATTATACCCATTTTATAATCAGGAAGACCAAGGCAAAGGTGTTTAGTGCTCAGTTCCTGCTTCTTTCAGTGAGAGAGAGAAAATTATATATCACAGAGGACTGGGCCTAAGTATCTTGTGCAAAGTCTCACAGGAAACCTATGGTGAAGCCAACCACGGACTACGGTCTTGCAAGTCCCTATCTAGCAATCAGTCACACCAACCTGAAGAACTGAATACAAAGCATATCCACTCATCTTGGGATAGGTGGTCAAACATGAAAACACTAAATGAAACTTGCAAAAAACTTCAGGCACTCAGAATTACTGCTTTTTTTATTACATTTCTGAGGATTTCTTTCCTTCTCAGCCAATGACTAAACTGAACCATAACCAAAGCACTTCTCCTTTCTTTACCTTACATACTCACACAGAAGAAAGAAGTTCAGCTCTGGAAATTCAGAACTTCTGACCTTTACTGTAACTCTATTTTGTTTCTGCAAGACTGTTTGGATCCACCATTGCAAAAGCTCTCTGGAGGCGGATGCCAAGGTGGTGGCCTCTCATTATGGGTTCTAGATCAGTTGTAGTTCCCACGTTCTGTCAGTTTAGATACACAATAAGCACCATATGCAGTCAGTCTGCCCTTCACAGATGGGCAAGGAAAAAGTGAGAACAATACCACAATCAAAAATAACAATTATACATATGATATATATTAAGACTTTTTAAAAACACAATACTAATTCAAGGAATAATGTTGAAGTGAAAAGCATGGAGGAATCTGTATGAGGAGTGTTGTTGAAAAGCAATCAATATTCATTATAATTAAAAAAAAAAGATGAAACATAAGAAATTAATGATGTTTGGTTTTCTGAAGGTAACTCAGATCAGTTCATATTTGTATACACGTTTCTCTGTAGGGGACCATTCTTGTGTTGGGGTTGAGGACAGCCCATATCTAGAACCAGAATTGTCAAGGCACAACCCCAGAAAACAGCAACATTGCTGGGAGAGGAGAGGGAGTGGGTACAGGCAGAGACAGCAAGTTGTGAGTTGCTTGCATTTACATTTTGATGTAATGAAAGGGGAACGCCCAACGGAGGGTAGAAGTTGCTGATTTAGCAGAACATGAAGACACCTTTGCTCATGACTTATTCTGCTCATTATAAAGACTACCCTTATGAAGGGGCCCACAAAAGCCTATTGGATTCAACAGAGAGGATCCAGTTGATTTCTCTGATCATGGATAAACAATGAAACTGGATTGTATAAAACTTGCACCTTCCAGTGGTACAAGTAAGGGACCCTCATGGGAAAGTAAAAGGGAAAATACCTGTCACAGCCACAACACTACTGAGTAGGGATAGTAAGAAAATGAATCATCCGTGTTGCCCCTGTGCTATCACTCTCTGGAAATTTTCAGTGAAAATGAAGCAAATAAAACAATGAAAACATACAGAAGTCTGGAGAACAGTGAGGCTCCCACCTGCAGAAAGGGGAGAGGTAGTGGTGGGAACACTCAAGGCTGTTTCAAAGAAAATGAAACATGCCAATATTTTCTCAGGAGAGCTCGTATTTTCATCAAAGAAGTAAAACCTGAAATATTCTGACTGAAAGTGTTATTGTTTCTTGTAGAACCTGGAATATGTTCCCTAATAAGTTAATCTTCTTGTCCAATGGCCCGTGCTCTAATGAACCATGCTCCTTTTAGAGTGGAAAAGATGAAATGGAGACAGTCCTTGTGACTAAATGTGTAAGAAGGTCCATCATGGGACACATAATATGCCTAAAAAGTACATACAAAAGAAAAAAGAGGTGAAGAAATGTGAAGAACATTGGCCAGGTATGCCGAAAGAGTTGTTTCAGTCTTTTATCTGATTGAAATATTTTGATGTCAGCAGCCTGATTGTTTTTATAATTAAGGAAGTCCAACATTTCCAACAAAAATATACTGTAAGAGGAAAAATCTTTCTTTGCCAAAAGAAGAAATCTTTTCATTTGAAAACCACTTCAGCACTTTTTCTAATGTGAGAATGTCAAGCTAGCTACTGCTGATACACTTTTCCTTTTCATTTGGCAAGATAAGATCAGAAGCCTCCTTTCTTCTGAAGTTAGCTTCCAGTTTTTACCTCTGCATTTTAAGGTGGTGTGAGATGCCAGATGGATTTTGAGGGTATTTTCTCAGGGTAAATTAATTCTGTCTCAGGGTATAAACATGCTGCAGCAAGTGAGCTTAGGGAATGCTCCTTGTCCCAGTTAAATATGAGGCAGTGATATATCCACTTCATTGCTGAAAAGGTTTGAGAAACCTGAAGGCAGGGGTGCAAAGGAGGGACAACATCAGTGGCTTGAACCTAATTATACATGAGTATTTGTGAAGGGAGATTAAAATCAGTGGACGGATAATATCTCTGTGTTTGCATCTTGCTGAAAAAGCAGCCTTTTCCTCTCTCTTTACGTCACTTGCAGTGTCACAACTGCAAATGTAACCACATGAAGAGAATGAAAACTTCAGGCTTTGATGGTCTACATTCCGCTTTCCCCAGCATCACGTAGGAAAGTATGTGGGCCGTTCGGCCGAGTGAAGCAGTCACACAAGCAACGTTCTGCCCTGATATATCACCTGCTGGAGAGGATAGTGGTGTTGTGCTGCTTGTACGTCATGGCAGAATCAGACCCACAGACCTGCTGGAAGGAGTGCATGGTCCCTCCTTTCCCTCTGCAAGGCACTGTTTCTCAGGTGCACGCATGACCAAGACTGTAGAAGAGTGCTAGTATTAGTAACCCATCATTTCTACTGGTCAATAGACATCAAAAATATAGTCTGGTTGTTTCCTTTAAGATATGCAAGGTGGCCTTAAAGATAATTTTATTTAGCATTCAAAAGCTTTGTATAGGCCAGCTTGAAGGGATATAGTTAACACACGATTTCAGTCAGGTCTCAGAATTGGTAACCTAAAGGAAGAGTGATGTGGAACAGCCACTACGGGGAATGGCTTTTCCAGAGTTCGGAGCAGTGCAGATGCTGAAGCACTGACACAACAGTCACGCATTAAGGACAGCAATGTACAGCATCAAGTTTCATGTCAGACATATGCACTGAGAAAAGAGAGACCCAGCAGTTCATACAGAATACAAGCTCTAGTGGAAGCTGGATGACTTCTTGATTGAAAAAAAAGATTAGTAGCCTATGTGCCTTTAGATATTTCATTGGCCAGGAAAAAAGAACAACTCTCTGTGTATAGCTAGTCCCAAATTATCAAAACTTCCTGTTAATCTCACTGTTTTCTGCTATTTACTAATCAGCTTCTTAGATCTCAGAATGAGCCAGACTGTGAAATTTGTAGGAGGGTGATTGCTTTGTATGTACTAATACACCAGTAAGCATCATGGGACAATAATTGTTAACATAAGACAAGTCTAGGTATAATATAATTCTCAGGTTAGGATGAATGTTTGCAGCTTATTTCTCTGGGCTTGATAATGGTCAAATATGAAGCAGCTTTTTTTCTTCAGAGCAGACTTATTCCTCAGAATATCACATTGAATGTTTTCCTTTCCTAGCCCTCCTTTCAATTTTCACTTTCACTTTCCAAGTCATGAAAATATCATGAGGAAATTCAGGTACTCCAAGCATTGTCTCTAGCCAGCTAAAGATGTGCAGTAGCCCTGCAATGTTCAATACTATGGGATTTTTACCAATGGTTTTGGTGAATCTTAAATTCAAATGAACTTTCAAGACACATGTAGATGTTTATCTGACCTGTATCTAACCTCCCAACCTTTTGTGGCTGACACCATCACTTAATATCATACGTGCATGTGTACACTCACTATAGATAGATGCATACAAACTGCTAAAACACCATCAGCTTTTGTTTTTTTTCCCCTCAGCTCCTTTTACTCTTCATGAAGAAGTTTCTTCCTCTGCATCATCAATTTCTGGGGCTGCCTGCCCTACATGGATGACAGGTTGAGGAGTATAATCTGTCTGGTTATATGCCAGGAAGAAAAAAATTCTAATTTTAGTAAACAAGTGTTGCTGCAAAAGGTCACCAAAGTCTGTCAGCCCTTACGTGGGAATTGGGAATGAAGTACTGCAAAGTGGGATGTTGCCAAGAACATGCCTCTAATGGCTTTGCATACTGTCAGTGACATGTGGGAGAGGCGAAGGCAAGAGGACAGAACCGTTGAAGGACAGGATAGATCCTGCTCTTACTGATCTGTGGGAAAAGATAATACAATATGCAGGGGTGCTTTGCGGGAGAGGTAGTAAAAGGCAAAAGCTTCTTCATTGATCTCAATTACTAAATGCTGCTGCTGAAATTGTAATTAAAAAGCTAGTGTTCTCTTTCACAAATATTTTATTTTTATTCAAAAGTGACATTTCTGATAAATACATAATTTTCTGAAAAAGTTCTCTATCCTAAAAATTTTCTGCATGTTTTTGTTTGTCCTTCTGCTTCCACATGCCTGGGCCAGGAAGGTGGGCAGTTGGAGAACTCTTTGAATATCCACAGTGAGAACAGCTTTGTTTGTTTAAGAGGTTGGCTAAAGGAATGAAAAATAGAACCATTTCAAATCCTACAGCATGGAAACAACTCCAAACTTCTTCTCTCAAAAATACTCCTTTAAAAAAGTAATGTTTTTTATAGCTTTACCTTCTCAAATCAGACCCAGTGGGAGGCTAGCAAGCCCAATGCCGGTTAAAGATGTTCTTTTCTTAAATGGGAGATCAACCTGCTCCCTGGGATCATATGTACAAAACGCAGCTATTCTGGCTAAGTCTCTACTAGTAAATTAATGTGCCCAGTACTGGTCTAACAATGTAATTGTATAGATGGTCACGTTCCTGTGCCTGAGAACATTTCCTGGCACTGGTTCATTTAGAAAGCTTTGGGTCCCTCCCTGAATGAAAGCACTAGCCACTGCCAGCCCACAGCCCCCCATATTCTTCAAGTGATGTGCAGACCTCAGTATTTTAGATATGCATCTGCTGATAACAGTTTTGATGGTTTTTAGTTACTTCTGGGGGACCCCTTGGAAATGATCCAAGGATTGCTGCTTGAAAAGCACCCTGCGACCCACCTCAGCCTGGAGCCCTGCACCCAGTGTGTCTGGATTATTTATCTCCCAAATTCCTGCCGAGATCCAGTTGATGTCATCCTCTGAGCTGCTGTGAAGGGTGAGGTAGAGTTTATATGTAGTCTGTCCTGAGATGTAGACCATGGGAGATTTATATTGCTAAGCAAAATATTTTAAAACTGTCCAAAATAGAAGACGAGGAAACTCAAAGTACATGAACAAGGGAACAAGCAGGGAGGGGGGAAAATCTGAAGTATGTTTCTGACAAGAAATATCAGGTGAAATTAATTTTGAATTATAGACTTGACAGCAACCAGGATCTATTGCCTTATGTCCACTGAGTTAGAGATAGCCCCTGAGACTTTAATATTTGGCATAATTTGTTTCCTTATTTCTTCCCTTATCGCAGCCATTAAATTGCTTACCACATTCTAGGAGGGGCCAGTACAAACCCTGTTTTAATAGAAAGCCATTTGGTGGCTTCCTCTCTTCTCTCCTTTTTTGCACACGCACACATTTGCTATATATAAAACCAACTTGCTTAAACTGATAGAGCCAAGGTCATAATTTCTCAGGGAAATGGCAGACTAATGGAAAAAAGGTTATAAATATAATAAAACATGAGTCCTGTGACATTTACCAAGGACAATAGTTTCAGGCACTTTGAAGCCTTCAATTAGGCCCCCAAAAGACATCCTGCATCATCAGTGAGGAGGGGGGGTGGGAGCCGTAGATGGAGAAGAAACCAATAAAACTTTGAAAGAGCCAGGGAAAAATATGCCGGTGGTTTCCAAAGTGGCCTGGGCTACTAATGCTCTCTGATGAGTTGAAGGATTAAAAGTTCAAAAGGGCAGGTCATGTGAGGGCACTGAGGTCTTGCAGTGCTGTGACCTAGGAAATACTGACTGGTCAGAGAGTGAACCCACCCACAGCATGTTACCAATTAGTGTTTAATGACCAAATGTGGAATGCATTAGCGCTTCTGAGAACTGAATATGTTTTCAAAGGGTCCAAGATGTTCTTTACAAACATTCCTGTGTGGTTTGATTCACACTGTGTTTGGGGAAGTCTTCAAGCTTTGTCCAGACTACAAAGCAGATATGTTGCAAATTCCAATGGATGTAAGAATGGAACAAACGCGGTTTAAATTTCTAAAGAGACAAAAAGTTTGAGCTCAAGGATCCAGGTAGGGCCTCTAGGAGTTAAAAAGGAGATTCTCCTGTCATTATTCAGTCACTAATGTGCTTGGTACTTAAGATTAAAAAGTATGGGAATTCAATGGAGCTCTCTCAGTTTATACCAGCTGAGAATCTAGCCTGTGCTCTGAAGACATTGCTATTATAGAGGCTTAATCTTGCAAACACTTCCTACCATACACATTGCTTTTACATCATATCTCAGTTGCAAATTGCGCACATCAATAGATTTCAAGGAGTGTACAGGAAAAGAAGGCAAATTCACTAGACCCTGAAGCCCTGGTTGTGCCTTCCCAAAGGACAAAGAAAAGGACAAAGAAATTGGCCAGTCAGTGTGCTTCACTTATCCTTAATCTTCTGCTTCTCCCCCTGCTCTGTCCTGACCCTCAGTTGCTTTTCCCCCTTCCTTTGGTCCTTTTCTACACCATAACACTTTCTTTTCACAACATTTTTTCTAGGCCTTTCTTTTTCAGCCTTCTGCCTTGTTTTCAAGATTTTATCTTGCTTCTCTCTTAACCCCCTTCTATCTCCTGAGAAACCTATGTTCCTACTTACTTCCCAGATTACCATGCATAAGACTGACTCATCTCTAGATCATATATCCGGCTAAATTTTGTACCAACTGCATTTTAATCTATTCTTTCAACTGGCTCTCAGCATATTTCTTGTGAGCTATATTACAGATATAGATCTGAAAATCCAGGGCAAAAGGCAAAGGATGAAGCCTCTTGCTTCTTGATCCATCCTGTTCCATCTTATTTATGTTATCTGAAAGTGATATAAGGCATTTCCCAACATCTCTATCTGCTAGTGGGAAGATTCTCTTAGTGTATATGCTACAAAAAATACATATGGGACTGTCTTAATTAGGTCATCTTTGAAAATCTCAGTAAGCTTAAACCACATATGCATGACTTGCAGTTGTCAAAGAAAACAGAGGGAAAACAGTGGAAGGTGAAAACTTGGGTGAGAAGATAATTATATTTATAGAACCATAGAATTTGATATCACAGCAGAAGATGTAGGGAGGTACAGATATGGAAGAACACAAGCCATCCACAGACTAGGTTTTGTATCTCAAGTCTAAGCCTTTCTGTCACAGGGATGTCAGAAAATCTATACACTTAATGTTGTTTATATAGTCCTTGTGTCTTAAAACCTACCCCTGCAGTGAGTATGAGATTTTGTACATGTCTATGGTAGGATGCCTAAAAAAAAGATTTTAAAAATAAAAATATCTCTTCATGGTTTGTTATTTAATGAGCTTAAGGAACCATAAAACCCATCTCTGGATTTATTGGAGGTCTTAGTTGACAGAACATAGTCAGCCATAGGGACTAGGATTTTTCTAGCTGTAGAGAACAAGAATACTGAATTTTTAAGACTCATTTGTCTAACTGTGTAATAGGTGCTAGCAGTTGAACAGACACTGGAACAATCTCAAAGTTAGGCAGCCTAAATAGAAATGGCTTTTCTTCTCTTTTTATCACTCTCTTGGTAGCTGCAATATAAATCATCCATAGCTTCTCCCCTCATCCATAGATTCCTCCAATCACCATCTCTTTCTAGCTAGGACATTCACAACTACATGGATACTTCCCAGAAGCAGCTCTGAGGCACGGTGACAGGGTGCTACCATTTTGAATGTGCAGTTTAAAAACATACCTCTTAATGTCTACCTCTACTCCTTTTTGAAGTTTGTGTTGAGACAGCTGTTTGTAAAAGAACACAAAGTGGCAGGTAGATCAAAAGCTTGGCCTGTATGAATACTCCACATTAATAGGTCCAGCTTACTTTCTTTGCTGGGAAAATAGCTTCCTGCTAGCAGCGATATGAATTATGCATTATATTATAATTTCATGTAGTAGGCATAGATACCTATGTGTATCTCAGAATACATACAGCACCTCTTGAACCAGAAGGTAGGCCCAGCTCACTTTCAGAGATGCACACTACAGATTTTTAAGGGTATAAAGTAGACATTGGTGTAAAAGACTGCCTGTGGGTGAAAGATAGTTGGTACGCTCTGTTTCTCCTTTGCAATCTTCAGCTTTTAGTTCTTGTTGCATTGGAAAGGATGAAATGCCAAGACTGGCTATTGAAGGATGGACCAGAACTCAGCCACCCAGGGCATGTTTTACAAAGTTACTTTTCCATACTCCTTTCTAATTGCACAGATTATCTCTAGTCCATAGAGCACTGACATATGTTGCATACACACTCACACTCCCTGTCCCGTGAAGACTTGTATTTATTCTGACACATTTCAAGTATCTGGATTCATAGGCACATCCCTGTGCTCATTCCAAGAGGAGTTAACTGGCTGAGCTGCTGAGCACCTGTCCAGGGTGGGCTCTCACTCAGGAGGATGTGCATCACAGTTACATTTCAATGGGAGGGTGGATTAAGGATCACTGACTCAGCTGACTCGATCATGTGCAGCTGACCCTTTCTTTCAGAGGCTGTTCAAAGTAGCAGCTGGTGAGTGCCAGAGTGATGTTAATGACTGTGCACTCAGGCAGCAGCTCGTTAGGAAATGCACGAAATATCTGCTCAGGCTTCTTTACTGCACAGCTCCCCAAGCTGCTGGAGATCAGGGCTTGTCAGGCACTGCTGTTAATTTCCACTGGTTGTGGGTCTTGTGAAAAAAGCTTTGGGCATTTCATCGGATGGCAGTCGAGAATCAAGCAAAGTTAGGTTAGTGATAGCTGTAACTCCAGAGACAGGCACACTGAGAGAGGATGAGCAAAAGCTTAAGAATTGGTGGGGAATTTATGAAGCAGCAACCTGATTCTTTGTTGAAAGACATCATATTTTCTGTGAGACCCTGAGCAAACCTCATAAAGTTGATTTAAACAAGGTCAGGGCAGATCTCAAGAGACATCCTTGCTCAGCTTGGCTCTGCCTGCCTCTGCGATGACTGCTGTGAACTGCAAGTTACCTTGATGCTAGTCTTCTTGTTTATTAACAGGAAGAAAATTTTAGGAATCCATCAGATATTCCCTAGGTTACTTCATCTACAGGCAAGGTGATAAGAACTGAGGGACTGAAAATGGAGGCCAAAATGGTATGTTGATTCTGAGCACTTACGCATGTAGCATGAAAGCAAAGTCTTCACAATTGCAGAAAGGGTAGAACAGGCAGTCTTGACCATGTACATCTATTTCCATTAGTTTCTGATCACAGGCTGGGCCATTTCCAGTTCCCCAGGGAACGCTGAGAACTTTTGTAGTGGGTGGCAGTGGTGCACTGTTATAGTACCTGATGATTTCAAGATAGTAAGTGTCAGCAGCTGCACAGAGTTCCCCATCACCTACATGAGACTGCACATGGCAGACCATCACTTACTAAGAGAAGCCTGCAGTCTCCTTCAATCTGCTACCTCTGTGGTAAATGTGCTTCTTTCGGAGGAATAAAATGCTGTATATAAAGAGCTCTCTGATCCACTAGAGAAAGATGCAACTGGAGTTCATGGCTGAAAATTAAAGACAGGGTACTTTAGAAAGGAAACAAAATGACTGGAGGAATAACCATTGGGTAAGGGTCCCAAGGGAAAAACTCTTTGTGCCTCCAAATCAAGAGAAAAGTCCAAACCGACTTTGCCTTTCCATTATGATTATCTGAGATGGCCAAATTTGGATCCTCTTGTGTTAGGTGTCTCCTGAGAGCAATTCAGATTTTCCCTTTGGAAAGTCACCCTTTGGAGGAAGTTCAGTCTTTTCCATTGACTCTGGAGAAAATCTACAGGGGAATGAGCTTCTAATTTAGACACCAATTATAACTGAGTTTGACTGCTTTCCTGGATGAATTTTACCACTTATGAGTTGCTGGGATAATTACAAGAATAAATGGATGAAAAATAAGAGCCTGTGACAGAAAGGCGGGCAGTCTGGGTGTTCCAATAAATTTTTCCAACTTTAAAATGACATAAATTAAGAATTTTTACAGAACGAATGCTGCGCTCTGTAACAGGAGGACTCCAGGCATCTCCCTCATTGCTCTTCCTCTCCATTTTACTGGTGTGACAGACACACTCCTTTAACACTAGCTGGTGGGACAGACACATGGCTGCAGTTGCCTCTTCTTCATCTTCCACCATTCAGCCTATGGCTGCTTCCAACCCTGACACTGCAAGTGGAAGTTCTGATGTGGTGATTGCAGGGGAAAGTTCATGTCAGCCCAGGCAGGCAGCCAAACACTGAGCTCATGTTAACACTCTTCCACCCAGGCATAAGAAGAGCACACTACAAACACACAGATTGATATCAGCATTTGGTGGGAACAGATCCAAGAGCTGGATGTCAGTGAGCTTTGTGATGCAAAAGAAAAAAAAGATTAGAAAAACAAATAAAAAAAAAAGGTCATACAATCATACATAGAGTTCTGGGTCCAGGTTGCTAAATTGGAAAGGGTTCAGAAAAGAGCCACCGAAGTGATTAAAGGATTAAAAACCTACCTTACAGAAAGGCTCAGGAACTGAATTTGTTTAGTTTAAGCAAGGAAATAATGACTTGATTATGGGCCATTAGTACCTACTTGGAAAATGAAACTTCAATAATTAATACCTCTTTTGTCCAGCACAAAAAGTTTTAACAAGATCTGATGGCTGAAAGCAAGGCCAAAACACCCACCTTATTTAAAAATGCTAAGTATTACAAACAGTTCCCCCAAACAGGTAAATCATAAAAAAAGGTTAGATTTTTTTTTTTATCCCTAAAATATTACGCTACCTGTGTTGGCATGTCCTGTTTGTCCACTTCTCCCAAACTGCCTTAACTTGACCAAAGATACTAATTTTGGCCAATATGGTTATCTACGTTGGAGACATCTCATTGAATCTTATTGTTTAGCTTTCTATATGGTCAGAAGAGAAAAGCAGACACTTTTAAATGTTCATCTTTTCATCTATTAGTACCTCCAAGTCCTCCTCAGGGCTGTTCTCAATCCCTTTATCCCCTAGCCAGTACTGATATCAGGGCTTACCCCAACCTATGTGCAGGACGCTGCACTTGGTCTCGTTGAACTTCACATGGGCCCACTTCTTGAAGTTGCCCAGGTCCTTCTGGATGAAATCCCATCACGCATGTCAAACTAGCCAGTTTGCTGCCATCTGCAAACTTGATGAGGGTGCACTTGACCCCACTATGTCATTGATGAAGATATTAATCAGTACTAGTCCCAGTATAGACCCCTGAGGGACATCACTTGTCACTGATCTCCATCTGGGCATTGAACCTTTGACAGCTACACTTCTACGTGAGTTGGGTGGCTGTCTCAAGTCAACTTCTTTATGTTGCTTATTCAACACTAGCCCTTCTGGAAGAGAGGCTGGGTTAACAACTTATCAGACCATCTCTCATGCAACACCATCAGGACCCCACCCGAACAATTTTGCTAGATATATCCTCATAGCGGAGGCCTTCAATTATAGGTTGAAATCCTCTCTGGTGCTGAACTGAGAAAATAAATTCAGTGATTGCCTCAATGGGCGCATTCAGGATATGCCGGTGGGGTATGTAATGGCCTGACGTCTGCTTACTCTCTGAAGCAACCAGAAGTTTCATGCTTATGTTGGCACAGTAAGGATTTCAAGTTAACAAGCCATGCTGAATGGCAGGCTATGTTTGCTTTGACATGCCATTCAGATAGTAGGATCACACAGCTTTTAGATTAGGGCTGACTGATACCCTGCCATTTCGGAAAGAGCTCCTACCTGCACATCACCTGTCCGCTCCCCACTAAGCACAAGGCTATCCTGTCACCCAGAGTTATCTGCCATATTTACCAACCACAAACATGATTCTTCCTGACAAAATTGTTCCATTTTTCCCTTTGAAGGGCTAGAAAGTGGAAAGAAACAACTAGCAAAATAACCCTAGCCTTTTCATACTCTCACATACCACAGTCTCTATGTCAAGCAATATTCAGGATACTGCACATATAGGAGACATCAGACCATATGCATAAGGAAAAAGAGAGCTTTGCAGATTCAGAATGTCTGATTCAATATCCTGTCTTACTTCCCCTATGGGAGCAAGGAAATACCATGCATTCCTGTTCAGAATTGTTATCGTATACAGAGATGTGACAGTATGCTTCTGAAACGTCAAAAAAACCCACAGGGCAGGAATTTTTTGTAGACAGGATTCCTATTGTGGGAAAAAAAAAATAGGCAAAGGGGGAATTAACATATTCTAGCTACACTTTTAAAACTGTGTACTCACAGCTTTCAGACTAGTGTCTGTGTAGAACAAGGAGAAACAAGTACCTTTGACTTCGTTTATTTCTGAATAGGAAAGAAGCTCAGAACCTTTCAAGATTGGACAGAAATCCTTCTAGCTTTCCAAAGTACTCAAAAGATTTCAGCTGGTTGATCTGTGTTGTTTTAAACGCAGTGTTCAATACTTGAAAGAAGAGTTTCTCTTTGGTTAACTCTCCTAAATGCAAAAGGAAATGTACATTATTTTACATACATAAAGGAGAGAAGGTATTCTAGAAGCCATCTCTACCTTCTTCCACTCTCCTTCCTCCACCTAAATGAAAGAATGATGAAACTAAGAATGAATTACCCATTTACTTCTTGACCCCTAAAGAGACTTAAGTGAGACTCTAAATGGACTTCTTGCTTCAGACATAAAACAGCAATAATAATGTGATGTGACATCATTAAATCACTTCCAAAAAGTCCACCACTGGCTCAAAAATTATTTTGGAATCACTTAATAGCTTTGTCTATTCTAATTTTTTCCCCATTCAGGAGAAGGTGCTAGTCCTCAAGGACAGTTACCTCTAGACCAAGTAACAAATCTCAGCCATTTTGGCTGCTTGCCTAGTCAAAAGTGTGATATAAGTTTACTCCAAATACACACATCACCTCCAGGCAGAGACCAAACATGGAGAATTGCCAGAAAGACTAATGCATGAGGAAGTTATTAGCATGTGAGAACAGGAAGTTATAAATGAAGACTATATTGCAACCTTTATTTTGGAGGGTGTTACCAGGCTCCTCCCAGCCTGGTAAATATTTGTGTAGCTATCTAGGAACCTGATCCTTCTTCCATAGGAATCAAGACAGTGTTTACTATTGCCTTCACTGGTACAAGAGTCAGGCCATCAAGTATTTTAAATAAGCATTGCAGTTTTTCTTTTCTCAAGGAAATGAATTTTGAAAAGTAAGTACAGTTGAGTTTACAGAGACTGTCTTTCTGAAGTCCTTATGGCAAGAAACTCTGTGGTTTTCTAAGGAAACAGAACTTCTTGTCATTTGGAAAGAGGTTTTGAAAAGTACATGTTAGAACCTGAAATGAACTGATGCTGAAATTTTCATTTTTCTACTTTATATCCATGCAATTCTGTCCCCACAACAAGGCGTGATGTGGGAGCACATATTCAAGTCCTACCTATTAATAGACACACAAACCCTCAAGAAGTTGTGTCACATAGTTTGAAATTCAATTCTCCAGCCAATGTGTTTTAAAATTAGAGGTAAAAAAAAAAAAGGGGGGATAAATGAAGATAAAGATCATTTCCCACTTATGAAGACCTCATGTGGATCTGGCCAAGGGCATCCAGCCCAGACATTCCAAGAGACTGCTGCTGTATAACAAAATTACTCTTTTTAAAGCATTTACTTGAAATACCAAGTCTAAATGTTCTTAAGATGAAAGAGCCTCTTTAGTTAATTTTAGACAAGGCTCTCCTATTTTAGTTGTGGACTGGAAGCAGAGAAAAGTAAAATGTTTACTCTGAGAACAACAGTGCTGGGCGCTGAGCCCAGATACAGCTCTCTCCCATAATTCTCTTACCATATAAGATATGGATCCTTCTAGAAGTATTTAGATCAGTCTGAACTACTGCAAAATGACCATGCAGCTCATTATCAAATAACAGACCAGTACGATCTGCAGCACAGCTATACACTGGTCTTGCTGCTTTATTCAGTCACTATCCGGAAGTCAGTGGGAGTTATATGTGTGTGTAATGAAGAAAACAGAAAAAGGAAGAGAGTGGACCCAAGATCTGTGTGATTCCTTCAGCTTCTAAGATCGTGAAAGCCAGGGCAAAGACAGTAAACCTGATAAACCAAACTTATGGCTCAGAGGATGTGTGAAATGAATAGGAGAATGTGAATACATGTGAGAAGGCCTGGCTCCAGCAATTGCCCGCAAATGATGGTTGCAAAAGATCAATTTTGAAATGAATGAAAAAGGCACAAGTTCATATTGCAGACCAGGCACAAGGGCCTCAGGCTGTCAGAATGGGAGATGAATAAGAAATACTGAGAAGGAAATGATTCATTCTACAGATGACCAAAACTTTGCAAACAACAGTTCTTGGTTGTGTCTTTTGGCCTATTTTCTTTCTGTGAAACACGTAAAATAATACATTCTTTAAAACAGGCTTGTTGTAATGACTCAGTAGATACTGCTTGTAAAAGACAGGGATCATGAATGCTACCATAAAAGTCATATTGGAACAATAAGCTACAGGCCTTCTATGATGGACAAGGGAAGAGCTGATACCATCTGCGTGGACTTCTGTTAGGCCTTGGATATAGTTCCCCACAACAATCTTGCCTCTAAATTGGAGATAGGGATTTGATAGACTGCTAGAAGGTGTCGTGGTTTAAGCCCAGCTGAACACAGGACAGAAGGATAAGGAATTAGTCGGATGGCTATGTCCAAAGAGTTACAATCAACGGCTCAATGTCTAATCAGAAACCAATAATGAGTGGTGTCCCTCAAGGGTCTGTGCTGGGCCAAGCCTAGTGGTGCAGATGATTCACTTGAGGGAAGGAGTGCCTTCCAGGGGTGCTTTGTTAGGCTTGAGGAGTGGACCCATATGAACCTCATGAAGTTAAACAAGACCAAGCGCAAGGTCCTGTACATGGGTTGGGGCAACCCCCAATATCAATACAGGCTGGGGGATGAAGGGATCAAGAGCAGCCCTGAGGAGAAGGACTTGGGGTACTAGTGGATGAAAAGCTGGACATGAGCCAGCAACATGTGCTTACAGTCTAGAAAGCCAAACTATTCCTGGACTGCATCAACAAAAGTGTGACAAGAAGGTCGAAGGAGGTGATTCTGCCCCTCTGCATTGCTCTGGTGAGACCTCACCTGGAGCATTGCCTTCAGCCCTGGAGTCCTCAGCAAAGGAAAGACATCGATCTGTTAGAGCATGGTCCAGAAGGACCATGAAAATGATTAGAAGGCTGAAACACCTCTCCTATTTCCTAATAGGAGAGAGAGTGTTGGGGTTGTTCAGCCTAGAGAAAACTCTGAGGAGACCTTATAGAAGCCTGACAGTACTTAAAGGGGGCTTATAAGAAAGATGGAGAGTGTTTCTCACCAGGGCCAGTAAAGCTAGGACAAGGGACAACGGTTTTAAGCAAAGAGGGTAGATTTAGATGGTATATAAGGAAGAAATATTTTAGGATTAAAGTGGTGAGACACTGGCACAGGTTAACCAGAGAAGCTGTGGCTGCCCCATCCCTGGTAGTGTTCAAGGCCAGGTTGGATGTGGCTTGGAGCAACCTGGTCTAATGGAAGGTGTCCCTGCTCACAGCAGGGAGGTTGGAACTAGATGATCTTTAAGGTCTATTCCAATCCAAATCATTCTATGAGTCTATGATTCAATATGTATGGTGGCTACCTCACAATAAAAAAAGAATATCAAAAATTTCAAAGAAGGAAAGCAAATTCAAAATGCTGGTCACTGTATGACAGTAGTCAAAAGACTCTGCCAAAGAACATGTTAATTTTAAATAGCATCATATCTGGAGGAGGGGACGACATCCCTGGAAATGTTTTTTGCTTCTCTTTTTGCTGTTTATTTGCTTTTATTTTAGCCAAGGGGTTTTTTGGGGGGGAGGGGTGTTCTGCTTTTTGAAAGATTTCCCTTACTTGAGCCATTACAAAAGCAAAAATGGAAAGTTAAATGACAATGGTAAAACGTTTAGCAAAACAAAACTGTAAAGGAGAAATAAAGTCTTAATTCACGTGATTGTCATGTTGTTTCCAATTTCCTACAGAAAAACTGAACCAGAAAGACAGATTTTCCATGTAAACACCTCTGCTATTTTTATTGCCATTTTGGCTTGATGGGGCACTTGAATGTTAGGATAGACCTGGGATTTCCTAATTTTAAGTATACCAAATATGTCCATTAAAAATGAAGCAAGAGTATTCAATTAAGGAAACAGCACCTGGGTCCAAAAGTGATCAATGTACTTTAATTGCCAATGCACTTTGTTGTCATTTTAAACTATATCTCCATGAAGCTCATCAGAGAAATCTATGATCACTTATCAAAGTAAGCGAAGTTTCCTAGCATCTGGAGGATCAAAGAGTAGTAGGTCTTTAGTCTGCAGACCGCATCAGTGCAGTTCTTCAAAAGGCAAATAGGCTTCTCTGTCCATGACTGTAAAGCACTTTGAGAGCCTTTGGGATCACAGCAAGTGTGTTTCAAAGCACACTGAGAAGTGTGAAAGTCAAAATTACAGAACAGTTGCTCTGTCATCTGGGAAGAGGATTTTAAAATTAACTAGGGACAGATTTTCACCATCTGTGTGAACTCATAGAAACATTTGCTCTGATATTTCCAGAAAAGTCCACTTGTGAGTCCTGAAGAAAATGACATTTGACATTAGTAAACACCTTAGTGCATCTTAATGGAAGGACCATAACTTCTCCTGTTTTTTCCAGTGCAAATTGCAACATTAGGCACCCCACTCTGCCCAGCGCAATGAAGGTGCCTCTTCTTATTAGGAACTCACATCTAGTACAATGAGACATAGATGCTATTTTGAATGCTGCACAAATATCCTGTCCCAGCTACTGAAGCAAGATGTAAAGAGAGAGAATTCCTAAGGCAACAGAAATGCTTTCCTCTTCAGCACTTTTTGAGTGGGGAAAAATGCCATCAAGCTGCATTCTTGGGAGAGCAACAGAATTCTTCTGGGAAGAAAGGAGGGCTTTAAACTGGACATCTAGCAGAAATTTGGCTAGATAAGCAAGTAGAAGTTGAAGATCACCTATCTTTCTAAAACTTCACGCTCCCAAAGAGTTCTACTCACTACAGGGATGCTGACAGCATTCAGTATTAAGTCTTTTAACAAGATCACATGCTAAATAGCTTACTATGCTTTCCCTACTACTATCCTTATTGAAAGATCTCAGAAGTAAATAAGTAAATACAAAAAAGTATTAGCAGCTCTACCAATCCTTTATAATTCTTTTTTTTGTGTGTGTGTGTGTTTAACTCATTAACTCTCCCAACAGTTGCGAAAGAAGTAGGCGAGGCACAAGATGGCACTAATATTACCGTGTATTTACAAAAATGTTGTGCTTAGGGACAGGCTGACATTCCTGTTACCCTGACTTCCTTAGTCACCACTTTCTGTGCCAAGTATGGAAGTCAGTAGGTATATGACCAGTGGCAAGCCCTGTTCCTCTAAACTGCAGGTCTGCAGCCTATTCACTAAACTACCATTTCCTTTTAGCAAACTGTTCCCATTTAAATATGTAGTGGTGTTTTTAGATGAAGGTCTTGCCTACTCGTTCACGAAGCACTGAAGTATATGAGGAGGTTTTGTACAAGAAAGAATTCCTGAGTATTAAAACCGAGACTTCTTTCCTACTTGATTAGTTGTCATGAGTTGACGATGCCTTTAAACCCTTCCTTATGCACAGCTAGAACTCTCCATTGTGGCAGTCCTTTTTATGGCTTGGTGTGATAAACCACAGTTCCTTGAAACTTCCTCCAGGATTACTGCTTCTTTAGAAATTGGTTTTGGTCTAAAACTGATGGCAGGGCATACAATGACACTCTTGTATCATCTCAACTCTTCCCTGAATGAAATCATGTATGAGATAATCTGAAAGATGTTCTTTCTCAGTGAGAAACTGGCTGTTCTCATGCCCAGCTGATCAGATTGTGACTGAGAATACGTAGGCCCTCATTGCTGTTTGGAATTTCTACCTCTTCCTGGAGGAGGCTTCCCGCACTGTGAAGTGAATCAAAATGAGTAACACCAGACGCTTGCATGAAACACACTATTTCCTGCCACCGTGCTGGAACACAGACATGCAGATATAAAAAAAGGGCAAAAACGTGTGGTAGAATTGCAGAAATTAGCTTGAAACTTGGTTTGCTCCCTCTTGAATCTTATTTGCCAAGAATACCTAACCAATGAAGCACTGTAAATAAAAATAGTCACAGAAAATAATGTTATGTTTTAAATAGCAGCAGCAGGGAACCTTGTCTTTGTGTGCTTGAACATTTTTCTGAAAGGCAAGTAGAAAGTTCACACAACTGAAGTGATAATAAGGACAAAATACTTCTGAAAGCTTTTAAAGAGCTGAACATCAAAGTCCCACTTTTAGTGTTTGAGAATGTGAACTGTGTTGCAATGTGAAATTTCTACCTGTTCCCAGAGGAGACTTTCTATGCTGTGAATGAAGACCACTAATCTTAAGGCCAACTTCTGTGACATTAGACATGGGATTTTTTTTGATGCAAGGACATGAAACAATCCTGAAGAAGAGGGGACACATGCAAGAGTTCCACAGTAAGCAGCGTGACTAAACGCAAGCAGCACCTGCTCCACTGGTATACTCCACTGAGAGAGTTATTTATAGCACGCTTATTCTATAATAATGAATGATATTATGCAGCTCATCAATCTAGTAAAAATGACCCACAATAGGTTGACATAGCCCATGTGAGGGATGGAATCTTAGTATTTATTTTCCTGTCAGATAAGGTAACAATGTATGTACAACAACATAGACATTTCTGCTATCTTAACCAAAATATCTTTAAATCATCTCAGTTCAAAACCAGAAAAAGACAGAAGAAAAGACTCAGTACAGTTCTGCTGTGGTCTACCTGAATGTTTGCTTTTACCAAAAATCCACCTCAAAACATGCTTTTTTAAGACATGTCTTTTTCCACAAGTGGCTTTTCACTCGTCACCCTGGGTTAGTTTGTGAAGAAAATTTGATTTTGCTTTCATGCCTCTGAGAAATTCCAGGCATCCATGTAGAAGTGTACACAGATATGTGCATACATGCAGCACGAAAATGAATATTCTATATTGCAGCCTTGTCCCTTTTTTATGTGGTCTGATTGTGTCCAGGTCTTCTCCAATACACGAGCAGAAGTGTTTTTTCTTCCACCACAAAAGAACTAATGGTGGAAAGCAAGATGTAGAAAGAAGGGAAAGAGAAAAGGAGTGAACAAATGATCATTTTTCCTGGATGAACAGGCTAGAACAGGGAAGGCTTGAGAAAATGAGTGCAAAAGATTAAAAAGACAAAGAGAATTTAACAAAAAATACCCCTACCCAAACTAAACCAACTCAGAGGAGGTCAGTGCATTGAAACTGATAACAAAGAAAAAAATAATCACTGGTCTTAAACAGTCGTTGCTTCTTGATGAATAAGAAGAGAAATATCCAAGGGATGAGGCAGCAAGAGAAAAATACCCTAACCAAGGAGAATCATTAGAATGAAATATAAAAAAGTAACACAAATCTAAAACTGAGATTAATTAATTAATTAATAATATTGAATGAAAAAGTAACCACAAGTCTCCCTGCTGCCACACAGTACTTCCAGGTTGTAAGGAGAGTACAATCCTCTCAATGGGAAGCCCCATTAAGAAAACTTGGCATGTTCAAGGCTGAATGCTGGTTGTCTGCTGTGTAGGAAGAGCTTTTTGTTGCACTTAGGGTTTCAAATAAAGGTGAATTCTTATACTGTTCTGTATTTCAGATGGTGCAGTTGACCCTAAATTAGATGCAGTAAGACCGATTAATTATTACACTAAGACTTTCTGCCTCATTGTAATCACTCTATTCTTTAAATGATCTTGAATTAATTTATAGTCTGTTTTCTTTATGTGTAGTAAGTTAATTTATATTTGAACCAACTTTTGTGTATTACTAATAGCAAAATCAAAACATTTTGTCTTCTGGAATTAGCAGTTTCTTGAGGTGTGAAGAGAATGTTTCTATCAGCCTTATTTTGAAAGACTATTTTTATAGCCTGCGGCACAAGCCACCATGAAGGCTATTTGATTAGTTATAATTATTGCTGTGATGTCCTTCAACTGCAAGCATTTAATAACTTTGCTGTGGAATGTGATAGTAAACCTTTTACTGTTTCATTCTGACTTGGAATTCATATCCAGATTTATTGCATTCTATGGTCCTTCTTTCTGTAAGAAAATGTATTCTAGCACTAATTGTAATCCAGATCTTGTAATAATTGTGAGTCCAAATTCACCCTTCCTATATACTGCATACCAGTACAAGAGTTATCATTCAACCATATTTTAGTACCACTAATTGTTGGTTATTGTCTTCATTATGTAAATCTTATCTGAGAGGTTATTCTTAAACAAACATTTCACTTTTGTATAAAAAGTTTTATACATTTGTGTTCACATACATTTGTATTCCATCAAAGTGAATGTCTAATATTTTACTAAGACTAATTTTCTTTATTTTTAACAATGTTTTATATAATGCTCTTTACGATATTTGCTCCAATTTCTAATTCTTTATTACATTCTTTTCACCCTACCCTTCCTTACAGCAAATAAACAAATAAACCGGATGTTTTTAAAAAAAAAAAAAAAAAACAAAACCCCAACAATATTTGGTCTAGTGCTTTAGTAAATGAAAAATAACATTTTAAAATCTTGATCATGGCACTCCTTTAGGAAGGCAAATAATGGAAGCTAATTGCTCTCAAGAGACTGAGTAATCCAGCTCCTGATATTTGTCATTAAGGAAGAGACAAAAAGACTTTTACTATATACACTAGTACGTTAGAAAAATTAAGTTAAAACATTCAAATAAGGAGTACAGATATTCAGATACATATATATTAAAGAAACAGAAAATTTTATTAATCTGTTAGATTAATTATAGAAAATGGAAACAAAAACTTTCAAAACCTATGAAATCCATCATATGGTTATATCTCCACAGCCAACTGAGAGTCAAAATGTTCAAGATAATCGTTATAAAATCATAGAATCACAGAATGGTTTGGGTTGGAAAGGACCTTTAAAGTCATCTAGTTCTCACCTCCCTGACATAGGCAGGGACACCTTCCAATAGACTAGGTTGCTCAAAGTCCCATCCAACCTGGCCCTGAATGCTGCCAAGGATGGGGCAGCCACAGCTTCTCTGGGCAACCTGTTCCAATGCCTCACCACCCTCACAGTAAAGAATTTCTCCCTAATATCTAATCTAAATCTCCACTCTTTCAGTTTAAAGCCATTCCCCCTTGTCCTATCCCTACATGCCCTTGTAAAAAGTCACCCTCCAGGTTTCTTATAAGCCCCCTCCAGGCTCTGGAAGCTGCTCTAAGGTCTCCCCGGAGCCTTCTCTTCTCCTAGCTGAACAATCCCAATTCTTTCAGCCTAGCAATTATAGATTTTACTTATTCCATACACTGAGAAAGGAATATTCTTGTATGTTTTGAAGAGCCATGTCTAAAGCCCAGTTCAAATGAAGGAAGTGAATTATTGCAGTTGAAAAGCTTGAGGCTAAGAATTTATTGCAGCACTTGCCCACCATAACCCTACGATCTTCCACTTGACTTGTGTGAAGTGGTGGTGGAATGAGATCTCACACCCAGAGCTGTCTACAACATATCTATACAGCTGTCCCATAACTCCAGCCACATGTCCCTAGAGAAAGTGCTGTGTACTGCACTTCCTTCATTTCCTTGTTCAGTATGCTGTCACACATAAATTTGACAGAACACATTCCCAGACCCAATCATATATTATTAATTAATTTTCTACTGCTTCCAATTCCACTTACATATAAATCCTTTCGGTGTGCTTCTAATGTAGTCATTGTTTTGTGAGATATTTTGTAGTATTCTGGGACAACATTACATTTTCAATGCTTCATCGTAAGTGTCCTGGCTAATCATACCTGTCTCTATCACCTAGCACATGGTTGTTCTGATTGTCTACCACATGGTGTAACAGGTATTCACTGCCCGCATTTAGGAAAATGACTAACATGAAAAGTCTTCTGGAGACCAAAATGAGAAAAACATCTTTTTCTCCTCATTTCAAACTGACAAGTTTTTTTTAAGACAGCTAGAAGTGCACAGAGCTTCTTAATCATCCTCTTGTATGCAAGTAGTTGCCACAGCTATTATTCAGACATTGCACACTCTATTTTTAAAACCCCTGATCGATTGCATCTCTTGTACGCAATGTGCTACAACATACCCACCAGTGAAAATGGCTGCAAGTTTCTTACCATGATTTTTATTACCTATGCATGCTAGTATTAATAGCGTGTGGAGAAAACACACCAGCTGAAGGGCTAGAGTTGTCAGTGCTGGATTGTTTTTAAGACAAGTTGCTCCTCAGAAGACTTGTCATTTGATGCTTAGACAAGGCTGAAGCCCAATCTGAAAGCCTGTTTTGTCAAAAGGAGTCACTTGTGTTTGTATTTTGTTGTTTTTGACATGCAGCTTAATTAGGTCTTTAATTCTAAACCACAAACTCTGCTTAAATGAGAGGAGAAAATTAAAAAACAAACCCCAAAACAGAAAACAAGGCTTTATGCCACCTGGAAGAAATTAAAATAAATGTCCTGCCCCACTAATCTTATTTCAAGTCACAATACTAAATAATAAATATGCTCTTTATTCAACAGCTTTTTTAGCCTGCAGCTAAGTGGAGTCTTCTGTGAAAATGAATGTATTCCAGCACTGATACTTGACAGTAACAAATTAGCAAGTACTAGTAGAATCACCAATGCCTGTGATGTATCCCAACTGGTACCATCAAAATGTAGACATTTCTGCATCTGCTTAATGTGAGATTATATATATACAATGCCCCCAAATAATGAATCTGGGACAGGGTCCTGTCTGTTACACTGACCAGTACTTGCTATTCGAAATAACATCTTTCAGGAGATTTCAGCCAATTTTGAGCTTTATCAGCTGGACAAGAAGTTGTAGCAGGACAGCGGTTTCCAGGAGCTGCAGAGCCAGTTTCTTCCCTGTCCCCATGAAGTTAAACTACAAGTTTCTTGGATGACCGAGGCTGTGTTAGGTGCAACTGATACACATTATTCTCCAGTTTTGCATTTTTAGTCTATAGTGTCACCCCTATTTACTTGTGCTCCCTCTCTTCCCTTACTAGCTGTCTCACTGATTCACTTGAGTCTCTGTTTTGTACCCCTAATCCCAATACAAGGGCCTTTCTGGTTCAGGGTGCTCCTCTGACCTTTCTTTTCCTGAGGAAACCAACAGGGACAGACATTTACAGACAAATATATGAACACCGCATAGTGTGACTAAGTTGGTTTATGTTTTCACAAGCTTAACAGGTATGAGCAATTATGACTGCATGGTTGGTTGAAGCTAATAGAAAATACTCGAAAACACTGAAATGCAAATACCTGATCATCAAAATATAAATCTGCTATGAAAATGCAGACATTCTTCTCCAGTTCAGGAGCTTGACTGCTTTATAACTGAGGTGTCAGCAACCCATTAATAGTTTTACCTCCCACCTCATGCTCATTAATTCCTTTTATGTAACAATTCATGACCCTCACCATTTCCTCACAGTTTAATGACTTCAGATGAAACCTTTCATCCCATTGTTAACCCCCTTCTTTAGCTATTGCCTTTTGCAGAGAAAACGCAGTCTGCTAGAGCAGCAGTGCTCATGTCCCCCACATGCTCTGAGGGAGGATTCCCTCAGACATAATTGTAGCTGTCTACTTTCCCCCTGTGGACAAATCAGTCCCAAACCAGCCGAAATACAAAGATGCACAGTTGGACACCCAATTGTGCTCTGAAGTCATTAGCAAGACAAAACACTCTGTGGAATGTAGGCTTTCAGAATCTCCTCTACAAGGAGGATTTCTAAGAAAAACCTGGAAGTTCCAACTGGGAGAAGAATTCCTTCTGCTAAATAGAAGATAAGGCAAGATTAGTTTAGTGAAAATAAACTTGGAGTTAATGCTCTTCAAGTGGGAATGTGCTCCTTCAGTGACTTTTCCTTCAGAGGACTGAATCAGATTATATATTTTAAAAAAATCCTTTTTCAAATATTAGCAGTTCATATTAATTAATGTCCTTTTGAACTGGGAACATCTTTTTAACAGAAGATACCTGTTGCCCACAGTATTTTGAATTAGCAGTACTATTACCAACACTATTAATGATTTTATGCCAGTACAACAAATCCAGAGCAGAATAATGAAGTCCCTGCACTTGGTATATCATTGAGGACACTAAATGCTCTGTCTGGCTTGGCAAAAATTTGGTCTTTTCCCTCAGTTTTCAATTTACAGAGAAACCTAAACTTATGCCAAATTAAAGTTCCTGTCACACGCTGGAAGCAACATGCACCAATCAACTCTTCTATTTGTACACCAAACAACAAGCCAGTTAAAGTAAAAACTTGTCATCTGGTTTATAAATAAGTAAACTTACTCAAAATTAAAATTTGCCTTTGGATCTCATTTGCCTTCACCGCATAATTCCATCACTAAGAGGCTGTTATCAATGGGAAGCAATGCCTGTACACATGAATCCTGTTAGTTATCAACGCTCATGAATCCTTTCATCGCTCAGCTATACTGATGAAAATAACTCCAAAAAGAGCATATGTTTTCAAAGTTGTTAAAGGAAAATGTTGACATAAATATAAAGAAGAGGAGAAACATATGCAAGGTTGCTTTTCCCTTGGATTGAGGAGGAGGAGGGAGGGTGCTAAACCACAAAAAATCCATGTCTAGCACTTTACACAATAAAAAGAAACTCCCAAATGCTTAGTGAAATCATGTTGTGAACAGGATGAAAGTGTAAATATACTTAAGGTTACATTTGCAATACAAATTACACTGCAGTTGGTGGGGAAGTCATCATTTTGCCCACTTTGAGTGACTTTTACTTGGTAAAAGTCACGGTGGAAGTGTTAAGCATGTTATAAAATGTAAGCCTTATATAAGATCCTAACTGTGATGCACACATTTTGTAGGGGAAACAAACAAACAAACAAAACCAAGCAAAAATCCCCACTGCCCTCTTACTCTATGTTACAAGAATTTGAATAAAGAAATGGAAGCTGAGGTAATTTGAAATCTGGCTTAGCTGGACTGATCAGAGGTTTCTCACAAAGGCAGCGTGTGCTGGATCAGGGTTTAACACTGTATTCTTAATTTTCTGGGGACAATATTGTCCTCACAATTACATTTTTTTTTTTTCCAAGAAGAAACCATGAAATTTGGGGGATACATTCGTAACGTTGGTTTAAATCAGTTCATACTCTGTAGATTAGACTTTTCCTTTTAAATAATTTATTTTGGATTTATTGGAATGAACAGGTCATAGCTTTATCTAAACTGACTGCATTACATTGAGCCACATTTGAAAATTAGAAGCATATTACTGTTACTTTATTGAACAGCAAAAATCATGGTAAAGATTATAATTATATTATTAATGATAGAATAAAGAAAAATCTATATTTTAAGTATATTGATTATGTTAATACTCAATTGTATGTTAATTATATTACTTATTATTATATTATTATGAAGTGTATATTGTTATTATTGTTGAGGTACTGGAGTATGTCCAAAGAAGGGCAACAAAGCTGGTGAACAGTCTAGAGAATAAGTTTTACGAGGAACAGCTGAGGGAACTGGGGTTGTTTCAGTCTGAGAAAGAGAAGGCTCAGGGGGGACTTATCACTCTCTACAACTACCTGAAAGGAGGTTGTGATGATGTGGGTGTCAGTCTCTTGTCCCAAAGAACAAGTGATAAGACAAAAGGAAATGGCCTCAAGTTGTGCCTGGGGGAGGTTTAGATTTGATATTAGGAGAAATGTCTTCCCAAAAGGATTGTCAAGCATTGGAACAGGCTGTCCAGGGAAGTGATGGAGTCACTATCCCTGGAGGTATTTAAAGGTGTAGATGTGGCATTTGGTGACATGGTTTAGTGGTGATTTGGCAGCATGAGGTTAACGGTTGGGCTCAATGATCTTAAAAGTCGTTTCTGACCTAAATGATTCTATGAGTATTACTACTATTAATAATAGTCTCTTGAGATATGACTCAACCAAGAAAAAAAATGGTAGAATAAAAACCAGGTCCTTTGGTAATTTAAAAATATGCATTTGTTTGGCCAGACTAAATCAGTTTCACCCTCTCAGTTCATTTGTGATAGTTGATTTTAACTACTGTATGAAAACAAAATTGCTTTTGTTTTCCATGAAAATAGTGTTTCTTTTGGAATGGCTTGCGCACAGAGGTACCCAGTGGGGGCCCCATCCCAGATAGGGGTGACGGTCCTCACTGCAGGATGTTTCAGCTTTCCTTGAAGTGAATAAATCATCACAGTTTTTATTTCAGGTTGGGGCTTTTTTGTAGCTTATATTATTACCAGTTGAATTTTATTTTTTCTGGCCACTTTCCAACATCAGACTGTTAACCACAGTGGATCTGCAACTGCTTCATGAGCAACAAAAACATCCATGCAATAGGATGTCAGGCTTCAGAAGTCTCTTGAAGATAACCATGGGTACCTGAGTTGGTCTAAGTAAGACAGTGCTGCTTATGATTCAGAGCTCTTAGGTCCTTGCACTGCAAATACGTTCATACAATTTTAGATGCTTGGGAAGAAGATAAGACTTCAAATCATTTAGATTCTGCCCACCAGTGTAGCTTAGGTAGCTTTCTCTAGTTTACAGTTGGGCAGTTAAACTGATTTTGGTTACACATTGTGCATATTTCTTAATATGCAGAAGGTCTGGCATGTTAGGTTCCTGAGGTGGAACCTTTGCCTGATATACTTAATGTTTTTTCATTGCATTAATACCAAAGATGTGCAACCAAGAAAAAAAAAAAAACCCAAAACCATAAAAGAACAATTAAAAAAATAAGCAGATGGATGCATCTGAACACTTTTCAGTGCAAGGCTGATAGCTGTAAATAGTTATCTCACATAGCAGAAAGTGTTTTAAGCATCAGAAAAGTTTTCAGTTTATGATTACACACATATGGTGGCAGAAAAGGCCCTTGGGGTTGTTGCAGAGACCTCACAGGAAGCTCAGAGCTTCAATCCAGGGCATGGGGGAGGAGGAGGGATGCATGGAAATCAAGGCTCAGAGAGATAGGAAACAATTATCATTCAGCCGGCAAAAGGCTAAAGATGTCCCACAGCAACATTCCTGGGATACCCCCGAGCAAGACTCAGCAGCGGAAAAAGGACAAGGAAAAAGGAAATACATAGTTTCACCCAGGCTGAATTTCAGATCCTATTACATCAGAATAATAGACTACACAATGCTTTTTTTTTTTTAATGAATAATCTAATTGCTGAAAAACAGAGTTTGAAAGCAACCAAAACTAGTAGCAAATTCAGCTCAAATTTGGTGTTTAATTTTAGGTGACATGACATGCTCATTGTGCGGTCAACTTGTAGAGAAATAAGCAGCATACAGGCTAAGGATGTGACTTATGGACTTCCATTTCTAAACAGGTTTTAGAGATGACCTCCTGCTTTGCAAAGAAAATCAAATTAGCATTTAACCTCAATAGTTTAAAGCAAAATATAGAAAATATGAGAAGATGAGTTGAACATTGAATTATGTATGTCAAATTTAATATTTTCATCCCAAATGACCAAAATTTAGTGTAAAAACACATAAACAAAGTTTTGAGAAATTAATATTTCTATTTTTTACAAAGAAAAAGTAATTGTTCATGCAGTGGATTATTGAAGAATGTATTATTCGCATTCATTGGACCCAAGTCCTTTTATGTCTCAATGCCCACCTTATATTTGTTTTCCCTTAGCAATAAAGATACCCAATACTATTTGAAGCTTTTGAAAATATGACCTTCAGTAGATATTTGAGGGTTCTACAGTAGGCTAAGGTCTATCATACAAAGCTAGATGATATAATTTACTATGCTGTAACATCAATGAATCATTGATGTTACAGAAAGAATTATTGAATAGTGCTCTAAGAGGCTAATACTCATTAGATTTCATGTGTATGCAGATTACCATTTGTGACACTGTGCTAAAGACTGGATAATAATTGTCACAAAACTATGTTATACTCTCAGTCATGGAAAAACATGTGGTAAATACATTTATTTTTCACTGTAGTGATGTCAGCCCTATACTACCAGGATGCTAACTCAGTTCCATGAGCCCAATTCCATCCACCTGATCAATAGCATGTTTTGCCAGACAATCTTCAGGATGTTCTGGTGCAACAGGCCACTGTATTCAGAAGCTGGGTTAACTGATGGAGAAGGCATGCTTTGACTGTGGCTTCTCTATTGAACACTAAAACGTTTCTTTTTTTTTCTCCTCCATCTATTGCGTAATGCCACCATCCCACTTTAATCCTGCATTTTATCCTACCACTTTATTGACCCAGAGACATTTCCTCCACTGCAACTAATTTTAAGGTTGGAAACTAGTACAGTCTTACTCTCTTTTCTTCAGCATAGGGTAAACAGGTCTCCAACTTTGATTAAGAACCATGCTATTTTTCTGATACATAAAATGTACTCATTGCCTCCCTGAGGATGTAAGTTCTTATATCCAAGTACTGGGAAGATGCAACAGGGAAAATGTTCTTTATGACTCACAGACGTCGTGAATCTTTTAAAATTAATTTACTTCTCTGGAAAACAAAATGCTATTGAAGAATAACTATGACTATTTAAACTGAAAATTCCCAGCATTCTCCATCACCTGAGCTCATGCTCTCTGAAACCTGTCAGTCTCCCCAGAAATTCCCACTGTTCGTTGGAATTTATCCAGACTGCTTGTTAACTGTTAATATCATAAATATCTCAGAAAGCACAAATGAGGAAACACAATAAATACAGATGCCATAAGACTGCTGTTAAGCAGTCCTTCCACCTACTTTATCTTTCACTTAGATTATTGAAATTTGTTAATGATAAAATGAATTACAAATTTACAATCCAGGATTGCCTATCCCAAATCCATATATGCATTATGGCAGGGTTCACTAAAGTAGTGTTTTTCTTTCAAGTTCTAGTGTGTGAACAAATATTCAGCTTTGGGGAGATACTCTAAATTGTTAAGTTTCATTAAATATGCCTCAGAACAAAACCTCTGATTCCTAGAAAGAAAAATGCATGACATCCAAAAAGCATGCTTCCTGCCACAAGTCCCAATCTCAATCATCTCTATAGGTATGGTTAATTCTTTGGAACTTGAAAGAAATACCAGTCCAAGACATTTCTCTGCCTGCTGCATTCTATGGCCTCTGCCTTGGTGTATCTATACACCAGTTGAGTGATTTACATTTGCAGCTTATACAGACTCTAAACTGCTTTTCTCTTTTAACTCTAGAGCTGACATAAAAGGTATCAGACACCTCTTAGGGCTTGGCAGGAGGCAACAGCAATAAGAGAAGAAAGACAAAGTGATGTTCTCCTACATAGATTCACTCACGTATCAATATTCTGTTATGTTCAGATGTGTGCACCATGCTGAGTCCTCTTACAGCTGGCAGTGCAATATCTTTTTGTGTCAGGACACTTCATGAACTGTACAAAGGAAATGGTAATAAGAAATTGCAGAGAATACAAATTTATCATATTTTCTGTTAATTCCATTTACATATGAAAGGGCTGAGGGATACTCACAGTAACTTGACTTGTTTCTATTATTGTAAGCACAGAACTGCTCTTTGTATATTTGCTTCCTAAGCAGGTTAAGACTTTGTTAGTAAGTTGAGTTCTGTTGGGGTTTAGATTGGTTTTGGTTTTTTAAGAAAACAACATTAAAAAAACAGCAGGAATTATTTTATTTGTCAGAAAGAGCTGCTGAGTGCAAAACCCTCAAAATTCATTTTGAAGTACCAGTAGAAAGCGAGAATAAGACTTTTCATCTCCAACCCTGGTAATATAGCTTAACAACTGCAGAAAAATTCCAGAAGATAAAACGTAGGCATAGTATTCAGGAGATCTGCTTTTGCCCAAGCTTTTGTGTGTGATGTTTGGAAAGGCGCAAATGGGGTGACTTTCAGAGATACTCATCACACTTTTACTTCTTTTGAAATTCTGGGTATTCGCAATACCTGGAAAGTTAGCTTTGTGCATGCTTTATCTACTGACTGACAACAGTACTTTCTTACCTTTTAAGGACATTAACTATACCTGATAAGATTTGATTTAACCCATTTTACTTTGCTGCTAAGGCAGCTAGAAGCTGGCATGTAAGCTTCCATTTCCCTATTATATCCCACTTAAAAAAAAAATCCCTGCTTTACAGAGGATGGAAAATAACTTTCAAATGCATAGTTTAGGCATTCAGCTAGACGCTGATTTTTTTAAAGTGGGGCTTGTCCAGGAAAGAGATCAACAACAAGCAAGAAAACAACCTCAGAAAAGCTCGTCTCTATACCAAGAATTCCTGCTTTGATAGTGACATTCAGAAAAACACACATATGGAATTGCAGGAAAGATTTCCAGTAGAACAATAGATAATATTTCCCTTTAATGTTTTAGAAATACATTGACATTTCTATGTTCATTATACAGTTACTGGATTGCTGAGTTATTTCACCACTCTAATATAAATGATAGGAAGATGTCTGCATTTTACATGAACAGACCTCTGTTTAAAATAGTCCACACTGCGGTAGAATACAAAAGAACATACAAGTTAATTATGTTCACAAAGTTCTGTCTATTTTACAGTGTATCAAGACAGTTTGATCTAAAGTTAATTACTCTTGAATTTAACTTCCCAGCTTTGATTTGTATATTGATTTATAAATAAATCCATAGAAGATGGAGAGATTTAAGGCTTTGCTATGTTTGGCCTTCAAAGTGGGTCATTTTTGCCACTGATTTATGTGACATCTTACTTATCAGTCATGTCGTCCCAACTATTCAGCTAATAAAATTGCAGTTATTTATCACAGACTATCTTATATGCATTAAATGTAACAAAGGAAAGTTAAGCCAATTGGTTAATCAAAATGCCAACATGCTGAAAATATGAACTTAAAAACTGGGCCCTGCAATGCACAATGATGTCTTAAACCTGATTTCAAAACCATAAATCTTTGCAAGATTATGGTTTCAGAGACCTGAATAAATCACCTGTTCATTCTACATTCTAAGCACCTATCAGCTCCCAGTAGCATGAAGGAAATTTGTTGGAGGCTAAACATTATTTTTTAATCAAGAATCTTATTTATGTACCTAAAATAAAAGTTAGGGAATTAGCTGAAAGGACCCATTATTTCTTTCAGTAGTAACATGTGCTATAAGAACAGTTTTTAACTTTGAGCTTTATGTATTATATTTAACAATAGAATCCTTTAAGCTTGATTAATCTACTAGCTTCCACTAAGTTCAAATTAAGCAAGAATAAAAGTTTTTATTAAAAAAAATATGAAAACATCTTGGTAAAAAAGGTCTCCTGTCTCTCCCACACTTCACAGTTTTTCACACAAGTACAGGCTAAGTGTGTCAAATAAAGGAGTGCTCCCTTTTCCTTGCTCAAGCTGCATGGCATGGTGAATGTGAGACCATATGGTATTCTGGAAAAAATATCAAAGAAATAAGAAAAGCCAACAATATTCACCTTTGTGGAGTAAAAGTAGGAAAGAAAGCCACAGACTAACCAGCACAGCTGTAGCAATCTACCTTTCCTGAACTTAAAAGAGCAACTACCTTAAAAGCATCCTGGAAAGGAATTTCAGCCTCTTAGTGGAAGACTGAAGTAGGGAGTTTAGCAGTGACAGAGTATCCATAGTAACTTTAGTGCAAAAGCTTACCTGCTTGTTAGTTTTATAATAAAATGGGAGTGAAATGTGTAGTTAGACTTCCTATGTTCCCCTTCCCTTCTCCCTCCCTACTTCCCCCATTTCATCCCCTTTCCTAAAAACGACTACAAACTGCCTAGGACACAGCACACAGTCTTTAACGAACCTAATCTTGCAAGTGTATGATTGTGTGTTTAGCACTACTAGATTTAGTCAAACGACACTAGTACTAACTTGGTTATCAACCAGGAAATGGAAGTGTGAGCTGATCCTCCTTGAGCAGGGAACTTGTAATAAATGACCTCAAGAGAACCCTTCCCACCTCAGTAACTCTGTAATTCTGTAATTATATGCCCTCTGGTAATGGGAACCACTTAGGCACTGTGCAAACCACACAGAGCAGAACACTCCTGTAGTAAGACGCTTGGGCAAGCAAGTATGGTCTTACCCCTTATCAGATAGCTGAACTTCTTCCTGCCCATCTTCAGCAGGACATTTAGAGACTTTCACAAAACTTTGTAAAATCTGTGTGGTCAAGGGAGGAAAGGTTCACTCTGCTTCGCTTCAGGTAACCAAAGCAAGTGCTTAGAATTGCCCTCTGGAAGCATCTTCCTCTTTCCATTTGGTTATATGAGGACAAAGGCTTTGACTTTAGGTACTCTGAGACACAATCAAGTTAATGGCCTGATTCAGAGCCTGAAACAGCCTGGTAAACATCCCCCAAATGAGCAATGGGCAGCCTTTTCTCACCCAGCTTCACAGGCAATTTTGTTTGTATAAGTTCATTAGCTCCTACTAAGGAACCTCACCTACCACTGTAAAGCACATCTTCTTTCACAGCCCAGCCTACCTAAAGCAAACCTGGTGTCTTTCTAATGAGAGAAAAACTTCCTCCCAGAGCACCCTGCAGATCAAGAGCTCTGAAGGCACAGAGTGCACTTGACAAAATTACAGATCAGCTAATTAATTAGTGAGGATCCTGGTAATTGTCCTGACCTGGAAACTTGTTATCCCCACACCTTTTTAGAAATTACACCCTGCAGTCTTTAAGCAGCTGCTGTCATAGTGATAGTACAGCTAAAAGGTAGCAAGGACTGCCTAGCTACCAGTAGACTGGGGTGAGCATCAGAGATAGTATTGTCTCAGGAATATGTCTTGTTTGTTTGTTGAGAAATATATATATATTTCACTTTGTTGTCCACCTTTGAAATGGAGAAGGCAATACCAGCTAAGTGTTACTGTGAAGTCAATCAAAGAGTGACATTTTAAGAAGGAAGAGCAATGGTCATTAACCTGGACATCAGTACTAGATGCAGAGCATTCAACAATATGTCATGAGAGGATGGTAATTGATGCTGCACCAGTTACTCCTTTCCTAGTTAGCTATGCTCTTACTTAGATGAATGTGCTTAAGCATGACATGGATTGTTGTGATTTCATCCTGTTTTTTCAACATATAGTGTATTCCTAACCATTCGTTTCTGGGTAGGCATCATAATTTGCCATGCTTTTTTTCCAGAGGTATCAGTTACATATATGGAGCTGGACTTGTTGGTCATGTCAACGATTTTGAAAAAAAATAGGTAATTTACAGAGTGCTAATGCAAATTTAGGAATCAGGCCTCTCCCTCTGTTATTTTTAACTTTCTGATATTAGGCTTGATAAAGCCAGTGCTACCACCAGGGTAGCACTGGTCTGTTGGCTTTAGCAGAGACAAGATCTCAAGCCTGGAGCAGAAAGACCTTGGTGATTCAAGAATAGTTAGAAATGAAATTTTGAGCAGCATCTGAAGAATAGAGAAGAAAAAGCAGAAGAGGTTGGGTAGCAAGGATTAGACAAATTCAGAGAAAAAGGTAGGGGGTTTTGTGCATACAGTGCACCTCTAATGGTAAGACATAAGTTTTGAGTAAGTATGACAATTGCAGCTGGGCAAAATGTGTTGGTTTCAGACCATGGGAGGTTCAGTTTGGTTCCAGTTGTGATCCTTAATGTCAGCAGCAATGTGATATAGTGAAGCTTCAGCCACTATTAGAAGCTGTGCAATGTCAAACAGCAATTTGTAAAAGCGTTTGTATTTAAGTAGTTGAAGACACTGGTGCCATGTTCATTTTGGTGCCATTGAAGATAGGAAATAGCAAAAGAGGAAAAAAGTCTGGGAAAGGAGAGGCACAGAAGATGCACATTTAGAAGGTTCTGTTCTCAGGAAGATTTCCAAACTCCCTCACATTATAGATAAACATATTCCCATCTCCTTTTAGTTCTAAATTAGCTGCTCAGTTGTCTGAAGACAGAAAGTGAAGGCTTATTAGCAGCAGTGTCAGTAGGATGTCTGAAATAAAAAAGTGGGAAAGGAAGAAGGTTTTAGGGTGGAGTGAGAAGGGGGAAGAGTGAAACGAGTGAAAAATCATCTCTAGGTCTACTTGAGAAGATAGAAAGTATGTGTGGGGAAAGGAAAGGTGAGGAAAATGACAGAAGTTTATTTCCAGAGGCTGTCTCGAAGATGATGTTCTGTTTAGAAATGAACGAAGTCTGGGAAATGTTGCCAGGTGCCAAAAGAAGAAGAAAAAGGTTGGTAACTATTGTGGTAAGGATTTTCCTAAATCTGAATCTTGTCACAAGTGAGTATGAAGTTTAGGAGAAGGCATAAGAGAAAACATTCATAGGAAAATAGCTCGCACTGGGAAATCCAAAATATCATATCAGCTCGTTGCAGTAACACCCTGATCTCCAATGATGAGAATCACTTTGAGAAATCTTCTCCAAGTCCTCAGAACCATTAAGAATTAACAGATTACTTCTTTCTGTAATTACCTTTAATCATATTTGCTCTGCAATTATCTGTTGTTAATAGACGTCTTTGATCTGCTTAACTGCCTCCCATGCAATTAAACTTTGGTGGAAAACACATGGATAATACTTTGCTAATGATACGCTATTTGCATAGAGGAAGATGTAGGGGCAAATGGTAACTCTCTATGAGGTTTTAACTCAAAATGTTGTGGTTATATTTTGCCATGTTTATTTTGTTGTTAACTGAGCATCAGGCATAATTGCTTGTTACACTGTTAATCACTTTGCTTTCAGCCAAAAGTTTCCGTTATACCCTGCTGAGTACTACAGAGTGTTTCTTTGTTCTGAATTGTGTCAACTTGCAGGGTATTTATGGGTTGACCACTTTCGTCTTACTTAAAAGTTGGGGTTTTGCAGAAATCAGACTTCCAAGAATTGCACCCCTTGCTGCAAAAAATAGCCCTCAGAATTCTCTGTCCTATTGATCTTTAATGTCTTCTTGTAGGCCATACAGTCCAGTCCTATCCCCTATGCCTGTTAGTGTTGTGTGGTCATTTCCCCATGATTTTTGGAGATAGCAAGTGACTAATTCCCTATTTCTTTTTCAGGAGCTGCCACCTTGACCTTCCGATCTGGAATTAAGCTACCTAAGTACCATACAAGTTCATGTCCAAACCACCTTGTCAAGATATATTCACCCTCTGACTGAAATTTGTAAATGAACTTCAGACATATTGCAGGTGGATGAAAGAAGCTGAATGTCACAAGAACTTAAAAAATGTCCTCATGGGTCAGATCGATGACCATCCAAAACTGTATTCCACTTCCAAGTTCTGCACAAATGGAGACGGTTGTGCACACTGGTTACTGGTGTCGTGAGAAAGGGTGAGAAGAAGCCAGTGGAGAATAGGAAGGAGTGTTATGCTATTCATGTCTACATGGCTTATGTAGGTCCAGCCGATTATAAGAATTTCTTCCAAGGCTCTGAGTATTATGAAGTGATTCATGAGTTACTCTGGAGGATCTAGGTAATGAGGTGCTGCACTTAGTGCAAAACATCCAATGCTTGAATATCATCTCCCAGGTTAACCTGACCATCTTCTGTAGTCTGGAAAACTAGCAAAGCACATGAGGGCACAAAACCAGTAAATATATCAGCTCTAAGTGAAGCTTCCTATGAAACAAAATATGGGGAAGTAACAATGGCAGTGAAAAGCTTATTTAGAGTGAGTACATGGGCCCAGCCACTATCTGCTACCCCAATCCCAGTATCCACAGTCAATGGTTTAAGGGTTAGAGGGTACATCCCTGTTTATTGCTTTTAGTACCTGTTTTGGATGTTGTTTATGAATTTGTTAACTCTTCTAAAATATGTTGCCTCCAAAACCTTGTATAGCAACCAATTCCAAAAGTTTGCTGCCCACCCTTTAAATATATTATAAGAAGCATTTCTTCACTAAGAGGGTGATCAAACACTGAAATAGGCTTTCCAGAAAGGCAGTCAATGCCCCAAGCCTGTCAGTGTTTGAGAGCATTCGGACAAGACCCTTGATAATATACTTTAACTTTTGGTCAGCTCTAAACTGGTCAGACAGTTGGACCAGATGATCGTTACAGGTACCTTCTAACTGAAATATTCTATTCTATTCCGTAAATTGTTAATCAATTTACAACTAGTACCAATGAATGCGCTCAAGTTCTAATACTTTATGATTTAGTGAACAACTTTTATTCATCCTATTCGTCTCCTTTGGGATTTATTAAACTTCAGTTAAATCCACCATCAGGCTCCCTGTCTTCAAACTGAGTAGTATCAGCATTATTAGTCTCTCTTTATTGCTACTTTCAGAAAGATTTGGCTCAATAGCAGACACACCAGCCCCTTCTGGTGACCTTTCAGCTTTATTCAAGACCATGGGAGTCTAACAATGAAAGCCCAGTGTGCTGCATGATATTCATGTATGATAACTGAAAGAAATGGCCAATTAATAATAGGGAACAATGGGGAAATCAGTTGAATCTTATCCTAAAATATGGTTCTTATTTAGCAGGTGATCGCTCCCAATCTGAGAGCTGTGTTTTACAATACAAACACTGCCAACAGAATCTCTCAAATATGCTAGTTTTCGGGAAAAAAAAAAAAAAGGAATAAAAATGTTTGATTTTATGGGTAATTCTAAAACTTTTTTTACCAATCACCATGTTTTTCTGCAGAAGCGACAAGCAAAATTTTGTCTGCAAGCTAAGGGCAAGCAGACACGAGCAAGAAAACATGGAATTGTTTGTAAATTGAACAAGAATGAGAGAACAGCCTTTAATCTGAAACAAATGAAGCGAGATAGCCCAGAAATACAGTGGAGTCTTAGGAACTGATTATCTATTACAGTATGCACTACAGATGAGCCTGTGGAATGGACAAGCGAATCAGGTCCTTCCCTAAAGTAGTCAAAACACAGTATTTCCTTGCCTGGATTAGATTCAGAAGTAGCAGAGAAGAGTGATATTTCATTTATTTTTGAGCAATATTTCTAAGAACCTGCTTTTTTCTACTTTTATTCCTCCCTTTCCTCCATCTTTTAAATAATGTTCTTCTCTTCAGCTGTAACCTTTCTGATCAAGGAAATTTGATTGCTTATATGTTGTTGATGAGCCTCACACTCTATCAGAATATGGAAGAGGGTGCGAAAGGAAGGAGTCAGGTCATTTACTGGGATGTTGTGACTCTCATGGCTTTGTTGTCATTTCATCAGCGTTAAACCTGCATTCTGTTGCCTAGCCTAGACCAGGTTCTGCCAGTGTTACTCAAGAGGTCTGAGCAGTGTTCTTAAGCACATGGTCTGACACTGTACGGACCTAGCAGGATTTGAACTGAGGTTATTCATCCTCTCTGTGCTACCATGGTGTGTTCTACTGTATCAGTTATCTGACAATCTCTACTTTGATAGTAGAGAGTTTCAAGGCTTCTGTATGGTATTACGCTGTTTCTCAGCAGCTGTACTTCAACACAAGGCTGAATTGAATTATCACAATCAATAGGTCAGCTGAACAAGACCTCTTTGGTTTGCAAAACAATCAAGTCACTAAACTTTCTATTAACAGATCACCATACAGGTGCTGTTCTGATTGACCTGAATTACCGAAGCCAGTGTGTAGGACAACATCTCCAGATGACTGAAAGCAGGCAGTGCAAAGAGCTTGCTTTTGTGCTTATGAGTCTAGTAGGCACGATGGCTTCTATGTTCTGTAGATTCCACTGGTTATTTCAGCTCCAGGTTGCGCTAAACATTAAGGTAGGTATTTTCCTTACCTTGGCCTGTTCTTCAGTGGATAACATAGCATAATTAATTTTAGTATAATTAATTTTGGCAGTAAGAGGGTTCAAAATGAATTTAAGCCTTCAGTTAATCCTAATAGGTGCTGCTGAATCCATTTATCACCATCCTTTATGACTGGCAGCCAGCACAAAACCCAGTAGTAAATGCAAAACTGGCTGTACGCCCACAGACCTGGCAGGCTCTGAGACACTGAATGAATGAATGAGAACATGAAGTAAGCAAGGAAACTTTGATTTTATATGCAACAGCCCACTGCAGCTCCAACAAAACTCTGTTCTGTTCAGATGTCCCTGCTAACACAACACAGTAAGCTGGCAAGAGACAGCAAATTCACTTGACTAAAAATAAAACTGAAATCCAACACGATATGCTTGCAACTGCATGACAAGCATTTTTCCAGCCTAAGCAAAAATCTGAAATTATCCCAGGGACTGGATGGAGGCAGAGGGCAGGAAACCTGGGATGGCTGGATTATTCATTGCAGTCTGTTCTCCTGTTTGCATTGTATTTGGTTTATTTTGGCCCCCATTTCACTGCTTGCTTGATAACAGCATGACGAATTCACTTGAATGGAGGTTGTCATTTACATGGAAAAAAATCAGCAGTGGCTGTGCTTCGTTTAGATTCATAGGTAGTAGGCAGAGGAAAGGGCAAAGAACTGTTTTCTTTTTCCTTTTCCCTTTACAGAAAAGAAGTTGTGGGTTTTTGTAGCTGCACTGAGGAGGGTCAAACAGGAAAAAAATTCTATAGCCAAATAATGCACATAAAATCAAATTAGAAGAGAGGTATAAGGTATGGCTTTTCTTATGCTACATACGGAGGATAGAGAATGCAGATGATTTGCTCAAGATCACAAACAGGAAATATGTAGCAAAGCCTAGAACCAGACCCGCATATGTTACATAGAAATCATCCATAGTTAGCAGTTGCAGTTGATAACCAATAATTCTAGGTCTATAGCTTCAGACTTTCAAAGACATCTACATGTTGTATCAAATATTACCAACCACAGAAGTAATTGCTGCCTAATCTCAGCCTCCAGATGATCTCGTTTAGACCTTGTAATAGACAAGAAAATAATGAGTTATGGGTTGAGGGAGCTGGTACTCATTTACGTCACTTTACCTATTACCAGGAATGAGTATTTGCCCTGGAAAATTCAAGTTGTTCTACTCATACAAGCTCAGTCACAAAGAAAACATTTTTGAGAACTTCCTGAAGGTCAAAGGAACCAGAATTTTCATTGTCCTACTAATGGCGTGAAGGAGGACATAGAATCAATAGCACTAAAGGACTGACTGAAAATTTCTGTTACTTGACAATGATGTTGGAATTCAGAAAACATGACGTAAGTAAACAAAAAGTGCTGATCTCTGAGGCAGATTCTCTGTGTTGACCTTCAGCTTTTAAACCTAGAACTGATATGATTTGTTTTTCATTAATAATGTTAATGATGCATAACTCATCTCCCTATCTCAAGAAGAGTGAAGCATCTCAATTGGATTTTACTTTCTGTTCCACTTCACTTCCTGGCACTATAACATGCTGAACCTTCTAAAAATAGCCTGATCATTAAAACACATTAACATTTACTGACGTGCCATCTGAATTTGACCTACTTCTGGGTTAAAACTTTGACAGTGGTGGGGATGGTGTCTAGGACATGCTCTTGGCAGCAAACAGTAACCTTCGTAATAGAGGAGGACTACTAATCTGAGATCCTAACATGAGACGACTCATTGGGTTTCTGAGTCAGTTCTCAGCATTTGGAAATGACAGGATCATCTAAATTGCTTCAAACCAAGTACAACATAAGAGGCAATACAATCATTTGAAGTAAAATAGTGTTCTCAGACTGTGCAAAAGATTCAATCCCACATGTGAAAACACTCCCCATATTAGTCCCTTGAGACTTCCTACTGACTCCAGTGCGGTGAGTTTCCAACCCTGCAAATAATGAAACAATTTCTGCATCCCAATAAAGCCCTTCTCAAAAAGTATAACACCAGCAAGCCTCTAATAAAAATACTTCAGCAATAATGAATACTTGGTTTCAGATTCTTAGACTTCCTGACATCCTGAAAGCCATTTAATATGTTGCTTTTGTCCACGTCTGCATGTCCTGGAGAGCTTAGCAATTAAGCCAGAAGGATTTATTAGGATTTTCCTAGGATGGCCCAGTAGTATATTTGAGATGACAGAGTTTCAGCTCAATTCCACATCTTTGAAGCACATATGCAGTGCACATACTTCCGATAACAGAGAGTTGACTAAACCAGAAGTCTGTGTGCTTCCTTCTCCCCTTTTGTTGAAAAATTTCCATGGCTACAGGTAGGTCACAGAGAGAGGCAAACAAAACACAGTGATGCAGATTCTAGTTGCCATTTCTTTTACTCTGTTGTGGGAGAGCTATCACTTTAGGACTAAATTGAGCAGCTCTCCATCATGCAGGAGAACAACACACTTATCTGGAAGACACAAAGTTATCTGCTATTTTTTGTACCCTGATATTGAACCGAAGAGTTCAAATGATAACCTACTGATCAGTATTTTACAGAATTCATATGTAACAGATGGACCTTGTCTACCAGGGCAAAGCCAAGGGCTACAGAAGTCAACTGGGCTCTCTTCTTACTGAGCACAACAGGTTTTGGACTAGACACTGAAGCTGAGTGATCCAGAAAGAACATAGTTCTAACGCTAACTAATGGCACTAACACTAATATCTTCTTCCTAAAAAAGGACCAGTGTGTTGTATTTGAGTGTTGGCACTTCCAACCTTGGTTCCCAGGCATCACAACTTGCATGGGACACCTACAGCTCCTGGAATCAATCTATCTTTGAGCAAAGGTTGGAGAACTCACTGGGATTGCTCTAGTATCCTCAAGGTATTTTGGTAACTTTCCAGCCATTGGTTTGTAAGGTAAATGCCCATTAGCTAAAAGACAGGGGTAATTATTGCTTTCTTTTTTTTACTTTACTGAATTTGTCTTTGACTACTACTGAAAACAGGAAAGAAAAACCCCAGGTATGCTCAGCCATGCTCAAATGCCTTTCTCATACAGAAATCCTGACACTGTAAAAGTCTGGGATCTGGAAAGGAAACATGAACATACCATAGGCTGAAGTCAGAAGGTTTTTCATCAGTGCGGTTGATCCCTGACTTTTGACCACAAATGATATAAAATGACAGGAGTCTTTCTTTGGAAAGACTGTGTTTTTTCCTCATCCTGGCAGGGCAAAGAAATCTCAAGATGTCTGATCGGGGGATACATCTGTGTGGTGAGTGCCACAGCAGATGTCAGATGAAGCCTCTGTCAAGCTCATCACTTCACAGAGCAGCTAGTCATATACAAGCCACAGTCAATTTACTTCTCATTGGGAAGGGCTGATCAAATTAAAGGGGAAAAATGTGCAGGACCGAGGAGATAACACTCACTCAGTGACACACTCACTGCACCAGCAGCTCCTTAGTGAGACAAACCCTGTGACAGCCCCAGACTTTCACCCCTTCACAGTGCCTGCAGCACCAGGCTGCTTCTTTCTGGAAGCTTCCGGTCCGCCAGGCCAAGATCTCCTCAGGGGTGGCTGTATTTTCTTATTCCTGCTGGGCACAGTAGATCCCTTGGGGTCTGGGGCAACTGATCCCTCACAGGGACGTTCAAGCCCCTCTTCTTCTCTTTGCTGCTCCTCCCTGACCTCAGCCTGGTCTCTCACACCCACCTCAGTGTTTATCTCAGCCAGTGCAGCAGCAAATCAGTATATAGAGTTTCTCTGCATGTCGGCTGTAGGATTTGGCTTCAGGTCACTGATCTCTACTGCGATAGTATGTGTGCATTATGAGCAGTAGAACCAGGAAGGATAAAAGAAGGTACAATAAATAGTTAGGATGCAGAGACGAAAGAGGTCATGGCCCAGTACTCACTCTGGTGAAACTTCTGTGACTATGGGGAGGCTTGGTTCTCTGTGCCTTCATGTACACTACGAATAAGGATGAACCCCTTTTCACCATGGTGTTTTACATGGTGTTGTCCATTAGCTTCAGGCAAAGACACGGAAAGGTGTAAGGTGATATTCAGTAATGACTGTGTGAGTGCTGGAGATGGATGCAGAGCACCAAACTACAACACTGACCTGTAGGTCAGTGTAAGGGCATGAACATTTGGGTAACAAAGTGATGTGGTAAAGTGATGTAGGTCCCTTCTGCACTTTCTACATTCTGAGTTTTAAAAGGCTTAAGGACCAAATATTTCTTTTTGTTTGCTTTATTCTTTTTTTTTTTTGTTACGATCGTTGTTAATGTAGATGCCAGAGATTAACTCTCAAGTTAGTTGTATTCTGATCTGTGAGGCTATCCTTCTGCCAAGAGTCTTTCAGGTTATGCGCTAGCTATCCAATTTGTTTGTCCAGATTTAGCTGTTGATTTTGCTTTCTCAGCACAGCACAGTTCTGCATGACACTGAGAGACACATGGGCTCACACTCTGCCGAATGTATCCCTTATCCCTTAGAAACCTAAACCTGAGAGAAGAAAAACATCTAAAACATTGACTGCCTAAATAATTTTTGGCACTTTTTGCTGAGTGTGTAAAGCATTGGTGACCAACCTTTCTTTCCAACCTGAAGCAAACTTTTCCACTGCTGCAGCAACCTCACTCTCTGCTTGTTCCATCTGTAGCTACTACTACTCACTGCACTATCTATCTCCTTCAGTGTGTAAAGGCCACTGAGACAGAAACTGGGATAGAGACATCCTGGAGTGAGAAGTTCAAGTTTATGAAAAGATGCTTAGGTTTGTACGAAGAGCTGAAATGAGATGATCATTATTCTCCTTGACCACATTTGTTGCTTCAGGGAAATGTCATGTTTCAAAGGTATACTAACCATGCAGGATGGACTGGAAAGGAACTTTGTTCCTTTTTGCACAGGGGTAAGCATACTGCCTTTGCATTCAAATACTTCTTGAGAATCTGATTATTATGTCTTTGTCACAGCAGCTCAGTGTTAAAGGACTTGATTGAGTTAGAGTCAGAACGGAGTTGTCTCCTGAAACAGAGGAACCACTGGGTGTTGGCCACTGGTTTTATGGAAACATGGCTTGCTTTCAAGGGTCATTTGGTAGAAACCCTGCATTGCCTACAGACTGTCTCTCTGCCCTCTATGAACCCAGAATCTTCAGTCTCTACTGAGAACAGACGATCCGCTGGAAAAGTCTCGTGCGGCTTATGAATCTGCTACTGCCTGTCCTTCAGTTTTATAAGCCATTGGAACTAGACGTGATGCTGACATTCAGATCTGATTTTCTCTGCAGTTTATGAGCAGTTAGATCCATGATTTTTGGATCACACATATCTCTAGTGTCAACACAACAAAATGGATGTGATAAAATGAAATGAAAAACCAGCAGTGCTCTGTCAAGACCAGCCTGGTTACTGCATAATAGAAATTAGTCCTTGACAAAGACATACTTCCATAATGTCCAGAGGAGCTTGTGGCTAAGATAAAGCTTAAGTTATTTAATGGCTTTCATGCCCAGAAAGAATAAAGACATGCTCTATCCACACATCAGCAGCTGGACCTCTTGAAACCTTTGCTTAGAAAGAAAAATGAAAATGGATAACCATCTTTTTGTCACAAGATTTTCCCCTTTCCTCTCTTTTCTTGGGGCAGTGGGCAGCACTTTGCAGCTAGTAAATCTGTTTGGCAGGTAATCTGCCACCCATAGACCAGATGCTGCTTTGGCAAGGTTAGCTTTCCTGTTGCCATGGCAAAGCTCAGGCAGGCAAATGACACGGATGCCATGGCCTGTCGCCAAGGTAATCTGATGGCACAGGCCTTTGTTAATTGAAAGAGGGAAGCAGGCTGGTGCAGCCTGCTTTTCCCTGCCAATAAAAGACTGAACTTTGAGCAGGGTGCAGGACTAATTAACTGCCTCCACCAGCTGTTGGCTGTAGCATGCCAAATCTGACAAGTGGCCAGGTCCATGCATCCTTAACCCTTGCTGTCTTTTGGAGGAGAGGCATCAGTTACTGAAGTTGTTGGAACACTGTAAAATTTTCTTGTCTTTGAAATACTGAAAAAAAAATGGAGAAAAATGGTTATATTTCCCCTGAAGAACTGTGAAATTTTAATTTGGTTTGATAATGACTCCTCTGATAAACTGGTGAAGCTGTCAGGACACAGTACCAGTCAAGTCATGTATATACTATCCGGGTGCCCTAAGAGAGTAAAAAGGTGATGCACATTAGAAGTTTCAGTGCTGGCTAGTGATATGTTAAAGGGATCTGATTTGGGTGTTGGAGTGGAAACAACTCCAATTCTTATTGTGTTTACTTATAGATATCTCTAGGTCCCACTGTGCTAGGAAGAGGAGAGCAGTTTAGGTTGGAGTGACTGTGAAAGGAAGCCTTTCTGTAAGTGACTCGAATAACTCAGAGGTCCTGGGGTTTCATCAGAGGTTGCATTTCATGTCTTATCTCCCACTCCATGGCATGGCCAGGACTTTGGATAAACAAATACACATAATATAGGCATGATCAATAAAACTCGGGGACCTCACAGACGTCAGCTCACAGACATCCTTGTCCACCAGTTTTGAGTTTACATATGTCACTTATGGTGCCCAACCCAATCACCTGGAAACAAAAGAGTGAGTGAACAGGGAGAAGGGAACTTGCACCAGCTTTTATCTGCAAATTATCTCTTTCTGCTCTACAATCTTCAGAGTCGCTGGCAGCACCAGAGACAAGTCAATATGGAAGCAATCCTCACTAGTTGTGCCATGGACGAGAGTAGAGATATTAATGCCGGATATATGCAATGGCAGCAGAGAGACACGACTCAAATCTTTTTTGCTCCCAGAAACTGTTCTAAATCTCCTTGTCAGTCCCACCAAGAGTTCTTCCTGTATAAGCATCATCTCTTATTTTAAACTCTTAATTGGACACTTACATAATGAGTTGTTTACCTGATTTTAAGTGATTTGGAGACAAAGCACAAAAATGTCAATGTATACTTCTTAGAACACTTAAAATAGCTGTCTGGGAGCCCAGCTACAAGCCCAGAGGCTCATAAACACTCTCAGGGCACTCACACATGAACATTTGCAAACTGAGCTCAAAAGGATTAAGTTAAACTCTTTGTATTGCAGATGAAACTCACAACTCTGGCCTATGTAATAAAGATAAGACCAAAACTCCTTGCTGTGATGCTGACCATAAACCTAGTTTCTATGGCGGCTCTCCTGGCACCTGCTGTTTATATTTGCCATGTTGTCATTTCACTGGCTACTGCCAGACATCCTTACTGTTGCCTGCTCACCCTGCTTCATCTTGCTGTCACTCATATCAACAGGTCCAGCAATGTTCCAGTCCTTTTGCAAACAGTTCCTGGCATAGAGGATCCTACACACTCCTCACAGAAGGGCCCTCTTCTTGGGCAGACTCTTCCAGCACCATTTTTCTTTTGCTATCTATAGTCTTTATCCAGTGCAGGTTGCAATAACTTTCCATTTCCAGCATCCTGGATATAATTCTTTTCACTGTTCATTTTCAGGTGAAATAATTTCATTTATTCTACTAACAGAAGACAAGTAATCCAAACAGTTCCTTAAGTGACAGGCAAAGGATGCTGGCCCATCCAGTTAATTTCATTTGCTAAGCGGAGGGAAAGGGGCTTTGTCTCTGGACATCTGACTTGCCTGTCTTACTGCTCAGCACAACTATTAATGAGTTACCCTCCCACTGAAGGTTTCAGCCATGGGTCTTAGAGCTGTGATGGATAAAATCCTTAAACTAACAGGCTCTTTAGTCAGGGGTTAGTTTTGCCGACATGTATCTACGCAGAGAGAGAAAAAGAGAAAGGAAAAGAGTAACAGCCATAGTATTCTGTTGTTTGAAATAAGTCTGTTGCTTAAAAGGTTCTGGGCAGTGTAATTTTTACTTTTATAGGCATGGCCTGGATGTGTTTGACTTTTCAAATCCTCTCTTCAGAGATCCAAAGGGGCTTGTTTATAAAATCTGCGTCTCAGACTCCACCCTATATGAAGTTCAGAGAGCAGTTTCTACTGCTATGTATAAATTTGTCCCTGATGTTTTATCCTTGGAAGAATCTCCTTCTAATTCAAACACTTCCTTTCACAGACAAAAAGTGTGTCTTAGGCAGACTGTTTCCTATACACACACCCCCACACACATACTTACAGAGATATATATATATGTGTATATACATAGAGAGAGAGATATGCTCTGGCTGTTACGGGAGTCATTGCACAAAGTCTGAAACGTTAACTGTACCAAGCAGCAAAGGAAAATCAGTACTTCTTTTGATCAGTTCATTTCTCCTTCTAAGTAACTGCCTCTGTCCTTTCATACCTCAGGCTGCCTGCAACAATTGTCAAGTCTCACAGGCAGCGACTGAGATGTCTCCTACCTCCTGTTCCCACCAGAAGTAGGCCTGTAATTCATGCATTTATACTCCAGCACCATAGCCTCTCTTGCGCTTGTTAACTAGTTAGACGGTTGGAGTATAACAGTGAAAGAAATAGGTCTAGGACAGAACCGAGGTTGGGAAGCATTTTTATAATGGTACCTTATTTTCAAAAGCCTCCGAGTCAGTAATGGAACCTTGTGTATGGCATCTCCTCCAGCTGACCTGAAACATGCCAGACACATGCCTTGATGTGTGTTTTTCCCACACCCATTCTGTACCTCTTTAGTGGGTTTGGGTGATGCCAAGAGCCCACAGAAAAAAACTACCTGCAAAGAAAGCACTGGAGTTTATTGTGCCTATGTAAGCTTTTGACATGCTATAATAAGACTCAGAAATACAAATTTTTTACCAGCATTGTGTCTGAGCAAAATTATTATTTTTTTTTAAGTTTTATGCCATAGCAATAAAAATATGAGAGCCCTGAGAGTTTCCATTAACACCATTAGAATAACCACTTTCCCCTAGTGCGGGGATTACATTCCTATCCTTCATTTCTTCTCTTTGCTAGAATAGTTTGAGGTCCTTAATCTTCTGGCTACCTTGGCAACAATCACTGGAAGAAAAAAGTGAAAAAAATCTCAGTCCCCCCAAACTCATAAGTTCATGCAAGAATACAAACAACACATGAAAAATCACAGCATGGGGAACAATCTCCACATATTTTCTCTACAAACTACAGGGTAAATGGGACTGCCTTATCAAGTGTAGCTACCTTATACCAGAAGAAAGTGTAAAAGCCAGGGTTCTTGTGCTAGGAAAAGTTTAATTTACCAGAGAGCTACAGAATACACAGAAGTCAATGTGCAGCACTATTTTGAGGTAATTCATGACCTGTGTTGTCATTGCTTACATGAGTGATGAAGAAAAAATGAAGGCCTTTTCCAAATCCTTTGGAGCTATGATAGCACAGGATCAATTTGTACACTAGATATGGCACTTGAGGGCATGGACTTACTATGGGCTTATGAGCAGCAAAAACCAAGGAGAAGATTAGGACTTTCACTGTCTCTCTCTGCTGCACGCATGCCTTAGAGAAAGAATAATTTCTCTGCAGTTGCTCAGTGCTTGGAACAGTGCTCCTCGTCCCATAATGATCGGAAACCAAATTCAAGCCTTCAGCAACTTCTTCTATATTCCTGCTTGTAGCACATGCAAGGCCTCCCTTTCCAGAAGCATATTTACGTGTGGAAAGCATCCTGTGCTTACAAGGGTCATAAAGCACATATAACCTGTGGTCACCAGAATTTGGCCCCCACATGCAATCACTGTTACTAGGAAGGTCGTGCATGTGCTGCAGACTTTAGGAGCTTGTCAGAGGCCTGCATAGTGTTGTGAGCAGTTAATTAAAATCATGTATTTAGACACATTAGTGCTTGCTTCTGTGTGTGAGTGTGTGAGATCTGCAGGAGGGGAAGTGTTAATCTGTTAGCAGCAATTGCATCATGTGTATAGATCTTATCACAGTGTCTTCACTTTTCCTTTCAGTCTTTTACTGAGAGCTTCCAAACTTCTTATCCCTCCAAGCCTGAATCACAACATATATTTTATTCACAACATGTATTTTATTCACACAAAACAAGGTCTCGTTAAGTGAGTCTGCTGGCCCTGATCTATAGAACACTTTGTGCATTTGCAAAATTAAAAGTAGGTAAACCACATTAACATAAATGCAAAATTCTTGTCGTAATCATAATACTGTATCATTTCTTAATTTTCCTAGAAATTAATATTAATTTGAAGAAATCAAACAAGATAAAATTCCAACTTTTTTTTAAAGAATCTTTTACTTTCAGTGGTGGATATCATTTCACTGATAATATCCAGTATATCCAGTATGAGATTGCTCAGTATCTATCTCAATAGTTATGTTTGTATTTGGCTCTCGATGTGTATCTGTAGAAGAAATTGAGTGGGTAAAAAAAATGTTGTTGATGACACATATGAACCAGAAGTTAACGACAGAGGAATGTTTTAAGGAGCAGCTGTCTGTGGTAACATTTTCTTGGTTTTCAGATCTGAACATGAGACTTTTGAAATGTAATTGAATGCAGGAGATTCCAACTGAAAATTGTTATGATGACAAATCATTAATCAGTTTTGCTCTGAATCAGGTATGTTGGTCATAATACAGAAATCAGAGGAGCATTTCCTGCTATCAACCTCCAGTATCAACATTTTTCATGACTCTGGCTTCAGAGTTGTGTTAAAACTCATTATTACAGAAACGGGCCATGTATAGAAGTTCCTTTAAAATGACCATTTTTGTAAATGCAATTTTAATTAGAGTAAATGAAATAGATAGCATTGAACTAAAAAGGGTTATAATAGCCACTACGTTTTATCAATGAATGCTTAGATACTATCCAACATCTTGTTTTTAATTTTTGAGCTAATACTGGTGTTTTTATTTATTTTGAAATTTAATATTTGTTACAGATGGAAGAAGAAAACTGTTATTCTCTGGAAATACAACTGACCTGATGTTGTACAACAGTCAGGTCACACAAAGTGAAAACTTCCTTGGAAGTGATGTGTTAAGTAGTGCTCGCTTTCCAATTGAGCATGTTTTTGGCTTCTACTATTGTGGTCTCACTGTTTTACAAAGTAATTGGTTTCAAACCTGCTTAGAACAGGAAAACCTAACACACTCAGGGGTTAGCTGTTTCCTCCACTCAGTATGGTTAGAACACAAATTTGCAGAAGCTGCAGGATTGAAAAAAAGCTAGGTGATTAACATAAAAAGCTATTTAACATTTATCAATGCTTTACAGTTTTTGCTAGCTGTAATACGGTGAATGAGTACAGTGTAAGGAACAACTTAATAGATCAGAATACATGCTCAGCATTATCTAATTCATCTACACATTTAGACTCCATGACAGAGTTCAACAAAAATCAAAACAAAATACGCCTGCTAGAGGTGTTACAGGTGGCTGGAAAGTTAGGGGAAAGAATTGTCTGAACTTTTGCTGATGGAGTAGGCTGAAAATGCATCAGAAGTTCCATCCCCTTCTACTATCAATCAGCTTCAGTGTTAGGTGATGCTGACAGTGGAACTGGTGCTGGGAAGAAACGTTTCCTTAATTCCCATCCCAAACCTCAACAATTCACTGTCACCCATAGAAGAAAACACAAGCAAATTATTTTTGACAAATAAAAATTCCCTTCCCCCCCCCACAAGCCTCGCTAATTTTAGAATGAAGAAAAAAATCTTTTGTGAGAAACAGTTGTTTGGTGATGAAAGGAAAAGCTTCTAAGGACTCACTGGGTGAAAATGTCCTTTAAGGAAAAATATTACATTTGAAAAAGGGTGAGAGGAGGGAAATGGATGTTCCAAAGTTTCTGATAATTTCCTCTAAGTCTTCAACAGAAAACCACACATGAAATGTTACCATCATTAAATGGCATAATATTGTTCTACTTCAGTATGTAACTCACCAAAGCATAACCAAATACACTACTGCATGGCAAGTTGTGAGGATAAGCTGGTTTTGTGAGGTTATAAATAAGTCTAGGCTGAGAGGAGCTTATAAGAATATGGTTTTATTTACAATAACAATCTACATGATCTGGAAGAGAACTTTTTACCACAGTCACTGACATCCGTCTGCTTGGGCATAGGAGCAGTAAGAAAAAACCGAACATGAAACTGTTTTATGTGAAGCATTAAATTACTGTTAGAAAGACTTTAGAATGTTTTTACAACTGAGTCCTTATTTGGACTTTAAGGTGGAGGAAAGGCACAGGTTTGGTTGGCTGAGTGAGTAATTCTAATACTTCATCAGCTTGAGTCATTTATAGTACTTCACTTTCACTCTCCAGTCAATAGTAAAGAACACATCCACTGCTTAAAGCAAGATGGTCTTCTGGGGACAAGCAGCCTTAGCACAGATCTGCCATTCTACCAGGGTGTGATCTGTGCTTATTTTAACTCTGGGAGATGAAAAATTATCTCTCTGTGAGGCTGGATTGGTTAGTTAGTAATCCCTGTCCATGAAAACAAAAAATAGCTAGAGTCAAGGAAAATCTATAAAAGCAATGGTGTTGAAAATAGGTAATGGTTCATCTTCTGCTGGGATTAGGGCAGTTTCACTCTCTGACCATCAGCAATCAGATAAACAAAACATCATGCTGCTTTTGAAAGCAAAACCAGACTGAACTCATGTAATAGATATCTCAAGAACTCATTAGAATGTAAACATTGTAGAGATAGATAGATAGAAAAACTTCAGAAATGCCCCCAGTTGGGCTTTTGGTGACTATATTTAGATTTGCATTTAGAGTTGATACTAGGAAGAAATTCTTCATTATGAGGGTGGTGAGGCACTGGAGCAGGCTGCCCAGAGAAGCTGTGGCTTCTGACCTAAAACATTCTATGATTCAATTCTATGATTCTCTATGAGAGGTTTGAGATATGTCTTTTGTCGGAAATATTGATTATTTTGATATTTTTAACGTGTTATTTCAGAACTGTACATCACCTACCTCTCAGAAGTAGCTCTGTCTATCATGTGTATGTTTGACACAGTATAGACGTATTCCTTTGTTTGTGAAGTTGCGTGTATAAAGCAGAAAACAAGTTTCCACGTCTTTTCAGGTCACTTTCTACAGAAAGGAAACCAAACCTCTGACTTCATGAGAAAAGAAAGGAAAAATAGTATAAACTGAGAAAAATTTAACTTCCTCTTGTACCAGTAATCTTACGTGGCAGTGTGACTGACACTTATTTTTCAAAAAGACGATTATTAGTCTTCCAGGTTGCCATATTAAAAAAACAGTAACTTAAATGAGGTTTCCAGATCTGTAAGCAGAAGAACAAAAATAATCAGTGATCTTTTGAAAATAACTCAATCTGTACAATAATCCACCATCAGGGTCCTGTTTTCATAGAATGATAGAATGGTCAGGGTTGGAAGGGACCTTAAGATCATACCTAGGTCTGTAGGACTTTTCTCTAGTTTTCAGGAACACCTGAAACTTCTCTGAATTATCTTAGAACATGTGCTTGAGGTCTCAGAAAATCTTCAGCCTAAGAAGGAAACAACTCTTCCCTCCTCACCCCTGGCTACAAAGTCTTCTCCTTTCCCAGTCTGTGACCTGTTCGAGATAGATAGAGATATTGTCACCACTCTATTTCCCCAAGAAATAGGGGGAAAATCACCACTCTATCTCCCCAAGAGAAGTTACTCATCTTCTCTTTCGGTGGGAGAAAAGGTTACAAAAACACACAGGGCTAATTGACTCACCCATAAAAGGCAGAGCTCTGTGTGTGTGTGTACAGTGAAATACCATTGCACACCTCTACCGGAAAGAAAAGATTTGCTTTTAGTGAGTAAGTGATGCTGCAGGCTGCCTTGTTTGTGTGACAGCTGATCATACCCAGAAAACAGAAAAATTCCTATAGTTTTTCTCAAGCTGGTGCATCATCTAAGAAAGGAAAGGCTCTTCTGCCTCCACCATAATTTGGACCTCATTCTTTCCACTCTTCTTCCCACAAATTCAAAATTTCAGGTGATGAGTGTTTTTATAAATGGAAGGCTTGATATCATTGGAAATTTCTGAACTCACCACTGTGGTAGTAAATCAGTTGATAAAGCAAAAGGTTTAATGTAGTGGAAATACCATTAATGGAGGATAGGCTTTTAAACAAAAATGCAAAGTTATCACTGGAAGTATTTCTTTCAAGCCTTGGATTGAAAATGCTTTAGGCTGATGTGAGTTCACATGTAAGACTTTGGGCCTGGCCAGCTACCCTCAGCTTGCAATCCCAGAGGCCTTCTGAAGAGTTTCTCAATTGGACTGTGGTGGGAATCTCAGGAACCTCAAATTTATTACAGAGAGGCTTGCACCTCCCCTTGAAGATATTCAAAATGAAAACAGTTTGAAGAGCATTGATTTAGACTGTTATGAAAGAGCCCAACAGAGACTCAGACACCCTGGCTGTGTTTTGTTACCCTCAAGAAAACACTTCCTGTCAGGAGGACTGAACTGGAGCCAATAAATGACCATTCACAGCCAATAGGGAAGAAAAAAAAAGAAGGCAGGAGAAAAGTGCTGTTGGTTAGTTGGAAGACTTAAAGCAGCTTTATTGGGGCTGAGTATCTTTGTGTGAGCATTTACTTAGCCAAGGAGCAGCTCCCAGTCCTTGTTACACAATTCAGTGAGGCATAATTCCCTTAACAGAAAGCCAGGAAAACCAAAACACCAATGAATCAGAAAAGTATCTGACTGAGAACAGTGATCTCTGCAATCTGGAATTTACACTAAAGGTCCAATTGTAACTAATGTTTACAAGATGCAGGTTAGAAAAACAACACACACAAACACTCCACTTTCATTTTGTACCCCTTGCAGCCCCCACTTGCTAGATGAGAGAGGAAATGTCTGCATTAATTAGTGCAGAGACTTGAGGGCCAGTAGTCCTGGATTATTTTCCAAGCTGTGGCACTGATTTACTGTTGTCCAATCCTTGCTTATATTGAAACCATGTTTACTGAACTGGTTCAAGAGTGCTTAAGGCTACAGTAATTTAAGTACAGTTTAGCTGCATGGAGTGAGACATTACTAAAGTAGTGCACTCTGCCTACTACTACCAGTAGCACTCTTTTGCAGTAAATCATAGCAGTAGTAACCTTTAAAACCAAAACTTTTGTAATTAATTGACTCACCAGAAGGTACTCACATTTGAACAGGAGCTTCTGGGCATGAGTTTTACCCTGTGTGACCCACCTCTCTCCCCTGTTTTCTCATGTAGTGAGTCTCAAATTCAACACTTCAAAAGTGTTTTTTCTCACTTCAATTTGTTTGATATATTCTTTATTAATGTACCATGGTATTAGCTTGAATTTTCATCTTCTGAGAATTCTGTCCCTTCGGAACAAAGTGGCAATTCAAAAAAGAAATTCAAAAGCAGCTCAGGTAGCATATTTATCTGTTTTGACAAGACCAAATGATATCAGACACTTAGAAGGATCAAACTGGGGTTAATGAAATTTGCTAGTGGTACAAATATGGAATTGAATCAAAAATTTAGTGAAAGAAGAGAATATCAAAAGTTCATCCAGACACAAGATATTAATAACAATATTTTTTGCTATGAACCATGTGCCCTTCTGTTGAATCTGATACATAAAGAGGGTTCTGAGTACATCAGTTAGTTTCAGAGGACTCTGAGACAACACTGTGATTTGGCCAAATAAAAGGTAAACCAAAATTGTATTAGCTAATAAGCTGCAAGTATAGTGCTTATAGCTGATGGGTTCAGTCTCCGTCACCTCTGCCCATTCGAGTTAGAAACAAGTAAAGGATGCTACTGGAAACAGGTAAAAGATACTACTGAGACAGGGAGAATTGCACTATTTCTCCCAAAATTTCCCAGATAATGCATTGAAAAGATATGTATGCACCGAATTTAATGTTTTGCAGCTATTCAGGCTTGCTGCACATGTGCACAGAACATGATTAATACCTGAGGAGTAAGTCTGACACCTCCAGGGGTACAATGTCCAGGGGTCATGTTTCTGGGAAGTGCCGGGCCAAGTAGATGTGGACCAAGTAGATACTGAGCTAAATATGTCCTGTGGAAAGACATGTTTTTGGACCCAGCCTGATTAGAATTAGTACACAGTGGGTTTAAGTGAGGCAGAAATCCTGGATACCTGTATAAATCCAGATTTTTTATGAAATATAGGACGTGTTCACAGAAACCAATAATGAGCAGAAGTGAGAGTTTCACTTGTAAAAGGAGCCTGGAAGTTTTGGTTTGCTTAGTATATCAAAATCTATGCTGAGAAGGGATGCCATTGCTGCCTCTTAATGCAACAGGGTATATTTAATGGAGAAAATCGATTATTGAAGCTATAGAAACATGTCAGTACAAGGCTGAATGAATGAAAACTGACCATGCATGACTCAAGGCTGGAAACTGGTTGCAAATTTCTAATTGCCAGAGGAGGGAATTTCCTGGAACAATGGGAACAGTAGGACTGAAAAAAAGACTTACTGTTCTCATAGAAGTGCTTGATCTATTTGGGAGAAAGACTGCATGCCAAAGAGTGTCTATGACAGCCAAATCAATACGATCAAGATCTTGAAGTCACATAGACTGAAAGGTAAGCAGGCATTTGCGTGCAGTGGGGCTCACATCCACACGATGCAGAAGTAGTATCACATGCATTGGTTTCAGCACAGCTTCAAGGGTTTCAGCTATTTCCACAGTGGAATTCAGAACCACAGCATCTCTTCAATACACCTTTTCAAGCCTATAATGTCAATCACTCAAAGAGATATGTCAACTTCAATCAGCAACAGGTTGAGTTTCTTAAATCTGAGTTCAAGTGGTCAGTCTGTAGAGTTTTGACTGATTCGCATTAAGAATCTGACAGTGCAATACCAGTTCAACTTATTTTTCTTTTATTTATTTTTTGTAATCCTTTTTAACTAGACTTACAGGCAAAGAAATTTAAAAACAAGGTTGTGATTTCCACCTTTTTATCAGCGGTATCGTAGATATACCAACTCAGCAAAAAATTGAAGGCAGAGCTAGCATACAGAACAAACAGAAAAACCCAGACATTCATGATGCTTTGCCTGCTGTAAACAAATGTAAAATGTGATTTCAGACGTGTGACCTATCCATTAATCTTTCCCTAAACTTCTTCCTATACACAGTATTTCTTTTTATTTCACTGAGCTGTACTTCCGTAACCAAGCTCAGGGGCTGTGTAGTTTAGAAATACTTTGTCCCAAAGTATAAAGGCAAAAACTCTCCTCCATAGCTCCTTTGCTGATTTTTTCCAGAGGACTTTTTTTTCCTGTATTTTAGAAAAAATGACCTAGCAATGTATACATTGGTATGGGAACATCCAGTTACACAGAACATGAATCTTGGAGGGTCTTGACAATCCAACAGAAAGAAGTATTTTTCTATTGAATGTTATTCAGTCAAAACTAGAATATTTCCCCTGGCTTAATCACAACAGCACCTTCTCCTGTTACTTTGGATTTACTCCTGTTCTTAGTTTTGCAAGATACAAAGTGCAAATCCTTGTTGATAAATAGTTACTGAAATGTCTATCAATAATGTTACAGCCTGTGACTATATCATCTTTTGATAGAGGACTCTGCTCTTTAACCCCTTTTTCTTTAACCTTTTCCCCACATGTTCAGCATAAAAAACTGAAGCCATTGTCATGAAAAGTACCAAGCTAGCTCTTCACCTGTGTCTTTGTAGCCAGATCTGAGAACAGCTGAAAAAATCTAGGACTTTAGAACTATTATCCACATTTCATTTGCTGCTTCATTCCACAAAAATCCTGTAATTGACATTAGAGTTATTAATATTAAAAATTTTAGCTAGAACTAACAGTGGGAAAATAAGTCACTAAAAAATAGGTGAAAAAGATCTGCCATACGTATTCTTTGACTGTCCTAGTGGCTGGGCCACAAAAGTCTTTGCTGATAATAAAATCTGAAAAGAAGCAGTCATTTTCTATACTAATGTAAGACTGAGCTGCAGATAGCTAAGCCTGTGGAAAGATTACAGCTGACTTATACGTACTATGGATGAGGCTCTCTATCCTTTCTATTACCAGCTGCAGACATCACTGACAAACAGCACTTTCCTCCTTTAAAAATCTCTTCTTGAGAGCAATTTTGTGAGAAAAAATCAAGTGTGTAAGAGGATAATCTTAAAGTTAGTTTGATCTTATCTATGTACAGTGTTGTAGAATAAATACTTAAAGCCATGCAAGAAATGTCACACAAACTTACCAAAGACAGACTGAGGCAGAATAACCCCGTATCCTTTAATAAGAAATGAATTTTAGATGAAGAAACTGTAGTAAATTAAATCTATTTGGCTTTCAGCATCGTATGCTGTCACATGAGAATCCATAGATTAAACTCGAAAAGATGTAAATTAATAAACTAATCATAAATCCAATAAGGAGCTAGTTAAAGAGAATAAACCTATGGATTGTGCTAAATGGGAAGAGAGTTCCTCTAGAAAAAGCTTTAAAATGCATCTTACTTAGTATTTTTATTAGACACTTTGGCAAAAATCTAATAATAGGATACTAATAAAACTTGCTGATGACAAAAAGTCGGGAACATCATCAGCACAGAGAAGAATGGAAACATTGCAGAGGTTGAAGAGAAAAACCAGGGAGACTATAAGAAACAATGGACTGTTTTAGTACAACATGGAAAATCAGTTAGAAATGACAGAGACAAAAACTAATCTGGCCTTGAACAGTTGCAGGTTAGTAACAATAATGTTTCCACTATTCACAGTAATAAGGTTCTTGAACAGCTTTCCAAAACAAGTACAAAATAATCAAATCAGATTGAGGATCAAGTTTGTTTGGTTTATGAAGCAGATTATATGAGTTCTTATTGCCTGCAGTTACAGAAAACTGATTAGTGCTGTAGAACCTGTTATTTCTACTTTTATTCTCCTTTTATTTTGCAAAATTTTGCATGCATTTTTCCCTTGTCCTGTCCAACAACTCAGTACTTTCTTAAATACATGACAAACTCTTGCAAGACAGTGAAAGGTGTAGAAAAGGACTACAGGAAATCACTATTAAAACACACAGAATAATTTTCCTCATTTTCTAGTCTTGCCTGATTTGAAACACCAGAGTGGTACTCTGGGGCTGTTTCCATTGCAACACATGAGGTGATCGCATTTAAATTTGTACCTTGGAGAAGACCCAGCAAAGGCACTCTAATGGAAAGTCCTGCAATCACGATACCACTGAGACTTTACTAACAAGCACCATTACATCACTGCTCTCTTAAAGAAGGACAGTTCATCCTTTTTTTGTAGACAGCTGTGGGGGTGAGGAGATTGAAGAAATACTAACAGATCTGTCTTGTTGACTGACTGGTTTTCAGAAGCCATAGACATGTAGGTGGAGATCCATACAATATCACTCTTTCTTAAAACGCCAGATATTTTAGCACCAGTAGATAACTATTTCAAACTGTGGGAGCCATTCAGGAGAAGGGTTTGCATTGAAAAAAATTGAGAAACAAGAAGAAAACAAAGTGAGTAAGTGGCTGTTTGTTACTTTCTAGTAGAAAAGTAACTCAAACTACATATTTTGGTTCTATAATTAGGAAAAAGAGCAAAATCAACCTCAGAAATTTCTGCTTTAATTTTAGGATTAATAGATTTCCTTTCTTTCTCTCACTCCTGTTTTAATTCTTGGAACATTTAAAACGTTTATTTGTTTGTTTGTTTTTCAAGAAAAAAAATCACAACTTTCTTGCCTATGTCTAGGCCTGCTCTAATTATTTAGATTTTCTAGAACAGCAATACTGTGTTCACACAGAGTCTTTTGAGATTAAACCTGGATCTGAAGAGATTCTAATTGGCACATGAATGTCTGCCTGAGTATTCAGAGAATGATATAACGTAAAATGGAACCATCTCCCTGTTTTACATTGAGCATTAACAGTGAAGTCTCATAATCTCAGTGCATATAACAACAAGATTAACTATTTCACTCTTGATCAGAGTGTGGAAAGATAAAGTAAAAATATCTATAATGATTAGCACTTTTTGCTGTGACTGGTACCTTTTCTCTACCAAGGAAGAAGCAAGCTTAGTGGGGCATCTGAGGCCATCCAGAAGGAACTGTTTCATCATACATGAAGCATCTTCCCAAACTGTGGTGTATGACACCTTTCACTTGCTCAGGGTGAGACAGGATGGTTTGCTGGAGGTTTGCCTACAAACCACAGGTATTATGCATGGAAAAATACCATATCCATTTTAACTCTCCAAGTGTTACAGAATCATAGAATAATTTGGGTTGGAAGGTACCTTTAAAGGTCACCTAGTCCAACTCCCACTGCAATGAGCAGGGACAAGAGAAAGAAACAGCATAAAATTTGAATTGAGCTGAAGAAAACAAGTATAACTCTGTGTTTGGATTGATTGATTTCCTGCATACATTTTGGTAGATCTGAATTTTCAAGAGCAGATGTATAAAGGTCTGACACTGAGTGTTATCATGAGCAGAGCAAACCGTCTCTGACTACACAGGTGATTGTATGACAGTCACAAGGATGAATAGGGTATTAAGACGTAATACGCCATCTCTACTGAAGAGAGAAGAGAAAAGGTTCAAGTAGGGCACAAACAGGACCTGGGAGGTGGGAAGACATTAAAAATATATACCAAAACCAGAAAAATCCTCCCTTCTGTATGTTTATATCCAGCCTTCTGCATCTGACATAAGGCCTTTCTTGAGGCCTTTCAACACTAAATAATAAAAAATATCATCAACAATGAATGATTTCAAGAGCAGAAAACATTGCAAGAAGTATGACAAAGTATTAGGACTTTTGGAAAAGGAGAATAGCTTTAGCAGCCAGCAGACTTTAAACATTCACATGTGGTCATATATTTCAATAATCTTAGGACATCTTTCAGTCTTCATGTCTGAAGTAGGGTCTTAATTTGGCCATATTTCTAAATCCAATCTGAGGACAACATTTCTAAGAATGATTATTTACTTCATACTAAGAAATAAAGTGGAATCCAAGAGTTTTCTAGTTTTAGGGTACTGACTGGGCTGAGAGCTGGTTTTGACTTTCTCTGGAGTTTTGCTTAAAACCAGATAACAAAGAGGATTCTGGTTGAAAGTCCACTATTACCAGGTGTTGTATGTCTGGAAATATTTCAAGAAAAACATCTGGAATTTCATCTTCAAGGGCAACAAAGCACTAGAAGCTGCACTGAGCTGTCCAAAATCACATAGCCTCTCAGAGTAAAACCCGGAAGAGAACCCAGCCCTCCTAAGCATATTGGACTTACTGATATTTGCCAGTCATTACATTGTTTTGCATTCATTCTTACCAATCAGTTAGTCACCCAGTCAGCCAAAAATCTTCCTAGAAAAAAATGACTGAAGCCAAAAGAAAAGCAGATTTTGGCTCAAAACCATTTCAGTCAATAAACAGACATAAGTAACTTTTGGTTTAAAGTGCATCAGTAGCTAAAGATCTGATTTATTACTTAAAGATCAAGATACTGCTGTCTTGCTAAACATAAACACTGGCCATTTTTTCCCAATTACTTTTATTGGCTTCTTATTTAGATTGCTACATCTGTAAGGTATCATACATAGTAAATCCCTTTTGCTGTTGCCCTTCTCTGATCTCTGTACAGCTGTCTGTGTAGCACAAGAGAGTTCTTTGGGCAGGGACCAGTCTATCATACTGTGGATGCTCTTGCAAAAAATGAACAATAATCTTTAAAGTGTTTCCTGTATCTATAGAAACTTCTATTTTTTAAAATATTTTTAGAACAGTATTTTTAAAGCTGTCTAAACAGATTATATACCCAACTCAGATTGCAATTATTGGAATCTGTGCTTTAAAATTTGATGCTTTTGAACATTTCAGGTGGATTATTTATCTTATAATATAAATTTCCTTTCCATGTGACAATGTTTGTCTTAAATTATCTCACTCCTGTTGTGTCATGATCAGGTTTTCTAGTTCTCGTAATGTTTGAATAGCTTTGCAAGTGACTTCCACAAGACATCTCTGTACTGGTTTTTAATATCCTAGATTAAAAAGACGACAGAAGATGCTATGGGAGAGGTGATATAAATGTAAGGGTTACTGCTCCACTCATCCCTTATTTAATGGAATTTGTGTTTTTAAACCCACTTGGTAGGACTAGGATGCAGGGCAGAGACTCAGAAACAGTTTTATCCAGTTTTATCCACTTGGCTTTTATGTCAAATCCCAAAGCTTGCATATCTGCAGGAAACTTTTTTTGATCAATAAATAACAAATCACAAGGTATTTTATTCTCTTTGCAGTGAAATAACCAGCCTCATTCTGTCCTGCAGGGACACCCACACTATCAAATTTACTGCACTCTTTTTTTTTTTTTTAAAATATTTGTCCTTGATAGCAGTTGCTCCAGTTCCATTTAAGGGAATTTGACCTACAAAACTAGCCTCAGAATTTAAATATTTACTGTGGAACTTAGAGTTACTGGCGGGCTCTGAATACTCGATTCCCATTGACACTGAAGAGCATCCTGGAGAAATCCCTGAGCTTCTTTTACACGAAGATGTCTATTTTAAATTGCATTGAAAATTTAGAAAAACATCACATTTTTATTAATATCTTCCAGTTGTTAAAAAGCTAAAGAAGCTATATAGCCCCAAGCCACAAGTAGTTTTGGTTTTGTTTTTCTTTCTCTTTAAATGGAAGTTTGTTATACAAAACAACTTGCCTAAAATTATAATGTATGCCCTTGAAAATCAAGAAATTCTCACTTTATGAGCTTAAGTACCTCTGGAAATCTCATCTTTAACCCTGCCTTAGCAGATAGTGAGGGAATAATGGTCTACTATGTATATGCAATATTTTTCTAATGCTTAATAAGAAATGAACAAGTGCATTGTTGTAATGTGATTATATTTAGTATTGATGGAACCTAAATGTAAGCCTTGCTTAGGAAACAAACATAAGTTTTGGAAAAAAATATTTCTTTTAAATTCTCTAGTAGTTTGGGTTTGTAACAGCTAGTCTCTGTGCCACTGTGCTTTAATGTCAGGTGTCACAGAGACAGATTCTGGGTCAAAAATAGGTTTTCAAAACAAAGTAAGGCAAGATATTACCTCTGGTAAAGAACACTACCCTGCTCAGATCCCACAGCTGTGAATCACACAGCTCAGTGGTAGGACTGAGTTTCTAAAAACTCTCTCACTGCCTGTGCTGAGCTCTTCTTTCTTCCTTTTCTCCCCCCACCCCCTGAGAGGAATGATTAACTTCTACTGATTGCTAATAAAGCTACAGTAGAAAGGAGGGAATACTGAGCCTGTCAGAATCATGTGATGGGGAATGAAGTCTATTATTACAGCCACAGTAAGATGAGGTAGAGGCAGTGCACACCTCAGGCTTCTCCTCTGGCATGGTGCAGCAGATAGGGATGCATACGACCAAGGTCCATTATCAGCTGCTGTGGGATCTGAGGTCACATGTACACTGCCTACTGCATTTTTGTCAAAGACGTACTTTTTACAATATATTAGCTGGTTTTCTTTTACTGAATAACTTAGTGATTGCTCCCATTGAGCAGCACCTCAGTAATGTGCAGAGAGGACAGGAACCTCTGGCTGGAGACGGTGGCAAGCCGCTGAAGCAGATAGGAGGAGAACAACCACTCCAGCCAGTGCTGGACATATGCTGGCAAATGATAAAGATTTTAGTAATTGATTAGCAAGTTAGCTGGTGAGAGAAGCAAGATGTGTTTTGCTTATGCTAGAAAACAGGTGACCATCAGTGTTTTTCTGCACACAGTTTCTCAGTTGTGAATTCAGTCTGACATATGGAGTTTAGTCCTAGCTCCAAACAAGACTGGAAACCAGTTTAAAAACTGGTTTCTTTATTAATTTTATTTTCTTACCCAAATCACATAAACACTTGTGTTTGTTTGAAAATCAGAGACCTTCGTTTTCCTTGTGCTGTCTCCTTCCAGCATCACATTGGTGACCTGATTTTCAGAGAAACAGCTCTCAAAGTCCACAGGAGGTACTCAGCATGTCTGAAAATCAAGCCATAAATAGACGTGAATCTCTCTTTCTTTTTTTCCTCAAGGAACTGAACTGCCAAGTCTCAGTAAACAGCCAAAGAAACCCAGCTTGTTCACAAATGCTAATTTAAAGCTGTGTGTGTTTGCATAGCCTGGATTGGACTGAATAATTCTGAGTCACAATAAAAGGGAAATTTATTTTTCTAAAAAGAATCTTTAAAATCTTGGAGGTTTTGGAGGGAAAAAAAGGGCTACCAGAGATATCTGCATCTGTGGGATTTCTGAGTAAGCCTGGAGCGGAAGTAAAGAGGAAATCCCCCACACCGCTTAATGAAATGCTGTTGTGGGATAATCACTGCCAAAGAAACTCATCAGTTCAGACTTTGAGCATCTTTGTCTGTTAAAGAGTTTGAACTGAGCAAGAGAAACAGGCATTTCCTGCGGTGGGGGTCTTTTTTCCCCATTTAAGATCACGGTGGCTATTATCCTGTAGGAAATAGTATCATTTATACAGGGAAGATCAGAAGGGAGATCTGGATTTTGTTACATCTCCTTTCCCATTTAGGAAATGGATTGACTTTCTGTTTGTTTGGAAGATCTTGAGAACAAGGAACAATTTCCTAGCACAAAAGAAATTAATAGTCACACCATCATGTTCTTCCCATGTCTCTTCTTAAATCTTTATTTTCTCAGATCAAAACACTGTCATGTGCAAAGCAGCAATGGAAAAACTGCTATGGATGGGAGAAAATTCCCATCTTAAATTCCCTCCAAATGCATAGGAGGAAGAAAATGAAGCCATTTGTTCTCAGAGTAAAGGAACTTTATAATTCTTCCAAAGAGAAAGCATTGCTAAGCTGACAGCAAGACACTGGTATATCTCCAAGATATTCTAACTCCAGCAAACTAGATCCCTAAACTTATTTATCTGAAATGGCAGCATTCAGACATATTCCAGATCAAGCTAGCTGTACTCTACTTTTGTTTACAAAATGATTTGTAAACTGTCCCAGATACTACCTGAACCATTACAAAGTTAATTTTATCAATTCCTCTGCTGCACAGCAATAAGAATAGATCTATCAATCACAAAGGATAAGGAAAAATAAAGAGATGATTCTATGATTATCATAGAATCATAGAATCATAGAATAGTAAGGGTTGGAAAGGACCTTAAGATCATCTAGTTCCAACCCCCCTGCCATGGGCAGGGACACCTCACACTAAACCATGTGGCCCAAGGCTCTGTCCAACCTGTCCTTGAACACTACCAGGGATGGAGCATCCACAGCTTCCCTGGCAACCCATTCCAGTGCTTCACGACCCTCACAGTAAAGAACTTCTTCCTTATATCTAATCTAAACTTCCCCGTTTAAGTTTGAAACCATTACCCCTTGTCCTACCACTACAGTCCCTAAGGAAGAGTCCCTCCCCAGCACCCCTATAGACTCCCTTCAGATACTGGAAGGCTGCTATGACGTCTCCAGGCAGCCTTCTCTTCTCCAGGCTAAACAGCCCCAACTCTCTCAGCTTGTCTTCATACGGGAGGTGCTCCAGCTCTCTTCTATGGTTCTATTCTGTGAAATTCCCCAATGCAAGAAGAGGGAGTAGGAAACCCAAGGAGATTAACAGAATCTAGACCAAGATTCCCCGAGGCAGGAAGCTTCAGAGCTGACAGTGAAATTACAGTGCAAGTATGTCCAGGCACTGCAGATAGCTGGACCATCAAATGCCTTTGCTTGCCTCTTCTTCAGAGATGCTGGCAACAGCCTGCTTCTTTTTCAGGGAAAGTAGATGAAAGTTTTGTTCTTTTATGTTGTATTTTAGCTTAGCTGTGGAGAAGGGCTAGACTGGGGAAATTTCAGTTTGTTAACCAAAATCTAATATATGGTCAGGCAAAAGCGATTCTACATGATGATTTATCCTAGTGAACTTTTTAAAGGAAACCCCTTTCAGCTTATTTAAAAAATATTCTTGCATAGAAGGGGAAATGAAGATTCTGAACCCACAGACCACATGGAGATGCTGCTGCTCTTAGAAAGTCAAATAAAACAAAACAACAGATCTTGTTTAATTCCCTGTTCAGCTACTTCTTGTAGCTGAGGGCACTCTGAGTGACAGTGACAAAGGAATCCTGGTTACAAGGGATGAAGATGTTCTATCTGAAGATTGAACCATTTCTGACTAAGAGCAAGTCACAGACTTATCTGACAGTGTCTGTATTTCTGTAAAGAGCAAAGAAGATACATGCTATTTAATTATTTAGATTCTTCATATGACTAAAAAATCGGTATTATTGTTACATTTTTATTGCCATGTCACTTAGGGACACAAGCTGTGAAGTAAGATCTTACTGCACTGTATGCTGTGGAAACAGAACAAAACAGTCTCTGTCACTCAGTGAAGATTGTCCTTGAAATTATAGTCACAGTGTCATTTCAATTGTTCTAATTACTAAAAAGTGAAGGGATTTTCTATTGATTTCCTTAGAAAACTTTCACAGTCTAATAAAGCATGCGAGTGAGTGCTACCTTCTCCATTTTCTTTTTTAAAGGCTTCTTAAAATACGTTAATAGCAAGAGGAGATCCAAGGAAAACATGAACAAACACCTCAAAAAAGCTGATTATCCTGCTGTATTCAGTATTGGTGCGGCTTCACCTTGAATACTGTGCGCAGTTTAGGAAGGGTGTTAAAATCCAGAGAATGGTAACAAAGCTGGTGGAAGGGTTAGAAGGCATGTCCTCTGAGGAGGGGCTAAGGACTCTGGGCTTGGCTAGTTTGTAGACTGAGCGGTGACCTCATTGCTTTCTACAGCTTCCCCAGGAAGAAAGTGTAAGGGGAGATGATGAGCTCTTCTGGTATCCAGTGGTAGGATGCATGGGAATGGTTCAAAGCTGCAGCATGGGGGGTTTGGACTGGACATTAGGAAGCATTTCTTTACTGAGAGGGTGGTCAAACACTGGCAGAGGCTTCCTAGAGAGGTGGTCGCAGCCCCAGAGGGGCACTCGGGACTCACAGGACTCCCTTACTATGAAGTAAGGCAGAACGAAGGGAAGATGATGTTAAAGAGAAAAATGCAGACACGAATACGTACTTGATTGACTGTCTCAAATTGCTAATTGTGTTATTACACAGCATCATGTCATTATTCCACACCATATATCAGATATGTTAAAGACCACACTGAGTCTACTCTGGCATTCATAAAGCTGATATGTTGTGAAGAGCCAGTATGATATACAGTTACACATTAATGTCTTTCAGGCACTACTGTTAGCAAAAAATGGTTAATATTCTTCAAAACTGTAAAATATTCACCTTGAGTTGACTGAAAGTCAAACACGAAACTAAACTTCTATTCTCTAAACAAGCTACAATGATATTATAATCAGATTGGTATCCTACAGATAAACTGTGGGGTTTTTTTTTCTAAATCAATCAAATCCTTTGATCGATTTGTGAACTCAAAATTGTTTCGTGAGCTTTTGTTTGTGAGAGAAAAGGAGGAACATTTAAAAAGGAATGAAGTTTCTGATCTACCCAGGAAACTACCATACAAAATAAAATTAAAAGATTTTCTATAATTTTGTCTCTCAAAAAGACTATTATCCCACTGACTCAAAAGTGAGTTGTATATTAAACAAATTATGCTTGTGCCCTGTAGTTTAAACTTCCAAAATTCTCTTGTTCTCATTTAGTTGTAATTAAACCATCAGTAGGTCTTAGGTTATGTATCTGCAATGTCGACCATTGTGATAATTCTGAAGACCTGTGTATGCTGGTAATTTGTTTCCAAGGACTACTGCACATACCTTTTGAATAAGAGAAAACAACTGAAGATTGAAAAGTGAGCACTGTTCCTTTCAAAACAAAGGGGAGAAAACTGCAGTCCATACAATCTAATCCAATCATCCCGTGGATGAAGGAGTGGAACTAAACACTCAAGCCACAAAGTACAATTTTTCAATTACGGGTTATTTTAAATGTGACCTACTTAGCAATCAGATGGAGCTTTAGAAACTCAGAAAATCAATTGTTAGTAAGTCAGGGAAGAAATAAGAAGAATGCCTCTCAATTTTAAGACACATTGATAGGTCTTTGTCATTATCTCATCTTCGTACAGAAAGAACAGATACGATGCTACAGAAGCAATTTCTGTTATGATGAAAGACAGTGATGACAGAGACTGGTTTGACAAAGAACACAGAGAAACTATTTAGAGAAAGAATGCAATTCCAACCAGGAATTTCTTGTACAGAGAAATCTTGGGTCCAAATAAATCTTTGTAGAGTCACTGTAAGAGAAATTAATAGTGAACAAATTCAGAACAAAGATAGTGGACACTTTTGAATAGTACAGGTGCTGAACTAATGGAGTACCTTAACAAGGAAGCAATGATTTCTTCTCAGCTCAAAGTTTTCAAATAAAACCACGCTTCCTTTCTGAAAGACTTACGTTTATCAAGAAAGATGTAAAGGAAACTAAATACTACAAGGAAATCAGATTACTAGATCAATAGTCCAGACTCCTGATAGGCTCATAAGAAGTCAGTGGCCAGATTTTTAGTAACATTATGTGGGGAAAAAATTTAGCCTGTTTGTGTTATTAGATTTAAAACCAGGTATCAGTTAAATGTTCAACACAAAGAACAGACAAAAAGAGTTTCTCCAGGCATGAACCTCTTTAATACACACCTTTTATAATCTTTCTCCCCAAAGAATACTCTTTGATCTCACTTGAGGCCTTGTAGAAATCTCGTGCTGTGGACAATTTCTTTGCTAGAATGAATGCATGAAAGCCCCACTGAGGATCTAGTGTACTATATAGAAAGCCATGAACATACATACAGCTTGAAAAATCACACATGAAATTTTAATTGGTTTATCATTATCACACACACATAGCAGAGGTACAGTGTGCTCTGATAACCGGGTTTGAATTTGCAATAGCACCATGCAAACTTTTCCTGTGTAAGTAGCACTAAATAGCACAGAAAAAAGGCATAAGAACAGATAAAATCTTGGTTCTTTGAGGTATCAAGTAAGTCTTGGTTTCACTTGCATTTTAAAACGTTTTCAGTTCTTTTGACATCAAACCCCAAAGCAAGAGACCAGTGTACTAATTTGCTGGAATCCATGTGTTTTTAATTTGTAAATGTAACCAGACCTTTCTTTAAAAGTCCTGCAAACTACTACAAGACACTAGGATCAACACTGACCTGCATGGGGTCTTTCGGAGATAGCATGTAAATAGCCAATGCTTACACATGTAAACACTCAGAATAAAGGGTGTGAACCAACAGGGGTTGGTTGGTTATTTAATTGCGTTGTTGAAATGAACAATTTAAAGTTAAAAAAAATGTTAAGTCTTCATTTATTTTTTCTGGGGGAGAGGATATATTAGATTTAAGCATATATCAATACTGGGTAAAAAAACATGTAGTTTTTATTAATCTGCACAGTTGTTCTTAGTTCTTGCTATTCTAATATTCCAATTAATAGTTCCTGTGTAGCCACCAAACATCCTGCAAAGGAGGGGCCTTGAACCCCTTCCCTCTATGCCAATCACATTTTGGTGTCCAGTTTTGACATAATGGGAATTGAATATACGTTGTTTATATTACTTAAAATTACCCCCAATCTTTTTTTTATAACCTTTCTTTACCATAGTTATGGTTCTGGGTGCTATGCAGCTCACAGCAGAATATTACATAATTACTCACTTGACCTGGAAGCTGGAAGGTTGAAGAGACAAAGTTTATTTGCCCTATACTCAATTTCTTCAAGAGTTATCCTTGCGTGGACAGTGCTAACAGGAGGCCACTGGGCTAGATGGGCACTTGATATGACCTAGAGCAGACGTCTTTCTGTTTCTTAGTAAACCCAAGAGCTGAACTACATGTGATCCTGCAAAGAGCTGTGAACCAAATAATTTCACATTTGAGGGGAGAGCGGTGTGAGATGCAAAATTTTGGGTATGTCAGGGTCATTCTTCGCAAAGGTATGTGACCAGAATAAGTCACACAGATGGAGAGAACGTAAAACACAGTGATTTAGAAACTCCTGTGGTCATGAAAGACCACCATTGTATTTGTGCATGACCTACAAGCTCCAGAGGCCATGTGTGAAACAGAATACGCAAGATGTTACTTTAAAAAGCAGCACATACAGGTTTGGCAGAGCCTGCTGAATGCTAGAGTACGCGCCCTCTTGTTGATAATTCGTAGTACAATTTTTCAAAGAAAGCAGGAAATGGAGGCTTATTGCAAAAAAAAAAAAAAAAAAAAGAAAGAAAAAGTTGACTCTTGCTTGAAAGCACTCTCTCTATATAAAGTTCCAGAAAACCTTAACTGAACTGCTTACTTTAATCATATTTGTTGTTAATTTAATTATAAAGTAGCTTCTCTTGAAAGAAAGAGAAGCATGGGAATAAATACAAGGCTGGAAGACAAAATATTTGTGCTCTCATTCTAACTCTAACTGTAAGACTAGTTGTATGATGATGCTGAGGAAGTAATTTAAGAACCTCTATTTCTCTCCCTGTAAACTGGGGATAAAAATATTTTCCTCTTCTACTCACAGTGGTGTTTTGAGGCTTCAGGACATCCTTAGAAAAACTTTACTGGTACAAGTGGAATTCCATGGGAAGAAATTTTTCAAGGGTGGAGCAGAAGCATTAAGAAAATTCAGTGTGTAGTTGGTCACATCTGTGATGGAAACCAGGAACCATGGAAAACAGGTCCTGCACTTCAGTGCTTGGGAGAACAGGGACAAACTGCTAAACAGTAACAGCAAAATATATGGCAAGTGCAACACTTCCTCCCTTCTGAATGAACTGGTCTTTCAGTGTCCAACCTGGGAACATAACGGACCAAAAGACAGTTGTGGTGTCATCATATTCAAACTCTAGTAAACAGTGACATGACATCCTATTGCTGTTTCTTCCAAGAGACGTTTTAAAGGTGTGGAGACAGCTACTTTACATCTATGCAGACATTTAGCTCTGGGTTAAGCTAATCAGACTCTGTTGACTTGGACAGAACTATACTTATTTATACCAGAATATTTGGCTCTCATTAGAGCCTTCTTTTATTTTTTCACTCTGGTACTGCCAGTGAAAATCAAAACCAAACACAACTCGGCTAAAATGGATCACAAGTCTTTGTGCAGAGACATGAGCTTGGCCCTCGGCAGTGTGTTCCCATTGTGTCCAATTCCACCACAGCATTCTAACGCCTGCTGCACCCAGTCTACAGACTTCACTGACACTGTGACATCTTTCCTGCAGGACATAACAATTAGCTGTTTTAAGGGGTCCTCATCCTATCATTTACTGTTACTGGGACACACTGACGAGTATTTGAAGATGAGAGATATGTCAGAATATACTTTGAAGATGTTAAATTCTGTTAATTTTGGCTTAGCACCTTAAACAAGGGTGAACTGATCTGTAAGGCTAGAGCTGGGAGGCACCTTTCTTTCCCACCTATTCTTGAGCACTGTGGGAATGGAGCATTGCTGCAGGAACACTCATACAGGTTGCTGTTACAGTGGTCCTACAGCTTGTTATAGAGATTTTTGAACACCTCACTGAGACTTCTAGAAACATATTGCTCAGCCTTTACTAGCTGTACTGTTGCTGGACATCAGGAGTTGGTACAGGTGTTAGTTTAAAGGGCTAAGAACAGAAGTCTCTGGTATACAAGAAACACAAAGGGTGGAGCCCAAGTTTCACCTGTGGATGGTAATAAATCATAGCATAGATTAGGACTGCCTTTTTCACTCCTTTCCACTGTACCATACTGACCACTAGAGTTTGCTGTATTAACATTTGAGTGAACAAATCCAAACGCTCTGAACCAGCCCCACAAAACGATTTCCAAAGAAAGCATGAATTCCCTTACCACAAACAGTAGAAATGACAATGCCATTCTCCAGCTGTTGAGAGGAACTCAACTTGAAGTGTACAAGAAGCTGCAGGAAATGTATGATTAAGTAATTGGCACTATTTTCCCTCCATTGGTACAGTGCCAATGTTCCAGCAATGTGCAATGGGGCACTGTGCTATTTTCAGATTAAGTGAAAAATCAAGGTCCTGAGTGCTGATCATTTTAGCTAATTAAAGATCCCTTGGCATTTATCTGCAGAAGAAGGGATATTAGCTTTGATGAGCTGGCAAAAATCCAGCTAATAGTAGAAAATGCTGTAGACCAGGTTCTCCCTGAAGTTCTAGGAGGTGAGTGTCCCTTTTCTTCTTTCACTCAACAGAGTAACAGTGAAGTGCGTTGTACAATGGTGCCACTTTTCACTTGGTAGGTGGTGACCAATGCAGCCACACCTCCCTCTGTGTAGTTTGTAAAGCACTTATTATGCACTAGGATGGAAAATTAAACATGATGGCAAGAATTCATTTAGGTTTTCAGATCCAATGTGGGCACTGATTTTGTCAACTGATCAATTTCTGGATGAATCTCCAGCGTAGTTTCAATGTTCTCACATTTAAGACTTCTTAGTGAGATACCTTCTGTCAGATTCCTTCTGACAGAGGTACGGGACAGTTTGTTCTCATCTCCACTCATGTCCTTGGTTCAGCTGGTCCCATTCCCAGTTATGGCATTGCAGAGCGAACATTGACAGAAGAGACAATCTTTTCTAATTTTCCATGACTACTGGGACCATAGTCCCTGGGAGCAAGACACAAGGAAGACCAGTTTTAAAGAATTATTATTCCAGCTTGCAGCTCTGGTAATGAGTGTCCTCATTCGCTGTTGGGGTGGGGCATGTTCTGTCAAGATGGGGAGCTGATCCCCCTGATCTTTAACAATGTCTCAGCTTGTGGAAAGCAATTCTTTTCAGACACACATGGTTTGGCCACGTTTTTACAGAGACAGCAAAAGACTCTACATACCAGGTCCACCCTTTGCCAAATTTCAATCCCTGCTTCAAAGTCTGTGTTGGCCAAAGCCTCTCATCAAAATGGCTTCCCAGCAAAACACTGCTAGGATGAACAAAAAGTGTTACCCCCATCCTCATACCCCACAAAACTTCTCTGTGTCACAGTTGCAAAGAATCCAAAAGGAAAGAAAACCAAAAAACCAAACCCACAAAGAAACTGGAACAGATGAAACAATTTCAGTCCAAGTAGCTACACTTCAGCAAAGTGAAAAGCAAGTGAAAAGGGGGCCATAGAAGTACATCAAGCCAACTTAGCTTCTATTAGTTACTTGAAATAGTAATAATATTTAGCAGGGTTACGATACACGAAAGAAAAATGGACCCTGAGATAGCTGTCACATGCAATCACAATGTCCCTTCTTTTAACATCCCTTCTATCTGTTTCTGTTACTCACTACTTTTGTCCCTATTGAGGTCATAACTCAGTTCACTCATGGTGAGGTAAACACAGTTTAATAGGACTACTTGCAATAAGCGGGTTACAAAGTGGCATTTACTGGATCCCAGCCAGGAGTAGAATTCCAAATACTCCTATGTTCAGTTTCCAAGCCTGAGATCTCAAGTCAAAGGTCTCCTGCATACTCTAGATTTTCATAGAAAATCAGCTTTGTAAGTGTCTAATTATTTTTGGGGTAGAGCTTATGTCATCTAGCAATAGCGTTTTGACATTGTGACTTTCTATCTAGTTATCTGTGCAGAGCCATGCACTTAGAGCATTCATGAACAATAAAATCACAGTCATTGTTTTTCCTGAACTGAGCCCCAGCCCAACAGATGCAGTTGTAAAGAAATTAGTAGAACTAGAAACAAACACTTTAGGAATTGCCAAAGAAGCTAAAAATAAGAATGCATGACATGCTGCAGAAGTAAAATACTCTGCCTCAAAACTTGAACAATAATGATCAGAAGCAGCCTGAGAATTTGAGGGCAAGCCAGAAAAAAAACAGTTTTTCAGCACTCACAGTTCAACATACCCAACTGCTCTCTACTATGGTCCTTTTGAAATACACAGGGCTGGCTGGAGAGCTACAGGAAGGATTAACTAGGTGGTATGTTGGGAAAAGTGAGGAAATGAGCAAACGCATTTCTCAAAGCTGTTCAGGTGATTGGGAGGATGCAGGGGATGCTCTATGATTTCTCCTGGTGCTCCTAAGGCAGCAAACAGGCCCAGCTGCTCAGTTCCTTTCATCAGTTGTGATGAGTTTGCATCACTCTATCACTTTGCTTGTGCTTTGCTCAGACACTTGGAACTGTTCTGAGTTTACAGCTCCTTGCCTTCCCATCCCCACATGCAAATATAGTTTTAACACTAGATATCCTATCCCTTCTGAACTGAAATGTGCAAAGTAAAGTCAATTAACCTTTTAATATTAGCCTTTTCTTTGCCCAGTAAGCACATATTAGGTGTGCCCTTTAAAGTCAAGCAAGCATAAAAATGATGTCTTTCTGTCCAAATTTTTGACAAACATCTCTGAACATTTCCTAAGCTCTAAAGCACTTGACATTTTATGCACAGCTTTAAGCAAAAGACCAAGTCAGACAATGCTCTGCTTTAAAACTGAGGCCACAGCCTCCCCCAGCTGATGACTGCTGCTGTTCCCAGTAATGAAACAGAGTGTTTGCAGATGTCTTTCTTTGGTCTAACCATTCTGCAGAACTGATATACTCTTTTGGGGCCAGTGAGCTTTCTATTCTTCTCCAGTTCTCAACTTTCAACCCAGAAGCAGCACCTTAGTAATTTCCTCCTACAAGTTCTTGGACCAATGAGCAATTTGTGTCTGTTGGTGTTGAAGTGTAACCCTTTAAAGGAGGGTTTCATTTCACTTTGAGGTAACATGTACCTCTTCTTTTTAATAAGCCTGTCTGAGCAGTACTGTGATCTTCTGAAATTGCTTCTTCTGCAACATCTTTTAGTGTTGTTGCAAGCTTTGTCTCATATGAAACCCTTCAAGAGAAGTGACTTTTCAGGCTACTCACACAGTTGCCATGACATATTGTAACCATAGGCACAAACACGGAGGTATCTCATAGAGGTATCTCACCATGGCCAGAGGTGTGCACAGGTGCCATCAATCATGGTGCCAAGTTACATAGCTAGGCAGGGATGAATGTCTTAAAGTACAAGTCTAGAGTGAAAAACCTAGATTAGAAATTCTTTTCAGCTGTTTTCCTATGTTGATTTGAAATAAATGACACACAGACCTCATCTACAAATTCAGATAAAGAAGGTTTGCTTTCCAGACACAATGCACAGATCTTAGATAAACGACCACAAAGAGTGATAAACTTCTAAAGAAAATAGCCTATTTAAGGACACAATTTCTTGTGTGATCTCCTGAAAGCACAGCAGCCTCTCTCACTCAGAGCTGTAACACCACTTTTGTGGACTTTGCATGAACAGTCCTTAAAGACTGAGACAGAGACTGGTGAATGAATGTTTTAGACTACAACTTTTTAGGGGACTACAGATAAAAAGTAGCAACGTATGACAGTATTTCCAAATGATATCACCTAATCCCAAGCCTAGCACAGGTGGAGACACAGAGTGGGATTGACATGACCAATAGTTGATCTTAAATTCACATTAAAGCTGTCTTAAATGGATCCAGAGAGCCATCCTTTTGCACATTCTGAGCACGGGACTTCTGCAGCTGGTGTAAGCCTCGCATCACCTCACACATTTGCAGCATGGAGTCGCAGCCTGTCTCTTGGGACCTCCTGGGCTGGAGGTGGACCAGGAGCTGTCACAGCTTCATGTTTGCCTGTAGGTAGGAGGCAATGCAATCACAACTAAGCTACGTAACTCCTCCACTGAACCATGACCTAAAGCACTAGGTGTTTTCCCTGGAATGTGATGGATTATGATGTTTTACTGTGGGCAAGAGATAAAGAAAATTGAGGGGTGTGGATCTCACCGCCTTAAATATGCCATAAGTTGACCTAAGTATAAAGGGCAGTGGGAGGATCACGCCAGCCTACAAAAATGAGCATTATCTTTTCCTATCTATCACACAATGAATCTTCCATTTTGCATCTCATGTAAGTCATAGCCACCTGCCTACAAACTGTGCAACTTATCTATTACACTCACCTACACATCAAACACCTGCTCAAGGAGTACAAAATATTACACTAGGGGAATAAAATAAGACAGTATCTGTGGATGACTTCATCAGCCTTTGTTAATTTTCTGGCTTTTAAAAGCAAATAACTTGGTTTTTTGTTTGGTTTTTTTTTTTTGTTTGGTTTTGTTTGAGTTTTTTAATATTTGTTTTTTGCAAATGCTGGTGATTGCTTCCATTCTGGAACATTAGAAGACAAAGGTCAGAGCAAACTCAGACACAGTATTCCTAATGCTAGAAAATGTATGTGTAGTATCCTGGATGTAAATGTGCATGCATTCTGGAAGATGACAGAGATACACACATAAAATAATTTCCACTTTGTGAGTGACTTGACAAATACTCTTCACTGATTAGCCTCAAGTTTGGGGAGATGTAATTCTCAATTTCTTCTGGAAAATAACATTTTCCTTTTTACAAGTTTCTTGGTGGCTGTGGACTAGCAGATATATTGTCTAGACTGGTAAATTCCATGGTTGACTGCAGTTGGTACGGAGCTGCTTTCATTCTTAAGGTTGCCAAGCACATTTTAAACTGTTCACAGGGCTCACACCCAGCCCATCACTGAAATATAGTCCCTGCTGCAGTGGAATTCAGCAGCTGCTTAATGGTTCATAGCTTACTCTTGTTCCCAATTAGGCCAGTAGCAATCTTTTTGCTGCTTTCAACGAGAAGGTTCTTGTGCGCTAAGCCAGGCATGTGCTTAAGTACCTCGTTAAATCACAGTCTAAAGGCTTGAACTTTCTCATATAACATTCATACTGACTTCACTGGATGCAGTTTTGAGCCTTCAGGGAGGAAATAAGTAGGAAGATCAATTGAAAACACAGGGTGAATTTTAGGTAGATGGAAAATAGGGTGAAAGTGGAGTACGCACAGCTAGTAAAGCAGATGAACCAGATGTTCCCTGTCTGCTCTAGCTGGGCATGTCAGACACCAGAAAGGGGCCAGTTTTATTCTTAGAGCAGTTGCCAGTCTCATAGAGGGGAAGGCTTAGAGTAGAAAGATCAGTAAAGAATAATTGTTAAACTTGGATTAATGAGAGTACCTTGAAAAATCCTCTAAACTAATGTGAACTTGAATAGTATATATTTCAAACTAAATGAGTTCCTCAGGGCAGGCTTGGAGATTTTTCTCACTTCAGTGAAACAGGCAATAAAGTGCAGAAGGTAATAGTTAATCTAGTACATGAACTTCCTAATGTCCACATCCATGCCAATAAGAAACATTTGCTAAGAGCCTAATTCTGAAGGTCTAACGTAACAGTAACTCCCAGTGGCTTCAGTACCAGGCATGAGTACACAGGGAGTAAGTGTTGGTTGCCTTTCTGATCGGGTCTTAGTTATGTTTTCACCTATACAATCTTTCCTTTTTTTTTCCAGCTGCACACTGCACTTCCTTCTTGCTTGTTTACTGCCAGAGAAGAGATGCAACTGCAAACTAGCCATTTATTTCAGTTTAATGGAGGCCTTTGATAAATAACAGAAGAAACCTCCCACAGGAAAACCCACAACTATTTCTAATTTCCTCCATTTTCTTCTTCTCCTCCCCTCCCCCCATGCTTTTTCCTTTGTCTTAAAAAATAAAATAAAAATTAATGAATGAACTGAGAAGCCAGACTGCAGAAGCTCCACCAGTATAGCTCTCCCTTCAATGGACATGAGATGAGTTTGAAAATACAGCTATTTTTTTTCTTCCTTTATGAAGGCAGGAATTTTTATAATCTCTCTCACACACACACTAATAGTACAAGTTCCTGTCAGCTGTGCACTAGCAGCTGTTTTTCAAAGCAGTTTGATTACTCATCTTTCTCAAATCCTTTTTCCACTGTGAATATCTTAAACCAATAATCATACGATTAATTGATGTGAAATTAAGATGTTACAGTATAAACCAGTGATTCATATGAACTAATTGGAAATTTACTTATGCTCCTCACCACCAGAATACGTATCAAATTATAAACTATTTAGTTAGAGATTGGCATTCATTATAGTTTGTACAGCATCTAGAAGAGGACTGAAACTGTTTGCAGCCTTTTATATGCAGCTAAAAATATAAAAGTTTCATCAGAATAGATTGGAAACACTTGTAGATGTTTAATTTATGACCACATCCCTGTGAAGTTATAAATGTGAAAGTGAAACACAAAGAAATTGCCTTCGTTAGGAAGTTCACGGTCCTTTAAATGAGAGAAACTGCTTGAGAAATAATGTTGAAGGGTTTAAGACACAATTATTTTTTAGCCTGGGAAACTTCTAAAGGACAATTTAAGATATATCAACTACTAATGCTGGTAACTTTTGCTGCAATATGATAACATTTTATTAAACTTGCCCTTCAGAGAAGGACACAGCTGAGAATGAAAATACCTAGTATTGAGGTGTCTGCGTACCAGCTAGATATCAAATGTGTTACAGCTACTGGAGATTTAAGATTCAATTCAATTACTTCATATAGTTTCCTAGTATAATTCTAGACCATAAAGTATCAACTCTGACCTCCAATTACCACTTCAGAATAGCTCAGTGTCCTGTGTCATGTCACAAAAGACATGGACATGCTCGCGTGGGTCTAGAGGAGGGTCATAAAGATGATCATAGGGCTGGAGTGCCTCTCCTGTGAGGACAGGCTGAGAGAGATGGGGTTGTTTAGCCTGGAGAAGAGAAAGCTCTGGGACACCTTGTAGTGACCTTCCAGTATTTCAGGGTGGCCTACAGGAAAGATGGAGAGGGTACACTTTGTCAGGGAGTGTAGTGATGAGAGGTGATGGTTTTAAATTGAAAGAGCACAAAGGGTAGATTTATATTAGATATTAGGAAGAGACTCTTTATTTGACTGTGGTGAGACTCTGGCACAGGTCTGCCAGAGAACTTGTAGATGCTTGATCCCTGGAAGTGTTCAAGGCCAGGCTGAATGGGGCTTTGAGCAGTGTGGTCTAGTGGAAGGTCTCCCTGCCTGTGGCAGGGGGATTGGAACTAGGTGATCTTCAATGTCCCTTCCAAACCTAAGTATTCTGAGTCTATAATATAATTCTATGAATATTGGCATCTATATTTTCAGCCACATTGCACTGTACTTTGCAAAATCTTCCTACGTAACATTTCCAAAGTGCTGCTTTTACTTTTTTCCTTGTGAAAGTGGGTATCTCTGGGGAATGGCAAAGATTGCACTTATGAGGGGAACATGGTGAGTCATATCAGATCAGTCACGAAAGAGCTTCCAACTGTTCAGTACAAACTCCCTGAACACCACTGATACTTGTGAATATTTTAGAACAACATGTAAAGAATAAGATAAGCAAATGCTTTTAAAATTTAAAGAAGGGCAACAGGAATCTCTAGGATATGTGCACTTTTTCTTGTATGTATCGGTCCATTCCAGGCACCAACTACTTTGAAACAGCATAAGTCAGATGGCAGCTTTCTAGCAGTACTCCAATGTTGTGGACATCTTCCTTTTTGTTTTCTTGTTCTTTCCGTGTCCAGCTACATTTCATGGCAAGGAAGAGCAAGAAAATATGCAGAAACGTATTGGCAAACTTGAGAGGAAATTTTCCCTGTGCACTGTCAGTAGAATTTTTGAAATCATGTGCAACCTGAGGGAGAAGGAGAAAACATTAGACCTAAAAAGCAAATCTCTCCCATGATTTCGTGCAAACACTGTTCTTTGGGGTTTTGTTTCTACAAACTTCTGAATCCTGAATTTTCACATGCCTCTCAAAATTGGGAAAGGTTATCTCAAAAGGCAGGACGGTATAAATAGATATTTTACCGTGACTCAAAAAGTGTGCGTTCACTGTCCTTTCCTGAAATAAACCCACATAAAGTCACTCACCATGATATTTTTGAGGTGCCTGAACAAATTAGGAGGCTAAAGATCTGCGTAGCCAATAGACCAGTGGTTCTAAATTTGGTAGATACTTCTCACGTCACTTATCCTAAGGTGAAGACAGGCGTTACATTCAGCATTATTACCTTAACTAGTTTCCTTTTTATTCACACCTTCTTTTTTTCTTATGTACAATATTTTTTTGCTTTTCAGATATTTCAGCATTTCAGTTCTCTGCCTGTGAAGGTGTGGAAAGACCAGAGGAGGGCAGGCAGAGTCTGGGATGGAAAAAAGCAGCAGCTAGAAAGAGATGCTTAAAATATGTCAGAGAAATCAATAAACCAAACAAAAAAAAGCAAGGAGAGAGCTTTTGTCATGAATCAGGGAATTCACCTTTGCTTTTCACACAGAAAGAACCCTGAAGCTGAATGCTGCCTCTTCCTATGGTTGTGTCCAATTAACAAACATGAGGCAAGGTGACAGGCAAGTTCTTCACTTCTCCATTTCACTTAATCTTCCTCCTCCTCGGATTCTTATACTAGATAAAATATCTAAAAGTTGCCTCCGTGGATTGATTTCTCATCTCAAGGATACAAAGTTTATGGTTATTTATTACACTGCTGCGGCAGACACTTCAAAGAATGCATCAGGCACAGACAAGCCTTTTTTCTCATTTTATATATGACAAGACAAGTAGTGGACAAAGAGATTCCTCAGGGTAAGTGAGATGGGAAGTATCCTAAGAAAACTATGCCTGTAAGTGTTTCTGGTCTTTGCATAACTCTTCAGAAGAAAGTGAGAAGAAATCTTTCTCTCTTTGCTGATTGATATATTTTGAACAAAAACCAGGACAACCAGGGAGAATGCCTTTCTCCTGAGGAACAAAGAGACATTACTTAGGGTGTGTTTCAGAAGCCACATGGTGGGAGAAGAGGTGGGACAATGTCTGTTCTTCAGACTTAGAGATCGCGTAATTGAGATTAGAAGAAAGCAGTCACAGATCTCATGTGCTCTGGAGAAAAAAAGATGGGACTTTGAGTGCAAGAAACTTGGGGTTGGAATCACCAAGAATGTCTCAAAAGGCAGTGCAACACTACGCTTTCTGTCTAAGTTTGCATAATCCTCCAAACAATGACTAACCTCAGAGGTCCCAGCTGGGGAACAGAGACTCATAGAATCATAGAATATTTAGGGTTGGAATGGACCTTAAGATTATATAGTTCCAATCCCCTGCCATGGGCAGGGACACCTCACACTAGACCATGTCACCCAAGACTCCGTCCAACCTGGCCTTGAACACTTGTCATGGTTCTTTACTGTTGACAAGAATTGACATGAAAAATTAGTTTCCAGAATCTGGAAACAAGCAAAGAGACAGAACATAAACTAGAATGAGTAGGAATACTTAGATATTTACTATGTTTTGTTTGGTCCACATGAATGTTAAATCAACAAAAGAACAAACTCAACCTTATAAGAACTGTCCACCCTCAAAAAAAGCATTTTGCTCACAAAAGCACACTTTTACTCATGAATGCAGGTCTTCTTCACATCACCTTTATCTGGCTGAAGCCTCAGACAAAGTCTACAAGTGCGGTTAGACAATTTTGTAGAGCTATGATACTTTTAGTAGGTGAGTCAGGAACATCTTGTGATAAAAAGCACAAAATGCTGAAGAGATGACCCAGAGAATGAGTGCTCACCTAGGACCCCATATAGCCAGAGACCAAGTTTACTGTTGTCACATTGTTCAGTATTTAATCTTAAGCCAGGATAAAATATATCTCAGCTGATAACAGTTGAAAGGAGCACTGAGCAGACAAAAACATTCATGTCTATGTAAGCTTCATTCCTGCAGGAAGAAGGAAAATTATTACAGCCACTGGGTAAGTCTCATCTCGCAGGTGTAGGCATCTGAATCTTGAGTGCCTGGTGTACATAAATCATCTGGACCTTCCTCCGTAATTAACAGGGAAAAATAGGCAGCTCCACAGGGAGGTTAGCTGTTCTGCGATCAAACCTGTCCTCTGTGGGGACAAGACACCCTCTCCATGGATGGGGAGCTACATGCTCCTACATGGCCTACATGTGTTACTTTTAACCCAATGCAGGTGAAGGAAATCCCACCAAGAATGTTTCTTAATTAGCAGGAGGTACCGTGCTTGAATGTTATTTGTCATCTTCTTCCAGATAAAGCTGGAAAATGGTGCCCATAAACTGCCCAGTTTCTAGACCACTTGGCATGTATAAAAGAACAAATATTGTATTTAAATTTAGATTTAAGACTTTCCCATTAGGCCACCTGAATTACATCATTTTAAAAGAAAGTCTAAGCACTCATACACAAGCAGTTTTACTCCTGCAGAAATGAGAGATTAGCAGCATCAGACTAATAACTATACACAAAACCAATCGTCTGAAAGATGCCATGGCAGAAAACTGTGACAGGAGCTGGATTATACAGTTATAAAACTCAAGAGATTTGTCAAGAAAATGTATAAAGCCAGAGTTGTTCCTATTTCTGTTCAATTTAATTTCTAAAGTACAGCTGTTTTTCTTGCTAACATATGATTCTGTCTCATTAAAAAAATATGGAAACAATCATTGTATTTTCTGTCTCCATATGCGTATTAATATACCAACACTCTAATGCATGAGTCTCATTTTCTGTAGCTAGCTGTTGAATTTTCACATGTATTGTTAATGGAGGTGGCAACACCACCTACATTGGAATTTTCCCAACATTCCTAATAAATGTTGATTTTCAGTGGCTTAAAATTCTATCAGATTGTAACCACTCACACTTGGTATCTGCCTTGGGCTGAGTTTTTAGATACCATCATCCGAAACACTTGATCTGTTTCTCAGAAAGACATTCAGGTAAACCTCATTAATTGCTCATCTCAGAAAAACAAAAATAAAGCCTTACAACTGTTTGTAGGAATAAGACTGAGTATATTAGATTTTGTGGTAGAGACCCAAAATTTAATAGGTGGAAAGGGAAATCTGGACTAAGGATGTGTTTCATGCCATTTCTCTTAGTTGTAACCCTTCAGAAAGCTCCTGAGTTTATCCATGCTCAGACAAGAGCTGAGGCAGTTGGCAGCAGTATGCTTAAAAATTCCTTCTTCACTGGTTGTGTTTTCCTGCCCACTGCCAGCTCTCGAGGCCAGGAAGTCTCTCTTTCTTTCCCTCTCTTTTTGTGTGAACTCAGTGTTTTCCCTGCTAAGCCCAGGCTCTGTGAAGGAGGATACAATCCAATTTGAACTGGACAAAATCCAGCTCAGCAAGAGTTTAGAAGCTAGATGTGGCATCCTATACCAGGACAGGTGCCATTAGAGAAAATGGAACATGTATCTGAAATTCCACAGCATCTAAACCTCATATTTACCAGTAAGCATTTTGTACATCTCACTGGAAAATATGCATTTCAGTGTCTGTTAGTGACACTAACAGCAGAAAGAATGACAACCTCACCCAGCAGTTACAAAATGATCTCAAGAAGCAAGAGGTGCATGCAGTGGATCTGAAGGTTTCTATGCCTGTAAGGATACGTGCGCATGTCAGTTGCTACCTGGTGGATTTTGTGGTTTGTTTGGTTTGGGTTTTTGTTAGTTTGTTTGTTTGTTTTGTCTTTTTTTTCTTTATTAAAACCCTGGGAAAGTACTCTCTTTCTCCTTCATGCGCAGACAACCTTTTTAAAGAACCCTGATATTGAAAAGACAAGCACTCAAAACTTAGAAAACACCAAGTGAGAAATGCGATACGGTCAAGTTCATATAATAGAACAAGGCTTTTAATGTCCACATTTAATTGCCTTGCTTCAAAATAAACATGTAACAGTCCATGCTGCAAGTCCTGTACACATATTCAATGGACAAGGTTAGACTCTTTTATAAGTGTCTCAAGTTTGTTTTGGATAGTTTCAGGCTCTTCTTTCTGTGCTGCTTAAAACAAAATTTTGTTAAAATGTTTTTCTTCAAACTGTGATTTTTCTGGTAGACTTGCTTTCAGTGAAAATCCTATCTTATTGCAAAGTGAGTCCAAATCGTGGACAGATTTGCAATGGAGAATAAACATATTTTGCCATTACTTGGCTAAAAACATCCAACAAGATGTCACATAGCACATGGCAGGGGAGAGTTTTTCTAGCTGTATGGTACCAATTTTCCCTATCATCAACACTGCTGATCTTTATCTATCTTGATGGTCCTTTACCCCATAACTCAACCAAGAAGTTGCACACCACTTCCATGTGGAGTGTATTTTAGTCATTATCCCGATCTTAATGAAATTTCCTTTAGCTATTGTGTCATACTTTATTGGAGCGTCTGCTGAAGACATAAAATAGCGCTTCAGCAACAAGGATAAAGCAATATCTCTTCTTCTGAGCCTTGGAATGGATCATCAAAGGCTGTCATTCTGACAAAAAAATGTCATTTAGACTATGAAATAGATCATTGAGATGAATCAGTTCAAAGAAGTAGGTGTGGGGTTTGAATCATCTCTTACCTTGCAAATTAATCATAGAATCACAGAATGTTTTGGGTTGGAAAGGACCTTAAGATCATCTAGTTCCACCCCCCCGCCGTGGGCAAGGACACCTCACGCTAAACCATGTCACCCAAGGCTCTGTCCAACCTGGGCTTGAACATTGCCAGGGATGGAGCATTTACCACTCTTTTTGGCAACCTGTTCCAGTGCCTCACCACCCTCACTATAAAGAACTTCTTCCTTATATCTAACATGAACTTCCTCTGTTTAAGTCTGAATCCTTTACCCCTTGTTGTATCACTACAGCCCCTGATGAAGAGTCCGTCTCCAGCATCCTTGTAGGCCCCCTTCAGATATTTGAAGGCTGCTCTGAGGTCACCACCATTGGTAGTCAGCTTTGTGCTGAGAAATTTGTCCCAAGGCAGGAGAGGGGCTAATGCAAGAGGCAGCCTTTCTAAAGGAGAAGAAAAAAGTATTTAAATCGAATCAGGGTTGGTCAGCGCAGACTTGAAGACTTGGAAATTTTTTATTTTCATAAAAACAATATCTGGGCCCAGCATGTTATACATAGTAGTCCAATAAAAGACATCACATCCTCTTACCTAAGTCATTTATTTCCTTAGCTTTGGAGAGTACACACAACAGTGACAAAATGTGTTATTTACACATATAAAAAACCAGAATAATCCTTTCAACATGTCAATTCTTGACAGAGCCAAGTGATCTGGTCCAAGCCTACACAATGAACTACCTATAACATCGGATTCCATCAAAGAAAACACACTTAGACTTTGGGGTATTTCAAGCTGAACAATGTTGAGAAATTGAGTATAAATACACATGTTATCTCTTGGAAATAATTTTCAATTGATGTCTTATAGAAGCACTCTGGCATGCTATTCACAAATAAGGGAACGCAAGAACTGTTTCTTCTGTATAAAATCACTTCATACAATTTTCCCAATGAAATATGACAGTACTGTAGTCAGGAGACTACTGAAATTTGTTTTCATATGTTGCCCTGGACAGTGATGCCACAGGAAGCAGCTCAAGCTTTCAAGAAGAGGCATAGGCTACAAAAACCCAGGTCTATCTACTACAATCAGAAACATACTTAAGAAGCAAGGTCTATCTATTACTAGCAAAACCATACATTTTATTGTGCTCCCAAAGAGCACAACAAAATGGCCAAAGCAAGGCAGAGTTCCATGGCAAAAAAAGAAGTTATACAGGCATGTTTTTTGTAGTTTAAAACTCGTAATTGGCTCTTCCAGCAATTTTCTATCACAATACCACCTTCCCTTAGCACGTCTTCCAAATAAAATATGTTGTTCTGTTGTTGTACCAGCAGTTGTACCTCTTCCACTAATACCTGTACACATTGCTGTTTGTTACAGTTTTTGAAACAATACTGCAATATTTATATCATCATGTCCATCTTTTTCTCCTTACTTTTAATTCTTTATTGCATCTAATAGAGGTGTGTAGATCAATCCTAAACAGAGTCAGAAATACTTTTAATGTGCTTTTAACAAACAAAACTATCCAGTATACTACCTTATAACAGCATGATTTTAACCCCAGCTTGAAGCCTCATTAGAACCAAAATTACTTTAGATCATGTGTTAGCATTTTACTTTATGCTATAAGCAGAGTGAGTGCCTCATCATTTCAAAAGCAGATGTCCTTTCTGATCTTAAGGGATGCTAACTGTGTTTAATTTCATTTGCATTTTTTCTTTTTCCAGTTGATCCGGAGATTATTAATCATCAATTGATAGGAAAATTATTTGTCTTGAAAAACAGTGAAACAGATCTCTTTCTTTTTTCACTGAAAGAGTTGTCAAGCACTGCACCAGCTACTACGAAGGAGAAAAATAACTGCTACAGCTGAACCCAGGACAATCATCTAAAGCTGATTAGAAGTTAAGAGACAAACTGTGTATTTAGGTTACCAAAAACTTTACAGATCCAACTAGCCTGCAGGCAGTGGCCACCTGGAACCTAGATCCACCCTCTCCAAGTATATATGCTCTTGATGAGCAATAAGGGAACTGTGAGTGTAGCCACTAGTGACACACATCTATTATGAGAGAAGTTCTTACTGAGTTGCCTTTTTTTTTTTTAAGGATGTTTCTTCTAATTTTCTTTTAATCCATTTCACAGGATGACAGCAACAACAGCAAAGAATGATACTATTTTAATCGGTTAAATATAGTTGCTTAGCACTTCATTTGTCACCATGCTATACACATATCCCAGCAGAGGTGGGAACACAACCGACTTCTTGAAACCAGGCTGTGGGATGTTCTGCACTGACTTCTTCACTGTGAAAGAAAATCTTTCTCTGTCTCACCCAACTCTCTCATTCTCACCCTTTTTCTCTCAAGAGAACTTGTAGACACAACCAAATGACATTGAAAATAAGGAAAGCACTAAATACTTCCAAAATAAAGGAATTGCCTTGGCTCTGGTTCTTACACAGATAAAGGTTCTGAACCTGCAAACTCTTCAATGACTTCCTGACATTAGCTGTAGTGAAAGCTCAAAGTGACATGTTATTTGGGATGCATGCAGAAAAACTAGAGATTTTTAAAGGTTTTTATGATTTGACTGGTAATAAAAATTATGAACATCTCACTGACATAAAGAAACCTTTATTCAGCCTTTCCTAATAAGCTGTAGCATTAAACATCCTGAGAAAACATTTCCAACATGATGTACTTTTTGTCTTTAGTTGTCTGGTCTTCAGTGTGTATACAGAATTAAGTAATTTTTTTTCCTGCCACATGGACATCTTCCTGCAGCACCATCATGGCGCCAATGTCCCTTTCCTACCACCACCAACATTATAATGACCTTTTTTTTTTTTGTTATTATTGTATGTGTTCCTAACCAGAACAGAAATTAAAGAGGGCTTCATCTGCTTAAACATGGGTGTCTGCAATATAGGTGTCTACATCTGGCCAAACATACCATAGAGCCATAGAATGGTTTGGGTTGGAAGGCACCTTAAAGATCATCTAGTTCCACACTTCCTGCCACAAGTAGGGACACCTTCCACTAGACCAGGTTGCCCAAAGCCCTGGCATTCGACACATCCAGGATGGGCAGCCACATCTTCTCTGGGCAACCTGTTCCAGTGTCTCACCATCCTCACAGTAAAGAACTTCTTCCTCATATCTAATCTAAATCTTTCTAAAGGCTTAATTTAAATCTTTCAATTTAAAGCCATTCCCCCTTGTCCTATCCCTACATGCCCTTGTGAAAAGTCCCTCTCCAGCTTTCTTGTTGCCCCCTTCAGGCACTGGAAGACTTCTATAAGGTCTCCCCTAAGACTTCTCCAGGCTGAACAACCCCAACTCTCTCAACCTTTCCTCATAGGAGAGATTCTCCAGCCCATTGATCATCTTTGTGGCCTCCTCTGGACACATCCATGTCCTTCTCATGTTGGGAGCCCCACAGCTGAATGCAGTACTCAAGGTGGGGTCTCACAAGAGCAGAGGGGGAGAATCACCTCCCTCAACTTGCAGATCATACTTCTTTTTATGCAGCCCAGGATATAGTTAACTTTCTGGGCTGCAAGTGCACATTGTCTGGTCATGTTGATCTTCTTGTCATCCAACAACTACAAGTACTTCTCCTCAGGGCTGCTCTCAATCCATTCTTTGCACAGCCTTTATTTGTGCTTGGGATTGTCCAGACTTTGGTCTGTGCGCTTGCTATGTTTGGATTCCTAGTACAGATATACCCATTGTGAATCTTGCAAAATCTTTCTGTTGTGATAAACGTATAAATGCTGTTACTGATTTCAGTAAAGTTCCTAAAATTAAAATTCAAGTTTAAATGCTACATTACAGTTGCAAACAGCATGCAAAGAAGGAAAAATGGGACTAGTAGGAAAAAAACATGTTACAGGATACTGCCTGGAATATATTGTGCCCTCAAAGCACCCACATTATCTCCCATTAAGAGTAATGGAAATTTTGCATACACATCAAGTAGAATATATAGCTAAGCCTTTGACTGCTCTGATATATATTTATGAATGTAGCTATACATTTATTCCTTCAGCCAATTTAAAACCCTGTGATTCAGAGTTTAAATTTATTCATTAATACCTGCAAACAGAGAAAAACAGCATGGCACCAACATTAATTTAAAGAAAACCAATCTGATTATATGGTGAAATGTGGCAGGCATAAGGAAGAAAATGAAGGTTAATTTTTTTCTCTCTTGATTTGAGATTAGAGACATTGTCATTATGGTTATCCCATTGTTTGGAAAAAAATTTAGAGATTAAAAATTTATGGTACAATTATAGACCAGATCATTAGTGTCAGAGAGGGTACATATTATTTTGCACAGGCAATAATGGAAATAAATGTCTTCTTAGAATATGGAATTTTAGAACAATATGTCTGCACCTGTAAAGAGTTTGATCAAATGCATTGTAGAAACAAAACATAAACAAAAGTGTAGACATATGTTTTCATTTATGTGATTGGATCCATTAGGCTAGGTTTCCTAATCGATTTGATATCACAATGTGAATTACTGAGAAATTAGGAAATTTGAGAACTGGAATGCTTTAGACTCATAAAATAATTGAAGACTAATGGCAGGCTGTAGAAAATGCACTGACCTACCTTGTCTTAAAACTGCAGATAAAAAAATGCTTTATTCCCATCTATTTGGTAGCAACTATAATTTTACTATTTTGGGGTTGGGGTTTTTTGAGTATTAAAATACTCCTACCTAAATCCCCTAAAAAGTCAATTTCCATATTTTATCTAGCCCCCACTGTAACTTTGAGCAGTCTGTTTTGTGGAAAACTCATCCCATAGAAGAAACCAGCCAGTCCTATCTTTCTTCATGTTAAGCTTTGATAGAAGAGAAAAAACCTCTCATAGCTAAACAAACAGATGAAAATTAAAGGCTACCGAAATTCAAGGTCATCTCCAAAGGCACTGATTCAGAAGTTAAGAACAATGAAACAAAAATTGCAGACATATCCAATACAAATCAGGAAGATTCAACACTCATATGTTATGGGCTGGTTTCAAATCTTATGTTTATAACTCCGCATTTAGAATTTCTTTGGATTTGAGGAATTATATATTTTCTGCAGTCACTACTTTTAAATACAGACATTAAGCCTTCACTTACAAAATCCTGATTTTTTTAGGTGAAAAAGGAGGATTCTTTTCCTGGTACTAAAAATTAATCCAGCCTCTAAAACACCTTGCTAGATACAAAGGCAAGTATTAAGAAATTGGTGCTTTTATTTTCATCAGAAATTCTAGAAGGTTAAATTTCATCGAGCCTGGTTCGTTTACTACAGTGTTAATGACATATCCTCATGTTACAGGCATGCCATAATCCTGAAACACTCTGAAGCCGATAAACTCCGTTATCATCAAAGAACTCTTTTTTTTTTTTTTTTTTTTATGTCAGGAAATGATATAATCTTTCTTAGAACTCTCTTATGACAAACTGACCCAATTCAAATGTAATAATAGTGTTCTTGAACTTTGCATGTTTCTGTTGATGATAACAAACTTCCACATTTGATAGCTCTGGTACTATTTATGGTAGGCTCAGCAGCCCTACCTAGTTCACAGTCCTCCAAATTGCTAACAAATCAAAAATTGCCCAAGCTTGACATTTGAACCTGTTGTGAAATATCAATCCCATCCCAACCACAACATGAATGGATGACATCATGATGAGACAACAAGACCAAGTATATTTATTACAAAGGTCAGCCTCATCTGAAAATATTTGACTTTAAGCTTCCTTCAGGTCCACGTTTCTTCAATTTTAGTGCAAGTTTTATGCATATGTCCATTGTGACGTTTCTTCCAGTTCAGTTCACATCTGCTTTCCCCCTTCTCATTCTAGTTTGAGTGTGGACAAAAAGCCTGGGCTACATTACTTTGTTTCATCTGGTTTCATAATGAAAGGAAAAAATCACGGAATTTAATGCAATCCTCCAATTAGACCGATTAATCTAAATGTTAAACCCAACTTCATGCAAAAGGCTGGGTGGAACACAAGGCTTAACCTGTACTAAAAAAACCAAAAATATTTTGGCTAATACAAGATTGAAAAATTTATACTCTTTTTTTTTTTTTTTTTTTTTTGGTCTGGACAAAACATTTGTATCCCCAAATAATTTTAGGTTAAGAAAAATGTATTTTTTTCAACCTGAAATATATAGCTCATGAGGGTTTTATTAGTAAAATTAGGTAAATTTTGTAATTAAACCTTTCAAAATAAAAACCAGTTTGTCTTAAAAGTGAGAAACTTTTTGATTTATTTAGTAATTTTTTTAGCTGAAAGGGATGAACTCAGAAACAATTTACGAATTTTGTAGCTGATTGGTATTCATCTGTGAATAAGTAAATGACTGAAAAATTTCACTCTGGTACATGAATGACTTTGGAACATGAACAACTTTGGAACATGAACAAGAGTTAATTAACCAGCTTCAAAAACAAACTTTAAAAGTGCTGTGCAATTATTGCTAGAATCATTTTTCTCACTTTCACTTCGTGATGCAGAAGGGAGTCAGATGTAATGTTACCGAAAAACTAAAATCCAGTCCATTCTGTTAGAACTGCAAAAAGGAGCTTCTCATCATCAGTGTGGAACACAGATTTTTGCTTTCATCAACCTACAGCAAAGATGATGGTTCTGCTGTTAGTTGATTTCTGTGAAGTGTAACAGACTGCAAAAATCTAAGCATTAGAACATAATGCTTAACAGCAGTGCTCTCATACTGTGGCCACCATGTAGAACAACAACTGCAGAATACTACACTGCCAAAACTGATTAAATACACACTTCACACTTGACTCTGCTTAGGGCAAAATCGACCAGAAAAAAACAGGTCCTTTCCACTACTCCCGAGGTGTTCAGAATCAGCTGAGAAAGCTCAGTCTGATGCCAGGTCTCATTGTATAGAATAGAGTAGTACTAACTGTAAGTGTGAACACCAGGGTACATAGCGGCAGAAAGTGGTTATTAGTGGGAAACCTGACTTAGGGCTCTTTGCAGGCCTGCTTTTATACCTAATACCCGCAACATTAATCATGTCATCTTCTAAGTACCAAGTACTACACTGACTGTCTCTAACTTAAAGTAAACCCAAATCAGAAAACAAGTGGAAAGATATCAGTCAAAACCCTACTAAAATAAAACGTTACCCTTTGTGCACAGGCCTCCCCTCCTTGTCCTCTCCTAAGGAAGTGCATGAAACTACACACTAGGTACATACAAAAGAATCAATATATCTAAGCTTTGCCCACTGCTAAATGAGAGGATTTCTACCAGTAAAGACCTATAGCATAAATTATAGGGTCTTTACTCAAAAAGCAAAGAGCACATAGAGATTTTAAGTTGAAAAAGCAACTGTGATTCATCATAAATTTCTCAATATATTTGCCATGAAGGAAGAATTACAATGCAAATGGAAAAATAATTGAAATCCACTACATTTTCTTCAGCAGGGCCCTGACAACAGTTAATTTCATACAAGATAGTACACTCTTTCTTTGATGGGAGGTCCTTAGCAATCTTATAAAAGGTACGACAGTAACTTCAGTGGGCAAGACTGGAGATTTCTACTGCTTCAGTCACACAGACGCTGCCCTGAAGGTAACTAATTTGATGGAAACCTTATGGCTTTCATCCGAACACTAATAAGAAAAAATGAAAAGTGAAGAATAATGGCATTTTCTACATAAATTCAAGACAGGTCCCCAAACTGTTAAACTCCTAAAACAATATTATCTGAGTGGACTTAGTACATTCATTGACAATAAGAATCAGAACCATTTTCTTTTCCTCTTACAGTCTTAAATTCTTTATATTTCCTCCTTCTCTTATTGTCTTAGGGTGGAGTTTGGTTTTTTTTTTGACATTCACACTAGTGTAATTACTTCAACAGCTGACACGCTTGAGTAGTAAAGATTTGAGTAGGTACCATGTATAATTAGAAGAGGAATGAGTTTGACCTTGCTGACATAAAGAAAAAGCCAGGAGAGCTATGGGTGGATACATATAAGAAACCAGATAGGTTGAATATAACTCTTCAGTAAAGTAGTACAGAAGTAGTTAAAAAAGGCGGTACGTGTGGCTGAATGGCATTGGCACAGGTCAAGATCAGCCAAACAACATGGAGCTTTGAAAAAGGCACCAAAATGCCAAGCCAAATTATCCAGTGGAATCACTTCTGCATCGTGGCTAACAACTGAGCAATTAAAAATGTAAATAAAAAGCGAACTTGCTCCCCAGCAGTTCTTAAGGGCTAAAGCCACCCGTTCACCAAGCTTACAAGAGAGAAATTACAGCTAATAGGCAAGTTCTAAAATAATTTTTAAAGCATTAATCAGTGAAGCAAACTGCTTTTGTCCTAGAAATCAACATTTCTATGATTCAAGGAATTTGCACGCAAAGTCAGTCTTAATGACTCACTAACATGCCTCATTTGTTCCATTGCAAACTGTGAGGTCCTGGTTTGTATTCTCCAAAACATGCATGAAGAAGTGCAAACACTATGAAAGTGTGAACACATTATTGCACACACCAAATGGACAGTTACAAGTACGATCACTTGTTGGTCACAATGAACACAAAATAAACCACAGTTCTTGTGTAACTGCTTTGGAGCATTCATAAGCACACATTTGGCATACAGAAATAATTTTTTAAAAGCTGCTTTGAATATCTCTACTCCTTAGATGCATAAAATCTACTATTAAGTACATGATACCTGTTGCCTGAATGGTTGCAGAGGAAGGTTTTGGTCATATGAAGAAATTCATACAGTTCCTTAAAAAAATCTCCTCTGCTACACCAGGAGCAACTGTATTGGGTTTACATGGCAAAGTTTTTGTGGTGGGGAGGATGCTACAGGGGTGGCTTCTATAAGAAGCTGCCAGAAGCTTCCCCTGTGTTTGACAGAGCCAATGCCAGATGACTCTAGGATGGACCCCACCTCTGGCCAAGGCTGAGCCCATCAGCGATGATGGTAGCGCCTCTGGGACAATATATTTTAAAAGGAGGGGAGAAGAAGGAAACCAATCACCCATGCAACATCAGCAGCAGTCAGAAGAAAGAGGAGATAGAATATGTGAGAGAAACAGACAGCTCTACAGACACCAAGGTGAGTGAAGAAGGAGGGGAGGAGGTGCTTCAGGTGCCAGAGCTGCAGCCTGTGGTGTAGACCATGGTGAAGCAGGCTGTGCCCCTGCAGCCCATGGAGGTCCACGGTGGACCATCTCACCATGGTAATTGGTGAGTGATCTGTCCCTGCCCTTATCTCAGCCCACAAGTTTTTTGTTGTGTTTTCTCTCCCCTGTCCAGTTGAGGAGGGGAGTTGTAGAGAAGCTTTGGTGGGCACCTGGCATCCAGCCAGGGTCAACCCACCACAGCAGTGTATCAAAATAGTGTGGAAGAGTACAGATATTAATGATTTTATGTTAGAAATAAATCATTTAGTAAATAACCTGCAATAAACACGCAAATACAGAGAGGCTAAAAACTTGATCTCCAACGTAGACGTTAAACTAGAATATGCAACACATTATCAGTTAGTTTAGTTTACAAGAAATTCATATGACCACTTCCCTCATTTGAAGGTGCAGCAGTTCACACACTCTGAGTTCCTCTTAAAGAGCTTTAATATGACAGAATTTTCCAAGTGAAACTCGGTCAAAACTGACAAAAGTTGATCTGAGGTCTCTCTTCAGTCTACTCTTGTGAAATGACCAACTGCACTAAAAAACATATGGAAAACTGCATAAATATTTCCAGGAACTGTATATAAATGTCTCAATTCTGTTACTTAAGCAAAGACCTAACATCTATAGCAAATTATTATCACTGTTACAATGTGAGTTCAAACCTAAAAAGAAAAATGAAAGTAAATACGCATCAAATAGGAAACTATTTATAAAGGCAGGAAGGAAACAGACTATTTTAGAGATGCAATCAACACCATAGAATGTATTTTACTGGAAAAGAGAGGCAGAAACTAAGAGCGATCTATTGGGGCTTCATTACATTGCAATTTTTACTTCGACAGGTTCATGAGCTGCATACTTAAGACTGCATATCCAGCAAGCTACGTTCAGAGCTGTTTGCCTGCTCCCCACGAAAAGATGTTGAAACACATATTGTCATCCATGACCTAGGAGAGCAGCGGTCTGAAAAATAGAGCAATAAATCAGACATAAGGAAGCAAATAATCTCATCCTGTGTGAGTCAACTGACAACGCAAGTCTCATAGTAATTCTGAAGGTTGTGAGGTCTCATAGAAAATCTTAATAGAAAAACCTTTGTCCCCAGGCAAGCTTATTTGCAGACATTACAACCATATACTCCTGCAGAGAGGAGAATAATGCCACAAAAGCCCATATCCTTCTGTTTCTGATGCCACATCATGCAAAAAGTTGTCTCTATGAAGGCCAAAAAGTCTATGTAGAAATGAGCATATTGGTAATGTTGGTAAAGCTGTGTTTGCAATTCAATCATACCAGCCACTTGAACACCATTTTTACCATAGCCACAGGAATATGTGGATTTGAGAAAAAACAGGAGCAGGACATCATGTGCTCCCATATAGGGGCCCTTCCTCACTGTCTTCTTTTCCTGCTGGCTCAGGCAATTAGAAACAGCTTCAGTGTGACCCTGCTATGTTTGTGTTGAGGAAGCTGAAGTTTTCACCTAAATTTGCTATGATTCTTCTGCCTCATACATGGAGAAAACTTATAATTAAAGCTCAACACCTTCTCTTCATCAGTCTTTTAAAGCGCCACAGTTTTTAGTGCCGGATTTTTGTATGAAGCAAGGGTTTTTTTTGTAACAATCCCCTTAAGCCACAACCCCAGGAGCCTATTCATTGCCAGCTCCATGCAGGACAATGGAAGAAAGAGGCCTCAGTTTTAACCAAGTGCTGGCCCTTGTAACCAAATGGGGAGGGAAGTCAGCTATGTGACCCCATGCAGACTCCCATTGTTGGCTCTAACCCTCTGCTTGTTGTCCAGACCCATTTTCAGTATAGTGGACTAGCTAAGAGTGTAGGTGAAATCTACTCCAGCTATGTTCATACTCTGGTCCCAGACATGTGCCCTGGTCCTCTGACTTATCCCTGCTTGGTTCATAAATGTCACAACTGTTACTCTTCTTGAAACTTCTTTTGCAGGGAAGCAATGATTTCCCTCCAGAACAAAGCCTGGGTGTGCCTCTGGGTCTCAACAGTTCGCAGGAGGGACTCTGCCTGAGTGGCACTGAACAAGTTTGGCTCCTTCTTCCCTATGCTGTCCTCCAGATTGTCTCAGAAAGCTTTGCACATTCATTCCTGCTCTTATGCAGCACCCCAGGGCATACAATGCATACCCTCAGTAGCATGCCATCAAAACAGCACTCTAGTGGACACCAGAAGCCAGTTAAAATGTTCCTCACAATTCAAATGGAAAAACATCGTGAAAGATAGTAAGTGAGAATATAACAACAACAACAACAACAACAACAAAAAAAGCGCTACTGGCCACAATAGCCTAATTCAGCATTTTGGCTCTTGCAGGGGTACTAGGAGATGCTATACAAGGAGCACACCTGAACCCTGTGGCTCATTTACCTCATGCTGCCTCAGCTTCTGCAGCCACCCAATTAGGGATATTAGAGAGTTATTGCTGTCCCTCTCCATAACTCTCTCTCCTGAAGGTTGCTCTGTAAAAAGGTACATTCTTTAAACTTTTTTAAATCAATCATGAATTTATTTTAATCAAAGACTCCACAGTTCTAGCCTTGTGGAGGATTATGAAAGAAGTTCTACCTTTACGTTATCCACCCCTTCGTGATTCCATAAAACTCCATCATACCCACCCCCACAGCCTTCTTTCTCCCTTGAAACTGAAGTACACTAGCCCATCCAGTCTCACTTTGTAAGGTAGCTGCTTCATCCATTGATTATTTCAGTCACCAGCACAGCCTCTCTGTAACACTTATCCTGCTGATCGGGACTGTGTGCTAGAGCAGATGCATTTAACAGTGTTGTATTTTAACTACAAATTCGACAGCTTTCCATTATCTTGGAAAACCTCATGATTTGGCACTAATGTAATCTATATAATGAATCATAGAATCATAAAATCATAGAATAGTTAGGGTTGGAAAGGACCTAGTTCCAACCCCCTTGCCATGGGCAGGGACACCTCACACTAAACCATGTCACCCAATGAAGCATGGCACCCGAGCAGGATTGGTCAGTGTCAGAGGATATGGTGAGAAAATCTATATAGTTAGCATGAATATGCAGATATACTAAGCACTTGCCTAGGCTGAAGGATATTTGAATACCTCTGAATTCATAAAATTATAGAATAGTTTGGTTTGGAAAGTTAAAGGTCATCTTCTTTCAACTCCCCTGCCATGGGCAGGGGCACCTTCCACTAGACCAGGTTGGTCAAAGCCTCATTCAACCTTGAACATTTCCAGGAATGAAGCATCCACAACTTCTCTGGGCAACTTGTTCTAGTGTCTCACCATCCTCGTTGTAAAGATTTTTTTCTTAATACCTAATCTAAATATTCCCTCTTTTGGCTTAACGCCGTTCCCCTTGTCCTGTCACTACATGCCATTTTAATTTCCTTGAGAGACAACCAAAAGCAGCTCATCCAATTCTGATCTCAGGTTACTTTCACTGCTGTGAAAGTGTGTTGACTTTTCTTGCTTTATCTTCAAACGTATGTCGTTGTAAATGAGAGAGGATTTTGGCCCAGGGCTTTTTGCTCCCTGTGGCTTGGCAAAATTACTAGAGAGCTGCTGGAAATGAAGGCCTGAGGAATGAAGTTTGTATCTTTCCTTATGTCAGGTACTGCAAGGGAAAGAAAAACTTTCAGCTTTACAGGAGATGTTACAAAAGTTGTAGGCCTCAAGAAAATACCTATCTTTTTTCTGTACTTTTCTCCTGCATCATCTACCAACAGAAAGGATTAGACAGAAACACTACTGTGGTGGAGATTTGCCAGGCAGATTCCTGGAAAAGCTCAAGTAAACTATATAATAAATATAAATATAAGTGACAGGTACATGCCAACATTGCATATCGGTAAAATCATCTGGCCTTAGGGGTTGAGATCTCATTGAAAGCATGGACTTTTGCAGGTGACAGAGGTGTATTCAGGTTGTGGGATGAGCTGTGATGGGCCTAAACAGAGGAGGTAGATTTAACAGTTGGGCATGGCTTTGAGACAAAAAAGAAGCTTTGGTTTCAAATCTGCTGGAAGCCTTTGAGTGGGATTGGATCTAATCACCCTCTAAATCTGATTTCACCACTTCTTCCTAAAATTGTTTTGTTCTTTAATCTGGATTAATAATTAGAAAAATACATATACACGTAGCTAGGTTTTAGAATGTCATAAAATACATGAATGACACATGTAATATTTTTAAGACTACCAAAAAATTAAAGAAAACCTGAATCTCTCTTCAATTCCTAGAGAGAAGATCCAGGACTTTTGCTTCAGGTGCTACTCAACCACAACAGAGATTGGTTTTCAGAGGAGTCTTTCTGACTTTGTAACTTTTTGTCTTGTCCCATCATAACAACTCTTATCATCATTGCCACAAGAACAAGGATGTTATTATGTGTAACCATAGCAGCAGCATCAGGAATGAGCAGTTGAGTTTTATTGTTTAAATGTAGTCATCAACAATCAGCACTAAGTGCTAAAATGTTGCTATAAAGAAAACCCAGGATTTAGATTTTTTATAGCTGCCATGGCGTGGTAAGAAGTGTCTCTTTGCTTTTCAAAATCACAATGTGCAGATAGATAGAAAAATGTATAAATCTGGTTCTTTTTAGTACCTCAGCTACCTGAGCAGTAGGTAAAATAATGTTGCTGGCTATTTCACAGCTAAAAAGCATCTGGAGTGCTGAGTTTTAAAAGGTTTTTTGTTTGTTTTTTCATTTAAGAACTAGATTTTACATGTTTTTTCCATCTTTCTGTTATTTCACTGTGTCTAAAACATAGTTCCAAAGGTTAAAAACAGTGTGTTTGTTATTATGGTGAAATTCTCATAGTGATTCATTGGAAGAATAGATACTTTTAACTGAAGCATTGCTTAAAATAGGAAATCAAATAGTAATGATCACCTAGCTGGTCACTAGATCAATTTTTTTTTTTTTTGAGGCAGTGTTTTAAGTAGCCACAGTAATTTGCAGCATATTCAACATCTTCTCACAGGAGACTTAAAATAGTCACTAAACTAAAATTAATTTGCCCAGCATTCTTACCAGCAGTCTATCATCTTCCTCCAAGAATGATTTATAGAAAGTTTCTCTAACTAGGAAAAAAGGATATTATCAAATCACTTTCGAAAAAATGTTGTAGATAAAGAAAGTAACAGAAGATTAACCATTTAAATTAACCATTAACCAAGATCATAATTTATTAGTCACATATGGCTCTTGTATCACACTGATAGAGCCTTGCTAGAGGCACAGAAAGTATTCCTCTTTAGTCATAATACCCTTGCATCAGCAGATCTTCCTGAGTAGTCTTCTTTTTTAATCTCACACCTGTAAATATTTTCATTTCTTTCCACAGATGTAGATATTCAGGTCTTGTCGAATGCCCTTCCTGTACTTTATCAATATGATATCTCAAACCCTTTTTGAGCATCCATGTAACACCTGCTGTAAAAGTTGCTGCACTGGCACAGTCCGTCAGTCCATCCTGACATTGTGCTTCTGGCAAAGAAGAGGGGTGGGGAGGAACATCTGCACTGGGAAAATACACAGCAAGGCTGGGTCCACAGAGGGTGCTTAATAACAACATCTATAGACATGTTCTCATTTGGCCTCAAGGTCTTTCCTTCAGGTGCGGCCTGATGTTCATGATGTACTCAAGTCAGAGACATAATTTTGTCCCTGCTTTATGCACTATTGAATATATATGTAATTGCTGCAGTTAAGAGTGTTCACAGGATAAAATATGTAACTCACTCATTTGGGAAATTTTTCTGACATCGTTTTGTTTTATGTCCACCACTTACTTCACAGTGGAACAGAACCATCTCTTCCCAAAATGTCATTTTGTGGTTCTCGAAAGGAGGGGATTTTGACTTCCACCATCCTGGTTTGCATTTACATCCTGTGTGGCCGTATTTCAAATTGAAAACATATGACACAGCTATTCCATAGCTGAGAATACTTCATCCTCTTTCTACATTATATCCCATTCTGCAAGGTTCAAATATAAACTCACAACTAATCTGCCAACCTTTCCTCTAGAACAGAGGCAGTATTTTATCTACACAGTTCTTCCTGTTCCAACTAGTAAGGCGTTGTTACTTATTTAGATTAAAAGACAAACATCACTGCTGAAGTTAAAGTTATCTATCTCACAGGCATTCACAAATGAGTAGGACGGTCTGTAACTGCATCCAGCTCTGTGGTCTCCAACATTAGAAGGACATGAACCCTTTTGAATGAGTCCAGAGGAGGCCACAAAGACAATCAGAGGGCTGAAGCATCTCTCCTATGAAGACAGGCTGAGAGAGTTGGGGTTGTTCAGTCTAGAGAACAGAAGGCTCTGGGGAGATTTTAGAGCAGCTCCCAGCCCCTAAAGGGGGACTATAAGAAAGGTGGAGAGGAGCTTTTTGAAAGGGCATCTAGAGACAGAACAAGGGGTAATGGCTTTAAGCTGAAAGAGCGGATATTTAGACTAGGTATTAGGAAAAAAATCTTCACTACGAGAGTGGTGAGGCACTGGAACAGGTTGCCCAGAGAAGCTGTGGCTGCCTCATCCCTGGAAGTGTTCAAGGCCAGGCTGGATGGGGCTTTGAGCAACCTGGTTTAGTGGAAGGTGTTCCTGCCCATGGCAGGGGGGTTGGAACAAGATGACTTTTAAGATCCTTTCCAAACCAAACCATTCTGTGAACCTGAAGTCAGTCTCAAGAAACAGATATCCATCAGTCTGTATATAGTGCCAAAAAACTCCCAAAGTAACTAAGTAAAATCCATGAAGGTAAAAGAATACAGAAAATGGAGGGAGAAGGTAGTAGGATGTTGCTTGGCTTCCTATTGCCTCTGCTACTGCTTCACTTTGAAAAAGGAGCTGTCCAGCAAGAACATGAAATGGTAACAAAAATAATCAAATAAACATCAAAAAGAACCAGGGAAAGCTTTAAGTTACCTACAAACACTACCAAGGGAATATAAGTGAACATAAGATTATTGCTTTTCCAGGAGAGGTATCTATACCATGAACCTACCAGCTAAAGATGAACTGAAGCTATCCTCCATCTCCCACTCAGAAAACTCAGGTAATTTTTTTTCATGTTGGCAACAGGTATACCAGGGAATGTGAAGTTATGTCTGATGTTGTTTGTTGTCTGCATGATAATGAAAGGAGCTACAAGGTTAGTGACTCACTACAGTACTTCTATGGAAACAGAACAACATTTATGTTACTCGCAGGGTTCTAACTGCTTGTTCATTGTCTTTAAAAAAAAATAGAATATCGAGAGCCCCAGTATACATGTATATTAAGAGATTGATCAACATCCCATTAGAGTTAAGATGGAGGGGATAAATCTTACTACAGTGTGGACTTCTATATCTAAACTTCTGGCTATGAGCTCTCTTCATAGTCAATAGAGGGAAGGTCAATAAACTCAGAAGACTTTAATGTGTGATTCTTCTTATCCTAAAGCAGACAGCAGCTTTTTGTCAGATCAATCACACTCTAAACTCTCTTCACTGTATTGGTGTTTACTATAATAGGATAACAAGCTCAGACACAAACTTCTAGTGTGGATATCAAAAGCTAGATAAGGTAATTTCCACAAGGGGATTTTATGTCATCTGCAATGTGCACTGCCAGAAGCTTCATTTGGGAAAAAGCTGGCCAAAAAGATGAATGAATGGGTCAAAGCAAAAGAAATATTGAGATAAGAAGCATGTACCTTAATTGTTATCTTCTGTAGAATATATTATTTTATTTGGATTGTCTTCTATTTTATCAGCCCTTCTTTGACATAACTTTACGGTTAAGGGCTGTGTTCTAAGACATAAATCTGATGCCAGGGGAACCTTTCTAAGCTATGGAATGAAAGACACAGTGATCCAAGTTACAGATAGACACCAGGCTTCCAAAGCATGTTAACCCAGCTAAAACAGTATGGGAGGTACTGAAAATGAGTATCAGTATAACCTCCTGTTGCTGAATGTTTTCTTTTTTTTTTACCCCAGCATTGACACTAAAATCATTCCCTTCTCTTCATTTGACTAATCACAAAGGACAATATTTTCATGCTTGGAACGAGGTCATATTTTTACTGTATGTTTTTATGATATTTACACAGCAGTTGGAATTAGAGAAGATTGCCATTAGAACTCCATTCCAGCATTCCATCAGATAAACAACAAATTATCTGGGTTGATTAAGCTCACCTTGACAAAGGGGTCAATGTCTGAGGCATCATCTGCTGACAAATTCATATCTGCAGACTTCAAGGGGAATATTTGTTAGTAATTAACTTCAACTTGATTCTAGGATAGGAATTTAAGGGCTTAACTTTGGCTTTTTTTGCTTTCTTTTTTTCATATCAAACATCAAAATTTCACTTGCTTCTGAAAAGGGCAGGAACGCAGAAGACACAATGTTGCTGCAGTGCTTTCCTTGGACTAAGAACCGTGGTTTTATGACTGCAAAACAAACAGCTGTATGGATTCCTCAAACCACTAGCAGTCAGTCTAAAATAATACTCACCCACTCTTACCAGAAAAAAGATACATAAATCAGCATGGAATTCAAAACATATATCCATCATGTACCTGAAATAGGTTGGATAATTCCCCTAAACCTTGTTACATTCATTTAATCAAATGGCAACAGAATTTGCTTATAGTTTACCAGATCTTAACTTTCAGTGGAGAGGCAGAAAGGAAATTCACATGCATGTGTATATGTACACATATAGACTCACTCTTACATACTTTTTTCCCCCCACCAGAAAATATTCTGTTTAGACTGAGAGTGAGCACCTGAGCCATTCTATAAAAGCGGTTAGGGATTTCCAAGTTCCTTTGAAGGTTCACAGTATTTTCTGATTGTCTGTATTAGAGGTAAGAGTCATCCTTGAGAATGAGAGGAAACCTGGAAACAGTTTTGAGGGTGGATCAGTCTTAAACTCCATGCTGTTAAAAAATTAATTGGTTATAAAATAGTATAAGCCCTTGTGCATTCTGAGAGCAAGAAACCTGACTTCCTTTCTGTGCTGATTTCTTAGCTCACAAGCAATTTCCTTAGCAAAAACAATAGATCACAGAACTCCACTGTAAAGTGTTCATCCGAATGCACTGTGGCAGTTAATGGATCTTGCCATCTTGTTGGAGGCATTCAGCACCTTCCCAGACTGGATGGTTAAGAGTTTAATTTATATGTGGGAATCTACCAATCATTTGCAACTAGCATAAAAATTGAACGTATTTATATATTACTTATTCAAGCTGGAATCTGGAGCCTAGCTGGATTTTAAGTCATCTAATATGCCTGCTTTCTTTATTGGCCTGAAAGAGATTCAAGAAGCTCACATGAAATAACTGAAGTGATATGGTCATTGGATCAGACAACTAAAAAGGCCTAGGACGCTTTTGACTTCTGTTAATGCCTAGTACCTTGACCTACATAGTGTACTTGGAGGACGGTTTCAAAGCTTTGTAAAAATTTGGTTTCTGTATCATTCCTGGATTGTTTCCAGCAACAAATATTAGAAGCTCACCATGATCATTCCTCTTGGCAATATTCAGCTTCACAGATGTAAATCCAAGGCAATGTCATTAAATTCAGAGAGGGAAATTTAGGTTTTTTAATTCACCTCTCTTAACTTCAGGAGACTTTTAAGTCAGGGCATAGACCAGGGACTCCTCACTCTTTTTAGATTTACACTAGAATCACTGAATTCAAATCTGGCCCATGCTCATGTCATCACTTGAAGACCATCCTAGCCAGAGAAATTAGATCAGGTTGTTGGTGTTGCTTCGGATAATTGTCCCTTCTTGATAAATCTTTTCCTCATACCAGTGACATATGTTTCCTTCTAATGTGCGGACTGCTGAAGGTATTCAATCAGAAGTCAATGTAAAGAACAATTTTGGGTAAAATACAGAAGATTTAAAAATATAAAATTCTCAGGATAAAAACTAAAAGGAGAGGGTTGAACGTAGCTGACATGAAAGCAAGTACATAAGCATGTACTTTGTTCAGTCACAGCCCTTACAGGGAAAACAGTGGCCATGATGATTCTCATATGTATTGAAAACAAACAGAGCAGTGTTAAGCAGGAGAGCCTGCAAAGAGCATATCTGAAGCGAAAAAAAATGTAGAAGTAATAGTGTCTCTAAACTTAGTTCCAAATTGCCCAACACTTTACAGCAATCAAGTCTTCTGTCCCATTACTGATGATCACAGATTGTCCAGAAATTATTTTTTCATTATGTCCTCCAACATAGTGATGATAACATCTAAAGGCTTTTAATATTCTTTAAAGTTGCATAAGCAAATAATAACTTGCCGGAGTTTGGAGAAATAACAGTTAGTTTTACTACTTTCAGTTACTACTTTTGGTTAGTTTTACTACTGTTTGGTTGATATGCTGGAGGGAAGGGATGCCATCCAGAGGGACCTGGACATGCTTGTGAGGTGGGCCGATGGCAACCTTGTGAAGTTTAACCAAGCCAAGTGCAAGGTCCTACACCTGGTTTGGTGCAATTCCAGGCAGGTTGGGCAGAGAAGAGGTTCAGAGCAGCCCTGTGCAGAAGGACTTTGGGGTGTTGGTTAATGAGAAGCTTAACATGAGTCGGCAGCGTGCGCTCGCAGCCCAGAAAGCCAACCGTACCCTGGGCTACATCAAAAGAAGTGTGACCAGCAGGTCGAAGGAGGTGATCTTGCCCCTTTACTCTGCTCTCGTGAGACATCACTTGGAGTATTGTGTACAGTTCTGGTGTCCTCAACATAAAAAGGACATGGAGCTGTTGGAGCAAGTCCAGAGAAGGACCAGGAGGATGATAAGGGGGCTGGAGCACCTCCCGTATAAAGACAGGCTGAGAAAGTTGGGGCTGCTCAGCCTGGAGAAGAGAAGGCTGCCTGGAGACGTCATAGCAGCCTTCCAGTATCTGAAGGGAGCCCATAAGGATGCTGGGGAGGGACTTTTCATTAGGGACTGTAGTGGCAGGATGAGGGGTAACAGGTACAAACTTAAATAGGGGAAGTTTAGATTAGATGTAAGGAAGAAGTTCTTTACAGTGAGGGTGGTGAGGCACTGGAATGGGTTGCCCAAGGAACTTGTGAATGCTCCATCTGTGGCGGTGTTTAAGGCAAGGTTGGACAGAGCCTTGGATGACATGGTTTAGTGCTAGGTATCCCTGCCCATGGCAGGGGGGTTGGAACTAGATGATCTTAAGGTCCTTTCCAACCCTAACTACTCTATGATTCTATGATTCTACTTTCAGGTAGTTTTTTTCTGTCAAACAGAGAAATTGTCACAAATCATTTTCTCTATTAAAAGTAGGTGAATATGTACACCAAAGAACAAAGAAATCCACAGTATTAACAGTATTATTCATTTGGTTTGCTGTGAGTGATCCTCACGAAGTCACCCACTCTACTGTAAAGGTTTTTTGTGAGAACCACACAGCTCATCACATCAGAGGGAAAGCCCATCTTTGTCTGATGGTTTTTGCTACTGTAGTTCATCTGCCTGCACATTTGATCTGTTACTCTGTTTGCTTTTCCTGTCATGGTCTTCCCAGGAATGTAGTCACACTGTTCAGAAATTGGTCTCTCTTGACCTTCTAGAAACATGTAACTCACTTCCTTCCCACGGTGACATCTCTTATCAAAAGTGTGAAAAACAATAAAGCCGTTATTTTGGATCACCAGTGATTTGCATATCTCTGTTAATCATTTAACCCCAAAAATCTATGTGAAAATATGCAAATATTCATCAACTTCAGTGAGATTTGTTACTCTTTCAACATCTGTGAGAATCAGGCCAATTTGAGGAACTGGACTACTGACAGAAGAGCCCAAATTTGGATTCCAATTTTTAAAGTTCTGGACTTTTAATTTTATCAGGGAGGAAAAAAAAAATCAGAAAAAAACAGTAACAGCGTATTTTGCCCAAAACCTATCTGTAGCTGTATCAGTTAGGTGATGAGAGACATTGTCAACAGACCACTAAGCTGACTGGCATTTAATAGTTTTGATGACCACTTGCTGAAAGCTTGCCGTGTTATCTGTGCTCCATGCTGTCCGGTACACAAGGTGCACAAGTATGTCTCAGGATCACCTTCAATGAAGAAAAAAAAGAAATCATAAATTCTCTATGGGAGGCTCAGTGCAATAAATGTGATCTGTGATGCTCTGATCCCAAGCAATGGTTATAGCCCTACGTCCCTGATGTGGACAAGGAGACAAAAGGAGACTCTGGACAAGTCCTTTGTACTAGAGAGAAAAGAATAACATTATGCAGCAACAGTGCTGCTGTTAATATCCTGATCAAGAAGCCTTTGTGAAGTTCTTTCCTATCCAACTTTTTTACTATGTTCGTAATATTTCTGTTTTTCTTTCCAAGCATAGGGAAGCCAGAGAGAAATAAAGTAAAATTCAAAAAAACCTCAGGCTAATTTTTCCTATGCACATGAGAGTGGAACGAGCATGATATCATTGAGGATGGAAGCTGGGCCAAGAAAAAATGCTTTTAGACTCAGGGATCCTCCACGTCTCATATTCCCATCGTTGAAGACTTTGATCAGAGTACTCTGAATCTGTGTCCACATTGCTCTCCACATGCAAAGGCAGCTCAGCTTACGTCTTGCTGTGCTCCTGGTAGCTGACACGTGTGATCTGAGTTTTCCCCAAAGGGACAGAGAGGATAGAGTAAAGCTGATCAGAACTGTGCAGCCCTGGCTTTCTTTTATTCACAACTAATGTGTGATGCAGCTTTGTGGGGCTCTTCTTGTTCTCTCCATCTTTTCCCCTGGGGTCCTTTGGTCATGCCAATCATTTAAAGAGAAGATAAAGGCAGCTACATAAAGGCACAGTGAGGGAGGGGTGGTGTGCCCTCCAGCTACTTTGCCCAGCCATAGAGGATGATTTTCCCCACACAGTTTTGCTCCTCTAGGCATGGTGGAATACGCTTTGATTTCCCATCCTTTCTGAACTCATTATCATCTGAAGTCAGCGACATCGGTACAAATTAACACCTGGTCTCTGTTTCTAACAAAGAGAAAACATACCAGGTGGACATTTATAAAAATCAATTTCCATGATAAAGCCAAGGATATTAAAAAAAGAGAGAGAGAAAGAAACACACAAAGATTACGGAGTGCAGCTCTCCCACAGAAGCAGACAGAGTGGCAGCCAGCCATTGTTCCGAAAGGCAGCATCAGCACCATGAATCAGATGACTAAGCTCCTGATGAATGAAATATTTTTACTATGCTGAAAAAATTCTGGCACCGCAGGAGGACTCAGGATAAAGGAAGCAATTTGAAGGGCTTTTCTGAAGGACACCATCAGATACCCTTCTGCTACAAGAAATTCTAGTGCCCTGAAGAAGAGCAATGGTTCTGAGTTTTAGCAGGGGTAAAAGGATACAGGCTTAAATCAATGTAGACTTGATGAGAACACATGTGAATAGCATTCTCTGCTAGATGCCATCAGTTTTGTTGTGAAAGACATGATTCAGTACCGGTATGTGGGGTACCCCCTAGCCAGGGGTCAAGCTGGCTCTGAAAAGGCAGGAGAGCCTGGGTATCCCTGAATCTTTCAAGAGTACAAACATTTGCAGCATCTCGAACTGTTACTCCCCGCTCAGCTGCTTCTTGCCACCCCTCTGCTGAAAGGAGAGGCCTGTGAAAAGCTGGAAGGGAACATGATGACTACAGATCAGCTGCTGTCATTCATGGTCTGGTAGCTCAGCACAAACCCACTTCATTACAGAGCTGGAGAGTGGTAAAATCTCAAAGGAAGCACTCATATCCTCACTTGTCTTGCTACCATAGCTGCTTTCTGGTATCCCACCCAGAGGTAATGTGGGTATCTGTATTGCAGTGATGTCTCATGGATGTACCCTTTATGGGTACCCGATACATCACATTGTTGGCACTGTGACCCTATGCTAGGCAAAAAAGAAGACAGTGATCAAATGAAGATCATTGCGAGGGAGCATTCATGAATCAGTGTTATGTTTAACAGTGTGAGTACCATTTAATTATACTGGAATTTTGGAAAGATGTTTCAGCTTTCACTTACATAAATAAAATCCAGAAATACAACGAAATTAAAAGGTTTGGATGCTCATGTATGTCATACTTAGCTACATATATATGTCTATGTTGAAAAACTAAGGTTGTACATACTCCACGGCATGAAAATACTAGCAAAGGAGGTTTTACAATGTGAACTGAGCTTTATAATTGTCTTTTTTCTTCTGGAAAATAGCTTCTGAGCTAGAATCCGTTCATTAAAATTTACAAAATTTCACCCTTAATCTTACCTATTTCAGTTTGTGGGCTACTGCAAATAATTAGTTATTTAAAAACCTTCTGTGTTGCATCCTCTGAAAAGAAAAGTTATGGGAAAAGTTTTTTAAAGCAAACTTTCCCTTCAATACAGCCTAACATGTAGACAGGTTAGGCATCAGCTTCAGGTTCTGGAGGCAATAGCGCAATTAGGACTGAGTCACCCATATTAATTGCACCACACAGAGGCCTAATTCCATCCAAAAATCAAACTTAGTCAGGACTGATACTCAAATCCAAGGTTTGCTCTTGTACCTGCAAACCAGGATATCTACAATGATTTAGTGAAGTCATTTTAAACGGTGTCAACAAAGTTGGGATCAGGTCTAGGGGTCAAAATTTGCACTCATTTCCTAGTAATTCTATTCCTTTTTGTTCTGAAAACAGAAGTCCAAACAGCATTAGATTTCTTGCATTAAATATCAAACCCAAAGTCCAAGGCTTCAGCGAGAACGCGGCATGTACAAAGCTTTCATTAACTGTGCTGTGAAGCTTTGAAGCTCCGCTGTGCAACTATTAGCTGATCTCATTTAACAAACAGTGCTGTAGGCCTATGTGTTGTTTGTGACTGAACAGGTGATGATTTTCTCTTTGCTGTCACCAGCCAAGGACTTTCCACTACCAGGACCCAGGCTCCAGCTCTGGGGTCGGGACTCCAGGCTGTAGCAGGGGAAAAGGGAAATGTCATCTCCATTGATTTCTAGTTCAAAGAAAGCTTTTTGCTTTCACACTTCGAAAAACACAGACTATCAGATCATCTCACAGCTAGGTTAATAGTGGGGTTTGTTTTATTTCATGGCTAACACGATTGTTACATTTCGTGCTTGTAGGAATAGAAAATACTCAGATGGCAATTCCCTCTCTGTGTTCTCTAAATTCCTTTCCAAATATACAGACTGCTAATACGGAGTAAATTCTTCTCACTGATTCACAGACTTAAAACCAAATTCTTAGGTCCAGTTTCTCCCTACAGATGAAAGCAATTGTATATGAGACTACTGTATACTGACCCTTTGTCACTATACTATACAATACTTCAAAATAAGATGTTGGTTTTTAGAGACCAGCTCTAATGCACCAAATAGAACATGTGCATCCTGGTTTGGGTTGTGAAACTCCATCTTCTGATGATGGTCATTTGATGCGCAGATGGTAAGAACTATCTATTTATGCAAAGATAGGGTCAGGGCCCAGGATGTATTTATTAAGCATGACACTAGTACTGCAAGTACAATAGGCTCGAGTAAACCTGAAGATGACTTCACATGAAGGGGAGGAGGATGACAGGATACAATCTAGGAGAGATTAAGAGATTATTTCTCTGATTATGGCACTAGGCTACTTAAAGCAAGAGAGACTCATAGTAAATTCCAGTTAAAAAAAAAAAGGGAGAGGATGAATGCTACAAGAAAGAGATGACAAAATTGATTCAGGTAGTTTTAGGCATCTCTGAATTTTGTGGATTTCACTGTAAACCTGAAATTAATAAATGCCACAGTCCTCACTGAAGATCTTTCATATTTATCAGTGGGAGTTTGTTTTCCATTCTTTGTAGACTGATCAGCATTAATGCTGTCACGCTGTCCTTGTGAAGTCCGGTGAAGATAGGATGCACCACTTGTAGACTTACTATTAAAAGATTCCCGAATTCTCAGGAGTCATCCAGCCCCAGTGAAATCCACCCAAATGTGGCACCTGGTCCATCCTAAAAGAATCCTAAAAGGAATACAAATAATGGCTAGGATACGTAATCACATTGAGAAATTGTTTGGAAAGAGACGTTTTATGATTGCTGTGTAAATGGTCCCAAGACTTGCATAAAAGCACTAGCTAACATGACTACACAAACTTTTTACTAGCAAAGGCAAATAAGATAAGGATTTTCTGTTCTGTTGCCATTCGGTCTTTGAAGCAGTAGCACTCTAGACAAACTAAGTTTTGCTTAACCTCCTGTTACAGATGAAATAAATACTCCTAGAAGGAAAACACATAAAGTTACTATGCTTTAACAATAGGCAGGAAACAGTGAGAAAGGAAAAAGTTTTGTATCTTTCAGTGTCTGTGGTCTGGCAACTACTTTCAGAGATTACAATTATTGAAAGGAAGCAACTAATCTGCCTTAGAAAGGTAAAAGAGTATAAGAAGTAAAAGGAAAATATTTTGAAGTGAAGCCTTTGGCATTCACATCAGTGAATTACCAAGTAATTCACACACCTCTGAAACCATGCCAGCCTGCATTGTGGCTGCTTATCTAACTGAAATAGAACACTGTTCTTGTGCTTTTTCTAACAGGAAGAATACCTTTTCATACTTAGAAGGCATCTCATAAAATGATCAGGCAGCAAATTGAACAAGCCAAAGGAAATTTTATTTGCACAGCATATAGCACAGTTGTGGATGTGGAGCACAATACACTGAATGGGTTGAAAAGGGGTTTGGCCCACTGCAGGCCATTAAATGCGACTACTGGGAGAAAGCTCCTGAGCTGCTGACTGCTGGAAGAGGGGGTGCCGGGGAAGGGTGACCTTACATACAAACCATATTCCTTACATTCTTCCCAATAATGTCCTCCAGAGGCCGACATGAGAGTCATGACACTGGACTAGGTGAAGTCTGTCTCATGTGCTTCAACAGTTGTCTGCTGTTCCCCATCTTGTAGTTCATGAAGACAATTTTCAAATGCCATGTCTCAGTTTGGAGCCTGCCTCTTCCTCTACTCCTGCACTGATGTAAGCACAAGAGAGGTCCATTTCTCTGTTCCTCAGATGCTATAACATGGTTAAATGTGTCAAGTCATCATAGCTGTTAACTTCACAGTTTATCTATAGGATGGTCTTGGTTGCAGCCTCTCAGGGTAGTAGATTTCCTCCTTACTACAGAGAAGAAAAGGGAAAAAGGGGAAAGGGAACAGTGTAAAACATGAGATGCAAAGAAGTTAGGGAGGCAAAATCGGCAGGATTATTCAGGAAGCAGTCTGGTATTTGTCTCCTCATATACATCTTTTAAAAGCCAGTGCTTTGATGAACTTGCCTGATTGACAGTAGTGGAGGAGGTTGTTCTGGTCATCAGTGCCTCTGGATTACAGAACTGTGAGATTATTTGTATTGGAAGACTGGGCTGAATGGAAAATAATGCTTGCCTAATTCTTTCCTCATAATAAAATATGGCCACTGCCACTGGGGGCATTTACAATAGTTATCCTACCCCCTCAGATCTGGATAGCCACACCAGGAATAACAGCATTGTGCCTGCCATCATGGTGTTCCCATGTGGACTCTTAGGATTTCTGATGATGCAGTGTTGTTTCTCAAACTGTTAGATAAATATGTCTATCCTCCCGGAAACACCAGGAGACTTCTGGGGGATATTCAGAGCTTAACTGATGTATCCTTGCAGCAAAGAAAACTGCTTTCCAGGCTGAGTGAGAGCTAAAGCCAGCCTCTGAGTTGCATGTCTTGCTATTCATGGCTGAGGTGATTTGGGGGGATGGGTGAGAGGAAGGGATGAAACACCATGTATAAGGGTCCAGATTAAATCTGGAATGAGTATATTCCCTAACAAATATATTCCTTAACATATATATTATTATTAACAGTGTATTCCCTGATCCCTGATTTTCTTTAGGTTGCAAACTCCTTCTGAGGTCAGGGCAAACCTCATTGTGGCACTAGTATAGTGCTGCTTCTATTGAAAACTGATGCCTTGTCCACAGTGCTAAGGCAGTTATACGATCTGAGACTATTTACACTTTTGTTGGAGTTCCTGGGCGAACAACTTACTGCTGTTAAATCTCAGGCTCTGACAAGCGTGTGTCAGTCTCTACCCATCCCAAGCAAAATATTTTCTGGTTTGATTTTGGTTGGAATTTTTGCATTTTGCTTAGTGAAGATTGGACATAACGTAGAACCACAGGACACAAACCCATCCAAGCTGGCATTCAGCATATACCTGGCACTAAAGTGAAATGAAAGATGTTTTTGGCAAATACATGGGGCCAATGAAAGTAAATTATTAAACTCCCAGTTTAGATTATCTGTGATGGAACTTGATTCTGGCATGAAGGAAAACAAAACCGTATTTCAATAAATGTCATAAAACTAGTGAAATACCTGGGTCTGGAACTTGTGGTTTCAGGTAGGCATTCTTAGTAGACCCATCTCTGAGGGTACATGGGATGATAAAAGAGCTTCACCCATTTCCTCTTGTCCTATCACTTGTTACTTGGGAGAAGAGACCAACACCCACCCCAACAGTACACTGTCCAAGACATGAACAGCCAGTTTCTCCAGGAGAATGCCATGGGAAACAGTGTCAAAAGGCTTTACTAAAGTCTAGATAGACAACATCCGCAGCCTTTCCCTCATCCACTAAGTGGGTCACCTTGTCATAGAAAGACATCAGGTTAGTCAAGCAGGATGTGCCTTTCATAAACCCATGCTGACTGGGCGCAATCACCTGGTTGTCCTGTATGTGCTGTGTGATGGCACTCAATATAATCACCTCCATAACCTTCCCCAGCATCGAGGTCAGACTGACAGGCCTGTAGTTCCCCAGATCCTCTTTTTGGCCGTTCTTGTACATGTGCTAACCTCCAGTCAACTGGGATCTCACCAGTCAGATAGAATTGCTGATAAATGATGGAAAGTGGCTTGGTGAGCACTTCTGCTAGCTCCCTCAGTACCTTTGGGTGGATCCCATCCAGCCTCATCCACTTGTGTGTGTCTAAGTGGTGTATATCTTCCACTCTTTCTCCTACACACTTTTCCATTCTATTGTTCACTTTTTCAGGACTCCTGATCCATCCTAGTATCTGAACTATTTTGAGTCTGTGACATAAAGCTTGATAATTGTTATGCAATGGCGGATTTGATAAATATTTGTTTCACTGACTTTATTAAATGCTCTACATGTTTAATTTGTGCTTTTGTGAAGTGTTAAGAGTGATTCAGGCAACTTGACTCAAGTCTCATCTGCACTATCTTTGTGTCATCATCTCCCATATGTTTCCTCCATCCTGGTGGTCTAAAATCCTCTGTGATACTGGACAGCTGTCAGCAAGAAAGAATGTGTTGGGAAATAACGTGCATGAATGGAACTATAATCTGTTACTCATACATCTCGGTCTTCCTTATTTAGCATTTGCTTTTTATTTTCTTTTTTTGAGACACTTCTTCAATTTTTCCTGCATTTCTGATTCCCATTGCTATGTGGGTTTAGGTCTTTCAGCTCCTCTCCCCTGAATAATATGCTGTTGTTATTTCCCTTATATTCTTTATTTGCCAATTCTTTCCACAGGGGACCTTGTGCAGAAGATCAATATTGTCCTTTCAAATAAATTACCACACATGTATACATATATACTCATGGTGCTGTCTCTGATCCATGCCCAAAACCCCTTTCATACTTCTCCACAGCCCATCCTCTGCATATCTCCATTAATCTCTGTTCCTGCAAATTTTTCTCCACAGTTACTATTCTATTTCTTTCTTTTCATCTTAGATATTTTCTGGAGGTAACTGAATGATAGAAATGAGGTGCCCTCGTTTCATCCCATGTATTTCTCAGTAAGATAAATAGAAGTCATTCCTGCCTGAACAACTGTTATTCTCATAGCAGGATGAGCTACTGTGCACTCTGTGTCATGAGGACTTCAGACCTGGGATGCATTTGATGCAAGAGAGCTGGGAGGAGTCAATCGGGGGTTTGCTTATAGAATCCCAGGCTTCAAATGTGGCTCTGGCAGCTGCTATAATCTACTTAATGTAAGAAGTTATTCCTGCTGCGGAGTGGAAGCAGATAAGTCAGGCAGCAAATTTGCTGGTGGTGTCAGAGTGAGCTCTGCTAGCTTTATACTATTTCAGAGCTCTCCTCCAGTGAGGAGATTCTCCATGTAGATCTTGCAGTCAATTGACATCTTTGCTTCCTAAAGGAGCAGCTCCAGGTGAGAATCTCCCTGTATAATTATTCCACCCTCGTTCATTTTCCCAAATCCAGAATAATTAAGCTAGGCTAATAAAACTGCTTTAAGCTCTACACAAGAAAATACCATGTCCTACCTCTCCTTCCGTGAAGGTATTTCCCCCACTTCCTCTCTTCCCTCTGTCTCTCCCCTTCTTTTCTTTGTCTCCAGCTCTGAGAGATAGGAACCCACTTCTTATTGTGCAGCATCCTGATTTTCTGCCAAAATCCTTGTTTCTGTTTTAGTTGATCCTACTTCGCTGCAGTAAGTTTTTCTTCAGCTGCAGCTTGTGAGCTATGAATCCTTTTTTGCCAAGTGCAGAGTTCATTATTTCCCTTGATTTACTGGCAGTAAAATAGTGTCTGATCAGATGTTTTAGCACAATGCTATTCTCATCTGAGGATGACAGTTTTACCTTTCAAAACAAAACAGAGCTTCACTTGAAGATTAAAAGACAGAGAGCTGAAGAATGTAAACAGAGTTTAGATTCTCTTATCACAAAGAAGAAAAAAAATACCCCAAACTATTTTAAACAGAGGACCTATATAAGTAAGTCTGCAAAACCACTTCCCATTTCACAGGACAGGATATGCCAAAGAAATGATACAGCTTGGCACAAATAACAAAGATAATTTCAACTTTATTTAAATACTGCAAGGACATTTAGCGGCATCTCGAGACATAAATCCCATTTTGATTACATTCTTCAGCTTTGCTTTAATGTTCATCTTTTTCTGGGTAGAAAGGGAAACTAGGAGGATAGTCAAAACGTGTGGTTTTAAAAATTATGAGCATCCTGTAAGCAGGTCTGGAAATTAAAATCTTATATTTCTTCCTCATTCAAGTCTAGAGAAAGAAGCCTTTACTTTACTAGAATCCTTTCATCGCTCATGTCTGACTTGACTTAGAAGATGAGAGGTAATTTAAACTCTAATTGCCTCAATAAGAGCCAAGCAAAGAAAACAAAACTATATTAAAACAAACAGTCTGAAGCCACTGAATCTGTCCTCTGTCAGACTTATCACGCTGGGGACACTGATGGATGGGGTCAGAATTCAAATATCGTAGACTGGGATCACTGATGGGAACAGCCCCTGCTGGCTGCTAAACAGATGGGCACCCTCAAATCTACAGAGTCATGCACATATCCTCAACTGATGGAAATCAGCACTTCTCTGCAGGAGTCAATAAAGAGATATCAATATTCAACAGCTGGGAATCCGGCCTATCCAATTTTCAATTTGGGTTAAGCTCAGGATTCACAAGTGTTGAATCCAAGAACAAGGCATGAGAGGTCCCTCAGGACTTTGCCATTTGTAAGTGCCAGTAAAAACCACACAAGTGTCAAATAAACCTGCACCAACACAGACCCTCCTGTCTCACATACATGCAAGGTTCACAAGAGAAAAGACAACTTGAGAGAGCAGTAAGAATTTAATTAGGAGTGCAATCCTACAGGCATATTGTTCTTAAACCAGTTACGTTAGATGGATGAGTAATGATATTAAAAGCCAGTAGCTTGTGTCCCACAGGGAGAAAAGCGGGAATTTTGTACTGTTGGGAAAAAATAAGACCCATCTGTTTTCCATTAGGGAATGGTTCTGCAGTGTGCCACAAAGAACTGTATATGGTTTAGTTCATCCTTCTATACTGGCTTTAATTCTGCCCCCACAATGAAAACTCTCTCAAAATCATTGTTAAGAGAGTAAGAGGAAGGAGCGACAGAAAACTCAAGGGAAAAAGAATGTATACACAAATCATGGACCCTGCCTAAATCTTACACTCCTGGTCCACACAGTGGGAAGAATAATTGAAGTCAGGAAAAAACCCAATTAGGTCTACAGCATACCTGATATACTTTGTTTTGAATAAACTAACCTGCCTCTTCATTTTTCTTCAGTGGCAAAACACAAAGTAAATGTGAATCAAAGAACCATTCTTCCATGTCATAGAAGATGATAGATCATCTTGCTAAGCTCTGCCAACTCCTGACAGTCAGAGAGCATAACATCTAGCCATAGGGTCCACATATAGAATACTGAACAATTAAATTAATCCTGGAAGTTAGAGTTGGACATTTTAGAGTGTTACTCTTTGTTGACATAGAGACAATACAAATGCAGTAAGTCTCCCAAATATTGACAAATCATCTAAAATACTCCAGAGAAATATTTGTAAGGCTCAGATACTGGGGGAGACCTCCACCTGTGCATCCCTGACCTATGGTCTCATTGGATTTTAAAATCGTCTAATGATTTCAGAGGATGCAATGAGGCTGTTTCTCCTAGGCGTGCAATACAGTATCTGCAGGACACTATTTATGCACAACGACTCAAGCAGTGCAGATTGAAGTGACATTTGCAAAGGTATCTATGACATGAGCTGGAGTTGAGAATACAGATCCTCTAGGTAAATTTTGATTGTCTGTCTCCAGGTGTGGGGTTATTCCAGCCTGTGCCCAAGGGCGCAAAGGAGGAAAGACTTCTTGAAAAATATTTTCTCCAACCTTGTTGTGAGGCTGGGCACAATCCACTTCTAAATTATCTGAGGAAAGCAGCTCTGATCTGAGGAGAGAAAAGGGCATTCGCCAGGGAAATGTTTTGAGGACGTAGTTATACAATAACAACTAGAAAGGTCATCATAGGGCATTGAATAGTGTTTGTTCCTGTGCCTTTCACTGAACAAGCTTAAAATAAGGTTGGTTTCAAATAAGTAATAACTCAGCCAATTAAAAAATGAAAACTAAGTAGAGCCCTGTTCAATGCCACCTTATAACATGAGGGAACTACTGCAGAAATCTTATTGCAGTTTGGTGATAGCATCTTAGCTCCCTGTGAAGCTAGCCAGTTAGTAGAAACAACGGCCAAGAATTAGTCCTGTCTCTCATAGGCGAGGACACAACAACCCTAACTGGAACAATGAAGGCAGGCTGGAGAGTCAAAAAGTGAAAGGAAGAGGGCAATAATCAAAACAAGTTTGTTTTGTTCTCACCACTGGGTGTGTCCTCTTTTTGAGTGAGGAAGTAACTTAACATCCCGATCAGCTGAAAAACCTCAGCTTTACCATAAACGAAGTTCAGTTTTTCACATCCCTTTGCTCTTCCCTTACACCCTGCTGCACTTTCGTAATTGACCAGCAATCTCACTTCGGTGCTGGTCAGACTGGTTAATTTGACAACCAAGGTCACTTTCCTTGTGAAGCAAGTGCCGTAAAAAAGCTGTTTCTATGTATGTGCCCACACATGTTCTCTTCCCATTACTCCTCAAACACCAAATATGGACAAACACGAAGCAGAAGGCTCGAAGGCTCTCTTTGGGAATTTTGAGGGACAAAAGAGCCTTGTAAAACAAGCCAGGAAGGTGTATTATTACAGAGGATAAGAAAATAAATGGCTGCAGAGTCCTCTGTCCATTTTCCCAGAGCTTTTTTATCCATCCCAAGCACCACTGCACAGGGAGCATCAGCACGCACATAGCTGCTATGCTGACCTTTCTTCAAACACCTCTCACTTCATAGACAGCCACCGTTTTGTCTTGAATGTGCCACAGGAGAAATTCAGGTCAATATACAGGTCTTTATGGAGCTCATGATGGTGATGGTTCATCAGTGACTGTCTGGAATGATAGCAAGGACAAAGTATGATGCATTTTACCCAGTTCTCCCCAAGGATTTTTGGAAACTGAGTACCAGCAAGTTGAAGAAAGAGACAACGTCATCACGTAGTGCTGATGTGAAGCTTTGATACATCAGTCTCAACTTGAGAACACAAAGACAGGCTGGAGGAAGAATGTGTTACTTGCTGTAACAATGTAAAGAAATGATGAGGAATTACCCATGTGAAATTGATAGACCACATGGAATTGATAGAGCCCTTGGCAAATGATTTTTCCGTGTGGGATCCTGTAGAATTTGGCCCCTCAATCTGCCGAAAGTTTGAATTAAACCTTCCAATGGAGGCTTCTGGGGGCTGTTTGCATGTGGGACCCTGGAGGGTTTTGTGACCAGTCAAAAAAGTCCTTGTTTTCTTTGGGACAATGGCATGCATATGAAACCGCATCTAGCAGTTGTAGTTTTCATTTTCTGCGGTGTCTTCTTGGCCCTCTGCTATTGATAGCTGCTAGAAGTAAGGTGGCATGTTATGAAGTTGTGTATGGAGCTACAAGGCTTTTATTTCCCTCTACATTCCCAGAATGAAAAAATAAGTAACTGTGCTGAGATGTGACGTATTGTTTGGTCCATTGCTGAACAGTGGATGTGCAGAGTGCTACTCCTGAAAACAGGACCACATCATGCAGCAGCTGTGCGTGCAAAACTTAGTTGCCCCTTTGAGGCAGTACCAAACCCAGAAACCCTACAGGTTTGAAGCACCTGACACATAAATGGTCACCTGGGGCTTTGCTCACTGCTGGATGCTTTTTTAGGCAACCCCAGAGGTACTGCAAGTTTCATTGGGGTGGAAGAAATGGTGGCAATAATAGGTTAATCAGAGCTAGCTGGTTAAAAATAAACCCACATACTTCGCGCAGGTGCTCTGTCTTCGAACAGGATGTGGGGTAAGCTGTGAACATCATCAGAAATGGCTCTTTCTTTGGGTGGCGCCAAGAATATAGACTCTTTAGCAACTTGTCTATTTAACCTGTGTGGTTTCCTGAAGACCGAGTTTTTCTGTGACTTCCCAGAATAACGTGCAGGTCATAGGACAGTTTTGTTGGTGAACATAGGATTGTCCTCTGTTTAAACTGCACAGATAATGATCAGGGGCTAAATCACACCAAGGTAGAGTCCTTCTCTGATTGCCACTTCCAGAACTCAGTAGCTTAGTTATCTTGACAGTGGTGTTGATCTGAAGGTTGGATATATTTGCAATTTAGCTACCTTTTCTCTCTCAGTTAGGGTTTCATAACTTTAGTTACATATTTTTCACTATGAATCAGGGATCAAACATCCCTGCAAGATCTCTAACGGTAATTGTAATAATTTAAAAGAAAATCCATGATTACCTTTACATTCACAGGATCATTCACTGTTACCTCAAAGCAGCAGTCTCTGAATGACAAAGTTTATTATTTTATATTAGTAGTGTATTAGGTTTAAAATTATTTAAATGTTGTGCGACAATCACTGCCATAAAAACGCAAGCCACTGAGATTTTGATGTTCAACAGCGGGGAATGAAGCCAAACATATCAGCCCTGAGCTGTCTGCTTTCCTGTCCTTAAATTTAACTCAGTGGAGCAAAGTCCCTTCTAGAACATCGGAACCATCATATCTCTGACCTGAAAGGATAACAACAGCAACCTTTGTATTGCTTTTTCTGAGAATGGGCAGACAAGTGGGTACCAGGGCTGTGAAAATTCATCCTTTGTGCCTTCACACCCCCCATCCTTTTATATTTTCTTTAGAAAATGAATGAGCATAACTGATACCTCAAACATATATCAGACTGTATAGTGATCTGTATAGCGTGATCTTTTTCCCATTCATGGTGGCTAGACATCTCTATTTCATCACATACACAGATAGAGGAGATAGCTGCTAAAAATTGCATTGCTATTTCTTATCTTTCCCACATTTTAATCCCTAGTGTGAACACAACACCTAGCAAAATATGTATTTTTGTTAGCTGAGAATCTCTGGGGTTCTCAGGTCTCAACAGTTTCATAGTTCTGAAGAACTGGATAACAATATGGGTTGCAAGATCAGCAACTTTCTGCCCACATTGGAAAGGGCGTGGTACTCAGCATCTTCTCAGCTAGCTGTGCAGAAAAAGTGCATGTCTCACTTTTGATCATCACAGCCCTCTAATGTCACTCACGCTCAAAACCAGGAGTTTGTAAACTACTTGGTAAACCAAGCGGTGTATGTAACCATCAAGTAGATCCAAGAGAATTGTTTCTTTTGTTGTTTGCCCTCAAGGTAAACAGTATTGCTAACAGCAATGCTGTGAAAATTCAATAAATTGACAGAACAATTTTCACTGTGAAGTACTTTATGACATAGAAATTTGGCTGTGGAAAATCTAATATGTCATTACCCAGGTTTCTGCCAGGAGTGTGGGATGCAGCCTGTTTGAAGGAAAATGTTTCTATCAATCAGAGACTAATAAGGAGACTCCAGAGCAACAAATTCCACACGTTGCCCAGCAGTTTTCCCAGGCAGCAGAAAAGCCAGAATTTCTTTGCAGAGAATGTTGAGGTACTTTTAATGATCATAGCTGTGAAGGCCTCGGGCTTCTGTTTCACAGAAGGCATGCCACCTTCAAAACAGCCCCCCTCCATGTCCAGAAGAGTCCCTGGGTCTGAGGAAGGTTGAGATGTATTTTATCACTAACATTGCTTCCAGCAACATTTACACACCCTCCACTCACTGTTGTCACCCAGAAGTGACCTCCACCTTCTGAGTTCAAATGTAGTGCAGTGTCTTGAAGCAATCACCAATGCAGGGAAGGGAGTGCATTTTCTTAATGTTTGCAAAAGGAACAGTTAAAGACTGACTCACAACTCACAGAAATCAATAGAGATCTCAGCGGGACTGGACTGAGCCATAAGCTAGGAGAGGCCCTTCGTATTATAGAATTTCCTTGATCCTTATTGGCTAGTGCTCATTTATTTTGAAATGGCAACAGCTCTCAACACTTGACTATTTACACAGCTCTTGTATCAACAAATATTTTCCCCAACGTGTTGCAGTAATTAACATATAAATAAACCATGTCTTTTCAAAGCTGGTGACATATGTTAGCAAGTGTTTGCCAACACAAAGCTTAGCACAGCAAATACAGGAAGATTCCATTTCTTCATCTTTTCAGGCAGACTGTTGCTAAGACAGGTCATTAGCAAGTTGTAGAACCTCCAGTTGTGATCCATATGGCAGGAACTAACAGCTATCAACCACATCTATCTCACCCGCCTAACCAGTGCATTTGTAAGCATTTTCAGTAACGCAGTTTTTGAGGTACAGGAAAGTGATACAGACATGCATCCACAGCTGATATAACTTGGCATGATTAGAATCAGAGAATAGAATCATAGAATGATTTAATTAGGTGGGGAAAGACCCTTAGGATCATTGAATCCAACCATTAAACTAACACTATCAAGTCCACCACTAAACCATGTCCCTAAGCACCACATCTACACATCTTTTAAATACCTCTGTGGATGGTGACTCCACCACTTCCCTGGGCAGCCTGTTCAATGCTCAACAACCCTTTCAGGGAAGAAATTTTTCCCTAATATCCAATCTAAACCTCCTCTGGTGCAACTTGGGGCCATTTCCTCTTGTCCTATCACTTGTTACTTGGGAAAAGAGACCAATACCCACCTCACTATGACCTCATCTCAGGTAACTACCTGAAAGAGATAAGGTCTCCCCTGAGCCTCCTTTTCAGGAGGTTCAGTCAAGTGGACTCAACTCTGGGTAATTTAGTCCTCAATTTTCGCATTGTAGCTGTGAAGATCTACATCTATGTCATGCTGGATTAACACAGATCATGTCACTGAGTTGAGAGTTAGAGGTGTCTTATATGTATAACTGTACATCATTTAATAAAGAACTGCTCCATTGTACAAAATATAACAGACTTCAGCCCTTTGCATGTGTAAATATTTAATAAGACAAGATAATATAATAGAATAGAAGCTTATACTAGATGGACGGATTTCTGTTGTCCCTCTGGTAACAGAAAGGGTAAAGAATGATTGATTTGCAGATCTTCCAGTGGAGATGTAGACAACCCTATGGTGGAGTTCAGTAATTAATTAGTTACTGGTGGATGCCTTTTTCATTGGCAATTGCTTACAGATATTCCTCGTATCTTAGAGGCCCAGTGCACAACAACTCTAATACCTTTGAAACAGCAGTTGCAAGGAAACTACACTGAAATAAAAGTCCATGCATTTTTACTCTGTGGACCTGACAGAAACCCAACTCAGGTTAATGGAAAGGAGCCAGAAGATTTCACAAGCGCAGCGGGAGCACCGGGCAACATGACCGCAGAATCACTGCACAAGATGCCCTTGCTCTGAGTATGTTTTTCCCAGTATCCTTCCCAAGTTGATGAGTACTTTTCACCCACCAGTGGCCACCCTTGCTTATCCCAATACCACAAACTTCTAACAGCGAAATCCTCAATATTTTACACTTTTTATTTTTTTAAATTAAGAACCAGCCTTCATTCAGATGTGAGTTATAACTAGTCTATTCACCTCATTCTAAACAGAATTACAACCGCACTATCTGGTGTGCTCTGCGTCTAGGTTAGCTTTAAACAAGCCAGGTCTGATATCAGTGCATAGCATAACTGAGCTGGGTCCTATCATACTGACCATACCTAGTCAGGTATCTAAAATCCTAAAATCCTAAAGATCTCATGTGAGAATAAGATTTTCTGGGCCAGTTTTCCTACAGCCTTTCACTTTGTGTCTCTGCTTGACTCAGTGCCATGTCTCGATGGAATTCACTATCCTCGTCTGTGATAGCCACTTGCAGAAGCAACATCTGAACGTACCAGATTATCAGACACTGAAATAAGAATAAGGAACCTAAAGTAAAATGTAGACAGAATTTGGTGCTGACACCACAAAACCCTGCCTGATCACTTCATTGCCTGAAGCGTCATGGAAACATATGCTTTTGTTAGTATAACAGTTGAGATACCCACAGATGCTACCATGTTGCTCTGGCTGGGTGCTCTGTTGCAAGTCCAAGTTTTGCTTGGATTCAGGAACTGAGTGCGAATGGGGCCATTGATGAGGCAGGGATGCTCAGACATATTGAGAACCTAGTATTTAGCCCAAAACATAAGCTTTGATTTTAGAACCACTTGTTTAAAAACAAAAAAAAACCCAACCTGAAAATAATAGTAGAAAGCATCTTTTATGCTTTTGTGGTTAAAAGTACTTTAAGAAAAGGGAGAGAATTCAGCCTGGTTTATGAGTTTTGTCTAATGTCTCTTCATACAGAACATTTGAGCTGTTTTACCAACACAGACCAGAATCCACCATTTTTGCTCAACAAGAAGTGCAGTCATCCCTTGGTTACAGGGACAACCTCTCTTGTTTCCACTTTGCCTCTTGCCCTTTCAATCATGACTTTTTTTCTGCACACTGGAACTGCCGTAAGGATGGTGTGAAGGAATATCCTTGTGCTTAGGACTTTACCCCAAAACGTGTCAGACTGAAGAATGCTGAATCCAAGTCTCCCTGTGTCTGAGCACTGAATAACATAAAAACCAGCCATGCCTCTCTGCCCCCAACACTTAGCAGCTGCTTTTTAAAAGGGGAAAGTGAATCATTTCCTTGGAACTCAGCCTGATAACTTTGGAGTACATGTTTAGGAAAAGCTTTGGACTGTAAATCACATAATATCAGAACTGGAAAGTTGAGCTGCAGAGGTAATATTTCAGATTTGTGGCTCAGGTGTCTCCTACAGAAACAGCTCATTCACGTGCTGCTCTACCCTGTGCTGTGATTTCTGCCTTGACAAACACAGATCCCTCAAACTGCTGCAAACAGAGTGCAGAATGGTACCATATGAGGATTTCAAAGTGAAACCTTAAGGTCAGTACCAGGAACTGCAGAGGATATACATCAGATTAGGATACAGAAAAAGGGACTCAGAGGAGTATTGTGGCACAGCCAACTGAAAGGAGAAATAACTGTTACTGACTGACAGACTTGTCACACAGCCAGGTATAATAAGGTTCTAGCTCCACGTGGAAGTAATGTTTTGTGAATGTTTATTTACTTTCCATTACTTTCAATTTTGATATTCTAGCGAATATTTTGGATGACTAAATGCTTTAGAGAACAGTCTTCCCTGAATAATAGAATGGATTCAATTGACAGGATAAATAAACTTGAATACTAAGAGTGAAAGAAAACATAAATAGGCAAGACAGAAAAGTGGTGGGAGGCAGAATAGGGAGACAAGGCAGGGAAATTGCCTGCTAAGGTCACAGAGCAAGACAGTAGCTAAGACAGAAATAGAATTCAATGTAATAACTGCAAAGGACTGGCTTGCTTAGTTGTTTGGTTTGGGGTTTTTTTCAAGGTTTAACAAGTTACATCCTGTTTATTAAGCTTAAACAGACTTTTTTTCCTTTTATTTGTTCAGCTGACTGCAACAGTAATTGTAAATATGACTCAGGTTTCTCTTCAGATCTTTAATGTTCTCTGTCTCAGCTTATTCTGAATTTTCCAGTGCTTTTACAATCAGAAACCAGTCAAAGAGGTCCTGTTCTGCTGCCTCTGAGCCAGCAAAAATCACGTAGTTGTACGTACAGATCTGCTGGCTTCAGTGCATGCACCATACAGCTTGCTGTGGGAGACACATCTTCCCAAACTAAGTGAGCAAAACTTGTGAAACTTTGGGTTGGAAGCTGGAGCTGCTCTAGTCTGTGTTGATCTACCTCGGAAAGCCCCAGCATGAGTCAGGGCTCCAGGAGCACTCTGAAGAGCCCTGGTCCAGGATGCTGCAAGCCCACCTGCCCAAAGGCAATGATGCTGGAGCCTGATAAGAAAGCAAAAGACAAAATAGTAATAGCTCAAATATAATTTATTTCAAACCTTTTGTTTTCAGAGGGTCTAAGTAATGCTGTGATCCATCACCCAGGTATCTGTTCTCTTGAGCAGGGAATCAGAGAAAGAGAAAGCTGCGTATGAGGATATTTCTGATGAAGAGGAAGATGGAACTCCTAAAGCTTTTTTCTTCAAAGAACAGGATTAAATCTGCCTTTTCAAAGGTTGTCTTACTCTTAAAAAAATCATCATATCTGAAAAAGTAAATTGACAAAACTGGTCAGCAATCTTCACTGAAGTTTTAAGTTTATTCCTTTATTTATTACAGATGGAGTGAGACCGGGATCTGTCTAATTAATTTCTTTTGCTGTAAAATATGAAGATACATTACTTAGTTTACTCTGCTCATCCGTGGAGTTTTTGATTCTTCTTGTAGCAGCTGGTTTGGGTTCATGCATTGCCTGATACTACCTGCTGGCTTCACAGGTTCAGCTTTGCCTGAACTGTTTTGGGTGTTGCCTTTCTTTTTTAAAAGCTTCAACTGAAACAATAAATTCAAATAACCAGAAATCACGGAGATACTTGGATTTAGATTTGAACTTGATGCCACAGAGACATCTGTTGAAGATGGGCATGCAGGCTAGCTTTCCTTCATGCAAAAAAATCCTTGCAGTTCTGTGAGTATTGTGACACCAAGGTCTCAAAGAACAATTTTTTATGTTGTTTCAGTGGAACATAGAGGTTTTTCAGTATATGTGAAATATATCATATTGCTTCCATTTAATTGCTGAACCATGAATTTTGTGGGTCTAATTTCACATACTCCCACATTAGAAAATGTACCGTATAATCTTTCTTTATCTCAGCTTCTCCATCAATCAACTGGGAATAATAGCAGCTGATTTAGAAGTACTATGGACTTTAATTAATGTGTGTACAGCATGTTGAGATCCCTGAAGAATAAGATGCTTTAGAACATCAAAGAATAAACAATGACATTCTTTGTCTTATGTCCTGGAGTCAAGATACTTTAACGTTAAGCTTCAGACCTAAAAGGGATACAGAGAGAATCCCTTTGCAGCACTAAGTAAAATCAAAATGTGCCTCTGCCAACAAAGCAGTATAAAAGAAATTTGCAAGTATGTATTTCCTATATTCTCAGTCTGAGAAAAGATTTCTTCATGTTTTCCCACTCCCTGTCCTATCTCTAATCCTACTATTGCTGAAATATTTAGCTCCGGACTATAACAGAGCAATCCTCATTAGCTCCTTAATGCCAAGGAGTGATGTTTGAGGTTCTCACACTAACATCACCAACACAGTCAATGTCCATCTGATAAATCTCAGCTGTTCTCTGGATGACCTGGAGGCCTGTAGTCCTTATAGAATATACCCTTATAGCAGAGCCAATGCAAACAGTTTTGGAGCCAAGTAGCCACATTGCAGTGCCCTCCCAAATTACAAGGTAATCACTAATGCTGACCTCCATTCTCACAGTGCTGATCCTTCATGAAGGTTTGTGAAGGTACTGGAAGACCGTAAGAACACCTGATGATTGTGCCCTTATACTTGCTATAAAGTGGCAGAGTAACCCTCCTGAAATGACAGGTAACCTAAAATGACTGCTACCTTCTTCCACCCACCCATCCTCAATTCCCTAAATAGAAGTGTAAGATAAAATGTCATTTCATTCCGGAGACCATTTTTTCGTTTGAGAAATGGGAAGCAGGCAGAAAGTCCAAGTGAGAACCCCTATTAATTCTACAATTGAAGTAAACCCATAGATGAGCTATCATACATACACAAGAAACAACAGACCGTGTATATGTCATTACCACTGCATCCACAGACACAAAGTGCCAGAATGTTCAAGAGCTGTGTATTTTTCCCATACAAATTGTCAATTATAAGCAGTTTTAATCATGCAGTTGATCCCACTGCTAGAGACACTGAGCCTGTGCAGCTCAGAAATGCCAAGTATGCTCTCTCCAGAAAACCTAGAAGGGGAAATTAATCTGCAGCCCAGTTTTAGGGGGGGTGGGGGAAGATGGAAAGGCTTCTTGGGGGGGCCTCTCTGCTGTTGATAGCTGGGATAATGATCCATTAAGTAGTACGGAGGTTTGTTTTCCTTATGAAGGAGCATAGCGGAAATTGACTTAATGCCCTGAAAGAATCCAATTTAATTTTTCCCCTAAATATTTTAGAGCCAATTTCTAGTGATCTTTTAAGTTAAGTTCATTCAGTGGAAAAAGACTCAGAATCACAAAGTTTTTCCTTACATCTCCATCAGTTGTGAACACTGTATCATGACAAGTATTGTTCCTAATTCATAAACAAAGCTACATTTCCCAAATCCCATGAATGTGGATAAGGTGTCTTATAATTTTCCAGGCTTCCAGAACTTCATTCAGTCCTTTTCATAGCTTCACAAATGCTTAAGAGAAATCACATGCTTTATGATCACTAAAAGCGTCATTACCCTTTGAGGTCTATAGATGAGATAGCAAGTTGGGTTGTATTTTTGTATTTGTTTGTTGGCTGGGTTTTTTTACAGGCTTAGATTTTCCAGTGATAATCTCTCCTTAGTTTAGTTTTCCCATTTTTCTACTCCTGTATTCAATGGCTGCAGGAGGAAGGAAAGGCATCCAGAAAACAAAAAAGAACACTGAAGGTCACACAGGATTAGCACAGAACAGTTTTAAGTCTGTAGGTTAGACTCTGGGTTGGTGCAAATCAGCAAAACTTGACTAGCCAAGGATATGCAGTTGGAGTTTGCAAGGCAGCAAAAGTCTCCAAACAGTGTACAAAAATACACCTGGCACCTATATGAAGGTATTCTTCAAGTGAATATATCTTGCCTGTCTGGGGCTGGAATTTCTAAAGAAGAAGGGAATTGCTTGCAGGACTGAGGATGTGTTGCACTGGGAGTTTCAGTCACTCACAGGAGATAAAGAAATGCAGAATAGCATATAACAGGGATGAGCGTTCCAATTTTTCACCCAAAGGACAAGTTATATGTCTGTACCTTTCTTCTCGCTGTACCTTTGGCTTTTTCCATTACCAAGCTTTAAAGTGAGTCATCACTTTTCCTCTGCCTACATTGCCGCAGTAAGAGAGGGCTGTACCTATTCCCCACCCCTAAACTGTCTCTCTTAGGGTTCTCATCAGACATTCCTATATTTCAGTGAAGCATATGAAAACATTAAAAGGAGAGGACAGCTTCTCTCATTTTCCTGTCTATAACAATTTGGAGAGTGCTATTTTCTTACACTGGGATTGCCACTAGGTGTTATCTGCACTTTGGCTGTGCCTCGGCGGTGCAACATCAGCCTTCTTATGACTGTAGGAAAGGGCAAGGACAGAGCTTGGCCTTGTGGCAGAGATGGAGGTCGTTGGAGCCTGAGAGGGCCTAAGAAAGGTTTGGTGATTAAAACATTGGTCGGATGTCATCAAGACTGAGGAGAAGAAGAAAGGAGCAACATTTTTAACCAGGCCACCACACACAAGTGACAACAAAATATTAATCTAGTTTACTCTATGGCTTTTACCAGCTTTAGTACATATTGTCCTCCAAAAACTCTGGATGCTTCCAGTAAGTAATAGGAGGAGCACTTGAAGATATTTTCAGGTAGATATGAATTACCATTGCAGGTAATTCTCTATGCTGTTTTTTTCTGTAGGAAAGGTTGTCTCATATTTGAGCTATTTTTTGGAATGTGAAGCTGAGGGACTGTCTGATATGGAAGCTTCACTGAAAGAAATTTTAAGACAAATTAATAAAATAGAAGGAACCAGACTGACTCTGGACAGTGTTCATTCAGGAGGTCTCAGGAATTCAGATGTGAAATTGCTGAGCTGCTAGCTGTAGTGTGCTTCCTTTTGCATAAATAGGCTTTGGTGTCAAAGTTATGAAAGATGGGAAACCTGAGAGTCACCTTTAAAAAGGGTTCAGGGATAAATTTTATATGATTCACAAGCAAATCAGTGAAACTACAGGAGGAGCTGAATCAGTAGATTGGGTAGGACAGAGCCATCAAGCATAGGGAAAGGATGCTCCAGTTGAAATACTGAAGTTTGAATTTAGAAAAGCTCTTCATGAGGCCCTATATTACAGTCTTAAAAAAGTAAATTGTCACAGGATGAAGGAACAAATTGTCCTCATAAACTGAATCAACTTAAAAGGTAGAAAGGAAAAGTTAGCAATAAATGTTAAATTTATATAACTGAAGGAAGTTCACAGTGGAAATCCATAGAGATCCGTGCTTTTAAAACATATAAAAAGCAGAAGGAAAAAAAGGTGAAGAGCTATGTGACAAAGCCTGCAAATGATACAAAATTATCCAGCATCATGAAATCTATAAGTAACTGGGAAGTTACGGGAAGATCTCATGAGACTGAATGGCTGGGCGAAAAAAATGGCAGTTCCAGTACATGCACCAAGCAGTATGGATAGAAACTATATTTGCATGGTGATGGACTCTACCTTACCTTTATTCACTATGGTGAAGATCTGAGTATCACTGAGTGCAATTCCCAATAAAACATCCCTCCAGTGCTCAAGGGCAGTCAAAATTCAAGCAGAGAACTACCAAAAGGATAAAGGCAAACATAAAACATCTATATGCTCTATATAAATTCACAAGATAAAAATTGATGAAAAGCCTTTGAACCTAGTGTCTTGTTCTGATGACCCCATTCTTTTCTTATTTACAGTCACTGTGAGCAATAGGTTATTAAGGTAAATGGACTTTTGTTTTGACCCTGAGGATCGGCTCATGTGGTAAGCAAGACAACTAACAGCTGTTACACATTTCTTCAAAGTCTATATCCCAAGAAAAATTACAGTTATGAGTAAGACAACAATTGGATATTGACAGGCAGGCATGATGACATAAGTTTTGCAGAATGAGTGATTTTTGGGTATCCCCAATAACCTGGTGTTCAAAGCATAGGTTTTTCACTGGTACTGTAAATTAGACCCCCTGTTGGGTCCCTCAGGCTGGACAAGCACTAACACTGATAATTTCTGAGCACTTCAGCCACCAGATACATTATTACTGACAATACAATCTTTTAAATTGTTCTCCATACTCCTTAATTTTAGTATATTCTGTTTTCTTCCATATTGCCAAAAGACATTTCTAATCAATATCCAGGTTTGTTGAATTCTTTTTTTTTTTTTCCTCCCACGCTGATTTTCTGGTAGGATTTAGAAAACACAGCTCTGCTTCTCCAATGATTTACAGGTCTATCAGCCACCCTTACTCTCACCATTTCAAAAGCAGCTCACTGTCATTCCTAAGAACATAAGTACTTTCGTTTCCATTTTATAATAAAGCAAGGATGGCCCCATGCTCAGAGTGAACATGTTCTTGAAGGGATGATGGATCCCAAGCCTGTCTGGGCACATGGGGAGAAGTAATGCACTGCTGGACCACTGGCTGTCCGGGTGAGAAAATCAGGAGTGATGAAGAGCATGGCATGGGTATGTGGCCTCTAGAGGCCTCTTCTCTTCACTGTGGAGTGGACACAGAGCCTCATACAGACTGAGCTCTGACCGTTCTTAGACCTCTTCCCCCTCTCTGGCACAAAGGCACCTGGATATGGCGGAATAATTAGAATAATAGCTGAGGGCTGTGCAAGATGTGATGAACCATGCACAACACAGAGCGGAGCCCACATCTCCAAGGGTTAGGTGACACGGAGGACTACTGACAGCAGAGGCAGTGCACATGCAGAGCAACAGACTCATGTCAGGGGCAGGGGATGCTCAGAGGCATGGACCTGCTCACATTATTGTGGCTGTTGAACTCTCGGCTGCTGTGCTCACCTTTGGCCAGCTCCAGCTCCTCAGAGGAATCTGCAGGTTGCTTCCACCAGGTCAACATGTCTTCATGTGGGTGGACAGCGAGCTGAGCCTCTGGGAATCTCCCTTCCTGTTTTGTTTCCAAGGGAAGCATGACCATTGAATGCCTGTTTCGTGGGAGGCATATTAAAACTGTTAAGATCTGCCCTTACTTTTTAAAGAATAAAATACTGCCTCTGTTATGGTGAGAAAAGCAGACAGCTTGGCTTCTGTTTTTACACAGAATGCAAACAGCGATTCTGCTGTGCAGAGCACTCAGCTCATCGCATCTTCCACCACTTTTCCCCTGGGACTCATTGGTACAGCATCAGTTCCATGCATCCCTGACTGATGCTTAAGACTCCCGGGCACTATCTGGAGTGCTCTAGCTGAAAGGGCAGTTCCTCTTGGCGATCGCGTTAGCCCCAACCCCTCACCTCTGGATCTCAAATGATTCTTTAAAAATGCCACTGCAGCAGCTACAGGCAGACAGCTCTGCCCCTCCCTTGTCAGTCATATCTATCTGCAGGCTGCCTCTGCATTTTTCATCTCCCTTGCAAGTTGGAGGAAAAGAAATAATACATAGCTCAGCTGTTTCTGTCTGTAGGCATTTAAGCTGGTAAGGCTCAGCTGTATAAATCTTCCCAGCTGTGAGAACCTCATTGCTTTTATTCCCATGATAAAGCCTTTGGCTCTAAATGTGTTTCAGGGATATTCAAAGTGGAAATCTTTTTCTCTATCTGGGGAATTGTTTGGTGTCGACTGACAAGGAAATGGGAGGTCAGTAGCATTAAAAAGAAAAAAAAAAAGAACCCTGGGTTATAGAATTAACTTTATACTAAACCTCAGTGTGCATTTTAGGAAGAAAGGAGTGGAAGGGAGGCATGGGGGATGGGAGATTTGACTTGTGCAGAGCCTTTCATTGGAAAACTAATGCAGCTGTCCCCAAGGCACTCTGCTGCTAAGATGTGGCATTTTCCTGCTCCAATGGAAAAGGAAGACTGATACTTTCCCTTATAGTAACCTTTGCTGATTAATCGGTGTAGTGACATTGAAGTCAGTTCCAGTGGGAAATAATTGCTGTTGCTCTCAGACACAATATGGAAATAAGATGCCATGGTGACAGCAACTGTTTTGAAGGGCTGGCAAGGAAATCCAGATTAAAGATCAATGTCTGGCAGGCAAAGTATTCACTTAAAGTCAAGGAGAGAAGAGTTTAGGCGTAGAGGTTTCTCCTAAAACTGGCAGGATTTGAACAACAGACAGGCAAACTTCAATAAAAATCTGAATACAGTGAAATTTTCATGCTGCAGGTTGGCTTGAAACCCAGGGCTCAGACTTCCTGCTGAATATGAGTTTCTCCAAACCTGAAGGGTATTTCAAAGGTCAGGTGCTTAGACAGATCAGACAGCACCCTTCCTGTGGTGCTAGGATTTGGCTTCTATTCTGGGTTCTTCCAAGGATTTCCTGTTGGTGACCATTAACATGATCCCAGTTGCTTTTTCTGCCTCAGTTTCTAGCCTGTAAGAAGAACAATGAGCCCTTTCCTATCTCCAAGGTTAATGGTTGTAATGATATCAAAATGTCCAGTGCTTGAACACTGGAGTAATGAGCTGAGGTGGGCTTGAGAGGTTTTTGTGGGCTCAGTTCATTAAAGAAAGATGTGCCATTGGCATATAACTTTCATTTTTTTAATGAGTCTCAAATGAGTTCTGTGGAGCAAATATATACCCTTTCATAACTGAAAGCAATTCTGGTCCAGCCAGCTAAGTTGTATTCTTGACTCCCTGGAAACAGAGTCAGATTTTCTACTTCTTCATCACCCCAGGAAGACCATGAATTCAACAGATTGAATATCTCAGTGCAATCCATGTCCTCAGCAGACAGGGTTTAAGCTCTATGTGAAAGCTAAAGGAAGTCTCTATTTCAAAGACAAAAAGTGTACAGTGATAATAGCCTACTGGCAAATTTGATCCTAAACTGATAGTTTCCCAAGCTGTTAGTATTCCAAAGGACTAGCTTTTTAAATAATAATAATAATTAAAAGGATCACCTTGCTCTAAAGAGTGATATATTGCCAGCATTAACAATACCTTAATGATATTTCTCATCTGGGAATAAATACGTAGATTTGAATACTACGCAGAGCTATCAACAAAGCAGAAGCAAATACAGCACCTACTATTTCCCCTGACTCCAATATTTCTAGGAGGTAAATGAAAGCAATCCAAAGCAAATCACTGTGATCATGAAAACATATGGCACCAAAAGCAAGGAGCTACACCACATGGTTTACATGGGAAACAGAATCTGATTTCCACCAGCATAATGAGAATTTGTTCCCATGCTGTTCTTATAATGCAGACCTTGGCCAGAAAGATAAATGTGATGGTGTCTGGGCATAAATTCAATTATTTTACTTTTTCACTGAACTTACATAACTAAAGAATGAGACTTCTTGCCTGCCCATTAGCAGCACTTGGATGGCCCATTGCTGCCTGCAATAAATGACTCTAGATAAGCAAAATCTCTCAGGAACCAGATGAAAGAAGACAAAGCAACTGCAACCTCTTAGAATCAGCATACGATGTGGTCAGGTGGCGTGTGGGTGATAGCAGCATGCACTGAGACCCCTGGTACTGACAAGACCTCAGCTGCACAGGTACAAAGAAGGATGAATTGGGAAGAAGGATGAATTTGTCTGTGTAGGAAATGGTAATTGATACCTTGATTTAGAGCTATGCTTCACTACTGATGTCTCATTTCTAAGACACTTTTAGAAAGATGCAAGCCTCATGAACCAGTGGCATGTCCTCTTGCAATGTTGCTTTCATGTCACATAGAGTGTGTGTACCATAAGTCTTGGAGCAAAGTCCAGACAGGAATATAGCTAGGAACTTTGAAGAAGGCATTTTACTCACCACAGGGAAAGCCTGAGAGTTCAGGGTAGACAAGACTATTTCCTTCCCTCCAAAGGAAAAATAGTTAAAAAAATATATATAATTTTGTAGTAGAAATCGAAAAGCTGCTGGCTCTAGTCCACAAATTACCTCTGTGAGAGACAAATCAGTCTACTTTTCAGTGCTAGTTGCCCAACCCTTTGCCTACCTTGAGCTTTAAGACTCGATGGCCCAAATCCTCAAAGTTCTTAGTACACATCACAGTGGCAGTTAAATTCTTCTGGCGATGGAAGCCAAGCCCGTTGAGACAAAATATGGTGGCATAAAGCTACCACAATGAGGATTTGACGAGGTTTAATGTAATACTAAAAGATAATCTTTTCACTATAATTGTAATGATGGTGTCTTTCATGCAGCAATTCCAGTAACACTTCCTGTGTGCACCTCCTCTTTTTCTCACCTGTGAAGTCAGATGGGTGATGACCATCAACCACTGTGAATCATGTGCCAGCGCATGTTTTTGCCAGCTCTGATAAGGCAATGCATTAAAACTGGCAGAAAGAAAATTAATGACCTACCAGTCACAAATCACAACTGCAGCAATTCAGAAAAAAAAAAAAATCCCCTAATTACACTGACTGCCATACACCCAGGACAAGAAACTGGGAAATGTGCTGAAACAGGTCCCAAAATAGCTCCTTTTGAAAAAGCAAACTTTTTTCTTTTCCTTTCCTTACTTTCCCCCCCTTTGTAGCTATCCTGACACTCATTCCTGCATAAAGCATCCAAGCAGTATATTTCTTACAACTATGATGGCAAATCTTGCAATTTAGTATTACTGTCCTGTGCATAGAACCGTTATTCCCAACTGAAATCCATCACAACTTACAGAAGAGCAGAGTACATCTTACCCTATTAAAGAGTCACCCCTACCATCACTCCAGCTGGCTGGACCCTGCCTTTGCAGCACTATGTCCACCTGTATGCTGTTGTTAGCGAAATAGGCAGCAAGACAGTGTTGTCAGAAACAGATGAAGAAAAAGAAGGTGAAAGAGTGAAAATAAGTCCAGTGAAAACTGGATGGAGACATACACGGAAAAGAGATTCCCAAGAAGGGCTCTTCTCAAGCTCCTCAACCCAGTTGAGGTTCTTTAATCCCTCCCTGTGTGCAACTGCTGTGTACCCCATGCTAGCACATATGGGGATCATTTTACTTGGTGAAAGTTTCTTTATTTACCACCCATAAGAGAATCAGATTATTTTTCCCCCTTGTTGAATCCACCTGTATTAGCCCTTTCATTCTTTATGGAAAAACTCCATTTTCAATCTGAAACTCTGCCCACATCAGGATGCACATGCAGCCTGACAATTTAGGTTAAACTCTGACAATGTTTTTCAGCTCCGAGACAAAATTTTCAAGAGCATATAAGTGACTTAGGACCCTGCTTCTCAGTCGTAATTAAAGCATTTAGGAATTTACATCTCAGTGGAAGTCTCAGGCAGTCACGAGCCTAGTTGACCATTGGAAAATCATATGATTTAAGTCTCAGGACCACCTAGACAGTTTTGAAGATGCTTTCCTTATTTTTTAATTGAATGAGGTCTCAAGAATAGGCTGAGGGAAGATTGAAGAGGACTTAGCCCACGTATCTATGGTCTATGCGAAGTGTTGGATCTTTTTCTCAAAAAAAAGATTAAATTTGTTTGACCAAGATAAACTTACCAACCTCAGAAAAGTTTGTTTATGGGTGAAGAGCAGGAGCAGTTGTGAGGATAAAATTGCTAAGCCTTTATGCAATAGATCCAGTGCACAGTGAACTAAATGCCATTTCTCCAGGCTTTAAACATATATGCACTTAAATCAGCCTTCTGGGATATAGGAGTGTCTGTGCTGGAAGTTCGCCTGAAGTTTAAAGCACTAAAATAGCATTTCAGACATAGCAGAAGTCATCTGATTTTAGAAAAATTTTGACCGTAGGATTAACTATTGCTCACCCAAGTTTCAAGCAGCGCAGCATCCTCTTCTCTTTGGCTCAGAGGGGAATGCTGTCAGGGCCAAGGAATGTTCAAAACTCTGTCAAGCCAGCAACAAATTTAAGCTCTGCCCTTTTGTATCCTATAGCTCTAATTTTCAGCATTAAGGAACACCTGCATCAGCAGCTGGGATTAGTAGGAGGCAGAGATGAACATGTACACCTAGCACACCTCAATGGCCCGGTCTCTAGGGGGCTGGCATATACTTAAACAAGTTCTTGTCACCTAAGATGGCCCCTATTTCCTAATCCTGTCCTCCTCATACATACTGGTTGGGATGGTGATGGGGGAAACCTCCCTGAAGTACAGACCACCAGGAAGACACTGGGCTGTTGTTGACTGTAAGCTGCTGATAGCTCATGCCTAGGATATGGTAATTATTACAGAGTGCTTGATTGCTTTAATCTGTGCTCTATTCCTGAATCAGCCCAAAACCCAGAGAGTCGCAAAGTGTTTTATAAGTTGGGTCTATTTTTCCCCTGGCTGTACTTTGTTTAGTGCATGTAGTTACTCTCTAACTGATTAATCTCATTGTCAAGAAGTTACCAAGTATTTACCCTCTCATTTCTCTGGATGTGTAAATTGAATCATAGACATCAAGTGACTGGTCTCAGGTACATACAGCCACCTCGCTTTAGTTTTAAACTGTGGCTAAAACACAAAATTCCAACTGCAGGATTCAACCTCATGGCTCCAACTGTCATGTCTAACACAAATATGCACTGCAAGGGATAAAGACAAAATTCAAACAAATTCTAGTCCTAATACCGTGAAATCTGATTAGTGCAGAAAGGGCAACTCTGAGACGATGTTTGATAGTGGTGATGATTACGTTTAACCTCATTAGTCATTCCTGATTTGCTTAGCATGTGCATCATGCTGGACAAAAAGTATTCAAAGAGATGTAATCAATATGTTTCTTTTAACACTGGGTGTGCTCTTGGTTCTTTCGGTTCACAATGTTCTCAAATGCTAATATTCAGATTTGATCCAAGTTTTTCTTCTACTTTACAGAGATAAGCAGAATGGAGAATTCCTGATTCCAGCACTAAGGGAAGCAGGAGTTACAGTCATCCTGCTGATCTGATAAAAGTTATTTTGTGTGTCACAGTGTATCTGGTGGCACCATTAATAGTTCATTGATCCTCTGTACCTAAAAGGTTGCAGCAGGGTTGTTTGCCAGCATCAGTTAAGCAGAACAAGACTTGTGACTGGGAGAATATTGAACACTTTCCATGCTGTTGTAATGCCTTGTCACAGCTCTTTGTCAGCTGGGTTACTGTGCTCTGACCTGTCATGGAACACATGTTTTTCAAGCAGTTTCTTTGCATGTTTTCTCTGTTAGGCTCTTTTTTTATCTCTCTCTGTGAAAATGCAGCTCTGACAGTGACTTTGGAAAGCCTCACAGCTGTTTTTCTTATTCTGCAGTAAAGCCACCCCACCAGCTCACAAAGGAACCCGCTTAGCTTTCCTTTATGACACCAGCCATTGTGTGGGTCCGTAAAACACCCTGCTTCTCAAAGTTTGCGCAGCCAGCAGCCTTTGTGTTGTTTGGGGTAAAACTGGAATTTTTCTCTTGAACAATGCTTCAGAGGGAGAAAGGGAGCAAAATTTAAGAAAGAGAGAAGCCTGGTGGTCAGTAAATAATGAAAAACATCAATGCTACCAGTGATGCAGCCGAAAAGACGTCATGAATCAATGAGTCAGCTGGACAAAGGCGTGTTGAGAGCTAGGAGTCAGGGAAACGTAGACATTTGGCAAATCTAATGAGCTCTAATAACAGATATATTTAGCAGTGCTGTGTGACGTGAAGGATGAATCTCATAGTCAGGTTAACCCTTTGACAATAGCAGGCATATTGCCAGTCATCTTCCTAATCACTGAGATACTAGGTATGAAAAGTCCTGTCTTCCCATGGGGAGAGATTGATGCAAAGAGGTGGCTAAACAGTCACTTTTCTATTCTTCCCTTGTATTTGTAAAAGTGACATCCACATGAAAAACTGTAGTAAACTACTCAGTATTATCTAAGTAGGCTCAGAAAAACAAAGTATTTGTTCTAAGAATTATTATGGGTTTGTGCCTCGCAGCAGAGCAAATGGGAGAGTGTCCTTTGCTATCATACGGAAAACCCAATCGCAGACCTGAAAGTGAAGGTTTCATGGAAGTAGGCCAGGATCAGTAACTATCAGTGCCACTACAAGGTGTAGAAGGGCAGACCAGAACTGTTAAAATCAGGCTTTATCATCCCACAAATGTCCAAGACATTACACTCCCAGGACAAGCCTATATGGGAGAGTCTTGCACTAGGGACAGAAAAGTGACCTATACTGAGCCAGGAGTCAGAAGGTTGAGATTAAACCTACTCATAACACAACCGAAAGGTGGAAGATCAGATTCAAATATTTAAGCTACTTGAAGAGACTTGACTTCCACAGTGAGGAAACCTCCTTATCTGGGAGTTAGCTGTTGGTAGGACTGCTACTCACTGATGGTGTTTTTCAGATTGGTATCTGGTAACTAGCAGTGGATGGATTAGAGCAAGGATTTTTTTTCGGGATTACATTTAATGGACTATCTTTGTTTTCCATTCAGTTGCAGAAAGAATTAAAAAAAAGTGAAATAACAGAATTGCCCTCGTTGCTTCTCAGAATTTCCCTCTTTGCTTCTATCTGAAAACCTTGTTCTAGTTCACCTCTAAGTAAGTGATACGACCAGTATGCCTGGAAGGTTCTCAGAGGATGACTGGGAAAATATTTAACTAAATGCAAGCCCCAGACACTCTGAGGGAGGTCACCCTCTTTTAGAGAGATTAACACAATACTGTTTCAACACAGAAAAGAGGTTAACTGGTATTGATACTCCTGCTAACTGTTCAATCTTTTTCACCCCAGGATAGCAAAAGGCTATGACAGACACTACAGAAAGGAGAAAATAGAAAGTTTAGGAAATATAAAACTGAATGGCAGCAAAACCCAGCTCAGTTTCACCAACATTAATTGAAAAGATATTTGCAGTCACCTTTGTTTCAGTTAAGTGAGAGCAAAAACAGTTTTCCAGCACTGGATTAGAATTTAGGATTAAGTCCAGCCCTTATCAAGACCTTGTTGTAGTCTTGACCACTCAATCATTATGCAGTTCAGGTCTTCATCAGAAAAATGGGGCTTACATTGCTTCCTCGTTGACTGTTTAGTTTCCCACAAGGTAGAAGCCCAATGTGGTCCCCTCTCTCCCCAGAAAGGACAAATGAGCCCAGAGCTGAAATCGCGAACTGTTGTCATCAGGTTGTCTCTACTCATGGGAGTGGTTTGTTAGCACAGGATTATCAGGATCTTAGTGCTGGTCTCTAGATTTTGCTCCAAGAAACTTTGACAGTAGCAATAATATTGCATTTGAAATATACATTTGTTTTTAATAACTGCATCTAACCATCCTACGGTGATTGGAAAATAAAAATACATGTAGGTTGGTAACCAGCCCACCTAAAATGTCATATATTTGTAGTGCATTACTTGTGAGCAATTTGCAGATTGAGAATGATGCAATTCATTAGAAAATGCATTTGTAGACAAATTCACACAACAGAAAGCACTGACATCTCTTGAAAGAATCATGGCAAATGATTTATCCAGTTTAAGTCAAAAGGTCCTTCATCTGACAGCTTGGAGAGCAATTTATAGCAGATAAAAATGGTAGCATTCAGGCAGTCAATCTCTATCAAAACCAAACAAATTTATTACAGTGTCTCAGAGCTTAATACTTCCTTTTCACAGAGCAAAACCACAAAATATGTTTAAGTTATGTCAGTGGCATGTGTCAATGGCCAAAAAAGAGAGGTTTTGAGATGGAAGGAATACCATACAACATACCCTCTGTGCATTTAGTGAACATCAAAAATCAGCAGATTCTAACTGCAACATTTCTTGTTGCATTTTTCTGGAAAGACAGTATATCCTGAAACGTCAGCACACAGAAAGATGGAGGAAGGAGTACAGAAGTATCCAACCAGTCTCTTTTCATCCCTGTTTTATAATCCAAACAGTGAAGTGAAGCAGATCTGTGAAGGGAAACAGAAACCTTACTGTTAGTATTTGGAAGTGCCATGCTTTGGAAAGAAATCAAAATAGAAGTCACAGTTGAGTTATCTGTCCCTAAACCTTGCCCTGGTGATCTATTTTAATAAAAATCTGTGAACTCAAAAGTGCAAGACTTAACGTCTTGCAAAGTCTCCAGCAGATGGTGGTTTATTTGTGCATCACCATTGGGCCACATTTGCTAAGGCTGGTATCTGTTTATTCCTCTGCCCCAAAATATTATTATAATTTGTATATTCAAGTGCCAGATTTTTTGATTTGGCTGAGCTGCTCTCACCACTAGAACAGGCAAAATTGGCTTTAGGCCACTTATATCTTCCCCTGGAGTCTGGAGGCAGCCAGATGTCAGTCCAGTACCTTGCATAAATTGCAGCCGCCTCAGGAATGCTCTGCCCAGTTATCCACACACACAAAGGGCTGCTCTAGTGCCCAAGAACAACCTAAACAGCAGAGTGCTCCAATTATGTTTCTTTTGCCCCTGCAATTTCCTTTCCATTAGGGGAACACAATGTGCAATGCAGTTCTTGAAATGTCTCTGCTTTATGCCATGAAGAGATTTAATTTATAGTGGGAATCTTAAGAGGCAAGATGTACCAGTTTCATGGCAATGTAGGACTGGGACAAAGAGACTGCAACATGGCTGGGATTTTATTACCAAGCATCAGATTTGTCATTCTCCTTGGTACCAAAGAATACAGGGGAGGAAGTTCTGCTTTGTGAAAATATATGGAATATTTTCTATGACATCAATAAGATATTATTTCACCTAATGTACCTTACAGCTCAGTAATTTAGGGTGCAGTCTCGCTACCTGTTCCAAGGACCTAAATTACACCAAAAATTGCAGATGCAAAATTATATCCATAATTTTAAATGTTTAAAAATAAGATTTTGGGTTCAAGCCAGTCTGGAAAATTGAATATAATCTGCCTATGTGCATGCAGATAAAGGATGTAAATTCTGACTGGTTTTCAAGGGAACATCAGTACAACGTTGCCAAAGGGAGAGAACTATGTCTGTGATAAAATCCATTTCAGACATTATTTCATTATCAAGGTAATTTTTCTGTCCCTATGGCAATATTTTACACAAATAATGCTAAAGAAAACTGCTTCTATTTGTTTCATTACACTTCTGAGTGTAAATCTTTATTCAAAGAGCCTTCTAAAGCAGAAAGCAAGTGCTGAATTGAAGGGGCTGTGTCTGCAAGGAGAGAGCGGGAGAGCTAATGCCTGAGTCACCAGGAAATAGCAATTACATCTGCTGTATAATCACCTCCTATGTAAAAAAAATCAAGATGAGGAAATAGGTATGAGTATTTCTGTGCACAGCGGTATGCGTCTTTAGCACAGAGACTGTATTTTCCTTCGGTGTTCATATCTTTCTGTTTCGTGAAACATCACTTAACAGGTGGCTAATATTAACATTTTTCTGTACCCCATTCCTTTGGGCTGTATTTCTTGTATGTATCCTTCTTTTGCTACATAGACCTGAGCACACGCATTTTATATAATGAATGAATTACAAATTTTGGCATGAAAAAAAAAGGGACATAAAGATTTCTTTAATTATTTTATCAATATGCATAATGAGGTTGAATTAAGATCACCAAGACAACCTTAAATCTGAGGTTTAAATACTTGCCTTGAAATTATATCTATATTCTTTTCACATATTTCCTAAGAATGTAATTTCCCAAGTTTTTAAATCATCAAATGGGGAAAAATTATAGACTTTCTATTGCACAGAGCAACGCTGACACCCACACAAATCACTGGGGGGTTGGAAACTTGAGATCTGCCACTGGGCTTAAAGGAGAAACTGATAGTAGTAGCAGGTTGTCATCCTCTCTGTGAACATCCCTGAAGGAGAACCGGACATTTTTTCGGAGGGTTTCTCAGAGATTTGTCGATAGCAGACTCAGGAAATCTGGGTTCCACTTTGGGATCTGGCAGAGAACCTAATCCAGCAAGTGCACTTTCCTGAAGGGGAAACCTTTCTGTAGTTTCCTCTCAGAACCTTTTCGCATGCCTGTTTAGTCTCAGTTCTTCACCTTGTTAGACCCACTCACTTCTCCAAGTGATTAAAGTCTCGAAACTTTCTCCAGCAGCATTGTCATGTTAGGCTGGGAACAGCATTTTGTCAGTAAACAAAATTCTCAGAGGATTTACAAGGAAAGAAATGTAAGATGCCCTTGCTGAAGTAATGTAAAGAAATTCATTAAAGGACAACTCTTGTAGATGCTCTTGTGGGCACAGCCAAAAGTTGTCCATGAAATGAGTCCTAAGTGCTTCCCATTCAAAACCCTATTCCAAACCATGAAGCATTAGAAGTTTTGAGAAATAACTTCTCCACTTTTTTTCTTTTTTCTTTTTCACCTTTGACAAAGCCAAACCACCTCTATCTGTTTGTTGTTTGGGGTTTTTTTTTTCCTAACTTGATTCATGAAACTACCTGACCTAGTCTGCTTAGAGAAAAAATACATTTAAAGCAGGCACATAACAAGGAATATTAAATGCCAGATCATTAAAGATTAGAAAAATTATTGGCAGGTGAAAACCAAGCCTCTCTACTGGGATGCATTAAGCTGGTATTACCAGCTGATTTCTAACAATGTACTCTGCGTAGAGTCGTTGAGAGAGTTGAATAAATGTTTAGCAGTTAAGTCTTCAGTACAGAACTGGACACATAGTAGCCTGTTGCCCTTCTTGAAAATTACCCACATTGTCTGTAATATAAAGGACCCCTACAGATACTAAGAAGCTAAGTGAGGCAATGGTTTATTAAATGTAATTCTTGTTCAAGATACATTCATCAGAAGCTCGAGATAAATTCGTAACAGAATATAAGGACCCTTCACCCTTTAGAGATGTAGTTTTTAAATTCATGGGGTTCTTTGTTTGGGTTTATTTTTGTTTGTTTGTTTATTTGTTTCCTGGGTTTTATTTTTAAATAAGATTCATCTGGATTTAGTTTTGTATTTTTGCCAGTTAGGATTTATTAGGGTTTTTCTTCTTGGCATTGTAATCAGGTGTTGCAAAATTGTAAGCTTTGTATTTTTTCTAACTGGTATTCATTTTGTAGAGCTACTCTCTGCAATCATCTTCTCAGATTTCTTTCCCTCTTTTTGTGAGTATCTGAGACCAGAAAAGAAAGAGATGTTAATTAGACGTGTTAGTTTTCTAATTGTGGAACAGATGGCAGGATGCTCTAGTACTTCAGTGGTGACTAAGGCAGGTTTTAGGGTAATCTGTTCATTTAAGTGCCTGGAAATTGTATAAACATAGCTCAGTTGCTTCTTTTACTTAGCCTGGCTGTCTCAGGACGTAGCCACACATCCTCTTTTGGCTCCAGCTGTTCAAGCTGAGAAGTTTACTCCCCAGAGCTGTTCATCACTGCATCTGAACTGGAAATTACCGTACTGTCTGATCTATTGGTGGAGATGCTCACATGAGAAGTCCCCAGCTTTCTCTAACCAGGATAACTAACCTGGTGCAAGTGCTGGGATGGGAGGATAATAACACTCACAGCGCAGAGTGGGAAGAGCAAATGATGAAGAACAGATAAAGTGACCTTTTTGAGAAGAACATCTGGAGTCAGGATGAAGGGCATGTTAAGCTTTTGGGAATGATAGCCCATTGCCACTGCAGTATGAATGCAGAATATCCAGATGCTTCTGTTTCATTCTTGTCTTGGAAAACAACCAAAATCTACCAGCTAGTCCCAAGGCTCTTGTTTTGAACGAGTTTGGAGCTGTCTATACCTCTGGTGAGTTAATCACACCTCTGCAGCACTGCAGGCCGTGATCTTGAGAATATTTTCCTTTTTGAAGCAGTCTTTTATTTCCAGCACTATGAGTGGAGTAACAATGAAAAGGTGACATTCAGACTCATTCTTACTAGATGATTTGACCGGCTCCACCAAGACAGGAAAAGAGAAATTCAAGGAAAAATATGTCTCATGCTAGGATGTGACTCTCCTCTCTTCCTCTCCTCACTTTACTCCTACCAAATTTCCACACAGAAATCAAATTCTACTCCTGTTAATTATAGAAGTATTGAAAAGCCTCCACAACAAAGACTTGTCATTATTTCTCAAATGTGGAAGAGTCCACATACTATAAGTGGCAGCAGAGCCCAGAAGCCATAGTTACGCCCTTGGTGATCCATGAAACAGTCACGGATTGCAGAGTAGAGAGAGAAAAAAAATACAAAGTAAAAAATCCTACAACAGATTTCAATTTTACATAGTGAATTGACAAAAGAAATATACTACTCCCAGATACAGTTACTTGGCCGGTACAGATAGACATGTGTATAGCATCTTCTCATCTTGTCCCCTGTCACCTCTGCTGTCTCCTCCCCTAAAGCAGAAGGATGGATTTGATGCCTCCTAATTCCTATGATTCTATCACAGTATCTTGCAACTTTCTAGCTAAAGCGCTTATTGGTGTGAAATGAAAGGTTTAAAAGAAGAAATCTACCACGGAGGAAGTGGAAGTACCAGGGTGAGATCTAACCTGGATAAGCTGAGAGTATATTGCACAGAAAAGTATTCCTCAGCTTCTCAAAGTACTAAATAAAGGATAAAAATGTGAAGAACTGAAGGCAGCAAGGAGCAATAGTATTATCCATGGCGACAGTTCTGTGCACAGAATTACCTTTGCCATTGTTAGATTTGTAAAGGTCATAGAGAAGTCTGTGGTTCTCAGAGCACATTATTTGGCTTTCCTTATCTCCTATGATCTATTGGTGTGATTTGAGGCAAGCGTGTGGGGAAACGTGCATTTTTCTGCTTCTTGCAAACAGTCAAACAGGGTAATGCTCGAGTGGGCAGGAAAACGTCTTGTCCTCAAACATTTTTACAGCCTCTTTAGTAGTAAGAGAATCAAAAGCAAATTTGTTCATACTGGCTATTGCACAATATTTTCTTACTCCTTTATGATGCTCTGAAAACAATGTTAGTAGAAGGTACACAAGTTAATACAAATCATATGCCCTTCAAGCTTATCAATGTGTGCTTGGATCTGTATCATTAAGGTTTCACAGTCTTTGTAGTTTTCACAATAGTGAATAACGTGTGTTTGAATTAGGGGCTAATATATGTGCTGTTCACATAACATTTGACACAGCTGAATCAGTATGACATTATACCTGCTGCAGTGATAAAAGCATCAATAAATGAATGCACTCTTCTGAACCCACCTAAATAACAGCAAATTGTTTATAGCTTTTAATATGTTTTGACTGTGTTAGATCCATCTATCACTCCCCTCCCCAAATATTCTCATGCACATTTCTGCAGATTTGTTTCCCAAGAGAATTTATTCAGTTTCTGTGGAACAAACTGGTTGTGAAAGCTAAATCTGGTCACAACCCAGAGGACCCTATTCCAGCCCAAGCCTATTTAGGAAGGGAAGAGCAATTTGTTTTCAATGACTTCACTCACCCTTACTGCAATGTTTCCAGTAAATGCAGGCGTTGTTCTTCTCATGTGAGCTCAGCATGTCATTCCTAATGTGGTCCTGACTGAAATTTTACAGTAGTTATTGAAATAAGTACTTTTCTTTAAATGTTTTTTCTCTCTCATGTGATTATGCTGAATCATTGTAAAACGAAAAAAATCTGATGAGCTATCCATATAAATACTGAACAACATTAGATCATCACAAGTGGTGTTAAAGCAAATGTAAATACCTAATTATTAGCCAGCAGATCCAAAATGCTGCCAAATAGTTTTTGGTCCCTGTGTTTACACAGTGACAGATTCTCATGTTAGTCATATCCTTCTGAACAAATGTTTTGGATGGACTCTTAAATCAGTGTCCACAAGGAAATAGAAGGAGGCAGCCAAACTCTGTTGAATGTCTGCCATTGACAAAGGTTAAGCATTTACGGTCACTCTCCGCCTAAGTATTCTAAGGAAATATTAAGGAGTAAAAAACAGAAGGCAAGTATGTTCTGTACTCTCGGCAACAATACAGCAAGGGTGACAGAAGGAACTCCAAAATAGCCAGTTATTGGGCCAGATCCTGTTCCCATTAACGTAAGTGGTAAAACTCCCTTTTGGTCTAAAGGGACTATGATGGGGCAACTGGTCCTTCAACTGACTAAGGGAAAAATAGCGAGGTCTTGACTCTTCTCTTTACGCTTTCACTTCTTGTTCATGAAGATTCCCTTTGGGACTGAGTAAAACTGACTCAGGGTGTCAATATGCCCCTTAACTGGCCTGTTAGGAATATTAATACATGTTGCATCGACTTAATTTCACTGAAAAACTATACCCATTTTCCAGTTTCTTTTTTAGCCATTCATAATATTTAAGTCTGTTCTGTTCCAATTAGTTTACGCCCACAAAATCAGCTGGATTACAGCAATGGAGAAATTTGGTTTGGTCGAAAACAATAATAGAGCCAGGACAAGATTTAAACCTAGGGGAACTTTGCTACTGCAGTCCTCTCACCACCCAACCATAAGGCCATATATTTTGAGATGACGGCATGGTCACTGCCCTTACCTTTAAACATTCCTCCTTACATAAACCTTATACAGGGGTTAAGGCAGATGGATGTACATAATTCACTGACCCCATGGCTAGGCTTTGGCATCAATATAGTATGTCAAATATACCTGCAGGTACTCCATGGAACGGTCAGTCATGGACAACAGCTTGCTGACACACAGAAGACTGGGGATATGCCCCTCCTCAAGCCACAAAAATGCTAGTTTTGCATTTGGATCTCCTTCTCACCCTGCAGGTAAGTAGAAGAGACAGAAGGACACATAACAGGTACCTTATCATTACTTGTCTCTTAACATTGAAGATCCAAGGGCGATATATTTTTGGGTTTCTTTGGGTTTTAGGTTAAAAATAAATCTGAAAAAAACCAATCTTTCTATAGATATTAAATGCAGAGTAGGGGAGACATTTATACCTAAAATTTAGACCCTCACCAGCCTTCACTCTTTAGTGTTCACCTTTTGTTATCCCTTAATAAACAACGGATAAAGATTTGTGCATAAACTGAAAATATAAATCTTGCTCCTAAAGTCAGACAGTGTTTGCAGAATGAAAAATTGCTTTCCCAAACCTCTGATTTGCAGACTTTAAAGAAAGTGTCACTGAGAATATAAAGCTATTGAGCAGGTCCAAAGATGATTTTACATTACTTTAACCTTTTGGGGTTTGTAAATATCATTCGGTTTCTATAAATTAGAGTATGCTCCAGCTTACACTGTAGTCAATGGCAAGACCTATGAATATCAGTGGAAGACAGATTGGACTTTTACTTTGTATGCTGCAAAGTTTATAGCAGCAGGCAGTGCGCCTGTGATGTACCTACTGTACTATGCAAGAAGTCAGGGCAGGAACCACCCAGGAAGCTACAGTGAGAGAATGATGAACTGGTATCACAAGACCAGACATTTCCTGCTCCATTTCATTCTCATCCAAAAGGGAGTGGAAATCTTTGCCTGTCCCTGGCCTTTAGCCTTTACACAGCACTTTTGTGTCAAACAAATCAATTTCCATGTAGGCAGAAACAAAGCTGGAAGGAATCTGGGCCACAATCTTATCTCTTACATCAGGCAACCTTCCTGCACCAATACTGACACATGGCTGACACATGGCACCCAAGACTTTTGTTTGTACCCTGGTATAACTGCTCATGTTATTCCTCTGCTTTACCACCTTTCAAAGTCCACTTGAACCAGTAACAGCGTTTGTGAACAATGTGTGCATGGATGGGAGGCAAATTCAGCAAATTTTATCCAAAGCATTATCCACAGAAAATGAGGTTTTAACTCTGCATTTAAACCAACAGACACCTATTCGCAGACTGTGTTGCTGGTCTCATTCTGATACGAGGGTCCATGCCTATTCAGATATGTCAAACTTTTCTTGTTCAGTTAAGGACCAATAACAACCCATATCTAGCTCAGATGGGGCTAATTTTCACTGTAAACAGCTGAGTTGCAAGAATTTGTATCTATCTATCTCAGCCATACGAACTATTCTGAAAATGAAGTTTAGGAATTTCTTCTGCTGGCACTAAATCTGAGGTGGGTTAAATATATATTTTTAAAAACAATCCATTCAGCAGTTTGTTGGTTTAAAAAAAAGTTTAAAACAAAGGAACAAAGAACTGGAAGTCTTCCAGAGGAACAGATAATTTGACAATTCTCTATATAAATCTAACATTTCTTCATCTTTTATAAATTGAATTTTGCGGGTCATTAGTCCCTTAATGTAGTATAGCTATTGGTTGTAGGGATTTTGTGCGTGTGTGTGTGTGCATCTGTGTGTGTGCAAACGAAGAACATTAAAATGGTTGAGATATAGGGAAAATTGACTGCTGCATAGTCACCACTTTTCATAAAGATTTTTACTACACCCTTGGTGTTATGGATCTATAATATGCAAATGTGTAGCATCATTAATATGCATTTGCTGCATACACCCTCCTTAAAAGAGTATGTTATGGGAATACAAATTAAAAACAATATACTCGACTCAGCTAAATTTTAATGGCTGGTTGTATGAGTGATCCCTGATTGGGAGGTACCTAAGCCCTTTGTCTTCAATACTTCTCTTCCTTCCCTACATCCATTCTCTTTATTTGTTCTGGTTTTCACTGACACCTCCACAGCTGAATTATTTAAATCTCAGCATAAAAATTAAATTACTATGCAGGTTCCTCCTTGTTACCTTCAATGGTGGTAGCTGGCAAAGAAGAGAAAACGGAGATCTAGAAACAAGTTCAGCCAAAAGTCCCCATGGTGGAATAAGCTGTGCAGCCCAATCTGCTGACTTTACTTTGGCTTGTGTTTGCTGCTGATGGGAGCTTAGGCATTACCTAACCAAGGTGAGTCATCTAAGCACATCCCCTGGTACACTTCTCTCCTCGTCTTCCCTTCCTGGCTGCTTGTCCAGGGTAGAGAGCCTTGTGATACCTTTCTTTCTTCCAACAAAACCTCACTGCAGCAGCTCTGCAGAGATGAGGCCACTTCATCTGGCAAACCAGACCAAGAGCTGTCTCTGGTAACCTAAAGATACCAACTCACATATACCAGTGACTTCGATTTTGAAAGTGCATGCAATTACTGATCCCAAGTTTTCCCTTCCGATTGTCTACCAGAGCTGGCACTTGTGCAACAGTGACAAACCTAGCCATGAAGCATTTCTAAACCACCACAAATTACAGCCCAGCATTTTAAAGTTAAGTGGTGTTGATTCAGGCTTGTCCTAAGCTGAGCCTTTCAGCTCACAAACAACTCAGACAGGGACACCGCTGGCATTAGGGAAAGCAGATGCCACCCAAAATGAAACTACCCATCCTCATTAGTCTGTGTATGCAGTCAAAGCTAATAATGAGCTTGCTGTTCTCATCAGTGTTCTTTGCCTGCAGGCTGTAAACTTAGTAAATCAGATGTACCTCCAACCACACTGTGGAGACAGTGTCGTCTGACAGAGGGCATGACAAGGATTGGTAGGGAAGGTAATTCTTTCCACTGCCCCAGTTAAATCTAATGAAATATTGAGTTAAAGTCCTTACTAGTCACTAAGTGTTTAATATACTACCAGTTTATCCTCAAGTCTTTAAAGCAAACCTTATATAAACTGAAAAATTAAAAGCACACACGAATCTTTATAGTTTCCTTAGAATTAATTATGCAGTGATGGATGCAAATGTTATTTTCCTTTACTTGGCAATGACTGTCCTAGAGCTTAATCCTTTCAAAATGCAATGGGGAGAAAAATAGCACAGCAAGATGCACTCTGCTGTGCTAATTGGGCTTTCCAATATGGCGTGAGGACATTTGTCGCTCAGCCTGCTTATTCAGTGCTGCATATTCAAGCTGTTTCAGCAGGTCTAGCTACTCTTATGGGAAATTAAGCTGCAATCAGATTCTGCAGTCATCCAGGTCTAGACTGTGATATTGATCACAGAACAGACAAACTGAAGGAACAAGGTTGAAATGGCTTTGCGTATGAACGCAGTTACTTGGCAGAAAATGACCTTTTGTGGATGCAAATCTGCTATGTGAGGCATAATGAGGTTGATTCTGAAAACTGTGGAATAGCTGGGAAGACATTGCTTAAGAAAGATTATCTTTATTTTAATTACATCTTCCTCACATCACCTTTTCCCGGTCAGCCTTGACCACAAATCTGAGTTACACTGAACTTTGGAGTAATAATTAGTATCTCTTCTGGATTTACAATCATTAATTACAATGTCTTTCATGGAAAGTTCATCACAGATGTGACTGAAAGAAAAAACATGCTGCCTTGCTGCAGAGATTGCAGTATCTTAGATGCGATTGCTTCATTCCCAAATTCTTTGATAAATCTCAGCTCCTGCCTACAACAGGAAGCTCAAAGTTGAAAACCCCAGGAGACTGATACAAGTTACCATCATGTGACAGATTTTCAGCTGAAGCCCTTGTCAGTTTTGATTCCTTTATCAACACTTGATAACTACTGAACATAGGTTGTTGAAGTTCTTCATGCTTTGAACTAATTTTATCACAGCTATAGCTGAGATGTTGACCAGTGAAGTAGGAATGGGATGACATAATGGAAACAAACATTTTCTTCTCCCAGTTACAACTAGCTGATGATTAGATGTGAAACGTAATATTGAGAACGTTCTGTGTCCCAGTCCAGATATGAGTGGAAGAGGGTATATAATGTGAACTGACCTCTATTTGTATAAAAATAATGTTGACTAGTATGGGTAAAAGGCTATATATAAAATAAAGATCTTGAACATAGAGGTATAAAACACAGATTTAAATTCCAGAGGGCAAGTGATGACAGAGATAGAGATGACAGTTGTGATCCAGGATATTATTAGCTCACAACTATAAGTTCCTAACAAACAATATAAAATCAGTTAATAAGTGTTTTATTCTTAACTAATATTTAGCGTGCTTATTACACAGGAAACTCAAAGCAAACTGACACATCAGGTGAATTGACACAGTCAGCAAACCTGGGCTGTAAAAACAATATAGTGAGCATTACTATAAATGAAAAGGATTCTTACTGAGGATAATCATAGCTGTGGCTTCTAAGAAACCTCAGATAAGATAACTGTCCAAATAACATGATGCTATCTTACAAACTCGCCTAAGATCACAACATCCTTCGTATGCTGTTTCCATTTGTGAAAAGGATGACCAAAATTCATGTAGTGCTGAAACAAAACAACCACATATAAAATAATCACCCTTTGAAACTATAATTCCCTTTCGTTTCTTATTTCTGATAAACCCCAGAAAGTTAACAAAATAACTGATCCTTCTGAAAGACATTCAAAGACATTTTAAGTACACTTGCATCTTAGTCTTAGAAATATTTGATCCACTGCTTCTTTCTCTGTGAAGAAATGTCTGTGAAGAAAACCCTGGGTTAACTCATGAACAAAGACTGGAAACTGCTCAGAAGTGATTCCCCTTTTCATATCCCTGCAGTGCCTGTCAGCAATGATCACCCTGTTGTCTTCTGGAATTGCTAAACGAGAGTCCCAGGATGACAGAGACCTTCTTCACAAGACCTCACTTTGGTAGGCTACAGCAAGGGTTGCTCTAATATTTGGGTGACTTTCTAGTTTACAACAAAAAGTCTTTGTGCCATAGCCCTTCACTGGACCTTACTTGTGCCAAAGATCTTTCCCTCAAAAACAGCAGTTAGTAAGTGCTTTACCAGAGCCTGTTAGAGAGAAGAGAAGGCTTGCACATCTGAGAACTATCAGCATCGACCCGGTGCCTGAGCAAAAGTTTAAAAGTTCATATGAGCATCACCGGACTTCTCAGATTAAAAAAGCAAAATGAGCAGTATCGAGTAGAAAACCTAAGAGACCAAGAAATTCACTGCAATAACCACCAGAATGTCAGTGTAACCCCTGCATCTTACAGCAAAATAGACTTTTAACAGAGAGATATTTCCCTTAGATGGCTAAAAAAGACCAAGTCTGAGCTGAAGGAGAGTGGTTCACAGCAAATAATTGAAAATCCCCCATGTTCCAGTCTAGACCCAATTCACCTTATTGCTGCAAAATAAAGTAAATTCAAACCAGCGGCTGGTAAGATAGTCCTGATTGATTAACCATTCAGTCTGCCACCCATAAGAGGCAGGTGACAGGTCGCACTGCCCCTGGATAAAGGCACAAATAACTTCTTCAGAGAAATTTCTGTGTTTCAATGTAGACTTTCTGTTCAAAAGATGATCATGTGAAAAACCGTGCACAGGGAGGCTCAATCTGATCTGGCTGAACTGGCTTTGAAGCACTGGTCTCTGAACCACTTGCTACAATTAACACGTCCCTTTCCTCATGAATATTGGACCCAGCTGGTTCAGGCCCTGTGTGGATGGTTCCTATGGCACCCTGATGAGATCAATGGAGGAACATAAATACAACAGAAGCCACTGCTATCAAAATCAGCTATTTCTTCAGCATAAGAAAATAACTAATTTACATCGAAAAAAAGTGATATTTTAGTTTCTCCTTCTATGACCATTAATATCAGCTGGGGAATTTCTCAACATTCAGAAAAAAAGCGAGTAGGTATGGCACATAGTAGCAAGGATTAATAAAAGAGCAAGATGAAAACTCATTCAAGCACAAACCAGATTTAGTTATTTATTTGTTTGTTTGCTTGTTTATTTCATTTGGGGTGTTCTTGATTTTATTTCTGTTAAAATGCACATATATTGAGGGAAAAAAGACACAAAACTTTCAAAATCGCGGACTCAGTATATATAGATACTGCTTTCCATCCAAGGATCTTTAGATGCTTTAGAAAAATTTATTAGATCCCAACGCATCTGAGAGAGTTATCCTACTCATCTGACAAACAGAAAAAGAAGAAATAGAGTGATATCATTTGCTCCTGTCAGAAAGCAAGTCTGTACCACAGCCTGGGCCAAACCCCAGAAATCTTGACCTCTGCTTGCAAGGGATGTTATGGTCCATTCCAATAACTCTAGAGGCTATATAAAAATAATTTCTTTTTATATTCTAAGCCATACAAACACATATCCACAAAAAACATGTTAAATCAGTTATTGGATTCTTCAGGTAGCCAGTGTTTTGACTGCTTTAAACAACTGCTCATTAGAAATCTTTAAATAGGTTAGTTTTATCAACTTCTTTCTTTTTGAAACAGAAACAAAGAAAAGAACATCTCTTTTCATTCAGTTGACAACCACCGAAACCCTTGTATCTTCAAAACAGCCAAGTTTTCCATTTCTGGAAATCAGTGAAGTGGTGCCTGAGAGTGCTCACTCATGTTTCACACAGACCTGCTAAGTAGTGGCTGTACTGATGAGTTTATAATACCTGCACTTCCTGTGGATGATGAAGTCTCTCCTTGACAAGCATCCCTGCATAGAGCTTCTTTGGCAGCAGCTAAAGCCCAGAGCATGCAGCACCCTGCTGAAATCATGAGAAAGCAAGGACTTCCAAAGTTGCTTAAAATATTTATTATGGAAAGAAAACTCCTATGCCAAGTGAAATCTTACTTGTTGAAAACCTCCAAATCTTAGGAAGTCTGTTTTCAGCCAACTTACACCACAGGCTGTGAGGGCATTTGTCCTGGGACAAATGGTCACACTGTCAGCCCAAGGAGCCCTGCTCTCCTGAAATTTATCTAGAATAGCACAGTGGATGAATCACTGTTCTGGTAAAATCGTCCCTGTGTGTACTGTTAAGAAAGAAAATGGGACTCAGGGTATGTTTAGCAGATATTTCACTGGAGTTGAGTAATGTGGCCAAGCCCCAAACTTCAGCAACACATGCTATGGCCCTCCCACTACTCGTAAACAACATATTTCCTTGCTGCTTTCCAGCCAGTTCACTTCCCTTTCTAATCCCAGGAAGTCACTGCCCACCCTTAAATGTTGAAAGATACATTTTAATCAAGCAGAGAACTGAACAGTAGCATAATTTTGCTTAAAGCACACACCAAGCTACACTTTAGAGCTATTTGGGGAAGAAACTAACCACAGCTTGGCAGCCTCCCCTTGCAGAGTTCAGGCTGGGTGGTCATTTAAGCCTGGGACAACACAGTCAATTCAGACAGATGGCCACTAAGTCAGCCCAACACGTTTGGGGAATTCAGTTCTGCCAATATCCAGGACATCAAAAAAGGGGATGCACACCTTCAATTCCCTGCAGCTCTGAGTAGCCTAGACCTGCAGAAACCAAATGATGGAGTTTTTCCTCTCCAGTAGCTCATCTGGGGGAAAAAGCATTGGGAAAAATGCAGTTCAGGGTGAAAACACATTCTTTCTGCCAAAATGTGTGTGTATGTCTGTGTGCTGAGACTGTCAAAGCACAATTTTTTTACATTTTAAAATTGTCCTGAAAATTTTTTTGACCCAATATATTTTGGTGAAATCAATGTATAATCACAAGAAGCTGAAAAACTCCATTCTTTTGTGACTTTGCCATTCTTCATTACTATTTACTCTAGTCCTTAGTCCACATTTTTTCAGATTCCCCACATACTGTCTAGGTTCTGTGTGCCATGATTCTTGGTATGTTAATTGCTGCCTGATTAGTAGGAGCTGGGACATACCACTCCTACACCCCTCAACAGCCATTTCAGACTGTGGAAAAGAGAGAAATTAAACTTTGATCCCTTTAAGGCATAGTGAGACACCCAGGATATTTGGTGAAGAAGGAAATGATCACCAGGGGCCTACTGAAGATGTCTAATTCAAAGAAATGTGGGTTCCCATGCTCACAGAAGGCAAAGAGTTGGGGCAGGAAGAAACAATGCTGCATTAAAGGGGGAATATCAAAAGCTGAAAAATGCTTTAGCCAATGGTGAAGGTTAAAGTTTACCATTAATATTATATCTAGCTTTAATGTTGTGCTCCCAAGTAGATTGAGAATTGCAAGGAAACCTTTCACCCCGAGTCAGGGAAACACAAAGACATCAGAAAACACACTGCTTCTTACATTTCATTTAATCTTATTTCCTTCCTCTTTCTCCTTCTCTTCTGTAACTGACTGGAATGTTATCCTCTACTGCACCTGTGCCCTCCAGATGATGTCCATCCACAAAACAGAGGAGGGAAAAGAATCATCTAAAAGATTCAGATGCACATTACAGCCACTCTCCAACAAAGACACAGAGAGGTGGGACAAAGTCCCCCATCATACTTTGTCCTTTCATGCATGTCATCTCAAGGTCACTGACTCCCACTGCTTGCTAGCTGCAGCCACTGAAATTAAAATTAGTAGGCTTTGGGTCCCTTTAAATATCACAGAGGGAGGCCCAAACCTCTTTAACCATAAAGATAACATCTGCCTCAAAAATGGAAAGCCAGAGAAAAAAGCCCAGGAAAGAAGAGTTGCCTAAAGCACGTAGAACATTGGGCTACTCATTAAATACAAAAGACATTCATGTAACAGAAAAGCCTGTAACAGAAATTTTTTAAGCCCTGAAAATAGAATATTTTTGGTATCTACATTCTCTGTAGCTTATATTTTTACGGGTCTGTAAAAAATAGTTATCTGCAACATACCTAGAAATGTCACAGTTTTACCAGGGTCACTCCGAAAGTCAGCAAAAAGAGGTCACGCTTCCGATCAGATTAATATACTAACGTGCCCAGCAGTAGATTATGTTAATTTTAACAGTAATTTTTAATATTTGTAATGCAGTATATTACTTGATAGGATTTCTAAGCCTTCTTGGGGCTTATTAGTCTGCCTTTATAAACCAAATGTCAGCTTTATCAAAGTCAGACATTAATTATTAGTGATAGGTGAACCTCAAAAGGTTCAGAGGTTTGGTTTAGTTTGACTAGACAGGCATAAGACCAGCTGCTTGTGCAGATCATTTTGATGGCAGATTTGGACTTCTGATTCTGCCAGTGTTACACCCTTATTGAAATGTAAGCATCCATATGGAGCCTGCTGTGTTTGAGGAGAATACTCAAGTGCATTCAGCTCAGCAAACATGGGGTTGTCTGACCCATCAGTGTCATCCCAAACTTCCCGCATCACTGAATGCTTCAATGGATGCAACAATGTAGTGCACTGTAATAAAACATCTACAGGGAGTTGAAAATATCCCTGTAAAATGAAAGACGAGAGGACAGAGCTGAGGAGAAGAGAGAGGAGAGGAGAGGAGAGGAGAGGAGAGGAGAGGAGAGGAGAGGAGAGGAGAGGAGAGGAGAGGAGAGGAGAGGAGAGGAGAGGAGAGGAGAGGAGAGGAGAGGAGAGGAGAGGAGAGGAGAGGAGAGGAGAGGAGAGGAGAGGAGAGGAGGAAGGGAAGGAGATAATCATATGCTGGTGTATTATACTAAAGGGGAAACAGACGAGTCATACAAATATCCCAGGAAAGACCTGTATAGATTTGTATAAACTAAATGACACATTAGGAGCCATAAAACTGAACCCAAATCAATACGATTGCAAGTGCTGCGCTTGAGCTGAGGAGCCCAGCCTCTTAACAGGGTTTATTGGCTCAACCAGAGTGACTTATTGCTTGAGCAAAGCATGCCAACACGTCTATATGGCTTTTGGGTTGAAGCTTATAATAAAGAATACTGGGTGTGCCGGCATACGTCAGTGAAGACAGGCCTGTAGGGGACATGTGTGAGGGGCTGAGGTTTTGGCCTCTAATTGTATTAATTACAAGAAAATGGGAAAGTTCAGTTTGTTTCTCTATTTCCGTGGGTAAGCAGAGGAGTTTTACTACATGGCAGAGATTTGCTGGGAAAACCTGTGAACGCATCAAGTAAGCAACAATAGGGTTTCACCAGCTAATGCTCTTACATGTCCTGCAAAAATAGTCCTTCAAAGCAGAGTTACAGTGCTCCTTGCTTTTCCATTTTTTTAAAAAACCCAAAGCTATTGTTCTCCTTAAATATCTCCAGTACTACTCCAGTACTTATAGGAGCCATAACTGATGATGGTAAACATGCCAGCTCGGGTTTTCTCTTCACTTCTTATCATAGAATCATAGAATCATAGAATCGTAAGGGTTGGAAAGGACCTTAAGATCATCTAGTTCCAACCCCCCTGCCATGGGCAGGGACACCTTGCCCTAAACCATGTGGCTCAAGGCTCTGTCCAACCTGGCCTTGAACACCGCCAGGGATGGAGCATCCACAACCTCCCTGGGCAACCCATTCCAGTGCTTCACCACCCTCACTGTAAAGAACTTCTTCCTTATATCTAATCTAAACTTCCTCTGTTTAAGTTTGAACCCATTACCCCTTGTCCTACCACTACAGTCCCTAAGGAAGAGTCCCTCCCCAGCATCCTTGTAGACCCCCTTCAGATACTGGAAGGCTGCTATGAGGTCACCACGCAGCCTTCTCTTCTCCAGGCTGAACAGCCCCAACTTTCTCAGCCTGTCTTCATACGGGAGGTGCTCCAGCCCTCTTATCATCCTCGTGGCCCTCCTCTGGACTCGCTCCAACAGCTCCATGTCCTTTTTATGTTGAGGACACCAGAACTGTACGCAGTACTCCAAGTGGGGTCTCACAAGAGCAGAGTAGAGGGGCAGGATCACCTCCTTCGACCTGCTGGCCACGCTTCTTTTGATGCAGCCCAGGATACGGTTGGCTTTCTGGGCTGCAAGCGCACACTGCCGGCTCATGTTAAGCTTCTCGTCAACCAACACCCCCAAGTCCTTTTCTGCAGGGCTGCTCTGAATCTCTTCTCTGCCCAGCCTGTAGCAGTGCCTGGGGTTGCCCCGACCCAGATGTAGGACCTTGCACTTGCCTTGGTTAAACTTCATAAGGTTGGCATCGGCCCACCTCACAAGCGTGTCAAGGTCCCTCTGGATGGCATCCCTTCCCTCCAGCGTATCAACCGAACCACACAGCTTGGTATCATCAGCAAACTTGCTGAGGGCGCACTCAATCCCACTGTCCATGTCACCGACAAAGATGTTGAACAGGACCGGTCCCAACACCGATCCCTGAGGGACACCACTCGTTACAGGTTTCCAACTGGACATCGAGCCATTTACCACAACTCTTTGCGTGCGGCCATCGAGCCAGTTTTTTATCCACCGAGTGGTCCATCTATCAAATTGATGTCTCTCCAATTTAGAGACAAGGATGTCATGTGGGACAGTGTCGAATGCTTTGCACAAGTCCAGGTAGATGACATCAACTGCTCTGCCGCTGTCCATCAGTTCCGTGGCTCCATCATAGAAGGCCACCAAATTGGTCAGGCAGGATTTCCCCTTAGTGAAGCCATGTTGGCTGTCACCAACCACCTCGTTGTTTTTCATGTGCCTTAGCATGTTTTCCAGGAGAAACTGTTCCAAGATTTTGCCAGGCACAGAGGTGAGGCTGACTGGTCTGTAGTTCCCCGGGTCTTCCACCTTCCCCTTCTTGAAAATGGGGGTTATATTACCCTTCTTCCAGTCATCGGGAACTTCACCTGACTGCCAGGATTTTTTGAATATGATGGACAGTGGCTTAGCAACTTCATTCGCCAGCTCCTTCAGGACCCATGGATGGATTTCATCAGGTCCCATGGACTTGTGCACGTTCAGGTTCTTAAGATGACCCATCTCTTTCCCCTCTCACCTGGTGATTTTTTCAGCACTGTATGCAGAGCTTTCAGAAGAGAAAGTTCCCCACATTCAATGCCCTCTGTTGCTTTTGAGGTAATCTTTGTAGGAGGGGTAATTTCAAACCCAGGGTTGAAACCAATTGAATCCTCATCCCTCTGTTACACATTTTCAGTGCTGCCATTGCACCCAGAGGGGAATGTGGGCACTTGCTACTGCATGTCAGCTGTGGTTTGGGAAAGAAGGACCGAGTCCACTTCCATTTTGAAAAGAAACAGGCACGCTTCTCCAACAGATGGTTTCAGGCCATGAATCCTACATGAAAGGAGGTGCCTTGTTACAATTTCATATGGGGAGTCCCTTTCTCAGTTTTGAGAAAATTCCTAAGGTTCTTCTAACTTTCCTCATACATTGCATGGGGAACTTTTAAGTCAAGGAACTTTAAGTTAGGGTTTTTTCATAGTGAAAACTAACAACCAGAAAACTTGTAATGTGGCATTAAGTGTAAAACTCTACAATACATCTGGGCCTGAGTAATCTTTTTTAACTCAGTTGGTAAATATGTTGCAAAGAAGAAATCTGAACTTAGTTCTCCTAAATCACAGACTAACACTATAGCTGCTGCATTAAGTGCAAGAGCAGGCAAAAATCAGCAGCAGATCTTCCCACACCTGCTTATTGTAGAGTGCCCACATCTTCCCCATAAGTGTGTGGAGATTGCCAGTGGTGGAGAGAGCATGGATTTAGATGATCCTTAAGCTCACATCAGCACAGCTACACCTGTGTCCAAAGTAAGCACAGGGGCAGATGTTTTAAGCAACTGTGTCAAAAGCCAAGTCAGATGCTAGTGTCATTATGGTAGTAACAGCAGCAGCAAGCACAAGGGTGTATGACATTATAACCATAATAAAAGCAGCAGTCAATGGCAGAGCAGATGTGATTGTAATCGTATCAGAAACAGAGACAGCCAGTGCGGAGGCAGATGGGGCTCTAATTGAAGCAAAGACAGCTAGCTGCAAGACAGAAGATGCTGCTGCAAAGTTGGTGAGGCAGATGCTGCTGTGACTGGAGCAGATCTGCAGCAGGACCTGCAGCAGTAGCAGATGCTGTAGCCAACTCAAAGCAATGGGCATGTGCTCAGCAGTTGGGTGGCTGGTATTTAAGATGCAGCTGTAGGGGCTCTTTGCTGTTGAATTCCTAGCAGTCACCATCTGCCCAATGGGACAAGTGTTTTTACCTTTACACAATAATTTCCTCAAATCATTTATTGCAAAACAATCTAATTTGTTCACTAAATTATTTGACTAAGATTTTAAAGCTAGAAGTCACCTCCATGTCTGCCTGTTCTGGCTCCTGACATGCCAGATACAGTGTTCCACCCAGCCATCACCCTGGCAAGCCCATAGTTCACTTAGCAAGAGAGATCAATAGAGGCCTCTTTTCTAGAACTCCTTTACATAGCAAGATTTTGGAAGGAAAGCCTGTCTGACATCAGCGTATCCTTGTGAAGGGCCCAGGTCAGCTTAGAGTCACATCAATGCTTATGTCAGTTTATGCTGATCAAATTGAAACATTCCTATCACAACTTATGTCCTCTATTGGCAATTTTGCTCTTTGCAAGGACTCTGTGCTTGAAGACTTACATGGACTATCACAAAGAGTGATTGAATGCCCAAAGTGATGGTAGTTCTTGTGGTTACAGTTTTCACTACTAGTGCTCACATGGGACCTGGGAACCAAACTCCCGTTTGACTAGGGGAGGTAACTTTATAGCAGCAAACACTAACAGGGCTGAGGCACTCAACGCCTTCTTTGCTGGCATCTGTGCTTAGTAGGGGGTTCAAGGAGAGGAGCCACCTGCAGAGGATGTGGGTCACATCAAGAACAACACCTGAGAACTTGACCCATACGGTTTCATTCATTATCCATTAGAACTATCTGAACACTTCTTAAAGTTATTTGCAAGTGATCATAGACAAATATTTTCGAACTGTATGTGCAGATGACGAAGACCAGATGTTAGCCTTTGAGAAATAACTGGAGTCCTCTTAGCTACATCATTATAATTGATATGACAAGCTCCAAATTTCTTCCTTTCCCTCTTTTTTAGCTTCTTTTCTTACTGTAATTTCTATTCAAATAAAATCTTAAATATTCTGCCCTGACCTTTGCTGAAAGGAATTTAATTACCTGCAGAGTTTACATAAATTATACAGCCTGTTTGTCTAAGATTAATCCTACACAGAGATCAATAGAGCCATGGAACATCAGGATAAAATGGCTTCTTGCAAATGCCACCAAAGGTCACAAAAATCTTTCTGGAAAGAGGGGGCGAGAGGCGTTTTGTGACACATTCCTGTCGTCAGTCCAGTATATGTCACTGCCGCTGCCTCTGCAGCCACTCAGGGATGATTTATCAGCTGTTAGAGGACATTTGGTACAAACACACTGTAAGAACCAGCTGAGTAAAATTAATTGAATGTGGTGATGACTACAATTAATCATTCTCAAAAAACGGCTCAAAAAGTGTGCGAAGGATGATACATTGACCATAGCACAGATAAACTTCTTTTCATATCAGTCTTTGGAAAGAGTCTCGTGCTGCCACAAATGCCATGCCAGTTTCCACATAGAAAAGACAGCTCTTACTCTTCATCTATGAGATGGAGAGGACACATAGAGTAATGCCTAGCCAGAAGACTCATTACAAGTGACATGCTTGTAGCTTAGTAGAGCTGCTTTCTGTGTGCCCTAGGTACATGTTTACCAGCAAATTTGAGTTCATTCTCATATTAGCTTGACAGATTAATGCAGTGAAAGTGCAACCCAGTGAACTCTTCAGATTCTTCAAGGCTAAATGGAGTGCCAAGAAATGTTTTTCCTGTGTTAGAAAGAAACTGGGCTGAGAATGGGGAAGAGAGAGACAGATAGCATCATACCTGTTAGAGCAGCGATGTGAAAAACCTCCAAAGACTTTACTACACCTAATTCAAACCATAGACTCCAATCTCAATTTTCCATTGAGAAACCTCTGATTTTGATCATGAATGGCCATATTCAGACCCTCAGCAGAACCAAGCATGAGGTGCAAATCTTTTTGCTAATATTGCTGATGTGAGGGCAGGTTTTCACTAGTGTTCACCCCCTAGAAGTTCCCACTGTGACAGATTCTGAGAGAGAACAGTACTCAGCATGTGCAGCTCTTATGACTTCAAGCCAATTAGCTTTGTGCCAAAATAGGAGCTTTTATGAAAATCAGATCCTCACTGTGGTGGTTAGCGTATTTTTTTTCTAAATCTGACCCAGCTGCACAGGACAATTTTAACTTGACTTTGAGAGCCACAGGTTGCATTTCCTGCCTCTGAAAGAGGGAAAAAGCAGACAAAGTGATACCGTATTTTACAGAAATGTGATGGAGGTCTCTGGTGAGAAACATATTTTGGATCATGGTGTGAATGTTTTTCTCAGCTCTACTTGCGATAAAACTCTAATGGGAAGTGGGACATAAAATTTTTATCTCCAGAGTATGAGCTGTTGGGACTGTAATAAACATAGATTATAAACCAAGTGGGAAAGTTCATTTTATTGTATGTCTGTATGATATAGCACAACAGCACTTGATCAAGGACTTCTGTTATACAAAGCAGTACAACATGCAATTGCATACAGAGGAAGATGACTTGAAGCTGTACAATCTGGAGCTTCATTCTGAGTATGGTTGGATTCAGGCCCTTGGTTTGATCCACTGTGGAGGGAAGGCTCAGAAGTTGAAGTTGAAGTGGAATAAAACTTGAATGTTTAAACAGCCCCAAAAACCCAGCAGCATTTTGATGTGGAATTATGCTCTGAACAGCATTAGCAATATTAACAATATTTTAATTACTGTGCAAGCCTCTTTCAGCAAGCCTGGAGTCAGAACACCATGCTGAGGGAGCATTCAAACAGAAATGATACACTTAGGGTAATAAAATGACCATTGTTTCTATGTCCTATAATAAAGCCTGGAAACCACAGGCGACATCAGGACCATATTTTGCAGAGCACTGCCCATACAAGTAGGATGAGACAGACCTTCCTCAGCAAACAGACCAAGGGAGAAGGAGTAAGAGTGGGGATGAGGAAAAGGGACTTCTCTTCTTTGCCCACTTTGGTGAGAACTGCAGGGGCAGAGCCCAGTTCTGCCTTCTCATTCACAATGGGCAGTACTGCCCACAAGTGCCGGCTGCAGCTCAGATGGACTTTTTATAACATGATGCCTTCATCAGCAGCCCTCTTTTCTGACTTGGAGCCTAGAGATGTCAGAAGAGGTCTGCTTACTCGCATGAGCAATATACACACTTGGTGTGCACTTGGAACCTTGTACAGTGACAACTGGAAACTGTCTACTAAGTGTCTGTCAAGCAACAGGGGACACTGATTGCTGGTGTAAAAATGCAGTTAAAATAATTAACTAATGAGAGCATCCTTGATTTTTTCATGCATTTCCCGCTTGGTATTATGTTGATGGTGGGGGTTAGGCTGAATGTGTACCTTTTGTGCGGCTGCTAAACTGTTACTGGCACCACCAACTCTGAGGCAGGCTGCTAACACTTGGATTTCACAACAGATCTGGGTGGATGTCTACCTGTTTTTGTTATCTATTGTGAAGTGGCAATTGTATTAATACCAGCCCGTTTTGGCACAGCCCAAGACACAGGCTCCCAGCAGCTGGGATATGAAGGGCCCTTTGGTGAGTAGGGTTGTGTTAGACAAGCTCACTCATTGGCTAAAGCATACCAGGCATGTCTGTACCTTCAGTGTCATCTGTAAAGGCACCTTCAAAGTGCTCCTTTCCACTGAATCTTGAGAGGTTCTTTGGCATTTTGTGCTCTTAGTGGATGGGGATATGGGACAGATATCACATCTTTGCTGTAAAAGCAGACCATAACAGCTGTGCAGTTAGGCATTGTGAAATTTATTCTTCTACTTAATCTGTTCAGTGGCCTAGCTCTGAGTTTCTGCATGTGGTTTTTGTTTGATGGTTTGTTTGTTTGTTTGTTTGTTTGCTTCTCTACCTATGACAAATTGTACCAGACAGGACTGGTGAGCAAAATGTCGTATCAATAGATTGTGGTGGTAGTGACACAGAACTTTCATTCAGGTGGATACATCTACACCATTTTTATGTCCTCAGGGATTATGTTATATGCTTGTTAATGTGAAAGATCCAGAAATGGCCCATAGAACCACATTAAACATTGTTTCCAGTACAATTTTAAATTAAAAGTTTGATTATGCAGTTACATGATGACCTATAAGATAGAGGTAAGAGGGGTGTACTCATTCATTTCTCTTACAGGTCTGGACACCACCACCAGAGATCATAAAGCAGTTTATAGGCTGTGAGATTTGTGCTCCAGAGGAAGAAACATACTTAAAAAGAAAATAAAAGTAATGATGCAAATGGAGTAACAGCATTTTTTTATTTGTGATGTTGCATTAGTGTAAATCTGCACAAAACCAACCAAACAAAGTTTTTTTGGCCCCTTTAGGCATTTCTAAATATTCTTGATTAATATATAATAATTAAAAATCCAAAATCCTTGAAAAAGCATTACAGACATTATCATCCTCGGCATAGTAAAAATTAAAACCAGTAGTTACTGAACATAAAACATATTTTACCACATCTAACCTTAGCTATGACTACAAATTCTCATCATTCCTTCACTAATAATTTCAAATATTAGCCCAAGGCAAAACCTTTTTGGCATTCTCCTTCTACTAACTGTCCCAGGATATGTGTGTGCTAGGTCCTTTTATGTGCCTTTCCATGAGGTTATGAGGGGGCTGTGGCACTTCACCCCTGCTTTCCGATGTTCTTCATTCAATCCCAACTGGTAAGCAAGCACAGCAAATGTTTGTGCACAGAGCTGAAACAGATCAGCACTGATGCCACCGCTGAGAACTACGTGACCTTTGGTGGAGGAGCCCTGTTCCAAGGTCCAGCAAGCAATGAGGATTAATTTTACAGTTTGGACAGAGTCCTGAATTCCAAGCATAGAAATTGGATGTTTGTAATAAGCTATTTACAGTTGCAGTTCTATTATTTTTATTGGTCCTCAAGGACTCACAAACAATGCTGCACGTTTTGGTCACCATCTCCTAACTCATTGTGTATTCATTGTCTCCGCAAATAGATGTTGCTTTTTGGACAGCATTCTCCATATCTCTCTTTTAAAACATGGAGACATTGGGTAGGAATTGCAAAGGCTGAGAGTAAAAGAAGAGGCATGGTTTTCTCAGCTCCCACATAGAGTGGCTATAACTGTGTCACAAAAGAGGAAAAGTTGGGACCTACAGGAATAACTGCAGAGTTTTTAAATTACACTTAATGTATTTGCAGAATGTTCAGAAGAGGAAAGTCCTATCAGAACTTAAACATGCTCATCAAATCTTTTCATGCTATTGCAATCACAGCTTTCCCTCACCATTCTCCGGTACCTGAATACCACAGATATGCTATTCAGCACATTCTGTCTTAACATGTAGTTTTCATCCAGTGTACAAGGCTCAGGCAAATCTCTATGGGCAACTCATTCTAGATATATAAGGTATGTTGATGTATAAGGTATGAGTCATTTTCCCTGCATGCCCAGCTTAAGGGCTTCAGAGTAAGGGCACAAGCAATTCAGGAGTCAATTCTGCAGTTGAACTTATAAACCTTAACTCTGACGGGCACCATTTTCCTATCATTCAGTTCTTCTTCTTCTATGAATCTGTAGAATATTGCAAATTCTCAGTACAGGCAGTACAGATTTATCAAGCATGAAGTTGGGAAGCTTCATATACCCGGAATACCTTGGCTCTACTACATTTCAAGCAGTAAATTTGGTCCATGTTCTGCTCTTTTAAGCACTTTTCATGGACCAGCCTCACAAAATGACTGATAGATATGTCTTATTGTAATAATATTAAGTAAAGGTTAAAGCAAAACCAGGCGAGGACTGCAGCAAGCACCTGTGCCGGAATCACAGATTAAATTATAAAGTGAATTCAAAAGATATATTTTTTCACAATTTCCAATGAAAAGACTAGGGATATAAAGTGAGAGCTGAGAGGGGAAAAGGAGTTATTATGTACTCCAGTCCAAACTTGTGTCATCATTACACTGATGGTATCAGTATAATATCTTCTCCAAAAATTACAGGAGTGTAAGGAAAGAAACCTGATGGGAAGAGGCAAGACCTTCAGTCAGTAGTGCTTGATGGGAGCAGACATACAATCCCATAGTCAATTATTAACCAAGGTCAATATTTATGGCACAAGGAACCATTTTACATGTACATTATTTATGTTGAGAATTGTAATGAGTACTTCATGCTCGAATAGAGAATGTATATAGCGGGATAATTTTAATAAGTTAGCTGCCTGTCATAGGAAACAGGATGTAGCTCCTCAGAAGTGGTCTATGTGTCTGTCTGTTTCTCACTCTTGCCCTGATTGAATCAGTCAATATTTTCCACCATTACAATTCCTGATCAGATATACCCTTCAGCTGGAAGTTGGCAAGAATGGAATGAGATGGTTTAGACTTTGGTTTTGAAGCTCCTATTTATGCAAACTGAATCCAAACTGCGGATTTTTCTTGGAAAATGGTAATGTAACCTAAATTATGTGAGGAACTCCAGCTATCCATTCCACATATCCAAATAGACAGAGGCCACTGCTGGGAGCATTTTCACTCCTTGACTTGATGTAGTTTTTGAATCACACTTCCATTTGCCTCATGAATCTTTCCTCCTCCCGGAGCATGTATCAAAGATAAGGATGTGATAAAGCCTCGAACTAGGAAATGACAGCTTTGCTGTGACAACTGCTGAAGAAACAAGTGGTGGGGTTATATGACTAGCATATGAGCCTTTGCATTTGGGATTTGGCTTGTATTCCACACATTCATTCAGCATCAGTCATTCACTGAAAGCCCGCTCTTTATGCCGTTGCTCTCACACACAGAGAAGAATAGCACAGTATGCTGAGTCAGGTTTTAAAAGAATTTAAGCACATAAAGATGCTGAATGGCTTCTAATAGGGTTTCCACATATGCCTAAGTTACAACTTTTGAAAGGCACCTCTGAAAACTCCATGAAGGAGCTATGTGTATCTTATAGTGTTTGAAAACCTTATAACTGAAAGCAAGTAAATTTCTTGCACTCTTGTCTGCAATTTTCAACAGGGGCTGGAGATCTGTAAATCTTCTGGACTCTTCAGTGGTTGTGTTTCTTTGAAAATCCCAGCCTAAGACCTTATCCAGTGCCAACAACATCAAAGAGAGGAAGCTTAGCAAAGTGATTTAGAAGTTGGTATTAACAAGCACTCTAAATCAATCTGAAACATGTCTCATGCTGGGTGATGTCTGCTATTGATCAAAGGGACATGACAAGTCAAGTCAAGGAAACGATTGGGAAAATAATAAAACAGCACCAATGAATGTTTCAAGGTTTTTCTTAGCTTGAATTGCTACACTAACGTCCACTGCTGGCCAAGAGGTGATCGACTGTGGGATACTCCCTAGACAAAAAGGAGACAGTGTACGTTAGAGGAACAGTAAAAAAATCATTTCTCTCCTCACAACTTGCTGTTCAATTTACAGTTTATTTATGTTCTTAACTTTTAGACTATGCCAAACTAATTCTTTTCTGACACATGATATGTTGCTTAAATAGCACAGTAGATGGGTACTTTTTAAGGACCTGGCAAAGCTGTTGGTATCTCTGTGAAAAAGCTATAGGAGATACTGTCAGTTCACAGACCTGCTGGTGGAGTTAGATAGGATAGGTAGAAAAGGTAGAGAAGTTGGAGGACCTGCTTCCTGGATAGGGAAAAAAGAGCCATCTACAGGGACAATCATCTTTCCCAGATGAAGCTTTTTCCCTATGGTGACTGAAGACAACTTCAGTCCCAAAGGAAGGTAGACTATTGTTGTTGCTTGTTGGGTAGAGTTTTGTTGTTTCTTCTTTTTCTGTTGGAACTAAAAATCTGGTTGAGAAACATCTTCCTGGCACAATTTCTGAAGGCCACCCACACATCCCTGTAGCTTAAATCTCTTACTTAACATAGAGGTAACATGTCCCTGAGGGAAGAGGAGGAAAGGATTATGTTGCAGAGTTACAAACATCTGCAGGGAAGGAAGCACATCAAGCATGTATGTTTTGAAGAAGGAGCTCAGAAGAGGATGAGAAAAAAGCTCTTTGTTGCTTAGAAAGAAGGATGTCCATGCTCCAGGTGCAGACGAGGGAGGGGATGTGAGGTCGTGACTGAGAAAGGTGAGGCGAGCTAGGGCTGAATGTCACCTGGTATGAACTGGCAAAGGAAGGGAGGGTGCCCTGTGGTGGTATGGCTCTTTCCTCACAAAATGACATGACTGCAGGCTGTCCTGGAGATACAACCCCTTGTAAATGGGGTTTGGGCTGAACAACACAGTCATGCATCAAAAGCTGCACTGGGAGACACTGCAAGCTAGGAAAAGCCATCAGCCCCCCTGCTTCACCTCAGGGTCTTCTCCTTGGAAGGTGCTTGTAGCAGAACAGATCAGTTTGCACTCTTGCTTTGTGTTTCTTTTGTAGCATAAAGTAGTTAATGAATTAAAAAATAGCAGCCTTAAAACTGATGCAAGCAGCTCCATTGCAGCTCTAAGGAAAACTACACTGGTCCAGCTGTGCTGCTGTAGAATAACTCAAGACAGCTGGAGACATGGTTAAAGAAACATAGTCCTCCACAGCTGGGACTCCTAACAAAGAAATACCGTGTGACAATCTCAGAATATTGCTATTACAGAGGAGGGAAACCCTGGAGACAAGGGAAAGATAGTCTTTGGGAGGTGCAAGATTCTCACAGTTAGCCAGAGAAAGTAGTTGTATGTGCAGGAGAGCTAGTGCTGCCTGGCTTCCTATGGATTTGTGCCTGTGGTGAAATTTCAGGTTGTCTGATCTGAAACAGATGCCAAGGGAAGCTTTTATCAAAGCCGGGGAATTAAAAATATCTCTCTCCCAGAAGGATTCTCTTCCGCGTCTTTCCCTCGGTGAAGGGATTAATAGTTTGTCTCTCTCTTACCTGCCTGCCTAAGACTTGCAGGAATTCGCTACTGCTTTGCGTGACTGAAATGAAAAGAGCCAGTGGGTTAAAAATTCATTAGATGAAGGAAGGATGCACGCACAGACAGAGCATGATCCACATTTTTAGGAAAAAAGGCTGAAAATACAGCTGATGGGGAATGTGCCAACTATTCAACTTATAGCCTCTTTAGCCCCTGAAGCATCTTCCTGGTCTGGAAGTTTTTTTGTTATGTAAGGACTGAGAGAGGAATGACAGAGCTGTGCAGTAAGGGCACTGAGGTCTTAAAGCTGGCAAAAACGAACCTGTTATTTTCAGCTACTCTAAAGAGCTCTGGATAAGAGCAATCCTGCAAGCTGCCTGCCTGACCTATGTAAAAGGAGTTTCACTGGCTTGCATCAGCCAGCCACTGGCTCTTCTTATGCTAACCAGGCCAGCATTATTGTATTACACTTGATGGAGCTCCTTATGTCATTCCAACCTTGCTTCCTTTTTCTGATCCATGTGATTTCCCACCCTCCCATGACTTCTCCATCATCTCAGCTGGAGTATGCATACGTGCTCCTCTTTCCCCTGTACCAGACACCACTGCAGTGCAGTGCTTATGATTACAAATCATCTCATTAAAGCCAGACAGCCACTCAGCTGGATGCAAATTACTGACCTCCTCAATTTATGAATGTCAGACTTTTCAGGGTGGGCAGGAAGGGGGGAGCAGGGTGGAAAGCGTTCCATTAAATGGTATCCATCAGCCCTATCACATTTATAAGCTAATAAAAAGGCTAAAATGAAGTTCATTGGGACTGGCTGGATCTAGTAATACCAGATGGTTCTATGAAATATTAATAGAAACAAGACATGTCTCTGCGTTACAGTCTGTTAGGTGAAAGGATGCTACTGTTATTGAAAAGTTACTGCCCTGTCCATTCTTCTGAATGGCATCTTCAATTTGCTTTCTGGCAGTGTTAATCCTCCTATGTACGTGACAAGACAAGGCTAAAACACAGGAGATCCTATTACCAAAGAGTAAAGACCCAGATTTTACAGGGGATCAAAAAGATAGCCTTGACTTGCAGGTGATACCTACTATTTTGACCCTTTTCCATCTTCTATGAACTTTGCTGCCTTCCTGTCATCCAAACATGTAGCTTTGGCTTGAACTGGGAGAGGGACATGTGTCAGGAAAAGTCTCGAACCTGAATCCTGAGTTCTATGGAAAAAAACACGCAAACGGTATTGAAGAGTTCAGACCACAAAAACACTGCTTAGCAGCATGGCACAAGAGCTTGTCTCAGACTGGATGATGAAGTTTTTCCCATTGTGGTGGCTGCTCAGTTAAGCAAGTTCTTAGATTTATTTTGAATTAGGAATAAATGCATGCTAAAAAAATCTGCTACTTGCTGGGATATCTAGGCAACCTTGACATCCGCATCTCCAGGCAATTAGCACAGCAGATCCAGACAGATAGAAAACCAACAGAAGAGCCAGACAATGAACAGGCCTGCACTAATCTCAAAGATCTGCAGATGGTCCTTTCAGGTTGCATGAGCACTATACCATTAGAGGGAAGGAAGGGCTACCAAATGACGTCTGTCCTATGGCAGACCATTTCCATTCATGTTAATATCAATTAAGAACTTCTCACCAATGCTGAGGAACATTTTCATCTAGCCTGGGCCAGCCAGCTGGGCTGCTGGGGGGGTCTCTGCAATTACTGGGAAGTACAGCCCATAAAAGAAAATTAAAACAACTAATGGAGGAGATCTCTTTGAGACACTGAGAGCAAGAGTTTCTCAAAGACAGAAAGATACACCATAAAATTTTTATTCTTCTACGTGTCCCTCCTCCAAAGATAATGGCCAGTCACAAGCTTTTAGAAACACAATAAATGCACTATAAGATATCCCTTGGCAGAGACAGGCAGATGCAATGATAAATTAGCTGGCTGGTGGAAGACTACCTACTGTGCGAAGAACAGGTTGTCAAACACATTCATTTATGGCTGTGAGAGTGATCAGTTGGATTCTGAGCGGTTAGTGGAAATAATTGTATCACATATAAACAGCATGCTACTTACAAAGGACAGATATGCCGTTGAGTAGATAGCAGAAGCACAACTTGTCATTCAGCAAACATATAAGCAATAAATTTGAAGCTTAAAATCGAATCCTTTCAGTTTTCCCCAAACAGTTCAGAGCAGAGCTCAAGCATAAGCAATATCAGTCAAAAAGGTAACAGCAGCAATGAAAGGCTGGCGAGCAGTTTATAGTGATATATTTATGATTTTGTCTTACCCAGAGGGGACAAGGGCCAAACAAGTCTTCAAAAACCAGTAGCTATTGCACACACAGGCATCTGTTCGCCAAGTGTCATGCTGCATAACTGCTTACAGCCAAAAAGTATCCATTACTACAGAGAACAGATGTAAGCAAGAATAACACGAAAGGCGTGCTGCTTAAGAGAAGTTTTGCAGTGATATTCAAAATGATTCAAAATACAGTAATACAATCAAGAAATCTCTCCAGGCAACAGCAAACCAACCATATCTTCACAAAACATTTAGATTAGTCCCACTTTTTGCTAGAACTCTTAGCATTCTAAACCATTTCTCAGGAGCAGCTCAATGAAGTTGCTACTCCTGAAAAGATGAACACGGGCTTATCAGGAAATAAACTCTCCTTGAGCTGGATGAAGGGTAGACAGCAGTTCACATGGCAATATTCATTGTTTTACCACTGCACAGATCTTGGCCTGGCTTGATGTGCTGGCCTCAAGGCAAACAGCTGGTTGCAATATTTTTTCTGTCAGAAGTCAACTGGAGTTGTTAAAGGTGATGGGGGAATACTTCAGTGAAACACTTCAACAGATCTGCTTCGAACAGGTGAATTACAGTAGAAAAGAAAGGGGTAGAGCAAGCAAATCAACAACAGTCACAAGGGCACATGATCTTCACTTGTGTTCCACAGCAGCAACCTGCCCAGAGGCAGCAGACTTTCAGCGTGCCATGGGCAGGTCTCTTTCTTTGTCAAATGTTCTTGAGCAGGACTGACATCCCAGTTTGAGAAGAAGCAACAAAAAGACAGGGAATCATAGAGCTGGTAGATCATAAATATTCTGGTGTTTGGTACTGATGGAACACCTTGTTTGAGCTTTTGGAGAAAAGAGAGTTAGGCACAGGAATCCTACAACCCTTTTCAGTCCTGAAAATCTCTTAACTGAGAACAAAATGTTATGAGGTACTTTGAAAATAAGATATGCCCAACAAAATTTCTGTGAAGAACTGTCAGCTTGAGACAGCCTGTGGAAAAGCTGGATGGTTTTCTCTCCTCTTCACATTTAACAAGATAATTTCTGAATAGAAAATAAAGTTAAAAGATAATGCCAATAATCAGATGAATAAAAGTCTGTAGTCTAGCAAGTGTTCATTCTCTGTTTTATTTTCTCTCCAAGGACAGCCAAAATAAGTCTACCTAAGTTACTATCTGGCCCCATCAGCAAATCGTGTGTGCTATATCCAGTGATTGCGTCAAGGAAAATCTATTAAACTGACTGTGACAAATTCCCAAGTCTCCCCCTTCCATGGAGACTATAGTCAGCCTTGCTTGTGCATGCTTTTGTCCCAGGAATTATTGAGTCCTCTGCTACATCTGCACAGCTTCAGCAAGAGCTCTGAAAGATAACCCAAATCCAACTTGGTAATTAATGGTAATTAACAGCATTTCCCCAGTTACAGGAGGGACTTGAACCTGGACTACTTGCATTCTTTGTGAGTCCTTCAGCCACTGACTACTGTACAAAGTGTGAAATGACAATAAGAACGTGGTCATCATTTCAGAGGACACAAGTGAGACATTATTGGTTTCTTAAAAAGATGGTTGTAAGCATGTACCTTTGGGGGTAGTGTCTCAGCTCTGGATCCAGAGTGAGGGTTCTGGAGACATGCATCTTGCCCCTGCCCACCCCTGCATTTTAGTCCTGGTTATCCCTCAGCTACATGCTACAGCTCTTTGCCTAGCATACAACCTGCTTCGAATCCCACTCTAAGCACATAATCTCCTTGTAAGCTGCGTAGTGAGCTGCAGTATTTGCTTAATGGCACTACACTGGGCAGACAAGACGTTTATTGGACCTAGTCCTTATCAGGCTGCTAGAAGCAGTGTCTGATGAAAAGCAAACTGAGCTGTGTCCTACACAGATCAAGAACTTGAACCACAGGACTATATGTGAGTATGCATGCATATTTTTATGTGAGACAAAAAGAAGTCAGAAAAGCAGTATTTCCATTTCAGGGGTGAAGGCTCAGAGATTACTTTTCTATTTAGAATCCTCCTGTTTTAACTCTTCCTTGACAAATGCTGCTAGGGTGCATTCCCCTCAAATGCTACCCTGATAAAGTATGTGTTCCCTGATTAAACAACTTTGCAGAAGGAGAAAGCTTTCCTAAAATCACATGGTGTTCACTTTGGGCCAAATTTTTTGGTGTTTTATAGCCATTTACTATTCATTACTGAGGCAGTTCTACCGCTGAAGCCAGTGAACTAGAAAAGAACAAGGTCTCCATGAGCATCTAGACTATATTTAACCAAGGACAGACAAAAAAAAAGAGGGTACACCTACACTTTCTTCAAATGCTTTAAATGAACATGCCCCTGAAAAGGCTGAGATAGATGCACTTATGTGGATACTGATCCACCAGGCTTACCCAGACTGTATTGATTGCCAGTATTTTGAGCCAGCAGAGGAGAAATGCATTGATCTGCTGAAGAGTGGCTAGAGGCACTTTATCACGCTGTATATCTGTATGTGGAATCGTAGCCTAATTTGGGTCTAAGCCCAGCTCCAGGTTGCTTCCAAGTGCATTTCATCCAAGAAGAGCTCTTACAAATATTCACCTGGTAAGATGGTCTATTTTCGTCTCTGCCTTTGCTTAGCTGTACAGAATGTGCCTGGCTGATGCAAAACCTGCTGAAAACTCTGCTCAGGGTAAGGAAAAGAATGCAGCAGACATTTCTCTTTCTCCCTTGGTTTTCTTGTACCCTCTTCACTTTTTATTTGGGCTGCACATATTTCCACCACCCCAAGCCCCCCTTTTCTCCTCAATGAGGTAATGTTTCTCTGAATTTGTTTGGTATCAGATGCTGACCCTCTCTCCTTCATATCATCAGCTGGCTTTGTCCATGATGCCAGGTGACACAGTGGGTGACGACAGAGCACTTACTAGCAGTTGCATCAGAAAAGGCTCGTGACACCTGCTGCTCAGTAATGAAAAAGAAGAGTGAGCTCACACCGAAGATGACTCAACAATGCTTCTTTGCTGCTTGCTACAAAAGAGGCAGGCATGCTTTTATCGGTCAAGCGGCATACTCCCCTACAGCTTTTTACTGTAAGAGGATTTCAAGAATCTTTATGTGAGCCAAATGGCAGAAGCATCATCAGCTTATGTAGACTCAGGGTATTTCTGTCTGCACATGTTTTTATTACCCTATGCTTGATGAGTCTTGCAGTTTCTCTTCCAGAATCTGAACGAGCCTGAAACAGCTGATTCATTATTCATCTTCCTAGTTAAGCAATATCCAGAACAGGTGGGAAGGAGGAGGCTACCAAAGGCCAGCTCTACTTTCCAGCTCCAAATAGCACATTGTTATCCAGTTGCTTGAGATTTACAGACAACACAGGCAGCTGTTAACTTCCTTTACATTTCTGCTGTTCTTGATATAACAAAATGAAGAAGTCATCTCTGGGATTGCTCCACATACAGCATATACACTTCTGCACAAAGTTTGCATCAATGAAAATTATATGAGCTGACACTGTTCTTTATCTTATCTAAACCCTTATATTAATATATATAGCCCTGAAGGTAAGAACTTGGGGATATTGGTGGGTGAAAAATTGGACATGAGCCAGCAACGTGCACTTACAGCCCAGAAAGCCAATAGTATCCTTGTCTTCCTAAAAAGCAGATGGCCAGAAGCTCAAAGGAAGTGATTCTCTCCCTCTACTCTGCTCTGGTGAGACCCCACCTGGAACACTGCACCCATCTCTGGGGTCCCCGGTACAAGACACACAAAGACCTGTTAGAGAGGGTCCAGAGAGGGCCACAAAAATGATTGGAGGGCTGGAACACCTCTCCTATGAGGACAGGCTGAGACACCTGGGGTTGTTCGGCCTGGGGAAAAGAAGGTTTCAGGAAGAGACCCTATTATGGCCTTTCAACATATAAAGAGGTGTTATAAAAGAGGTGGAGAGAGACATTTTACCAGGGTCAGTAGTGACAGGACAAGGTGCAACAGTTTTAAATGGAGAGGGTAGATTTGGATTGTGCAGAAGAAAGAAATTTTTTTATGATGAGGGTGGTGAGACACTGGCACAGGTTGCCAAGAGAAGTTGTGGATGCCCCATTACTTGAAGTCTGGTCTGATGAAAAAGGTTTCTGTCCATGGCAAGGGAATTGGACCAACTGATCTTTAATGATCCCTTCCCACACTATGATTCAGTGGTTCTATGATTACTTTATCCTTTATATTATTGCTTTATCTGAGCTCACCCGGTACTGTTTTCCCATTCGTGCAACAGATCTGGGACTAAAGCATCTATTCTGAGAGCTTGCTACCCTCAATCCTAGCTCTCAAATATTTCCTTTTCCAGTGTTGTACAGGGACCTCTCACAGAGTGAAGGCCATGGCATGTTGACTAATTGTATGATAGTCGAAGGTTACCATCTTAACTGGCTGTTCACTGTATCCCAACACTGCAGCTTGCCCCTCACAATGAGCCCACCCACCACAAAAGTGTTGGGTCTCATAATTTGCCACATAGAGCAAGACAGAGACTTAAGCATCTGTCTGAAATCTGGATGCACATGCAGGAGAGTAGGAGGCAGAGGTCACTGTTTTTGGTCTCTTGATGTATATACATCATGACATGCACAGAACCAGCCAATGGACCTGCAAATTGAGGAGCCAAATGCTACCCTGTTGAGGAATAAGTATGGGAACACTCATCTACCTCATACACTGTTTCCAAATCATGTCTACCTTTGTATGGATGAGATAGCACTAATTCTGCCTCTTTTAGTCTTCCTGCATAAAAGATGAATGTGACCTTCTTACCTTTTTACTTTTTTACTGTGACTCATTCCTTTACGCATCATTGTTCAAATTAGTAAAACAAGGACGAATTAAAACTAATTTGTCTCAACTTCTGCAGCTGTAAGCTAGTGCTATAGGTTAATAACAGCTGATCTCTCAGAAAAGCCCAGCTTCTAGGATACCCACAACCTTACACATTAACCAGACAAAACCGGAATGACAAGTTAAGACAAAAAATTCCGCATGCCTCCTTGACTAATGCTGCTGCTGTCATGGAAAGATCAGGGAGAAAGTGAGTAAAAAATATGAATGATATTTATGCCTTTCAGCCATGTCTTGTTTGTTTTCCCTTTATCGTGCATTGTATTAATGAGGAGGATAATCGTTATTTAATATCCTCTTCAAAAAAAAGGCACTCAACCAAGGCACATGAGGGCTTGAAATAATTGGGACAATATAATTGGGTACATTATAAAGGGCATGAAATTAACTGTAGTTAAATTAACTCTTCTTTCTCATATGAGCATAAAGGAGAAATCACCAAGAACACATCTTTCTCATACTAATTGGAAGCAGAGGAGTGCACTATTTTATCTGCCTGAGTTTTAACTCTGAACCACAGCTGTGCTTGTACATTTTTCAGTTGTACACCACCTATAATTGTGGTCAGCCCTTGTTTCAATCTGCTGGAGTCTCTCCTGCCTTTAGGCAGCACTGAAAGTAGAGCTCACTGCTTGGTGTTATAATTCCTTCTAGGTCGGCAACTGGATAGGAGAATTCCAAGAACATTTAAGTATGTCATTGATTCATTAGACCAGGACTGGATCAGTGTTGCTGTTTCATAAGAGGGAATGTTAGTGACCTTATTTCACAGTAGAAACACTGGTCTTTGATCTCCTGTTCATTCGCTGCCTTGTTCCCATGGACCTGTCCAGCCATCCTGTGATGTGTCTGACCCCAGTTGCCCTCAACGGACATGACCCTGACTCCCACCATCAGGCTTATGTTCTGGTGTGATCTCAGCCTATCTCCAATCCCATAAAGATACCCAATGCCTGGGACTGCCTCTGGCTACTCTCTTTCCTGTCCTGCTCCCTGGCTGGAGGTGGTGGGCTGAGCCCTGGTTGTGAGGCCAGTCCTCGGCAGGAGACCCAATGCCCCCTAAGGAGCACCCAGCCCTTACTGTACCTTGACAGCTTCCTTTCTCTGAAGCAGAAGTCTTCATTGCATGGTAAATACAAACATGCTTACAGCAGTTTCCTTTCAGAACCCACAGTTTAATATCCCATTGTTATGAGGCTCTTTTCCATCCAAAAAATGGAGATGCGGCTGATGCAAAAATTACAAATTTAGGCTAAATTGTTTTCAGCCACAAAAGAAAATGGAAAGTTACTGAAAAATAGTCAAAAGCTTCTGTCAGATTTTCAGAATGAAATGTTCTAATTTTTTGTTTCAAAGAGACATTTCTTCCTAAAGAAATTCTTATTTGTCTATGAAACTTGGGGAGTGGGGGTGTATAAACTTTTACTTTCAAACCTTAACTAATGGATGTCACTTCTCCTTAAAAGTAACAGGGCTACTTCTCAAAGACATCTGTGTCCAGATGCTTGTGGAATTGTACCTCTACGATGTCTTTTCTGGACAGGAAAGCAGAGCTATGCTGAGCCCAGAGCAGTCCCTCAGGGGCTCTAGAGTTGGGAAAGCCCTACTTGTGGAGCTAATATTCACAGGGAAGATGACAACTTCAACTGGTATTTTATACTTATCTACCGTGTGAAAATTTTAAACCACTTAAACATTAGATTTATTATTGTGAAGGGACACAGCTGGTCTAAATACAGGGTAACATCGCAACTGACAATTTAAAATTTAAAAGGGAAGGTTAATTTGCTATACAGATAGGGAACTGAAAAGAGATGTTTTGTATGAAAGCACTCATTGGCTCATTTAGAATTAGTCTCATTGAGAACATCTTGCTGTAGTTGTCTAGGAAGGCCCAAAATATAAGCCAGAGCAAATGGCTGAAATTCAGCCATTTGGACTTATCCCTAACCCAAGATGAATTTAACACTATGATTCTACGAAATACAGTGGTGGAGTTTGTACACAGACAGGACTGTCTTCAGTGAAGGAGCAGTTTGCAGTGGAGGCACAGAATGTTCCACCCTAACATGATGCCAATTTTTACCCTATTACGTGAGTCAGTGTTGTTGATGGGTACAACACAGGGATGGGAATCAGGGAAACCAGTCTCATACTCTGGGTTTACCACAGACCTGCTTCACCATCCCAAGTAATTGTTTTATTCATAGACATTGCTCAGAAGAGGATAAAGATAATGTTGGCTCTTTCCACCCTCTCAGCTACCCTCCTACCTCCTCAGCACCCCACAAGATGTGGGATGTGCAGACTTTCTCCCTCTTCTTTTGTCATTTAAATTGGAGAAAATCATTCTTTGCATGTTTCTTCCTCCTACTTCTTCTTATTGAAGGCATATGTTCCTGGAGATATTAGTAAGTGATGGTACTGCAGAGGTGCCTAAAAGCTGTATTTGAGGCCCTTCCTCCTCAGTGTCACTACTAAAAATGGTCTAAAGCCAACCAACAACAAAGTTAACCAGAAGAACTTAGATGAAATTAAATGAATCTGGACCATTGCCTTTATGTTCAAATAGCAAAGTTTAGGTTACAAGAGAAGAGCATGCGCAGAAAGTAGAAGACAGCAGTAAAACACTTACATATCCAACGGTGAAACTTCAGTCAGTCTGTTTTCTAGGTCATTCCAAAGTTGTTTTTTTCCTGTGAATAACATAGGACATAATCATAGATCTTCAGCTGGTGTAAACTGGTGTCAGTCTCCTCAAGACAGTGCAGAGCCACTGGCTTTCATCACCTTGAAACCTGTGCTTAATTTTGACAGGGGCTGCAACTGTGCACATCTAGAGTGTAGTGAGGTTTTCGGTCAGGCTGGCTGAAATCTGCCTCCCATGTTCAGGCTTTGGGATGTGGAAAACCAGGCTGACTTTTTAAAGTGCTTGGCCAACCTGGAAAGAAGGCAAATGCGAAGTAGAATCGATGGAAAGCATTGGGATAAAAAATCAGGGGCAGGAGGAAAAGGCAATGGTTGGAGTTATCCTGAGAGGAAGAGAAATAGAGGGACAGCATCAGAAACTTGGGCACCCTCAAAGTCAGCAGTGCTGGATGGAGGAGGAAGGGAGAAAGTAGAGATGGAAAAGTGCAATTTTTAGTTCCAGTTTGGTTTTCAAAATGGTAATTTTTAGGTTCCAGTACTGCGGTGTGAAGGGAAGACAACAGATTACATTTGGCCCATCTGCTACTGTTCTTCCCTGGTTTTTAAGAAGAGACACTGCACATTACCTCATACAGTTGACATGAAAAGTGTTTCCTTTGTGTGGTGATTTGGGTTTTTTTTAAAGGTAATCTGAGAGGCAAAGGGAAGTATATTGCTATAACTCATCCTCAGATTCCGAGACAGATGATACCACCCCCAGCCCTTGCTAGCTAGCTCCAGTATGAATGCTATAAATATTTCCAGTCTCCTCCTCTCAGGAATGAAGCTATGATTCCTTCACATCTTGAAGGTGCTCCCTGTCTGCTTTTCTAAGCCAAAAGTGCCTGGCTGTGGTAGATCTGAGACACACATGGCAGCATTACAGTTTGCAGTCAACTGGGGACACTGAAAGCAGATTAAAAATTCAGTCCCTAGGAAGAAACCAGGCTGGAGATATCTTAGGCAGCTGAAAATAACATACATCATCACACACACACACATATATATATGTATATAGGTGTACAGACACACGAATCTATTCTACATAAAACCACTTGAAAGCTTTTAACCTCTCTCACAAGACTATACAATGTTTGATTTCAGGATCCATAGGATTAGCTAAATATAATCATCTCTTCTAGAAGTCAGAGTTGTACAACATACAACAAGAAAGCTGCAGAGTGTCTCCAACTTTAAGATCAATGCCAAACTGACTCATTTTTGCAGAACACTGGCCTGGCCTTCCCACGATTCTCTTTGCATTCAGTGGGTTTAGGCAAGAGCATCTGAAAATCAAAAGGTATTTGAGTCTGGAGACCAAAATGTTTTTCTCTTTCATGTACTTGAACTTCTTCTTACAATAATTTTTATCACACTCACAGACGGTATGAATGATTTCCTGCACCGTGACCATTTAGAGTGAATCTAAACGGTAGACAAAATGATAAATGGTAATGTGAGGAGTTAAGTAATCCCAGTAAATGCTCCCTGATTTAACATGTTTAGTTTGTCTATAGAGAAAGTACTCATCACTCCTAGTAGGTCTGAATTCTTCAGCAGAAGTCACTGCGAAACTGTCTACTATCTCCTTCTTTTTATATTTAAATCTCAGAGTATGTTATAGCCTTGTGCTGCCATTTTCCAGGAAAAGAACACAAAGCATGGGGCTATGAAATGATAAATGTAAAGTTATGTGGAGAAGAGGGAACTACCAAAAAAGAGATCTTTGAATCTCAGTTCAGCATCAGTAGAGGAATATTTAGCCTTGTGGAAAGAGGCTGCAGCCAGAAAACATGTTATAAGATACTGATTAGAATTCCTCATATCCCAGTACCACACCTGAGAATGGTATTGTGCTTTGTTGCGAAAATCATAGTTGACAAACAAAACTGACATGTATCACAAATAATTTGGTTGTCAGAAGCTGCAAGGAGCCAACTGCTCATGGGCTAGAGAAGCTCCATGGCTTTACAATGAAGTCTGAGAGAAGCACTGGCAGATTGGAGTCCTCACCTGAGGACTGAGAAGGGGGCACATTGATGCCTGATTGAAAGGTCAACCCCTCCTCTTTTCTCCCAGTTAAAAATCATTAAAATGTTCAGCTGGAGTTGCATGTTCTATTAATTTTCTTTATTGAAACCAAAGCATCAATTTTCCTGCTCCTGAAAGTTTACAGAGGTGATGTAAAGGCAACGGTTATATCCTTATAGGCAGTTTCTTGCCCCCTCGAACACACTTCATGTCTACATGCAAGATATCTAACTGACTTTTCTGTTGATTCCACTGGCTGAACTCTGCCCCTCTGGAAAAAACAGGGCCATTTCTCAAGATAAAATCACACAACGCACATGATCTAATACCTGGGTGCTGAACCACCAAGCACTACCAAACATCTTTCATGATACTGAAATGGGTCAATGAGTTTTTCAGACCTGCACCACAGACATTAAGACATCCCAAACTCCAAGTCCAAATAGAAGATCCAGGAAAGAAAGAAACTCAAACATTTTGATTTAAATTTTGATTATTGTTTGAGATTCCCACGGTCCATGACATTGCATAAGAAATTTGCATTTTCATAGAACAAAAAGCATCCATAGACAGCTTTCCATAGATGCTGGCAGATTCATGTGTTACACATACATTTACATTTCATGGGAGTTGAAAGCACATTCATCTAAGTCATTTCTGTTATATTCGCTGACAGCTTTTGAAAATTGCCAGGCTAGGTTTTTGCATTTGATCTTCCGACATTATTGGAGGTTGTATAAACAGGAAGCAATTAATAGTTTCAGCATCAATTAAGATAATTCTAAGCAAACACACTGTCACGGTACTGTCAGCTCCCTGTGGTGGGCATGTTCACAGACATGTATTAAGACGACAGTGCAAATTCACTTCCAGTGGAACTGGCAGTTCTGGGGTTCTTCCATTCATCTGCAGCTCTGGCTACACTAGTAATCCAAACACATCCATACTGTGGTCTAGAATACTACACAGTGTGGTCCATACAGATTAATAGTTATTGCATTATCTGGGATGGTGGGAAGAGGGATTTACTCACGTGGATACTCTGCTGCTTGCCCTTAGGACTGGAGAACAAGTATTGACCTGCTTTATTGAACAGTAGCCTACAGCTCTTTTTCTGCTACCAATCACCACAGGACACACCACATCATAAAGCAGATGGGCAGAAGCCAAAACATGCTGAGCTTCAGGAGTTCTCTAGGCCCTTCTTGGGTTTATCGGTGTGTATTAAATAATGAACAGGAAAGAGAAAATGGGTTGGGATGGAAATTGGTGGTCATTAGGCCACCAGCATAAGGAGCCAGATTTATTAAGGGATGCATTTTTAAACTCCCTTGAAGAAGAAAGTTGCATAGGCACTCTGGTGATTGATCTCCAAGATAAAAATGGATAAATTGAGTATCAAAAGACCAGAGGAAGCATCCTCCATTACATTCCTGTGCAGAGCCTGCAAACCCTTCTTTAATCATTAATTCCTTCCATTGTTTCAGACAAGAAATACATTCAATATTTCAACTCTGAAGCTGGTGGGAAGTTTCTCACTGCATTCAATGAGCTTTTGATTAGACTATTTTTTTAGCCGTTCAGGTGTTGTACATTTACTATGACTGCAAGTATGTAACATTGGCTTCTCAATATTTCTCTGGAGGAGAAACTTTCCTTTCCTGGTGTTAATTCTAAATGTCAGACTGAGGGTTCCTCATGCCCTCCCCCACTAGGGCTTTATAAATTGGTTGAACAGGATTATATCAACAATTTCCATGGCATAGTTCTCAACAGCATTCTGCAGAGGGACTTCATAAGTGATCACCTTCCAAGAAAACCAAGAGGCCTTCCAATCTAAATAGATGACTGGAAGAGAGCTCCACTTATGCTATGTAGGTGCTACCCAAAAGGATTTGGGTGGACAGGAAGAGACAGAGTGCATTTTCTCCCAGCCATAAATCCTGTGCAGACAGGATTCTTCTTTCATACCTCTTGCAATGAGTAGGCTGGAAAGGAACAAACGACTTTCTTGTAAGAAAGAGACTGCAGAGATGCTCAGACCATCTAGGTTTGCACTCACACTTCCTCTAATATTAGAGACAGTTCACTAAGGGGGTGTATACGTATATATATAAAGGTATACACATCTCATTGTACACAGTGCTGTACACAGGCCCAGAGGATGAGTAATGTCATTTCATGCAATGTTTTTCCCCAATGATGTAAAGACGATACTTCAGCCTCATGTTAGAATAGAAACTCAAAAGCAGGGAGCTTTTTCTAAGCAGTTTCTGTTGTTTGTTTTCTGCTCCTCTTACCTACCAAGCCACAAGTGTGGAACATCCTGTGCAAACAGGTGGCAGTGAAAGAGATAGAAAAACATTGTCTGGAAGGAAATATTTTATTTTAATTTCCTTACTACAAATAATTTTGTAGCTATAGATTCATGGTACTTAATGATTAAAAATGATGCAACATGTAATCTTGGATATGTGCGTATATTGTATTACCCAAGAGGCACACAAAAGATATGCATGCCCACGCTCTAAGCAACCAGAAGCCATCTAAATGTGGTTATGGCAGCAGTTATGGACCTTATTTAGCACACTCCACCTTTCAGGAGAACAAACTAGCTCAGGTTCAGCACTGAGATAAGCCTGTGCACCCAGCTTCTGGTTGCTCTATTCAGAGCACAAGCAAAACAAGTTTGCCTCTGCCCACCGTCTTCCACAACAGTGGTATCTGCCCATGACAGTGCCATATGTTGAGTATAGCAAATACTGGGACCACAGTAAGGGATATTCTTCATTACAAGAGATATGAAAGAGGCTGTTTTGTAGTCTAGATTCAATTTTTTCTAGTAGTGACACATCCTTCAGGAAAGAAAATCAGATTCAAAACTCTTCTTTTTGTGCTGCTTTCCTTAAACCATGAAGCATGTCACTAATTGAAAATAGAAATTTAAAAAGGTGATGAAATGTCTAATGTCTTTACCCTAGTTTTGGGAACAGTCAGGATTTTAAGAGCAGTTGCTTTGAAGATTGCCCTTACAGAACGGTTTCAGACTTATATAAAGTGTGAGTGTTTGCATACATGAGCAACTTTCTGAGTAACTGTTTGTTTAGCAGGATGTAGAATACAGATATGTTGGGAGTTAATTTGGCAAGTAGAAAGTGTGCATTAGGTGTCCTAAAGGGAGAAGAGGGAAATAGAAAGTTAACAGCCTGTTGCAGTCTCATATATTCTTTCCAAAAGCAATGAGCATCATTCAGAAAGGGTTTGTATACACCTGTGGCCAAATCCAAACTTGCTGCTGGTTGAAACTCATGTAGATTTCAGAACTCATCTGCTCAGTCCATTTTCCATAAGTAATTCTTTGTGAAGAATTTAATGATAATTTCATAGTAAAAGTCTATATTATAGGACTTTAAAAGTGCCCCAGTAGGAAAACAACTTTTATTCAAATTTGATGTTTCTGTTTATTTTTTGGCTGCTTGAAAACAGCATCAAAATAGAGAACTTTTAGAAACTGGAGACGAGAAAAAAGGGTTCTGGTATGAATGATCTAGATGAGAGGTTAACTAGTCCAGCCTGGAATAAGAGAGGGCAATTCACTTTAAAGCACTGGACTAAATACTAGCCAATCTGTGTTTGTTTTTCCTGGCTCCCTGTGAAAACTTAAGCAGGAGCCACTTGAGCCTAGAAGGTACTAGCACAAACATCCTTACATGCATACTTACATGATTACTATCTTTGAATTCAATAGATGGTCATGGGAATTAACTGCTTGCTGGATCAGCACCTTCATTGCTATGGTTTACACCTTACTCATATTTCACTAATGCTGTAGAAAAACCAACAGCAGCCATCTGAGGTGCCAGATAGCCCTACAGATACAAAACAAAAATACATTCTCTGTCCCAAAGACATTACAGTCCATGCTTAAATTGCTGATTTGCCAGTTTCTGCCATTTAAATTAACATGCAAAATTTTCCCAACGTTTCTCCCTGATTATATGTTATCGATTTTCCTCTGTGTGAAGAATGGAAACCCATACTGTTTACTTTGTGCAGCTTCTTCATGAACTCGGCTTCTGTAGACAGTATCACAGCAGTTCCCAAGGGAATGTTTGTATACATAATAGTATTTATCTATAATCCCCATAGCATTTTTTATCAGATCAATGCTGAGCATTTCCATAACATCTGTAGTATAACATGATCTATATCATTTCATAGTTCTACCTAAGGAAGACTTTTTCTTCATTAGATTAAATGAAACAGCATTTTTGCATTCTGAACTATGTGAGCTTGTTACAATGAGAAGAGATTTATGCATCAAAATACCATTAGTGTGGCTGAAGGAACACAAATAAATGCTCATGTATCAATCATTACTGTAATGATTATTATTATTCAGGCTGATTTATAGAGGGCTACTGCTTTTATGTAGAATCTTAATAATCAATCAATCAGGTGTGCCAGACAAATAAGAGGACTCCAGGCTTGATGAGTTTAGAGGTTAGTGGACAAATTTTCTTACCATAGACATGAAAAGATATGGTACAAGGATGTATTTGCAGAAGCAGTTGATAGTGGTATTTTAACCATGGGCCAAATCCTACCGTGTCTGTTTGTTATTTATAACAGTCTTAATACTGCTAGCCCCACACAGAGTTTTGGGCCCCAGAGACAGTGTAAGAGCGCTTAGCAGTAAACAGTTGAGACACTAAAAGTTTCAACAGAAATATACAAAAAGAATTACTTATTCCTTGTGGCAGATGGGGAACAACTCAAAGTCACACAGGGTTTCTGAGGTACGACAACTGATTTAGCCCACTTCAGTAGCTACCTTAACTACTTTTCAATCGGGTAAAATTCTTATTTCTATAAAAAGGAGTTTATTCCAGTACATTAAAATGTGCCAAAGACAAAATGATGCCAAATCAAAAATTGAATCAAATGGACAGAATTTTCAGAGATGCTCTTTGCCCATGAAGAACAGAGGTGAATGCATGGCGCTGTCTGTAATTGCCAGTGTCATGGCAATTATCACAATGAACTTGACACAAAATAGAGTTGTATGGTATGAAGGATAAATGATACATAACCAGAAAAAAAAATAGATAAAATGGCATCCAGTCCCAATCCTGGTATTGATTTTCCAGTAGTTCCATTAACATGATGCTTCACATAAACACTCTATCATTCTGAACATTTTGGGAGTGTAAATAATTACACCACTGTAATCCTACTTGACAAATCTCACGTCTGCTATATGGCCATGAGTCAGTACATATCAATCAAAGTTGATGTATATTTTGACATGGGAGGCTCTTAGCACATCTTCCTTGTGTTTACCGCCACCACATTCTGAAACATGATAATAGCCTTTTGAATCAATCCTGAGGTGCAGGCGTGGGGCATGAATCATAGCATTCTTTCATGCTGCCACACAGCTTCTGAAATATATCAACAATCCATGTTTGAACATGGGCAGAGCTGTTTTGAAGAAGGAAATAATTGATTGCCTTGTTCTATCATAGGTGTAAAACAACTTGTAAATTTTTCTATGCTCTAGCTTGATTTCACCTCATAGTACAATAAATTTGATACAATCTGCATTTGAGAGTTAGAAAGGCCTGGAGAATATGAACATGAAGAGGAAAATGAAAGCCAAAGCTCAGGACAAGGAATCAGGAAAAACATGGTATCTTCCGAACTCCACCAGCGACTTCATGTCTGACTGTAGAGAAGCTTAGTCTGGTAAACGGGAACTGAAGCTGTCTGCTTCACCTGTATATCAGAGATTTTCAGGTGAAGACCATGATGCCAGCACCACTGAATGCAGTTGGTAGTCTTAAAATCTATAGAAAGGTCTTTTTGTCTACTAATAAGACTCAAGAGTAATCATTACAAAAATGTTCTTCCACAGCAGTAAAATTCTTTTCTTTAAATCAGTTAAATTCCATGTGATTATTCCAGTGGGATACCCGCTGGAGTCTATAAAATCTTCCCAGATGTGCAGTTGTATAGACAAACTCAGAGGCAGTTTTTGAATGAATAAGCACAAAAAAAAAAAAAAAAGGCGGAGGCAGAGGCCTGGATTTCGAGGCAGACTCACACCCTGCCAAGAGCTAAGGCATCACCCCAGGAGCTAGGACTGTCCCACAACAGGTTGCCCAGAGAAGTTGCGGATACCCCATCCCTGGAAGTGTTCAAGGTGGGGTTGGATGGGACTTTGAGCAACCTGGTCTAGTGGAAGGTGTCCCTTCCTATGGCAGGTGAGGTTGGAAATAAGTGATCTTTAAGATCTCTCCCAACTCCCACCGTTCTATGATTCTATGATAAAATAAATGAGGTATGGTTTTAACCATTCCTAGGTATCATTCCTCTTGGATCAAATTATAGAGATTTGAAGCTGTTCTCCATGATTACACATTTACTGAGATGACTTTCTCACTATCTTAGCAAACTAATCTGCTCAGCTTTACGTAAAATACACAAATCTTCCCCTTCCAAAGCTGAATAAGAAATGTCCATTTATCCTAGTGATTAGGACAGAGGCAGGAAATTTCAGATTAGTTCAGTCAAGCAGAAGAGGGATTTAAAATTGAGCCTACAACTCAGACAGGCAGCCCTGGAACTATGCACTGGAATATGACACGGGCTGCACTGAGATATGACATGGGCCACAATTCCAGCTCAGGAAATTAATAAGCTTGGGATAAAGTGCAGGGAAAGTCAGGGGTCAGGCAACAGGGCTCCTTTACTAACAGGTTCCTTTTCTGTAGCTTCATCCTCTTTCGCAGAGCTCTAACAGGAGGGGTAGGAAAAAGCCCTGTTCCGGTACTCCTCTGGCAAATTGATATGACCTGTTTGAACCCTGTCAAAGTGATCACACTCACACCATCTGCCACAACCTGGATGGATTTCCCATGAGGAAAATACTCAAAGGACAGAAGACAACGGCATCCTTTCCCGTCCATCCCACTGCGCTCTTCAGCAAAGCGACACACAGCTGCCAGGCCTCATGCTGCTGCTGCAGGAGGGTGATGCTGTTGTTGCAGTCTCCAAATGGGTTCCTCACCTCCAGGGAATGGGAATGAGTCTGAGTTCCACTCTGTACGTCTCTCTATTGACATCTGACTGCAAGAAGAAACCAGGAACTTCGCTGTTCATCCCGTGATGCTGCGAGTGTTCATCCTGTGATGCTTAGGCTTTGGCAGCAGGGGAACTAAGAAAAGTAATGGAAATGCTGACTGATTTTAGGTGCTTCAGAAGTTAGCTCATATTGGAGAGGAGGCTGTCGGAATTGTTCACCTGGATTTGAACATTTAATCATGTAATGTGAATCTCAGTCTGTATCCTCCTTTTTTTTTTTCTTTTTTTTTTTTAATTTCATTTTCACTATAGAAACTCACAGAATTACTAGATACAAGTAAAGTAACACTGCATTTGATTTTTATTTTTAGTTGTCAGAAAATCATTACCTGAAATACAGTCGAATCCACTTAAATCAATACATGTTAAGGGAATTCACCTATTAAAAGACAAAAGGTAAATTACAAGTATAACTCAAGTTTATAAAATGAATAAAATCACTAGAAGAATTTTACTTGAAGTCAATAATCATGATGATGATGATAGTCACATCAAACTCTTCTAAGCTAATAATTCTTAATGGAAAAAAAATTAAAACTTAAAATATACTTTCTGCGGACAAAGGTTAAGCACTCAGCCAATTTTAAATGTGTTCTTGATGGCTGGAAATCAATGTATACCTTCAGGCAGATATTGTGTATAAACATACATAAAAGCAATGACTAACACAATATTATAACTTGAAAGTGCCCAGTAGGCGTGTCTTATCTACAATGTTATCCTACTGCAAAATCACAGGCACAATTTGTTGACTAGGCATCAACTGTTGAGCAGCATAATTGCTCAACAGAGAGGTGTTAAACAGGGTTCAAACCCTGAAGGCTTTGAAGAAAAATATTGCCACTGAAGCCAGTGTGAAAAGATGCTGGGGGGGTGGTTCTCTGTGTCTCCAAATTCTCTGTACACACATAAAGAAACTGAATCTACTCCACTGGCTCCAAATAACACTTGGCTCAATGACATTTTTCCCTCCCTGCTTTCAAAGCTTTTTATAGTATTAATCTCCTTCCCAGCTTCACACTCAGTCAGTTTCCTGAGTGGAAAAAGCTCTGAAGGACAAGAAAGGTCAATTTTCTCTTAGTAACTTCTTATGGCAGGAGAACTGGATAGACAGTGGGAGATCATAGGGCTTCTCTGCTTCTCAAATGCAATCTGGACAGGCAGTTGTCTCTGACATGAATGAGAGCTTAGAGGAATTGTCTTAAGTTACTATAACTATACAGTGCCAATGAGAATCACCATAGGGAGGTGTAAAATCAGACATTTTCTGCTTTTCTTTCCTCCTAGTTACTATTCCAGCAGTGAATAGAAATGAAAATCTCCCTCGTTGTCTTCAGAGTAATTAAAAAACATCTGGGATATTTGCTCTAGTCTCATTCATTAAGAGTTGATGCTGCAGGAGCTCTCAGGTGGTTAGTGGGCCTGCTAAGGTGGAGTAGGTTGTACTGGTGGGACAAATGGTTTCAGACCTGGGGTGGGAATAGGATAGGAAAGAAAAAAGTAAGATTACTGATACCATGAAGAAATTCCTAGAAGCTTGAGAGCAGATGTGCTGTTTATAAAGGGGAGGAATTGATAGTGGTGCTTTAACAGCTCTCTCACTTGACTAACTCACGAGCATGGGTCATTTCTTACATCAGTGAATAAATCGGGCTCTATAGCTCATGGTGCCTCTGGGAAGAGAATTATCACAGGAACTCCTGCTACTACTCCTCAGGCCACATCTAAGAAATTTTCAAAATGGTGATGACCCTTTCATACAGAAAATGGATTTAAGCATTACTCTTATTGTCTTCATGTCCTCTAAAAATACCCTTCACAAATCAACAAAAATTTTTCCCAAAATACCTCTTCTGGCCTTGATTTTCTATCACTAAATCCAATTTTATAGGCAACAAGATATTATTCAATAAAATAGGCAATCAAATAAGTCAAATTCTTCATTAGTAGCACTGACTGCAATTATATCAGTTTACTGTAGATCTGCAGTTGCTGATATTGCTTTGATAAATGTCAACAAACACATCCTACAAGATTACTGCTGAAGTGGTTAAGTGAGTTAAGAAGCTGCAATCAGTGAAAAAAATCTACCTATCAACTAGACTGCATAAAGAAGCCTGCATAGCAGTAGAAAGATAAGGAAGTAAAGAAGTAAATACCCATTATACCAGCATGTGCTATTCAGGTAGGTCTATGAGATATAGAAAGTGTACATGACATTGTGATTGACATGAATAGTCCTACTAAGACACAGCTGGACAAAAAATCTTCTCTCAAAGAATAATGCTTTGTGTGACTTTCAATGGAATAAACTAGCAACAGCATCTGACAAACTCACGAAGTGCCAAATTCAGAACTGGTACGAAAGTGGGGAAAATTACATTCCCCTCTTCTGACCTGAACCTTTGTATCACCAGTCAAACTCCTGTAGGCCTGCTAACACCTACTCCATCAATACATAAGAGAGCCTAAATGGATGTAATTTAAATATCAAGGCTTCAAAAAGGGGTGTAGGCAGAAGCAGGCTGGAAACATCTCTGTCATTTGTGGTCTGATGGATTATCTACTGTCTTCTCAAGATAGAAGTTGTATTTATCTTGCACTTCCTTGGTGGTGATAGAGTAAGGGTGAGGGAGTTTTAAGAGTTAGACCATTAGGAAGTCAGATGAAATACATCAGACTTACGCGTACCTCTGTTTCTTCACCAGGAAAGGAGCTAACTTTAAATGCTTTCAGCACTGAGAACTTGGAAAGCATACAGCTAACTAGGCACTGGGGATAGCAGAGGTATTTTGATTTGTTTATAAAAGCTGTCAAGCACCACCCACACTCTGTCCTCAAGTGACCCGGTTATATTCTTCTGCATGGAGATGAAACATTGAGATATCTACCAGCACACAGAGAGCAAAATGGGTTTTATGCTCCAGCAGGATAGTTGAACAACCAGCAGAGAAAAACAATAATAAACATACTATCCATAATAAGACTCCCAAAGTCCTTTTCTCCTGAACAGCATCAAGCTTTGTTTGAAATTTTAATATATTTGCACAATGGGGTTTGGATTTCAAGGGGGTTTTTTGCAATTTTTAGGCTTATTCTGGCTAAGATGCAAAGCAAAAGAGCCAAAAACTATACAACACAAATACAAAAGGGTAACAGTGAGCTAGCATACATCAGAACATTAAATAGGCAGATGGACTGCTTAGGTATTTCTGGCAATGATGGGAAACGGGAAATGGAAATGCCAGCAGGTTTTCGTGTCAGTGGGCTTTGGCTAGCTCCATCCCAGCTGGACAGGCTCAGACAGTTCAGGTCAGCAGGGGAAGGATGGACCATACATTGCACGACAACTCAGGAAGCATGGGCTTCCCTCTTAGCTGGGACGTGGGCTCATCATGTGAATTCGAACCAGACACTTTCAGGGAGGGCTTTTCCCATTTCACTATAGCCATTTAACAAAGTCATTGTCTTTCTGGAGACGTTTAAAAGTCTAATCAATGTTAAGTACAGAGACTGCATTTGTAATCAGTTGACAGCGCTGAACACCACCTGGTCTTCCCTGAACAGGCTAGGCGTACAAGACAGATGGGCTCCACTGGCTGCTGCCATATCACTCTCTAGCAATTACAGCTCCTGAGTAAGTCTAGTGAAAGAAAACTCATTTTCTGTTGTTTTCCCCTTCTTTCCATCTTCCTTCTGCCTACAGACAATAAGTGTTTTCACGAAAGTTATTCCTGTTGTATATATTTCCAGCAGAACCTCACACAAGGCTGCGCGTCTATTAGAATAGAAATATTTAGAGCATCAGACCTACTTAATTGTATCAACAAAATGTAGGGGAAATTCTAACTCCTCAGCTGTTTCTCCCATCTCTGGTCTGCACATTTTTTCTCATTCTTCCATGAAAGCAACAAAGCAGCATCTTCTTCTGTGTGACTGCAAGCAATACAAGAGTTAAATGAGCCTCCTGAGAACCAAAAGATACGTGGTGGAAAGCAAAAAAATTCAGGAGCTGGAAACAGTGTTCAGGCCTCTGTGACAATTGTTTCTGTTTCACAGTCACAACAGAGGCAAAGTGAGACCAGGTGATAACAGACTTAGAAGAGCAGCCTGAAACAGCGATCAAGGAAAAACATGTAGGCATCAAATTCCATGACAGAAAAGTCTATTGCACTTGTTGGCCAAAAGTCAATTGGGACCATTTTGTTGGATCTTGCCAAAATGCTGAGCAAATGCAGCACCAGAAAAGTAAATAGTTTACACAGCACTGGCAGTCCAGAACTGAAGGAAAGGAGCTTAATAAGTACAGAGCAGTGATTAATGGGTGCAGGAATTTCAAATAGTCATAGACCTGCGCAACACGGCCTTAAAAGATGAATTGCCAAATGGCCTGTGAGAAATTAGAGCAGGGAAACATGTTTCAATGTGACATATTCATTCCAATAGAGGAGAAAGTGACTTCTGAAATTCACTTATTGCAGAGGGCATGGAAGGGAGGCTGTTCTTCAGGGGAAAAATGAGCTATCAGCAATTTAACAACACTTGTTTGTTCCTGTGATACTGGCTTGGGTCTTACTTCTATTCTCTTTCAATGATACCTTCTTCCCAGCTCCCCAGCTTGTTTGTGAATGATGAGTAATCCCTAACTTAAAATCACTGGTAACAAGAGTTTAATAACAAGAATAGGTGAAGCTTAAGTTGCACATGGAGGAATGATGGATATTTCTTCTGGTTAGGCTGGAAAATCCATTTTGAAAGCTACTAGAGGCATAGGTTGCATATAGTCCTATGAATAGCTTTGCCCTTATTCAAATTCTAAGACAACTTAGGCTAATAAGCCTTAGTGTTAATTAGAACTCTACAGTGATAGACATGACATTTCAGAAGGGCTTGTTACCAAATTTAACAGCTTATTCCATGAAAAATGGCATCAGTGAAGAGATTTTAAATAGCAAATCCACATGCTAGACTTGATTCTTTAAAAGAACTAAGAAAATTAGAAATAATCCACAAAGCTTTAGGAAAACACCATATTATCTATATTTTCTTGGTCATATAGAAGGACTCTCAGTCTGTGCTCTTGGATGACAGAACACCTCATGTTCATCCCATTCCAAGGCAATTAGACTAAAGCCACAGCACATCAAATCTGACTCTTGGTGTTAAGTAATGAATTCAGAACCTTAGACTTATTTTTTTTTTCCTAAAGAAAACCTCTCAATCATTTCATTTGTAATCATTGTACTCACAAAGAAAATTAATAAAACTGTAATTGACAAAATGATGCCTGCCAAGATCAGGAGGCATCTAAAATTATACTCCTGGAAGGTGTGAACATCTGCTTTTAATTCTGCAACCTGTTGAGCTTGTGAACAATAATAATACCAAAGCACTTCGTGTTTCTGTGCGTGTGAAAGTAAAAGGAAGGTAAAGGCTGAAATCTCTTACCACAAAAGAGGGCCCTTTACCTGTCTGCAGACAAAGTAAAATAGGGGGAAAGTTTCCATGGTTAAGGGAAGAGGACTAGTCCCACAAGACAAAGTAGAGTGCACAAGAAATACTTGGGCTTAAACAAGAAGGAACCAGCTGTGGGCTTGCCTGGGGCCCTGGGTTGCCTTAATGTGGTTCTGTGCATGCTAACTATTTTTGCCTGTACTTCAAAGGATTGAAGTGATTTGTAAGCCTCTGTGTCCTCCCTCCATGTGCCTAGATGCATCCTTCTGATGAGAATACAGAAAAATCCCAGGAGATATTTTTTTCTCATTCAAAAATCTCATACAAATTCTCTCAAAGCTGAGAGAATTGGCAAGTGTATGGGCAACAGTTTCTCAATAAAAGCACCACTGTGCAACGCAACGAGTGAGAACAGACAGTAGTAGCTTTCCCTGCAAGCCAGCAGGAAGGGATATGAGCCTCAATCTTTTCCTTGTTCCCAGTGCCATTGTAAGCAGGACCCTGCTGGTGATTTCTTTGGCTGTTCTTGTCACATGCCTGCTCATGACAGCTTTGGAGACTCCTGATCTTTTTCTGTTTCTAGTCAGGACTAGATTGACTCATGTTAGAGACAGCATCACCCATGTTCCTTCCACACCAATAAGCTCAGGTCACCTCATTGTAAGAAGAGACCAATTTACAGCTTTCCTTTCAATGCTACAAATCCAAACCTGCTCCAATGAGACCTCTGAAGTTTGTAGCACCAAAAGGCCAAAGGGATTTTGGCTGTTCTGTATTCAGGGAGAACAGCTGCAGCATGCAAGAAGGGTAAGGGGGACAGAGAAATGAAGCTGAAGGAGCTCAACAACTTGGAAAAATTAATTTCCCTACACATTTAAATTGTTAATTGTGGGCATCCAAGACTGAAAATTTTACTCTGTGCAAGTAGGAGAATTTAATGTTCCATTTTGTCATTTGTGCAGACAGACTGAGTCACATGCAATATTTGCTACAGGCTTTGTTTGGCTTTTTTTTTTTTTTTTTCCTTTTTTAACGATCCATTTTACAGGGCTCTTTCAGAAGTTGCCTTTGAGCATGTCAGAGAGGTGCTATATCAAAACAAAGTACACCTGATTAATTATCTAACAAGGGAGATGTTTGCACAGCCAGTACCATCCATTTTTCATGTGACAATGCAGGCTTTAAGCATTAGCAACCACCAATCCAACACTGCCAGAAGGATGCAGTTGGCCTCCTCATGATCTTTCCTTTCTGTTTCATACACGTCAGTGTGCTGTCAGGGATGTCCCATGTTCCATCCCTAATTTTTCCTTTGTACCTGTTCTAGTGACTTGTGAGCCATTTCATAGAGAGATATGGATTTTATCAATGGTGTTAAATTGTGGTTCAAGAAGATTTAGTAGAAGCATTTTAAAATGTTGTTAAATTATTACATTAGGGAAAAAATTCCCTTTTCTCTCATGTTCATCAGATTCATTCCCCACTAATGAATACAGAGAAGAATGAATCTCCAAAGAATTTAAATTTGAGTTTTAAAGGAGGTTTAACGTTTGGACTTGGCTATAACTTCAATTTCCTTTCATGAATATTTTATTTAAATCCTGTATTAATCACAGAGTCACAAAGATAGCCTGCCTCCTGCTTCTGCTTTCTCTCATTGTCTGACACAGAAGCGCTTTCTCTCAACCTTAAACATCTCTAATTAAAAATTACCCTGAAGCCAACTGATACCTGTGTGATTAATGGCCTGGCTAATAAATAAAATGCACCATGCTACTTTAAGATCATTGCACCACAAAAGCACAGAAAGGGTGCCGATGACCTCATAATTTTGAAAGACGTTTATTAATGAAACAATGCAGAGGTCCTAAGGGTCCCAAAGTGCTCCACATCATTAATAACCAGATAAACTGTACCCTGACGAACCTGTTTCAGACACGTTCATTATTCTAAGAGAAGAAACTATGCGAATGGGGAAAAATCCAAGAGAGTGAAAAGAAGCACAGGGATTTTCTCCGATGGATAAACATCCATCTCGTCCTTGGTGCAAGCGCGTGTGAACAACAATGAAGGACTTGATGTTGCTGGGAGGAAGCCTTTCATTCCTAGATTTCAGGTTCAAACACAAGCCGGGTTACTGAACACAATTCCCACCCTATGGCTCTTTTCTGGGCTCTGGGTTAAGCGCTCTCGGTAGAGGTTTGAGGCAGCCTGAAGCTCATATTCAAATCTAGGGCAGCTTCTGTAGACAGGGGCATGAGGACTCAATTACAGCTTCATCTGTGCTTAGGCAAAATCTCTTTCAGTGAATGGAGCTCAGACAAGGTACCTGCACTGATGTCACCTTAGTCTGACAGGCAAAGTGGTGCACAAATGTTTCCCTACATGGAGGTAGTAGGGAAATGGTAATAATACTGCATAGCACCTTATGGTAATAAATACTGCAGCACTGATGGCTCATCTTGGGTTAGTCCATAATATGGCAACAAGATCTAATCCAGAGCAGATCAGAGAGAAGAGAGGTAACCCTCAGCAACCCCTCTGACACTCTGTGATGTGATAAGCCCTGTGTAATGTAACTCTCAGGCATGCTGACCCAACCACCCTGCAGGACAGGGAGAGGTGGCAGAACCAGGCCTCTGTCTCTTGTCTAGACTTTTCCATGCATTTCAGTAAAGAGAGAAGCAGCTCTGTGAAGCCAGATGAAAAAATACACTCGTGCTCTGAAAGAAAGTACAATCAGTACTGAAGTTTGGTATAGCTGACATGTGCTACATCAATAAAAGGTTGATGGTTTGTAAGAAATAATGGGCATCAACCCTTGCAACTCACCAGCCTCTCAGACAAGCAGCCAAGCCTTGTTTCTGTCACATTCAAGTGTATCCTCCCTGTAAAATCTGATATGAATCTGCCTCCATAACCCAGATGGTTAGAACTCCGAACCCAATGCCGAAATGATATTTATTTGTACGTACTTTGCATTTCATTTGTGTTACTATGAGCACTAGTTAATAAGTAGGTTCCTCACTGCTTGTTTAGCCCAGGCCTCTCACAAGAGTTGCTTATCTACTAATATAAACCATGAAAACACACCTGTGTTACAGATCCATAGGAAAACCACCAAAATCCTCTGATGCTTTCTCACCAAGGCTATACTCAACTTCTTCCCTGCACCCACAGTTAGGCTGTGAGTTAGGCAAGGAACAGTCTCAATATCACGCAGTGCTCTGTGGTTTGGCACTGATAAGTCCACAAAAAGAAGGGAATCTGGAGCTGACTCTGCTCTTTAAATGGCATTCTTTCCCTCTGCCATGGTACCAACTGAACATGACAACAGTCAGTCAAGTAGCTTATTGAAAAAATTCAGTATCCCAGAACCCAAACCCACAAAAGCAGTTTCCATCACCATTGTCAATTTTGACAACTAAACTGTAATTAATATACAACTACCATCAGTAGCTCTTGTAGTAGCCTGCAGTGAGAAGTCAGGTAGTCTCACTAGTCATTCCTGTTTTGCTCTAGCCATCAAAGTGAAGGTCATTTCTTTTCAAAAGGACATAATGAGGATCAGCCGTCCATACACACATTCAGATGACATACCAGTTTATTATCAGTACCAAAACCAGATGCCCATGAAATGGACCCCATGACCAGTCTTCAGCTGAATACAAATCATTCTCTTACCCCTGGTTTCCTCTGCTCTCCTGGAACATTTTTCTTTTCAAACCGTAGGTATCTTAATGAGGTCAAAGTGAGTGGCCAAATTAATCCATAGCTACTTAAAACAGAATTCACAGTGGGCTAGATCAAGTCCTATCCAACAACAAAAACATAACCTTAATCTAGATTCAGCCATGCTTATGCAAAGCCTGAGATATCTCAGTGTAAACATCTGTATCTGAGACAGCTGTCCAGCTGCCTGTTGCAGCCAGTGGAAACTTAATCAACAGAGCCAATGTTTGGGAGAAGTACTTCATGCTGAATGGAAATGTCCACTTCTGACTACAAAGAACGCAGCACTACACTATCTGACTCTGAAGGGAGACTGAGGTGAGCTGCTTTGTTGTAGATGCCTGTATTCTCAAAACACATATTCGCTTAGATAATTCCCACCCCAAGGTATCTATTAATTTGCTTAGCTGTTCCACTGAAATGACGAGCAACAATCATGGTCAAGCTCAGAGCACATAGATCACCGAGTTATTTAAAATCTAGCATGTTTACTCCATCCAAAGCTGATCAAAACTGTAATAAAAATAACTCCCACCTGTTTGCACTTGCTTAGGAGACCTCCAGTGGCACATAAACTGTATGCATTTGTACTGACCTCATCTTGGTTACGTCATCAAGACTTCCAATGTCAGCTACATTTCGCCAGCCTGACACACGTAATTGCGTGAGACGCATCTGTAAATACGAGTCATTTACACTGCGTAAACATATGCTTCAGCCGAAGCCCATTTGATATTCATATAGAAGATTTATGCCTTCTCAGTGGTTTATGTGGAGGTAATAATATAATGATATAATATACCTGCAGTGTTGGGATGGCTGTAGTTAAGTGAGGCAGAGGTTTTCCTTGCCCCCCCACCAAAGTGATGTCAGCTTCTCAAGAGGGAAAAGAGGGAATATTATGTATGTGTGGCTATCATTACAACCTGTGACATTTGTGAGGCATTTGGACTTGTCAGTGGTGAAAATATGTTAAAAATGGTGGAGTAACAAAGCAGTAAGAGACTCATTAAGTTTCCAGAGATGACCTTAACAAGGTCATAGGACATTTGAAACTCTTTTGTTCATGGAGAATTCATTAGCTCTGCTTTTCACAAAATGCCCTTTTTTTAAACTCTACCCTGATGTAGAAAACTGTTCCTGTGATACTTGACTGCAATTCCACCCCACAGCTGAGAGGTGACTCCATATTGCAACTTTCGATTCAAATTCAATCTTCAATCTCATCATTCAGAATAAGAGGATTGGGTGTGACGTTTCATTTCAGATTCAGCTCAGAAGATGATTACACATTAGGAAGAGAGAAAAAAGTGTCTTATAACATCTGCTAAGATAAAAAAAAAACAATAACTAGCTGTACAATACTAAGAATGCCAAGTCAGTAGAGGGGACTTGGTCAAACACACAACTTGAAGTTTTGAAAGGAGTTGTAGGAAGCTTGAAAGTCCCCTTAGCATTTCTTTATTATTATTACAAGGGTATAAAATGATCTGAAGCAGCAACAGCACATTTCAGAAATGCTTTAAACAATCCTTACAAAAGTATTTTACTACATATCTGCTTGTTTCCACCTAGATGCTCTCTAGCAACATAAACTAGCCAGCTACTGAAGAGGGTTGCTTAAAAAAAAGAATATAGCTGTCAAGATAATATCATGTAGCTTAGATGATTCTGTCATTTTACTGATGCACTTAAAGCTGCTTATTTCAAATGCAAAATATTAGGAGACTTATTCTTAGAACTTACATAAGCTCAAGAATATTTTAAAATATATATTAAAAATTCAGGTAGCAATTTCAAGGATCGGCTTGTATGTAAATAATGGCCGTTAGAGGAATGTATATCTGGGGCATTACTTCAATTTTAAGCTTCACCTTTGCAAAAAAAATTTAGTTCCAGGACACCTGGAAATACTGCAGGAAATGACACATCAAATTTTGACATTTAGTTTTCAGAAGTGGAAAAAGTTTTTAATATAAACAATCTTCATGATGCTTAAAACCAATGCTTCTTTCTAAGTTTCTTAATGTCATAATTGATAATATACATTTCTAGTAAGCCAAAACCTAAAGAAATCTGTTTGAATTTTTTCAATTTATTTCAATCTATTTGGAATTTTTTAGGAGTTACCTATGCAGACAATGTTGATTTTATTTTGTTTTCCTAATCAGAAGGTAACCAGAGCTTTTAACCTTGAAGTCATCTCAAAGATATATCTGTTTTCTCATCTCACTTCCCAACACTAGAATATCAGAATGTGTTCCACTTTGCAGCCTGTAAAAACCTACACTTCCATGTCAAGAGGGTGAAAGGCAACTGCCACTACCTTGCCATTGTTAAACTTTCAAAATCATCTACAAGGTGAAAATCATGACTGACACATCTATACAATAAAGGAAGCCTCAGCACTGGATGGTTTCAGAATGTACATGATTCAGTCCATCCAGATGATAGAATAAGAACAGGTACATGACAAGAGTAAAATTTATATGTTTAAGATTTATTCTGAAAATCATCATCATTCACACTCTTTTTGTTGCTGCTCCATTTCTTATAGAAATTATGGGGGGAAATGCATTCTTGATAGCGCCTGCTGTCAAGACAAGTGATCATTTCATTTTCTGACACACAATGGCTGCACAAAATACCTCAGATTGTATTTAATGAATGAATGACATCATAAACTTGAATCAGACACTGCCAGGAGCACTGCAGTGTTTTTTTCTATGATCCCTCAGTAGCAGCTTCTAAATAGAAAACATTTGTATTGGAGTCACATTGTGTTTTTTGTAACACTCAAGACATCTCTGGAGCAAGGCAATGAAAAGCTACTCATACACGTTTTGTCTGCCTCGCTATTCCACAAAGCATTTTAGCTCTAATCCACAGACTAATGTTCCTGCAGTTTCTGAAATAGGAATCTCCTAATCCGGCATCTGAGACAGTACTGCATTCAGATGATAAAACCTGGGTTCATTTTCATTTTTTGCTGTTTACAAGTGTCAATTCCTTTGTGCATTTCTCAAGAGGTTGGTTGTAGAGCATGGCAGGAATTAGTTTTCCTCTCCTGCAGAAATGTTAGTGATTTCAATTCCTTCTTTTTGTCTCTCTCCATACTTTTACTTTAAATGAACTGAAGACCTTTTAGGAGAACTATTCAAAATCCCAGAGGAACCATCCTCACACAACACTATGAGCAAAACCAAGAATTTTAACACCCTTTTTCTCATTATAAAACACTTCTGGATGAGTTTTGTTCAATCTTCTCTGTTGAAGGTGTAAGAATTCATTCAATTACTAATTGTAATAATACAATGGCAATAATTAAGTCAGTTTTCTGACTCTGCAATGACTCATCCCCTTCCTCTCACGGATCAGCAGAGGCAGGATCCTTCAGTACAGAGATGATAACAAACGGCACAGAGGAGAAAAGGAAATAACATGTTTCAGTAGTGAATTGGCTTTATAATCCAGGGGCTCTAGTACGGCATGAACAAGGGAAAAACAGATTCAAATCCTCAATCTAATATATTGTTTCTTTACACAGAGGGAAAAAACTGTAAGTGGAAAGGCAGAAATACCTAGTTCACAGTAGTTAGGATTTGAAGTCTCAGTCTCAGTCACCTACACCCCTGAAGAATATTTACTGAGCTAATGATTTTCTGGGGAAGATCACCCTTTAGCCTGTATCTCTCACTTGCTTTTCTTTAGCTCCTCAGTATTATCCTGAACCTGAGATGCTTTCTCCAAGAAACTTTTTTTTCCCTAATCTTTACTGTAATAAGTGGCCGTTAAGAACTTGACATTTCCCAGTGAAAACCTAATTTGTCAGATAATTTCCAGCAAACTCTAGTTAGCTGCAAATGCATCACATCTAGATGGATTCAGCAGCTGCCATTCATGATAGGGTGCCAACAGCAGTCACCTTAACAAGCTAATGAATGCAGGATTGTAGGTCTGACTGACTATTTTCTCTGGCCAACATTATAAGCCCACTTTCTCTCTGCACGGTTACTCAGACATTATACGTGTGGTCAGAGTTAACTACTAACCACTCCTGCTGCTTTTTATGTCCATGTGCAATTGTGTATATTTCAGTGCAAGGGAAGTTCCTCATACAGGAAGACTTCAAAAGAATGACACTGTAGATAATTCCTAACTCTTGTCCACTCCCAGGCAATGCTGAGATGAATGCAGACTGGATGACCAAGTGACCTACATCTATTGCTTTTTACAGTTGGAGTTAGTTGAAGCGATGCAATCAGATATCTGTATCTGGAAATTCTTTACATTCCTGTAGACAGCATGCCAGCATTAGCTCCTCCTTGAACAGCAGGGAGAATCTGATGCTGTGTCTGGTCTCTGGAGCATGTGTAGGCTCCACATGGTTCCCACAGTATGCTGAGGTGCTGGTTGGGCTGTGCCACAGCTGCTTCCTGACCTGAAAATCCACATTCCTTTACCTGGTAAATTAGAGCACAAATTTAGGGGAAATCCACATGTACATTGCTGTGCACTTGGGTCTTGTTCTAATTTGGCATCAGGCCCCAAAATACGTATAACATATTAAAATATTGCTGTTTCTCTTATCAGTGCCAGTACTTATATTGCTGTTTGGATGCATTTGCCGGTACAACCACCTGTGCTCTTCAACCTGTTTTAGAGCAGCTGATTAGGAAGCTGACAGCAAAGAAGATGCTGAAATATTACAGCAGAATGGCAGAGCTATTGATGCTATCTGAAAAAGACAGATACATGGTACTGTAGGAAGGGAAAGGTACTCTTGGACCCTAGGGAGGCATGAACTACAGGGCAGAGGAGCAAGGATGTCTTTAGAGGTATCAGCTAATACTGGAATACTCCTGCCTTGTGCTGCATTTAAAATAAAAAAATAAAAATTGAAAGAAAGAAAGAAAGAAAGAAAGAAAGAAAGAAAGAAAGAAAGAAAGAAAGAAAGAAAGAAAGAAAGAAAGAAAGAAAGAAAGAAAGAAAGAAAGAAAGAAAGAAAGAAAGAGAAAGAAAGAAAGAAAGAAAGAAAGAAAGAGAAAGAAAGAAAGAAAGAAAATATTATTTTTTTTCTTCCCCAGAAGGGTTTATAATCTACTGAGACAAACGGATGTTATCCCTGTTTATAGATAGGGAAACTTGAGTTATAATTACTATGAAATGAGTAATTCACTATATTTAGCAAAGAAAGGAGAGAAAACAGAAAACTAAAAGCAATGTATTTCAAGAGGGCAGACTTCAATAAACACTGTAAATTGGTGGGTGAGATCTCCTCGGAAACAAGTTGAAGTGACAAAAGAGTCCAAAAGAGTTGGCAATTCTTTAAAGAAATGACAGTGAGGGTACAATCAGAAGCCATGCCAACATGAAGGAAGGATAGGAAGTGTAATCAGAAAACAATTTGGCTAAACCATGAGCTCTTCAATGACCTGGAGCTAAATAAAATGTACAGGAAGTGAAAACTACATTGAAATACTAAAGAAAAGTACTAATGAATAGCATAAATATGTGGGGAAAAAATCACAAAAGCAAAGGTACAAAAAGAGAGGAAATCAGCAAAGGAAGCAAAAAGCTTTCTGTAAGCACATTTGCAGTAAAAAGAACTCTGAGGAAAAACAGCGGTTCACTGCTAAATGGGGGGAACAAGTTCCTGCCAGACAAAAAGTGAAATGTTTAGTGTCTTTTCTGTTTCAGCCTTCAGTGGAAAGGTCAACCATGACCAGACGATTGATACAACCAAGGGGCAACAACTCAGGTTACAACAGGGGAAGGTCAGATCAGAGAATACTTAGATAAGGTGGATGTTTCCAGTTCAGTGGGGCATTAGGGCATTTATCCCAAGGTACTTAAATTACAGGCAGAAATAATCTCATAGGCATTAGTAAATCTCTTCGAGAACTCTTGCAAAATGAGTAGGGCCAGAAGACCAAAGAAGATCCAGCAGACCACCTACTGTAAGAAGGAGAAAATAAGCCAGGGAATTATCAGTGTGACAATCTAACTTGATTCCTGAAAAAAACCCTGGAACACATAATTTAACTACTGGTAAGCACCTAGGTGGCAATAGGGAAAAGCGTAGCAGCCAACATGGATTTGTCAAGAACAAATCACATCAAGCCAATCTAATTCCACTCTACAACAGGGTAACAAGCCTTGTGGGTAGAGGAGGAAAAGAAAATGTCATACATCTTGACCTTAGTGAGGCTTTTGACACCATCTCACATAAGCAATCTAAGAAAACATGGTCAAGATTAAAGTACGGAGAAAAGTCATGCAAAGCTTGGAAATCTGCATTTTAAGAGCAATTTATCAACGATTTGGTGTCAAAATGGTAGGATTGTGGGATTGTGGTGGGAATCACAGAAGTCTGTCTTAGGTTTAATAAAGTTCAATATTTTCATGAACGATGTGGAAGAAGGGATGAAAGTGTGTTTGTTGCATTTACAGATAAAATCAAGCTCAGGCAGTCTGTAAACACACTGAAGGATTGAACAAGAATCAGAAAAATTGTGACAGATTAGAGAGGTGACCTGGAAAAATGAGGCCCATTTCAGTAAGAACAAGCGAATATATTCACATAGGTGAGAATAACAATTTGTTCAAATACATGAAAAAGAACTACTGGAGAGACAAAGAAAGTGATTTGGGAATCATGGTGAATCACAAGCTGAACATGAGTCAACAACGTTCCATTGTTGTTGGAAAGACAAATATGACAGTGGGGCGTACAAACAAAAACGTCGCCTGTAAGACGTGAGGTGTCCCTCCCCATGGCAGAGGGGTTGGAACTAGATGATCTTAAGGTCTTTTCCAACCCAAACCATTCTATGATTCTATGTGAAACATCCATCCTGCTCTGCTCAGCCCTGCAATACTGCATCCAGCTTCAGGAAGGATGCAGTGCAGAGAAAAATGTGACCCAGGAAGAAAGAACTGGGATCATCTTGGACTAGGGGAAGTTTGAGCGGAGACCTGAAAGCAGTCTTGAAGTACTTGAGGGACAAAAGGAATAATCTTTTCTTATATGCCAAGGCTAAGATAAATATATGGATTTAACTATAGTAAGAAATCCAACATTAAAAAATTAAATTGACAAACGTGTCAGAAGTAGCTTAGCTAGATGTGATCCTAACACCAAATAGACAGATAGCCTAAAAGTTTTCAAAATATTCCTTTCATCTTTCGTTCCATGACACACTGTGCATTTCAGGGACACAGGTCATGGATGATTAACCAAAGTTCACATGGGGCAGCTAAAATCAAGCAGAAAATTGAAGCCTGACCTTAACAACAGCAGTTCAAGAGTCTTTACCTCAGAATATCTTTACTCTCACTTCCTCTCTGTCAATAAATAGATTACGGATGTAGAGTCTTTATGCAACAAACAACACATTAAAGCTTTTTCATATAATAAAGGAAATAATATTCAGGTTGTTTTTTTTTTATTACCATTTTTGCTGTCTCTGTTACCACAATACAGGCGAAAAGGTGGTGATGCCAAAGCAGAGTTTTCTGATGTAAAATGCATTACAAATATAGAAATGCACCATTAGACTTTTGCATAATTGGATACTAGTTGATTAAAGGTCACCAACAAACAGGCTTTTGACAGAGACTTGAAAAAAGTTCAGCTCCCTCATGTAGCATGTGTCAGTACAGAGCAGAGAAATGACGCATCCAGTGTATTATGCCGCATTTACAATTTAGGACGGATTATTAGTGACAATATTTCTTTTATAGAAACAGCAGATGCCTTTTTTTTTACTATTAGAAATGCTGTGAATAGTAATTAATCGGCTCCTTTGCTGTGTTAATAATACACTCCTACCCAGTAAATATTTGCTAAATAACTAAGAAGTGAAGGATTTTTTTTTCTTTCCAATCCCCGATGCAATTTGCTTAATTTGATAGATTTTAATTGGAAAAGTGAAGACTTGGTTAATATTTAAAAAACAAAGAGTTAATCATGGTCTTTTGCACTGCCTGTGTGTATCAGCTCCATCAGAAGCAGCATGTTATTCTAGAGGGATGACTGTACTAGAATTGAGATACAAAAGATACCAAATGGTATCTTTGAAAAATGGACTTTTAAAGAACATGTAAGTAAGTGGTTTCTTTTTTCTAAAATGAATTAGGGTCTAAAATACTCTCAAATCCCAAACCATTCCTTGCATGTATTCTTGGCACATATATTCTCTGAAAGTTGTGAGAAATTAACATCTAACTGATGCCTTTAACAGTTCCACTATGTATTTAAATAACTTGGTAAAGCTCTCCTGATTTAATAACTGCTGATTATTCCTCAAGTGGATAAAGGAAATCCGACACAGAATGCTGTACATATACCTAATATTTCCGTTTACAGATTTCCTGAATAGTTTGGTGCTCTCCTATACTTTCAATCTAAAGTAGTTCAGTTTTAATCTGGAATAGTAGTTATCAGTAGCACCCATAAATCATTTTTTACAAACAGTGGTGGCAGGGAAAGGTGTTTTCAGTCCTCTGCAGGTCTGTTAAAATGTTTGTAGAAGTAATTCACACTTGCAGTAACTGAACCTATGAAAGTTTTGCAATTCATTTTAAAAAAAATTTGTGTAAGTGAAATGCCAACTCCTGCCCTTGTGTTTCTTTTCTCTTGTGCAGGGTGATTACAGACTGTAGGTTTGCTTTATGTAAGCAACAATAAAACTAGACCTAGTTAGCTATTTCAAACTCTGTGGGTTTTAATGATTACATGAGATTTGAACAATTCATTCCCATTAAAATAAGAGAAACTGGCTATTTAAACCTCCTTGATGACTTTGAAATTTCCAGCCAGCTCGTCTGAATTCCACTGAGGGACTGACTCTGTGTATGTTCACACAAACCCTATTAAAGTCAATAGAAGTCGCAAGCATGTCTCTGGGGCAGAGTGGGACCCCCTGCTATCTAGTCAGTGCAAATTAACAGCTGGGAGTGGAAGGAATGTAAAAAAGCAAAATCTCTTCACAGGCCCACATTGATATGCAAGGGATTTGCCTGTCAGGGTGAGATGTGTGATATGAAGTGAATGTTTATTGCACACTGCAGGGAGCTTCCAATAGTAGCCAAAAGGAGATATCTATAGTAGATCTGGATCGGAAGCCATCTAAAAGCCAAGGCAGAGTGAAAGGCCTTTTGATACAAAATACCTTTGTGAGGCTTCTTATTCCTCGTTACAGGAAAAAAAAATTGCCAGTATTTGCAGACTGAGGAAAAGGAAATTTGGAATCCTGACATTTACCAGCAGTTGTAACTTGACTATTTTGCAGTATTTTGAAGTGCGGTTTGCTATAACCTTGGGTGGATGCACAAAACTCAGCGAATTGCAGCAACCTTCTCACAGGGACTCAGGGAGAGAGGAGAAAATTTTCAGGAGCGATGTGAACTTTGTCTGATAAGTCGGGTAAACTGTCATGGTCCCTGGCCACAAACACAAATTTGGCTGGAACAGACACTCATGTCCCCTTACCAGGGGACCTAAAATATGAAGTGTTGCGTATCTGCAGCCCAGAATCACACAAACTTCGCCGCTGTAACTGCAAACAGTCCTACATTTGAGTATCTCACTAGGATTAGCACATACCTACTCCTACCTTTGCTTTTCCTCCCCTCTGGAACACATTTGTCCCTTTGAAAAGAGGGACAAATACATTCTGTAAGTACCCGCAAACCACTATGCTAGTGCATAGGATATTTTAAAGCCTGAAATATTGCATATGCTTGTACCCAGGCATTAAAGATGGGAGTTTGAACAGCTGCTATAAATATTTGAAAATAATAGAGCAGGAAGAAAAAGGCAATCTGAACAAGTGGGAATGCACAGGGACTACTCTCTCACTGCTTTGAAATTACGTTAGACATTCCTACATACAGATACCCAGTTTGACTACTGCTCATATACTTCTAGGCTGGATCCACATGGAGTCCATTTGGATGTCTCTGGGTAGAGGTGCTTGGCAGTCACAAGTCTATCAAACAAGCCCTACTGAGCTTCATCTGGCCAAATGTGTGAAAGATGTGTGCAGATAGAACAACTCTGGATCTTCAAACATATTTGTTGAGGGTGTCTTGATCCTACCAGCTCTGTTGCCCCTTGAGTCCTTCTGAGTCCTGATGGTTAAAGTTAACCTCTTCAAGCACAATTATCTGCTATGCTAACAGGAATTAGAAATAGCTAGCCACATGCCTAAGGATCAGGACATACAGGCTGTGGCTTGTTCTCAGCTTCTGTATGGAGACACAGAGGATTTGTCTCTTCTTAATTCTCTGTCTTTCTCTTTTTTCAGACTGAAAATTCAGATTTTTCAGCAAATGCTGGTGCAAGGGTTATACCAGTATGCTATTGCCAACTCGGATTTCATCTTAATTCTTTCTTTCTAACTGAACACCTGCATTTGGGTTTCCTTCCTCCAGTCATGCTGACTAACATATTTCCACAGTCTGTCTCAGTTTAGGTTTGAGTTTGCAAAGGTGGAGATGGGTGGTAGAAAACTTTGACATCAAACGTGGGACATTCCTCCCCTGATCCCAATAGCAGATCTGACTTGGAAAGCAGGACCTGTCAGTTAGAAGATGCTGGCCTGCAGCACCATCTCTCTTTTCTACCTTTCTCTGGCACTCAGATCAAAGCAAAACTTAGCAAGAAACTGCAGCTATGTCCCCTGAGTCCTATGACTCAGCACTGGGACACCAGCATTCCACATGAGGAAATATAGCACAAAAAATACCTTCCAAGAGGCTTCTGCCTAATGCTGGAAAGCACTGATGCACTCTGGCTCCAGGAACAGGTTAAAAGTTGATTGCCACCCACTCAATAGCCATTTCCTTCTGGGTGATCGATGCAGCATCATCAAAGACCAGACTGGTGACAGTCACCTGTTAGCTATCTGAGGCAGAGGACAAGAACGGCTTCATCATAGATGTTCATGGAGAGGGAAGCAGTAAAGAGCACAGCAGCAGTAAAAGGAATGAAATAGGTTTCCTGCTGAATGGAGGAGCAGGCAGGAGGATAAACGAAGGGACATTGATTGAATCAGAACATTTCTTCAAACTCAGAGCCCTGACCGCAGCACTCTCATTGTGCAGTGTAAAGTTTCTTCCCGTGCATGCTTGGTGACATCTTGACACACTGATTTTGGTATTGCTCACTCTATAACCCCTAGGGCAAGATATCTGAGCTCTGAACAGTGCTTTTGAGTCATACCTTCCAACTAAACCCATTTTCCAGTTCTCTCTCTGACAAGGTCACTGAGCTTCTTATCTTACAAGTAAAAGCTTTACAGGAAAGGTAAGTGGAAAGAGGAATGAAGACTTGTGCTGCTCCTTCAGGGTACCTAGTGGTACAGCTCAGCCAGTGCAGTCTGCGAGCAGCATTAGCTGACATTACGCTAAAGGTCTCTCATGTAGACAGAGCAAGGCTTTCCTCAGACACGGTCTGCCCTGGTCTTGCTTTAGAGATTGCAAAGTGAGAGAATCTTTGCATAGGGCTGTAAGCTAAAGCCAAGTTGTTCTTACATCTACACGAAAGGCTGGGGCAGCCCTCATGGGGTGGAGTAATTGGTGTCAGAGGAAGGGGCTGTGGATGGGACATGGCTGCCCTCACACTGTGCACCTCCATCTGGTGCCTGCACTGGAGGGGGCAGTGAGGAAACCTCAGCTCTTGCACTGGGTGCAGGAGCTTCCTCTGCTCCCAAAACTGCAGGATTAATAGACGAGAGAGCTCCCAAGGCAAAAATACTTGGGAGTTGCCGTGGTTTGAGCCAAGCTGGTAACTTGGAACCACGCAGCCGCTCACTCACTCCCCCGCTTTCTTCCTCCTCGCACTTCCAGAGGGATGGGGAGGAGAATCGGAAGAATGGAACTCCCACAGGTGGAGATAAGAGCAGTCCAGTAACTAAGGTATAATACAAAACCACTACTGCTACCACCAATAACAATAATGATAAGGGAAATAACAAGGGGAGAGGATACAATTGCTCACCACCAGCCGACCAATACCCAGCCCGACTCAAGCAGCGATCTGGCGTTCCGTGTAACTCCTCCCGGTTTCTATACTGGGCATGACGTGCCATGGTATGGAATACCCCTTTGGCTAGTTTGGGTCAGGTGTCCTGTCTCTGCTTCCTCCCAGCTTCCCCTCCTCCCTGGCAGAGCATGAGACTGAGAAAGTCCTTGGTCAGAGTAAACATTACTTAGCAACAACTAAAAACATTGGTGTTATCAGCGTTGTTCCCAGGCTGAAAGTCAAAACCACAGCACTGCACCAGCTACTAAGAAGGAGAAAAATGACTGCTATAGCTGAACCCAGGACAGGAGTGAATAGGAAGGACTTTCCCTGCCTCTGCTAAGCTGTTGTGTTACAGCAGCTCTTTAAATATCACTCCCAGGTCAGTCTGACACACTGTTACACAAACCTACATGTTCCCAAACATATGGTCTCAACCTTCACGTCCCTCATGCTGGTACTGGTTTACTGTCTGAGCCAGCCTGGCTGCAGGAACAGTGCTCGCACACAGACCCTTGCATGCACATGGGCATGGGGAGACTGAAGGAGTTAATAAGCTTCAAAGCATGTGACAGGATAACCAGAAGTTCATATCAGGACAAGGAAAGAACAGCGGGGCTTTACAGTAGACAAATAAATGACCTTTGAGTACTATGTTGCCTGTGCATTCATACACAGACCAGACTGTTACCAGCATCTCGATACAGGCACATCTCACTGGAAAAGCAGACAGTGTGATGGTACCTGGACGACCCATCATCAATGTCAACCAATTCCAGCTCCTCCTCAGGGCAGTGGATGTTATTTTATGCCTTGTCTCTTTTTACATTACCACCTGCACAAAGCGTGAACAGGACAGTTTGGGATTCAGTGTGCACTCACAGTACATTCTCAGGGAGAGGAATCTTACCACCAAGCCTGAACACAGGCCTGTGGAAACACTGGGGCAACAGTTTGCTTTCTAAGTGTGTTTCATCAAGCCATCAGACAGCAGAAAAAAATCAGGGAAGATGAAACCAGTTTCAATTTCAGTTGAATAGGACCGCATCACAAGGAGCCTTGTGGAATAAGGAAGACTACCCCTCTGGGACTGTGAAGAAGACAGCAGAAACAATCATGAAACAACCAAATAAAATAAACAATCTTTCCATCTGTAAATATTTGGGAAAATTACATCCAAACTAAGGCTTTAAGGCATAAATTTCCTCTGTGCAAAAATAGAATAAAATATATCCACTGATTCAGCACCAACGCACACCTATGCTGGAGAGGAGCTCTTCATCAGGGACTGTAGTGATAGGGGTAAAGGGTTTAAAACTTACTTAAACAGGGGAAGTTCAGGTTAGATATAAGGAAGAAGTTCTTTACTGTGAGGGTGGTGAGGCTCTGGAACAGGTTGCCATAGAAGTGGTGAATGCTCCATCCCTGGCAGTGTTCAAGGCCAGGTTGGACAGAACTTTGAGCGACATAGTCTAGTGTGAGGCGTCCTTCCCATGGCAGGGGGGTTAGAACTAGATGTTCTTAAGGTCCTTTCCAACCCAAACCATTCTATGATTCTATGATTCTATCTAGGGGTACTGTAAAGGTACAGACTAATGTACATGTGAACACAATAAATGTATGTCTTACTGGACTCACAATTTGAATTTTTCCCAAGAACTGCTTAAATATTTTTGTACATTTGCTAAATTGTTTTGGGAGTAACATAAGACCATGTTATGTTCAATGATATAAGGAAAACCTTGAAGCTTCATCTTCCAGATTTTTACCCAAGAAACTATTAGTCATTAAACCTCGGCATTTTTTAATGGTTTTTTCTCTTTTCCAGTTCAGTAGTTAAAATAATTCCCATTTCAATTAATCCAAAAGCAAAAAAATAAAAACCAACAACTGTCTGAAAAAAATTACTTTGCATTAATCACAAAAATCTTATTTAAACGGAAATGGGGTTCGGCATTATCTTCCCCCTTTCAGAGTTCTTTCAAGGTTAATTTCTAAACTGAAAGACCCCATGCAACTGAAAAGTCAAAATATTTGCAATAGATAACTCCTAAAAAGAAACATTGCAATATTTAAAGAAAATTCTTTGTTGTTTTTTCTCAATTAAATTATTCCATAAATTTGACTCAAGTTAAACTGTTCTATTCTAAAGCTTTTTTTTTTCTTTTTTTTTAGCAGATCTTCTGTTTCCAAAAAAAATTATCCATTGCTCAGGTTTGATATTTACGAAATGGCCATCTCTTATAACTAGAAAACTCAGCAGAATAAGGAAGTGAAAGAATGGCCCCAAACACAACACACTAAACAACTGGATGTCTTGTCTAACTCTGCAGTGATTCAGGATGTTATCAAAAGGGATTTCTGAGTGCCAGTTTACACCAAGTACCTCCACTGCTTGTACAGAATCCTCCCAGTGAAGAATATATATAAATACATTTTAATTATACGTACTTATGTGCATTTTTAAACGAGATTTTGAATAATTTCTGTATTTCCTTTAAAATTTATAAATTTATATGAAAGAAAAATGTATTTCAATTACCAATGTAATATATACTCCCACAAGCACATGTATATATCTAAACCATGCACTTTGTGGGTCATAGTGAATGTTTTACTGCATGTCTTAAATGTGCTGAAATTGCTGTAAGGAGATAGCTTTGAAGATTTTTTTTGTTATTGATATCCTTGGAAAATTCAGAAAATGTAGAGATATGGAGGGTACATCAGAGAATTTCCTTATAACTGCATCGCTTTTTCTTGGTGCTGCATAAAAGTCTTTCTTCAAAAGATTGCAACATGTTGTATTGCTTATCTGAATTGAGAGCACATTTTCCTGCCCTTCAAACATCATTAGAGCAGAGGACTCCAAAGGACATACAGGTTCACAGAGAGATTAGGGATCAGTGGGTTGGAAGAGGTGTACAACCACCAGCCTGGTCATGGGTGTCCTGAGCCAGCCTGGACATGGCAAACCAAGATAACAAGCCAAACAGCCCAATGGCTGTCTTGTTCGCTGTCAAGTACAGATAACTGAGGCAAGGATAAAGGCAAAACAAAAAATAAAGGGAGAAAAGAAATAAAAGTGTTAAAAAAAATTATCTCTCATCTTACATTACGGGTTTTTCTTTATGCATAATATCCATGTAACTTCCAGGGAAAAGGCTGTCTGCCCCAAAACCATGGAAGATTTGCTGACAGCCCCAGTCCCTCCTCAGTCATCTCCCCCTGTGCCAACAGCAGCATAAAAAGGACAGAGTCCCTAGGACACCAGGAAAATATGTTATCTCTCCAGGGTAACCTCAAGGCCAGGGGCCAAATGGTTAGCTGGCATAAATTGCTGTATCGACTTCGCTGGAGCCGAGGTGATTTATTTCAGGTTCCAACTCTTTATTGGGTGTACAGAGACCACAACAACATGGCACTCTATATGCGCTCTCCATCCTGCCTGCCCTTCATCATGTCGCAAAAGCCCCATAAAACCTGGGTTTTGCAAACACCACCACTCTGGGCCAGTCACAGACAGGAGATAGGGTGCTCCTTTCCCCCAGGGTCATGGCCTTCAAGATCCTGCCTCTCACTTCTATAAAGTCATAAAATTAAGACATTCACTGAAGTAATCCCCTGCCCTGCCTGGAGAGGAAGAGGCATAGCCCTCTTGGTGGGGCTGCCTGCCTCTGGGGTTCATCCACTCTGAAATTAACTCTTGGAAATGACACAGGCATCATCTTAACAATCTGTGTTTAAAGGAGCTTGTCAAATGAGGGCAATGGTAATGTATTGTACATAGCCCTGAGAAAACCCAATGAGTGCGATTCTGGTCATCCCTTTTCAAGAAAACTCAATTCACAGGTAAATAGGTGCAGAGGAAGACTACTGAACTGTCTAGGGGCATGGAAAGCCTGTTTTACAAAAGGAAGTGAGATGTATGAGTTTTGTTTAGCTTCACACGACAAAGGCTGACTCAGAATATGGTTGCTGTGTCTAAACATCCCATACTGATAAATGGCATGGAAGAACTATTTAAGCTGCAGGATGATTGTTGGCACAACAACCAGAGCACGCGCGTGTGAAGACACTTGATGGAGAACAGGGATTTTCTAACTGGCAGAGGAAGAAGTTTTTGAAGACATAAGAAAAGCTGTGAGATTTTATCATGAGATCCAGTCAAGTCATGGAAGTTTGTGATATTACTTGAGCAGAGAGACTAGACCCAGAGAATCTTCTCATCCCTTCCACCCCTACGTCATATAAAAGCCAAAGGGAATTTTGCCACAGATTTAATTGGGCTAGCCCTGAAATGTTAATCCTATCAGTGTGTGCAGGTGGCCCAATCAATTCTGGGTCTTCAAATGATTCACCACAATTTTTCAGACCAGATACAGACTTTAAACTAAATGAATGTGTAAATTGTATCTTCAGCAGCAGGGCTCCAGACCTGGTTGCGCAGTTCTCAGTGCATAGATAGTGGCCACAGATACACTTTATTAATCAATTATCTCTGTTTATTGGAGACCAGGATCTTCCTGCAGCTGCTAAACCCAATGACATGCACTGACAATTATGTAAACTTTCATGAAACTCCAGAAAAGCTATCAACAGTTTCCTGGATTTAATTTTTGAGCTAACTTAATCTGATATACAGTGATTTTTTGAGCCATTTGATAGTGTAGAGAGCTAACTATACCCCTTTCCAAACAGCCATAAAGAGTGGCCCTGCAGTTTTTGCTACTTTTGAAAGCCCAGAAGCATGTTGCTGCAAACAGTCAAGCATGAACACAGAAAGGTTTAGATCTTACAGCAGATCTTGACCTTGGGTGCATCAAACCTTTTTAAAACAAAAATATGTTTTCAGACAAACAATCTATTTTATATAAAAAGAGACAGCCTTCTGCAAAGGATCATGACTCTTCCTCGGAAAGTGCAAAATCTAATAGATAAAAAGTTTTCATCTGAACACAGGATTTCTGTCAACAGTACACTTGTTAAAAAAGTTCAGTTTTCAATCACTGAAGATGAAAACATTTGTAAGGGCAGTTGTCTTTTCAGTGAAAAGGCGACACTAGTGACCCTTCTGCAAATGGTGGAATTTTGTTCTTCAAATAAATTTCATCCAGACATTTTCCAGGGCCATATTTTTAAGTCTGTCTCAACTGGACTTCCCACACGACATCCTTGTCTCTAAATTGGAGAGACAGCAATTTGATAGATGGACCACTCGGTGGATAAAAAACTGGCTCGATGGCCACACGCAAAGAGTTGTGGTAAATGGCTCGATGTCCAGTTGGAAACCTGTAACAAGTGGTGTCCCTCAGGGATCGGTGTTGGGACCGGTCCTGTTCAACATCTTTGTTGATGACATGGACAGTGGGATTGAGTGCGCCCTCAGCAAGTTTGCCGATGACACCAAGCTGTGTGGTTCGGTTGATACGCTGGAGGGAAGGGATGCCATCCAGAGGGACCTTGACACGCTTGTGAGGTGGGACGATGCCAACCTTATGAAGTTTAACCAAGCCAAGTGTAAGGTCCTACACCTGGGTCGGGGCAATCCCAGGCACTGCTACAGGCTGGGCAGAGAAGAGATTCAGAGCAGCCCTGCAGAAAAGGACTTGGGGGTGTTGGTTGACGAGAAGCTTAACATGAGCCAGCAGTGTGCGCTTGCAGCCCAGAAAGCCAACCGTATCCTGGGCTGCATCAAAAGAAGCGTGACCAGCAGGTCGAAGGAGGTGATCCTGCCCCTCTACTCTGCTCTCGTGAGACCTCACTTGGAGTACTGCGCACAGTTCTGGTGTCCTCAACATAAAAAGGACATGGAGCTGTTGGAGCGAGTCCAGAGGAGGGCCACGAGGATGATAAGAGCGCTGGAGCACCTCCCGTATGAAGACAGGCTGAGAGAGTTGGGGCTGTTCAGCCTGGAGAAGAGAAGGCTGCGTGGTGACCTCATAGCAGCCTTCCAGTATCTGAAGGGGGCCTACAAGGATGCTGGGGAGGGACTCTTCCTTAGGGACTGTAGTGGTAGGACAAGGGGTAATGGGTTCAAACTTAAACAGGGGAAGTTTAGACTAGATATAAGGAAGAAGTTCTTTACAGTGAGGGTGGTGAAGCACTGGAATGGGTTGCCCAGGGAGGTTGTGGATGCTCCATCCCTGGCGGTGTTCAAGGCCAGGTTGGACAGAGCCTTGGACCACGTGGTTTAGGGCAAGGTGTCCCTGCCCATGGCAGGGGGGTTGGAACTAGATGATCTTAAGGTCCTTTCCAACCCTTACGATTCTATGATTCTATGATTCTATGATTCTTGCTTTAGCTTGGGTCATTTAATCCTCTGAGAACGGATTGACCCCACAAATCAACTATCTAAATATGTGTAAGTCCTATCTTTTACACTTAGAATAGGATTGCATATCAAGACCTGTCTCTTAAATATCTGGGAAACACAAATCAATAGAAAACCTGTTTTGGAACATCAGTTTTACAACTGATACCTACAGAGCGAAACAGAAATTACGCTAAAATATTTGTATTACCTTATGCTGAACTACATATCCTGCTTACTAGTAACGCAACATTTAGGTTTAGTGGAAAGAAAAGGTTTGTAGAAATCTGAAGTACACAGAAATGGTGTCTCACAAGCATGCAGCAGCTCCTGGACAGCATTGAACTCATCCTGCTTCACTCCCATCAGCATCTTAATAATAATGGTGCTGTGTGTAGATGAGATTCCTTGTTTCCACAGAGGCATCTTGCTTAAATTTGCTGTAATTGACTTACAAGCCAGTGACCCCACTCAGAGGTATAAGGGAAGGTGCTGGGGTTGTGAAGAGATTTGGTTCCAGCAGAAGCTGTAGCCACTGTCTGTGTCCTACAGCAGTCAGCTCATGGGGAAAAAAGAGGTGAGGAAAAGGGCCTGACCAAAGAGCAGAGGAGTGGACACTGGCGTGAAGCTGATTCCGTGTCTACAGCTGTAACAGAAACTGACAATATCGAATGTCAGAAGGAAGCTTATCCCTGCAAGCTTTCCAGCCCCATTTTGCAAAACAAAGAGACCTGGCCAGTTCAGATAAGGGGTGGATGAACATCCCAAGTTTCAGCTGCTTATTTATCTGAGGCACTCCATCCTTCACTAAACATCTGCATTCCCAGAATGATGCAAGTCCCTCGATTAAAAAAACATGGCACATTACCGGAATATCTCAGTCTCACTGTGTTCTGTTTGTCCCACCCCCAGAGAGCCATCACAAAACCTGATTCTGCCCTCCCAAGTTAGCAAGGCTCCCACCAACCTCAGTGGCACCAGTACTAGGCCGGGGTAAATATTTTCTATCCATACACAGGTTGTCTTATCCAGTTGTTTTCAACAAGGGAGGATATTCCCATACACACCTTTCTTGAATAAAGCTTTTCATTGGCTTTGTTTGTAAAGCAATGCAAACACCGTGCATGGAAGAAATCTTTTATTCCAGATTCCATAACAACTGCTTACAATAATTGAGAGAGGCCTATGAAGAAGAGAAAGGATAACCTTGTCATGACACAGATCTTCCTTTCCCTTTGAAACCTTGCATGCTTCAGTCAAGTTCTTGTCTCTCTCCACCTGTGTGTTCAGCCGTTTTTTACATGCTTGTTTGATCAAAAATCAAATCCCTGTATAGCGAATGCAAGTCTGTAAAGAGTAAGCTCACTTTTCTTAGCTATCTTCTATCAGTCCACCGGAAGTGCTCCTTAGTCTTTCTTTGATGATCCACATGTGGAATTTTTTCCTGCTTACCAGCCCTGCAGAGACCTCCCAAAAAACAGCACTGACTTAGTGAAATGTCACTTCTCCATCACAGAGATGGAGCTCCTTTCAGGAGAGCTGAGTTGCAAATCTCCTGCTCAAGTCTTGGTACACTAAAATTGTTCTGTACCTGGCTAAAAATAGAGATGGCACAAGTTCAAATGCACATCCAAACATGGTTACTTTTTCTTTAATGAACTCCAAATTATTATCCTTAGGTGAAGAACTCTCCTCAGACTTATCCCATCATCTGTCACTTCTAGTGTCTATTTCCATCTCTTTCACTTGGCTGTTAGACTTCAACCAATTTAGCTTGAATAAGTACTTAGGCTGATTTATTCCACATGTAAATCAATCTTTTGTATTATTTATTTGAAGAGATTTTAGCTATTGTTTGTTTGCAAGATGCTACACATTCTGAAGTTTCATCCTATGGCATCACCACAGTTAAACTTCTCACATAGTTTGTCCCCCTTCGCAATTCAGATTCATCTTCTAATGAGCTAAAATTTAACAAGGGAGATAAGGGTCATTAGAAATGTGTATTCATCTTCACCAAAACCAAATTGCACAGCTGCAATTGAACACATTATTGTATTCATTGCAGTAGAAAATTGACATGACTTCAGGAATTTCAGACCTCCATTTTTCTAAGACATCAAAATGCACAACATGCAGAATCCCCCCAGACATTGTCTGCAGATCTTGTCAGAGCCTTAAGACCTGACATTAATATGGTTCCCTGTTTTCTCTACACTCACATATAAAAACCTGGCATTTCAGCAGTTTGCAACTATTCAATTAATAGGTCACTCATCCACTGACTTAGTCAAACATTAACATGAGAAGAGGCCAAGTGACCTCCTCCCTTCACTGCAAAACCTTTGCAGTGGTGACTTCAGTGGCTGAAAAAAATGAACCAGCTCTGCTGCGAGCTCCATGAGTGAACATCCCACTTTCAAATAGTAAAACTTCACTTGCCGTCTAGAATATCACAGCATCAATCTGTCACATATTAGGGATTTCCCCTTCATACTGTTAACATACCTCAGACTCAAATACCAGTAATTAACAGGCTTGTTAAAGAAAGAGAAACAGCTTACTCAGTGCTTGTCTGTGCATCATTTCTATACCAGTGAGGACAATACTTTTCTTGAACTTTTGCTCATCCTAAATTTGCTTGCTTATTACTTTGCACAGTGAGGCAGGACTGTGAATCCTGTGTGTACTCCTGACCCTTTCTCTCAGAGGATGGACTTTGAGAAGAGTTACTCAGGTTTTACTCTCTCAAGCCAGCAAATAGATTGTTTTAAGCTTCAACCTTGTTGAAGCTAAACTGTTCTGGATCTGGATCTTGCCCAGAAAAAAATTAGAAGCTGTAGGTCATGGTTTTTGCTGCAAAACTGGTGCCAATGATTTCGTAGCAGATGATAGTCACACATCAGAATCAGATCTAAACAAATGTGGCTAGAAGGTGTCAGAAGAGTACAGAGCCACCCAGAAGTGCTGACTTTTAGATTAATCATAAAAGCAAAGTTCAATCCTTGCCTTTGCAGGTACATTAAAGCTAGTCCCTCTGTGTGCTCTTTGTGGGCTACTAACTCTGACGCCCTTCATAAATCTTAACTTGCTGAAATACGCCAGATTCCCCAGTAGACATTGGCAGGATAAAGATATTTTTTGTTTCCTAGAAACCTGCAGTTTAGCTGTTCTCTACTTTTTGTGAGTCTTGTCTTCAGCAAAGAAAGAGAGATTTCTTTTTCTTTACAAAGCAAAATTTCCTCTCAAAAATCTCTCTTCATCACATCTAGTGGAAAAAATTACCATACCACTGGCTAGAAAAAAAACAACACACCTTTTTGTTCATCAGAGCTCTGTATCTAAAATTCTATGAGTTACTTTAATGAAAAAAGGACCTTCCAAAGCTCTCATGAGAAACAAAAAAAATAAATAAAAAGAAGAAAAAAAAGATCAACAGACTGTGAATGTGGAGGGCCATAGTGCTCTTAAAGAAAGGCCACCTTTCACCTCATGGACCTGCCTAAACCATTCTGAATTTCTTCCTCGGCTCACCATTTCCACTCAAGTGCAGCTCTGGGAGGTGAGACCTCATCTTTCAAATCCTTTAGTGCTGATATAGATACCTTTTTTACAATGATACAGGCAAAATGGGCTTCAAAATGCCCATTTGTTGTGGTTAACCCCAGCCAGCAGCTAAGTACCATACAGCTGCTCACACACTTCCTCTTTGGGGTGGAAAATCAGAAAAAGATAAAACCCACAGGTTTGAGATACAAATAGTTTAATAATTGAAATAAAGTAAAATGTAATAATAACAACAATAATAATAATTGATAATAGTAATAATAGTACTAATAATGAAAAGGAAGAAAAAAAAAGAGGAATAAAACCCAATAAACACAAGTGATGGACAATACAACTGCTCACCACACACTGACCAATACCCAGCCCGTTCCAGAGCAGCGATGTGTCCCTTCCGGATGACTCCCCCCAGTTTATATAGTGGGCATGACATGCTGTGGTATGGAATACTCCTTTGGCTAGTTTGAGTCAAGTGTCCTGTCTCTGCTTCCTCCCAGCTTCTTGTACCTCTCCTCACTGACAGAGCATGAGACTGAAAAGTCTTTGATCAGAGTAAGTGCTATTTAGAAACAACTAAAACATTGGTGTGTTATCAGCATTATTCCCAGACTAAAGCCAAAACACAACAATGTACCAGCTATTAAAAACAAAATTAACTCTAGCCTAGCCAGAATCAGGACACCATCAGAGCTTGCTAACTCTCCTGTAGTCCTCCTTCTTCTTTGTGGAACTATTTCTTTTTGTAGAGTAGTGGAAATCTGAAAGCTAAAAAAGGTAGCAAGTATGCTGCAATACTGCTCGGCAAGAATGAGGTGTCCACACTTCGTCTGGAAGCCACATCTGTATAACCAGACTTGTGAACACTGAGAGGATGGCTTCACTCAGTCATTTTTGGGATGAGTTAATAAATCTATGTCCGCAACATCATACCCCTCCAGGGAACCCAAACACAGTGATCTTCCCAAATCCATCTAGCTTCCAGAGCCATATACAAATTCAGGCCTGTAATTATGGTGGTGAGAGACAGACCACATGATGAATGATAGAAATGAGTCAGAAGGGAGAAAGGACACAGCAACACCCTCTCAGCTCAGCATTCAGAGAGTGAGTGTGGCCATCAATGGGCAAGAGCGAAGATGGCAAAACAAGTCCCTTCCCTATTCTCCACTCCATGGTACTAGTGGGAAGGAAAATCAGATGCAAGGTCCAGAATGGAGTTCCAAACAGCTTCTTCTAACTACATTTTTAGCCTTGTCCAGGAGGGTATGACTGTAGAGGAAGAAGAGCCATCATTCTGTGTAACCTTTCTGATGGCTGTGAAAGGTGGCAGGAAGAAACAAGACTTGGTGATCATTAATTTCTTCATGCTGGAGGCAAGGAAGGCCAAGTGCAGCTCAGGTACTGATGATAGAAGCTACATAAGAAACTTTTAGGAAGTCATGATGCCAGATCCCAAACTAGGAAGTAAACAGGTATGTTAGGACAAAGAGAATATGCCATGATTTAATAGACAGCAAGGAAAGAGACCCTGGGCTTTTCTGTGGAGACATGTTTGTGGAGGTAACCTCCGGCCATCCTGAATGGTGATAAATCACATGCAATAGCGCTCTCTCCACTTTATTAATGACTGAGAAGAGTTTGCAAAAGATGCTTCACTTGGATCCTCAGGACAGGTCTCTGCTCACAGTGGAAATGAAAAACTAGCTGCTTTTTTACACTAATTGGCGAGTAGTAGCTGGTCTTTGGGTTAACAACGAAAATGTCTTGCACACTGGTGACCAATTCACTTTCTTAAAGCGACTACCCAGCTGTAAACCAGCAAGGTTGGGGAAAAGAAAAAAAGAAGACAAATAAAAGGAAAATGAAAAAATCCTTTCAGGATTATTCACCTTTTTAAATTACACCCTTCTTATTCCTTTAATGCCAGCCCAACAATTGTCCAACTCTCCTCTTTGTAAATTAAATTCCATGAAGGAAACACTTTTCCTTTTTCATCATAAAAATGTAGGTATGTAAAAGTACTGACCCTATGAATCAGGGGTCAATTATTATTTCTAAATGTGTGCTTACAGACAGGCAAGTAGACGCTGGACAGACCCCAAAAGGCTGTGGACTGTGTTCTGGCTGCCTATTACAGTCATTAAGTAGGTGATTCATTGCCTAGTATTTAGGACTGCCAGACTATGCCTTTCTGTGCAATAAAGAGGGAGAGGAGTTGCAACATCAAAGTCAGGCACTCACAGTCAGCCATCTGCCTAACACTTTGACTTATGTCCCTTTATTGTACATGGGTCAGGGTCTACAATGGTGTACTCTGATCTACTAAACATTAGCACTGTCCTAGGTGCTCGTACTCATACTGGGGCCCTGCTCAGTAATAAAACCAGCCCTATCTAAGCTGGGACATGAACAAAGCACAGAAGGTCACTTCAAACAATATAGGAAGGAAGGCTGGTAATGCTTTACAAAAGAATGGCAAAGAAACCACGTTTAATGCTATGTTCACCTGCTGTGGCTTCGGTTTCATGGAGTGGGCAGTGGGTTGCAAGCCCACAGTAATGCATGACTCTCCCCACTCCCCCAGCATCTTCCACAGACTGACCTCAAGGTGCTTTGCTGAAGTGCGTGAATGTCATTGATCCCTATTTCCACAAGGAAACAGAAACATCATAACATCACCGAGGTTGCACAACGAGAGTCAAACCCAAATGGTTTCTCACAGAGTCCCACTTAAAGCAGGGAGGAAAAGCAAAAACTGGCCTGCTACCAATCTCCAAAGCAGCATTCGAAGCACTGCTAATCCTATGCTTAATCCACCCCAGCACAGTACCGTAGCAGTCAATTAGCATGTCTTTGTTGCATGAACTCTCCTGCAACATACACAGGGCAGTCAAAACCACAGGTCTGCTGTGATTGTTTCGGCTTAGGCATCAAGCATGGAACAGAGGGAGCAGGTGGAGGTGTTTTGGCAAAGCTGTTCTTCCCTCAAGAGTCACAGTGCATTGCTTCCTGAACAAGCCCAGCCCTGTTTGCTCACCTAATTGTACAGCTCCAGGCTTGTTTCCAGCTCTCACTTTTGTCACCAGGCTGCGTAAGACCTGTCAGGCTTCACATGCAAGGCATGAGACCTTCATGCTTGACTCCTTCTTCCATCGCTGGTACATCAGGCAGTGATGGAGTGATGCTGCAGGTGATACCAAGAGAGAGTGAATCACTGTAGCGCAAAAAAGCTGCCTTGCAAGACATCAGTGGCACAGCCAGGTCATTGGGCAAATTGTGGCAATATACTGCTTGGCTCAGGATCATACCTACATGCCTGAATCCCATTTCCTGTTGCTAAGAACTACTCCAGGCCGTGGACTGGCAGCAGGGAGAGATAGTGGCTATCTGGAATAGCTACAGAAAATAAGGTTGGGCTCTCGGTGCAGGGGTCGTTGGTGATCTGTCTCATCCTTTGCAGTAGAGCCACTGCATGGGACATCCCTGTACACATCCACTCCTGCCACTGTGAAACAAGAAGCTCCATACAATACCTGGGCAGCTCTTTGAGCAGCTACTTTTAAAAGGAAACCCCTTAAAAGGACCAGCAGCTTCCAAGTGAGCTGATCAGCTTAATATACCCTGAAATATTAATATATCCGAACACCCCATTCAGCTGAGTACAGGTCTGTGGCTTGCCTCTGTCGACAATATTTGAGAAATATTCTTGCAATAGTAATGTATTTATTCCTATTTGCTGATTTGGCAATCTTGAGCTTCACCTGATTTAGTTTGCTCAGTTCTCTTGAGAAAACACATGCACGCTCGTGTAATTCATTGTGCTCATATAACCCTTTGTGTTCTGCTGCTGTGTCTATTTGAAATTCACACATGCACACATGCTTGAGAGGGAGATAAAATCACTCTGAGAGGCTTTATCTTTCCTATCTGTTCCTCAAATGGGTCCATTTGACTTGGAAAGGAAGAGGATAATTTGATTCCTAACAGAAAATGTCCCCCTTTGATGTGATGTTCTTGCAGAGTTACCCATTCCCCAATAGATCTTTTCTGTGTGATGTTTTCCTTTTGTTTTCGTTCATCCCTGTCTTATTTTACAATAACACATTTGAGATAACCGACCCTTCTCCCAGGGAAACATCTCATCTAGCCCATTCACAGCACTGCCTCCTGTACCATCCTGTATCTTTAGATGATAAAACACTATCTGACTGGTCTTGCATTTAAGCCAGCAGATGCTAGTATTACTACATTTCAAAGGACCCCAATCAATCCATTTCCTTCATTGTCCCACTCTTGCAAAAACCTAGACAGAGAAGCCTGAGGCTTTGTAGTTTTTGAAGTGCTCTAATCTGGACAGATCTTACCATTGCTGTCATAATTGATTAAGCTGTTGCCAGCATCCCCTGCACCTCCTGAGAGCTGTCATGGTTCACATTCTTCAGGGCACGCTCCAAAGTTCACACACTTCCACAAGGCACAGCTCAGAGAGAGTCGGGCGTCATTAGAATAATAATGCTTTGCACTTGCATCTCGCCTTTCATCACAGGCTCCCAAGGCACTTTGCAAATACTAGAAGTCCAATTCTGCTACCCATTGTCACACTCTGTTATACTGTACAGCAATCCTCTCCCTTCCAAAAATATTCCATGGAGCTATTTGCAAAGTGAGATACACCAAGGACAAGTAAACACTCCTCAAAAAAGTGCCATGATGCTTTTGAGAGATAAGTGTTATTCCTGGTTTACAAATGGGAAAACTTAATGGCTATATTGGCACTGGTCTGCTAAGGGTGGCTGAAAGCTGCACCCTGAGACTTGCCTGTCTCCTACACTGGGTGCCTGCAAGCATTGCCTTGGGCAGGGTTAAAGTATCCCCACAGGATTTTGCGAGCCCAAAATACAGGCTTTGTCATACAGGCTGCTTGCAGACAGTGTGAAGGAGCCATGCGGATGGGAGGTGGATAGATTGGGGAACGTACTGCATTTACAGGTGATTTGGAGCATCTTCTTTCAGTCCTCCATGTGGTTTACCAAAGAGGATAAAGAGGACTCAGCCTGGGAGCTAATAGAGAGCACAGCATTCCTAAATTTCTACTCAGTGTCTAGTCACTACAACTTCCCATCTTTCGCTAGCCAATGAGTTCATTAACTAACTATTTACTTACTGGCTGCAAAAAAAAGTTCATATGAAATGTATTTTTACAAAAAAACAAAGAAATGTAATTTTCCATGATCCAAACAAATAGGGTGCTCATCTAAGCTGTGTGCACGGACACAGTTGCAGTGGATTTGTGTTTTTTTATAGGTGTGTTTAATGCATGTGCAAAACTGGGAGACTAAAATCAGGCACACGTTGATGTGGGTGCTCATTTTGTAGGAAAGGAGGCTTGCTGTGTGGATGTGGCAGGTGATTTTAAAAGAGTGTTTTCTTCAGAGGAAAGCGTATGTGTGTATAGAAGGGGATATTCCCCTCCATAAGCAATTCAGGTGGGGACAGGGCAATCTTTTATTCATGCTGGAGGTCTGTAAGCCAAGCAAGAACAAGGGAAGAGGCAAGAGATGGAGACAGTGAGGCAGGAAGAAGCCTCAGTTTGGCGGAGAGACTCGGTGTCTTTACTGCCTGCAGAAAAGCACAAAGGGAAGATTCAGCACAGGTCAACAATGAGCAAAGCCCTGTCCTGGGAGACTGAGAAGTTGCAATTTGCATTTTCTCTATTAATTTCTTGGATGCTTCTTAAGATGATGGCTTTGCGCCTCTACTTATCTGCTCTCTCCTTTTCTTCTGTTCAGATTTAAACAGAGAGAAGACAGCAGGTTGCTAAAATAAAATAAAACAGTTCACTAAAGAAAGGGCAAACTGACTTGGAAAACCAGGAGCCACCTCTATACCTACCAGCTGGAGTTTCTCCCACTTCTACAGCTATTAAAGTTATGAAATGTTTGGATGTTTTACTAATTCCATTAAGAACCAGAAAGGCTGTTCCCACCATGACCAGAAAATGAAACTGCAGCAATCACACGGGAAAATGCTCAGCTTTCCAGACTCAGCAGTTTTATTAGTGCAAATACCCTCCAGATAGACAGCCACACATTTGACTGCTTCCTTACGCTGAACCCTAACTCAGCCTGTAGAGGCTAACCCGGTGTTACTAAACTTCTTCTCCAGCTCTTTTCACTGGCAAAAAGGAATGACCCACCAATGAAGACTCTGACCTAGGATTCAGACATGTATTTTTTTTCTCTTTTGTGGACTGCTTGAGAGACTTTGGGCAAGTTGTTAATTTTTTCTGTCTCCCAGTTATCCATCTGTGAAATGGAAATAGTAGCACTTCCATGCTGCAGAACAGCATTAAGACGACTAATTTGGAGGCATCTGGTATATGAAGCTAATAAAAATCTTGGGACCACCATTTTCCAGGCTTCACCTTTAGCCTGGGTCTAGTTCTTCCCTAGGATTTCTCTAGCTACAGCAAATGCTAATGTGACAAGCATGGGGCTTTTTTTGTATTGTTGTCTATGCTTTTTCCTTGATCACTCAGCTCCTGGAGTCATGTGATTCTGGATAATCTCACTCTTCACTAAAATAAAGCCTAAAGTTTTATAGTCAGGAGATTGCAGCATAAGGGGTGGCAAAGGAAGGAAATGAATGCCTAAAAGCATGAATGCAAAAGAGGAGCAACTGAAACAGCCCAACATCAGTTATTTTAAAGTATCAAGATTTCTAAGCTGATAAAGGTTTTATTAAGGATAAAAAAATTAGTTGTAAGTGCAGAGCCGACAATACCAAGTTTCGTTCTTCCTGTTTTTTCCCCTTCAGGTGCTATTGCAGTACAGATCAGATCAGCACAATTCACTCCAATTCACCAGCACAGGCACCTAAATTACAACCCCAGCACTGCCTGAGTCTTTGAGAAAGTGAGGCAGAGCTCAGAGCTGAGTTTGGAAGCCAACTCATACTATGACAATCTTGCTCGCTAGACAGCAATGTGATGAGAGTATTAGTGTTTAGCAAAGGTGTATAAAACCATGATCCCTGCCTCAAGGAGCTTACAACATTGTAATACAGACAGAGGGACTACAACAGGAAGCCACATAAAAAGAAAAAGAATTAAGCAGACATGTTGGTTACATATTCCTGCAACCACATCAAGCCTGGTCAAAGGCAGGAAACTATTGTGTCCTTGAATGCGATCCCCACTCATGAATCCAGGTCCTGGCAGTCACCCGCAGGTCAGTGCAGATCGGCATGGATTCCCAGCGCCCTTTCCCAGGGCCAGCCCACCCTCCTGTACTGGGCTGAGTGGTATGCAACAGATAGGCATGCATAAGTTAGCTGTAAGCCACACATGTAATTAAATTACTGGCTGGTTCAGCTAGCGAAAGCAGGCACGAGCTACATACAATCTGCTAACATTTTCAAACCCTGACATTAAAAATTCCTCGCTCCAGCCTGTGCCAAACGGAGTGAGTAAAGCCTGAGGCTCCCAGGGCCCTGATGCTCCCATCGTAAGCTGTCTTCTACCTTCAGCAGCCATCCATATTCCTGGCACAGCTGCACAGACCCCAGCCTGTCTCAAACTCCTGTACCCTAGAAATGCCAGAACTCTGCTAACTCTTCTACCCCAGGGCTGGGTGAATTGTGTGTGGTCTCAGCACCAAAGGAGGGATAGCTGTGTCTGGCCTGGGTCTCATCACAGAGGGGCTGCCTGTTCTTCTAGGAAGCTAGAAAATTCCCAGGCAATCACACAAAGGAAAGAAAATCTTGGGAGGAGAGGAATAGTTGAACACACGGGACCATGGAGGGACTTGCTCAAGGTCACAATGCAAGTCACTGCTGAAGCTGGACTGAGAGACAAGGACCTTTGATCCCTACTCTGTACTATGCTCTCTTCCCTTAAACCAACTCAGACCAAGGCAAATCAGTATAAGAAAATGATCAGGCTAAGGAAACTTTCTCTATTAGACATGCCAGCACCTCCAGATGATGCTGACATTAAGAACCTGTTCCTAAAGCTGTACAGAAAAAGATTTGTTCTTGACTGCTCTGTGAATCTTAGCTATAACTAAGATCACTCCAGCTTCTTTGGCTATCTCACATCCAAAATCGCAAATTTCAGAGTTTAAGCCACCTTGTGGAGGCACAAGGGGCAATATAACCTGATCTTTCACAGAAGCAGTCATTATCTCTCAGATATTTAGCATTCCTCAGCAGAAACCCATCAGGCTGCTGCGCAGAGCGTTGCACACCCTGGTCTCCCTCTGAATAGTTTATTGCTTTCTTAAAGAGAAAAAGTAAATGGGCCAGATCTGCAGCTGACGTAAATCAGTATCTCCCTCCTGAAGTCAATGAAGCTACACCAGCGGGCACTAGCTAAAGATCTGGCCCAGTGAGTTTAGTGCCATGAGGTTATGAATCACTGTTATTATGTGGCGCTGCATGTAATTGCCTGATCCCTTCTCCCCATCTCCCCAAGGGGTCCAGAACAGCCCTCCTCGTAATGCTGCCAGCAGCAGGGGGAGATGAGAGTGTAATGTTCAATTATCTTTTGCATGTTTTTCAATAGTAAATCACAGCAGGGGATATGACCCCCTGCTAATTGGAAGTCATGTCCTGTGGGGTTCTCCCCTTTTGCTCCAATGTATGTATTTGTATTAAACACTGATAAATGCAGAGGGGTGGTAGATTCCGTGCAGTTGTGACTCTAATGAAGATTTCTCTCACAGATCTGTTTTACTCTAGTTTCAGAAATGTTTAATCACATTTATGCTAGGTTTTAGCATTAGAAGCTAAAGCTGACAGAGATTCCTTCAGCCAAAACTGACTTAAGTCAACTGAGCTGTTTCTGTGTCACAGGAAGATAATGTTTCTTTCACTACCATCTACCACAAGGTCTGAAACCCCTCCATGACTGCTTTGTTTCAGAAAGGGAGAAACCTGGAGCTGGTAATGCAGTAGACAGGAAGCATTTCTGTGTAGCTCATCAGCAAACTAGTTTAGGTTTTCAAAGGGATTTAATCCAGGTGAAATTCAACCCTGTGGTCAATGAAGCACCATTCCTCCTGAAGCTCAGCAATAAGGTAGAGAGGGGTGAGACTGACTGTCAGAGATTTCTAGGGGTGGGATACCCAGGCTGTAACACCCTGTGCAACTGGAGGGTAATGAGTGTGTTCTCTCATGTCATCCAGGCCAGGCAGCACATATCCCACTGTTTTGGTCCAGGTCACCAGCCTTTCTGGTGGTGTGTCCCACTGTGGAGCTGCTGTTTCAGGCACTGTGCAAAGAGACCACTGCTCTCCCTGTGCTCCCTTCACCCCTTTGGTCTCTGTCTCTTACAGCCTTGTAAGCCCATGGGACAGAAGTGCCTGGTCAACCTGTTCTACACCCTGTCCCCAGCAGTGGGATGACTGCTTTGGAAAGAGCAGTGGCCCATAACCAAGCATGACCTCCCAGCAACATTACCACCAACCTCTTCCTCCACCCAGTGCCAACATATCAAATATGCTTTCATCCCATAAACCAACCCAGCCCTGTCTCATGCATAGAAGGATGATACCTGAGAAGCCTGTTACATCACGATGCTGTGAGACACAATTACGCACCTTTGAAATGTACCCAGCACCTATTGCATCATGAGAGATGTACCAAGAATATGATTAGAGAAGGATAAAAGGTGTTTCTTTAATAACGCATTAGCCAACGTGTTTAATGAATGTATTTTAAATGCCAACTGCAGACAGAACAAGGTGTATTTCGACACACATTAGCTGATCAAGGGAAACCTCAGGAGGAAGTCTAAAGGCAACAAATGAACTTGGCAAACTGGAGAATCCAGCCAACAGAGAATTCAATGGGAATTAGGGCCCTAATTCAGCAACATATTCAAAGACAGATTTTTAAAAGTACTTAGTGACTTAAACATTTAAGTACATTTAAAAATCTCAATCACCAGCACGTAATAATCTCTAAGTCTGTGTTCAGGTCCATCCCTGTTCATTTCAGCGAAGTAAGCAGTAGTAAAATGCTCTGCTGAGTCAGGACCTAAATCAAATTTAACAGGGTAATCCAAAAATTATCTAAATCCTATGCAAGCTACTAATGGAAAATTTCTCGTCCCATTTTCAAGTTCTGGAACCATCTTGTGAAATCACTTCTCAATATTTTATTAAATTCTGTGGGTTAGTTACAAATAAAAATCTGTAGCTAAGTAATGATCTTGTGTCAAATTCTGTCAGACCTGAGGAGAGCAGAGGTTTGAATTTCAAACAGCAGAATCAATAATCAACCACTGTACAATAATTTGGAGATTTGCAACACAGAATTATCCACATGACACATAGAAAAGAGGTTTTATAAACAGCTCTTCTCCCATTTTATGTCTCATTAGGAGTACCAGTCACAGTTACTTCTGAACACTAACCCAGCAGGAATTTTATAGGAGGAGGAAGTGAGAAGAAGCTCTGATGCTACAGGAATGGGCATTATGTAAGAGCACAAATCAAATCTAGTGAGTCCTACCCTCAGTGAGTGAAAGTGGCAGAGAATTAGGGCAAGTCAGAGGCTTAAGCATCTGTCTCAACTGGATGGGCAGAGAGTGAAGAAGACCCTGCACTGGGATTCCCCCACTCCAACTGGCTGCTCATTAAAGAAGTTTGCATTTTAAGAGGGGCTGGGAGGGATTGATAAGGTGAAGAAGAGACCCTTGACACTCTCTAGTTCCTTCACCCCTGCAGTGAAATCAAAAGCGATCTTGGCCAGATCATGAGAGAGTGAGAAGATCAGATGCTGGTGATATGACTTTAAAGTGTCTCCAGACAAAGTGGCTGACACTCCACTCTGCAGTGAAAACCTGATAGCATCAACTACTTGAGAAAGCTTCAAACATAAGAGCTTGAAGTGCAATGTGCTTTTCACCCCAAGGAATCTCGGCACACATCTCCAGACCATGAAGTGCCCTGGTTGCTGGTCATGCTGCACAAGCACTATAGCTTTGCCATGTCCTGGATCCACTCTCAGGAAAAAGCTTCTGTGTGTAGACAGCTGCTGCAGCAAGAAGGTGTGATGGCATCCTGTCCCCTGTCACCTCGCTAGCCTCAGGGAGCAGCAAGCTCCACTGCTGCCCTGCTTCCCCACCCTTGCAGCCCCCACACTGTCACAGGCAAGTGTTACCCTCAAAGCTGAGAGTGTTTTTCCAATAGGGCAATATGGGAAATGCTTTGGTCTGTACTGAAAAAATAATCACTTTACAAAGAAGAGCCCTCTCATGCTTTTCAATACCCCCAAAGGTGCTACTTTCAGTATGCACAAGTGTAAGAAATCAGACTACACATGGTTTTTACGCATATTACTACGGTGGACAAATTTTTTGGGGGTGGTAAGCTTTCTGGTGAAAATACTACTGCTTTTGAAAAGGCATTTTAAACAACATTTTTATCTCTTAGGGCAAATTATCATATGCTTTGGGTTCAACCTGGGCTACAGTCAGCAAGTACAGCTATTTGGTTAGATGTGCGAAGACATCATGCTCCTAAACAAAATGTGCTGCTAAACCGAACCTGCACTAGTGTGAATTCCACTGACAAAACCCACTTATCAGGTGGAAGGAGGGTAGTTGATGTGATTCTCCTGCTGGTGAATAGTGGCTGACATTGGTGGTATAACGGGTATTCCAAAACATTTTAGGCTGAGGTGGGATCCTCAGCTCACTAAATGGCTGCAATACTATAAGATAAATGTCATTGCTTTAACACAAAATGTTCCTGGCCAGCAAGTCTCCTGGCAGAATGCTTTGTATGCTCACATATACTGCCTAACTCCCTTCAGGAAAAATCACCTGATCACTCCTGCACTGGGCTGGAGTGTGGAGTAGGGGAAATTGGACATGGGATGCTCTGCTGCAGGAGCAGTAACCTCCTGATGGGCAAGGCAAACTCTTCAGCCCACTCAACTGCACCTGGAAGAAGGCAATTATTTACAACTTCTTTAACCTAGCTCAGACCAGGAAAACAGCTCTTTTGCTGCCCAGCCTTTCTCACCAGCCAATCAAAATCAGGCAGGCATCACTTCAGTTTTCATCATATTTATCATCATATTCCCAGCCATCATGACAAATGTCTGGGGTGTGTTTGTAGCCTCATTCTGTATTCATATGGGGAGTTCTATGGTGGAATATACACAAGCATGATTTTTAATGTAAACTTCACTGTGCAGACAGCAAAGTGCAAGGTTTCTGTCCACGCTGTTTCCCCATCTCAACAGATTTCTTCTGGTTTAACTCCACCGTCCTGTGTGCTGACAAGAAATCCGAGGTAGCCAAGACTGCCAGTGACTTCCCTGCCCTATAGAATCATAGAATGGTTAGGGTTTGAAAGGACCTCAAGATCATCTAGTTCCAACCCCCCTGCCATTGGCAGAGATGCCTCACACTAGACCATGTCACCCAAGGCTGTCCAGCCTGGCCTTGAATACTGCCAGGGATGGAGCATGTATGCAGCGTGATGTGGGCTGCCTACAGATAGGCCCTCATCATCTGGATCTGGCTCTGCTGATGGCTCTTGCTTAAGAGCTGTAGGAAACTACCCTCAGCTCCAGTGCTGCAGCAGAACACGCTAGTTCTCTCTCCTCCAATTCAGGACCACCAGTAGGTCTGTTTCAAACCAAGTGTTTAGACTGTTTTGAGTAAACTGGTACAAACCAGACAGCATCTTTCCTATAGACCCCTCCACCAGCAGTCCTTGTTCAAGGTTGTTTGGCAGAGGGTTAATAACAAACAGGCAGAGGGCATTCATAAGTTAAACCAGGTGTTTGCAGCCAGAAACCACTGTAGCTGAAAGGATGCTGGCAGCTCACCTCTGTGCTTAGTGACAACATGGAAATTCTGTGGAAACTCATTAAAGCAGTAGCTTGCTCTGGTCTTCACTTCAGTGATCAGCATCAGAGGTCTCCCCCCTGGACTGCCTACTGGGACTGTTTCCAAATGAGTATGAGTAAAAAAGCAGTAAGAGCAGAAATGTTAGTAGCTGGTCAGGGTCCAGCAGTACAGTTACAATGGGCTAAGACCTAATAAAATCTGGGGAAATCTCAAAATTTAGGGGAATCAATTACAATGTTCCGTTTCAGAAGAGAAGTAAAACACTAAAAAATTTACTTGGGGCACAGAAACATAGGAGGAAAAAGAGGAAACACTGTAATAAACAAATGTTTGAATATTCCCACTACAGTGGGTTCCAGTGCTTCTCAACGTAACGATTCTATGGTCTTTGAAGACCTGACCAAATCCAGACTTTCAGAGTTTGGGAAAAGCAGCTGCTGACTTCTGAGAGCCTGGAAGAGAAGCCTGGAAATGTCAATGCCACAGCATAAGCTGAGATGGTTAGATTTTCAAGACTCCCAAGAGCATGGTGGTGGGATAAGCAATGGCTCCACAGCCTTGTGGCACATCAGTTCCATTTTACTGCATCTGTAATGGCATGGTGCCAAAGACTTTATAAGCTCTAGAAACCACAGCCCTTTGGATCGCCTGTATGAGATACGTGCTCTGGGACTGTATTTTCTGGAGGCCTGGGCTCCCCGCTATTATTCAGCAAGCAAAGAAGAGACTACGCAGGTTTTTATAGAAACCTCCTTGGTTGAAGCCTGCAGCTGACCGTTTTCCTTTGTTTCTTTCTGAGGAGCCCGTGAAGACCTGGAGGAGGCAAGGAGTTCCACATTGTAAGCTTCTACACATTTGATAAGTCCAAAGGAAACCCCAGGCTCAAATGCTGGGAATACCAGGATCAAACCCTGCCTCCACTATTGACTTTCCCTGTGGCTTTGGGTAGATAATATCACGGTGTGTCTAAGTTTCTACATAAAGTGAGTTAACATTTCGAAAGCACTTGGGTGATATAAAGTACCATGTAAGGAGTTACTCTCACAAGTTAAGCTTTGCAGAGCTGGGCTTATAGGTGATTGATTGCTGCCAACTTTACTTTTTAAGTGGGTTTCATGTGTATACTTCCCCACATAAATGTTTTGGTGGCTGTGTGTAACTCAAAACCAGCAGGTTTGATTTCGTATGTTGGGCAGAAAGCAAGAGTAGGTTGTATGAGTCTCACAAATCTTACAAGAAATCTTTCCAACTGCCCATTGACACAGTGTATGAAATTGCATATACTAGAGTGGGCATTCCTCCTAGTTTTCTATTGAGAATGTGGGAGGAAAATACCTTTTGTGCTGTGTCAAGGGTTTAATTAATGTGTAAATGTTCTTTGGGCTTCCTGTGAATGGGAAACCAAATATGGTGAGGGGGAAAAAAACCAAAAAACCAACAGACCCTCCTCCACCCAAAAAAACCCCCATAAAACACCCTTTGCCACATAAAAGAAACATTAACTTTGATTTTTATCAACACATCTCACAGTTCTGATGTTTTTTCAGCAGCACATATTTGATAAAATGACTTAGCAAAGGGGAATGAACAGACAAATTAAATAAAGCAAGCAGGTCACAAAAATGTATTGCAACTAGAACAGGCCTGCAGGAAGGATTAAGAAACAGAGTCACTAGTATGGGCCTAAAGGTTTGTAAGTAACTACAAATTTCAGTTCATTAAAAAGAGATGCCTGAAAAGGCCTTCATTTCCAGAAAGCAGTAAATTGTAAAGGATTTCTGGAAGGTGAGCCACTTTCAAAGGCAGACAAAGAAAGCAAAAGGTAAATTAAATCCCATGATAATTATTTACATAAATAATTTTGAGGACTTAAGTGCTCCAGCTCTCAGTGTCCCAATGCCTGTGGGACAAAACCCAGACCTGCTTCACACAGAAAAGCCTTCTGGAAGTGCAGCTGGGGGGCTCTAAGTACACCATGACACTCCTGCCACCGGAACTAATATCTGGAAGTAAATGGATGTCTTCTTCCATACCAAGACTATTTGAAAAACAGTTGTTGTGGTTTAAGCCCAGATGTCAACTAAGTACCACACAGCCACTCAGTCATTCCTCTTCCCTCTGCTGCCTTGTGGGATGGGATGGAGAATTGGAAAAAAGTAAAACCTGTTTTACTTTTGATATTGAGATAAGAACAGCTTAATAATTTAAATAGAGTAAAATGTAATAGTAGTAGTAGTAGTAATGAAAAGGAAGATAACAAAAAGAGAAAGAGGAATGAAACTAGAAAATCAGGTGATGCACAATACAGTTGCTCACCACCTGCTGAACAATACCCATCCCAACCCTGAGAAGTGATCGGTCCCTTCTGGGTAACTCCCCCCAGTTGCTATAATGGCCATGATGTGCTGTGGTATGGAATATCCCTTTGGCTAGTTTGGGTCAGGTGTCCTGTTTCTGCTTCCTCCCGGCTTCTTGTGCCTCTCCTCACTGGCAGAGCATGAGAGACAGAAAAGTCCTTGATCAGGGTAAGTGCTACTTAGCAACAACTAAAACATCAGTGTGTTATCAGCATTATTCCCAGGCTGAATTCAAAACACAGTATTGCACCAGCTACTAGGGAGAAAATTAACTCTATCCCAGCCAAAACCAGGACGACAATCCAAGCTGTGCAGCAGTGAATAAAAATTCCTAGTTAATGAATCTCAGCAGATATTTGTTACCTTTTGAGCCTCTTGGATTAATGATTTCTTTGCCATATGATGGCTTTAACAGCTGTGAATTGCATTTGTTTCCTATAAAGTTCTCATGCAGTCTGAGCATGTATTTCACTTGCTTTCAAAACTAATAAAAAAATAGAAAATCAGTATTTTCAAACCTTGTATGTTTAAAGTCCTTAGCAACCCTAGGACACTTGTTTCTCACCAATCCTCATCTTCATTAAAGGCTAACTAATATCTATATATTTGTACGCATCAGATGCATATGTCAAGAATACATTTACTACACTACTGTTGACTAAGGTAGTGGAAAGGCTGGCCATGGCCCCATATCAGTCTTCCTCTTTGCAAGCAACAACCTTGCAGTCCAGTCAGTGGAAGGAGTAATTTGTGGGTAGGTTTCAAGATTTCAGATCTCATTTCTTCCTCTAGTATGCCCTCCTTATCAGTGTGGCTGCAAAGAGGGCAGGCTTTCTTGCAGCTACTACCATGGATGTCTATAAGAAACAGGGCACTCTTGGTTCCCTTAATTTAGTATTTCAGGACCATTACTAGGTTTTTCGCTCTTTTAGATATACTTCTTGTCTTGTATCCTGCAGCAGGTACAATGAAACATCAAATTTGGGAGATGATAAAAAAGTTAAATACACAGGGATGCAACATCACATTACATGTACCCCAATGTCACAGCAGGCAGCCACTAAAAGAAGATGCCTGGGTCTAGCCCATTACCACCCCCAGCCACCCCTTGCATCAGATCTAACAATCACCTTGAAGAAATAGGTTTATTTGCTAAACCAGCAGAAAACAGATCTCTTTTCTTCTTGTTTGCGGTTAGTTTCCATGTCGACTCACTGCACGCTCGCATGATCTGCAGATGCTATGTGAGGGAGGGGCAGAAATATGTGAGTGGGGAGGTTACATCAGGTTAAATTGAACATAAAACTGCACCCAAATCCCCAGTGGCACATTTAAACCTACCAATGCAGTCATCAGAAGTGGGAATGGGACGCTGAATTATGTGAGGATCCATGAAGGCTTTTCACAATGTAAAGAGAAACCTGAAGGTTTGAGGAGTTTTAGCTAAAAGTTTCAGACTGTATCAGACACTCGAGAATTAAGGCCATAAGCGGAACAGTAAAAGTAACATTTTGCAGTTTATTTTACTATAACAAAGATCATTTAATTCCAAGAATAATAGTAATCAACCTGCACTATATTAATATTTAAAGACTGAAATGGTGTTAAAATGGTGAGTAAGGATGTTTTATAGTCAATAGCCCTTGTAAGTTATCCCTATAATTAGGATTTTTTTTCATTAAACTTGTAAAGTTAACGCTTGACAACTCTATGGTACTGTAATAAAGTACTATGTTCACCAGCTACATGAAAGATACCAAATGTTATCGTGTACCTAGCTATACCCATATTTCATGCAGTACATATAATTTGGATGATTTGGGGATTTTAAAGAAAATTTATGTTTGTGCTTCTGTTGGAAGAAAAGTTTTTAAAAAAATCTTCAAAAACTGTAATTAGAGATATTGCTTTTCATTGTATGATAACAAACTCTTAAAATCTCCATGTATGAAGATTGCAATGAAGAGTAATTAATGGTGTTTATCTGTCACTTGTCTTTAGTGCTAGATAAGCAAACAGTGCTGTTACAGTCATCTGAAGTCTTTTCATACAATTGCAGAAAGCTGATTCTTACTAAAGAACGTGAATTTAAATGGCCCAGATTTGTCTCATCTCCATGTAAAGTAGAACTTGGAAAGCATTTTAGAAATATGTACAACATTACTGATAACTTTGCTATAATATAAGGTCCAGTAGTCATAAGCGTTTTCCAAAAGGATTTTGATAAATGTAAGTTTAGCAAATAGCTAAAAGGATAATGTGCTTTATCAGCTAGATCTGTCAGGAACACAGCTGTAGCACACAAAGAGAGTTTGAACTAATTTTAGCGATTACTTCAGGTATTGATGTTGAAGCTTTACTGAAATATGCTAATTCCTGCCTACGCCTATGCTAGTCCTACTAAAGACATCTTGAGTGTCTCTGCAGATACCCACAGCTGCACTCTAGAATAAGGCAGAATGACTTCTGAAGCTGAGGTCAGGAAGAGATCCAGAAACATGACCTCAGCTCAATGGTAAACACTGAAAACGTTGAATTCAATGGGATGGGACAAAAAAAGTGTAAAATTAAAGATGTTCTTTTCAGAATCACGACCCATAGCACTATCAAATGCCCCGCAGACAATCAGAAGCCCAACAATATTTTGGCAACTGAACCCTTGAGCATCCACCTGCATTTGCAGCTTCATGACCAAAGGGCATCCAGTCACATAATGAATATTTTGGGTTTTGCATCTGCCAGAAGGGAATCATATTGCCCCAAATGTTCATGTTGCAAAACTACTTGCCCTTTCCCAGACATTCACACTGACGTGAGACATAAGCTCACCATATTTATGCCATTAGTCAGATAGGACCTTGATATCTGAGCCAAGTGTTCCCTTACTTAAAACTGGGCTACTCTTGCTGAATCTGAAAGATAAATTATTTATGAAAGGTGTGAGGAGCTCATTTGTTAAGATATGACTGGTGTTAGCAGAGCATCTCTGACTGACATGAGTAATTAATTAAAAATACACTGAATTGCCTCAGACAGAATACAGATTTAAGAGAGGAGGTCCAGGCTAAGCCCATGTATCTCCTACCAGCAGATGGTACTGGAATCCTGTTGCTGGAAGACCCTATTCCCTCCCCACTAATTCTTACCTTGGTAGCTCTGCTTTGAAAAACACAGAACTGCCATGGTATGAAGAAAAAGAAAAGAATCATTTATCCTTTGGCAATAGACTCATTACAAAGTGCTGGCTCAGGAGAGCGGGAGAAGAAACAGAGGACCTGACTATAGCTACACAGTACTCCCTCTTGGTTTTGCAGTAAAAGTTTGACATTAGAAACCAGTTCCCACATAGAGTAGTTGTTTCCTTCAGCAGAATTATGCATGTGCAAAAGATAAAACATTTATCAAAGCTTCTAAAAGTTAACCAATTCCACTGAGAATGAAAAGCTGTCCATAAGCAGTGTATTTGCTGGAAAGCAAAAGTCCGTGGTGTTTAGAACAGGGATGAGGTCCATGGCTATCCTCTGTGTCACAGTCGCATCTGCTGACCTTGAGAGTGTTATAACCTTTATTCAATAAGTCTGCCAAAGGAACAGAGAGATGAAGAGATTTGGCTGGGGGAAACAAGATTTTGGCAGCTGTGCTGACCTGTAGGTGAAGTCTACGCAAGAGACCTGCACTGATCCATGCTAACTAACAGCACAATTCTTTGTTACTAGCCCCATGTTCTACATCAGCATGAACACCCTGTCCCTGCCCCAACTTCCCCTGTTGACTAAACTTATTTCTTTGTAGTGAACAAAAGCACACTTTGAAACCTGTCAACAGCACCTCCAGTGGAAGAAGCTACTACTGTATCTAGACCAAAAATTCTGTCTACATTATAGGCATTTTTTGGTGTGAATCACAACAAGTATTTATAATCTTGACTGCTTTTAGGCATAACTCCCACCAAGTTCTGAGGATTTGGTTCTATGGGATTTAGCTTACTGACATGTAAAGCAGAAATTACAACCTTTCCTTCCTCACTTGAGCATTACAATTTGTTCCTTATTGTGACATTATTAATTATGTAGCACCAAGAACTCACTGGGAAATTTTCAGGCAATATTCCAATAAGTCAAAGAATGCCAGGGTCATTCCCAGGCAGGGGAGTTTGATCATCACCACTGTTGATGGTCGCTAGCACAGTCTGGGTCTGTGCCAGGTAGCATTCTCCAAAATAAAATCGCCAAGCACAATTTAGAAGCTTACACAGACCAAAGACTATTCCCAACAGGCAGTTTGGATGCAGCCAACCCATTTGGTATGATAAAACAGAATAGCTGTAGGAGATGGGGCACTTGGGCCCAGTGCCAGACAAGGGCCCTGGGTACAATTACTTGCCTGGACATATATATTCAAGCCATGAGTGAGGGAAGAACAAAGCAATTTGTTAGTGGTTTTAAAACTATATTTATCATTGTCATAGTCAGACACATAAATAAGTGTACAGGATGTTGGTATCATTAAGTATCTGGGGTGCCAAATCTCTGTGGTTATGTCTGTACGAAGTAAAATAGGCCAGAGCTTGTCCCTGGATGGGACTGCTGATGCCCAGACAGACTGCCCCTTCACTCTTTGGTCAGGTTGCCAGCTGCTGAACCATCGCCCCAAGCTGCACTCAGACCATGCCAGAAAACTCTGCAGGAGAGCTATCCATGGACAATGGTGGGACTGAGCTTTACCCCTTGCCTTGACTCTAAGTTGGCAGCCTATATGTAGCTCTGTGCTCTGGAGTCTTCTACATATATAGATAGTACAGCAGGATGAACACTTCCTGAATACCTATATGCACAGTATACTTTCTTCCCTATTTTTTTTACCCTCAAACCATCAGTTCAGCAATGTGCCGTGAGGTCCTTGCATCTCCACCTCACCATGAAACACCTTAGCCAGCGAATGATGCAAGAGGAAACAGTCCAGGGCTCCAAAAGGAAGATCTTTTTGGTGGGAAGCAGGAGGCAGAAGTCCCCTGCCAGGGACTGGTTTTGTGTTTATTCATCACTGTTAAAACTATTTCTGCCCTTGTTCAAGAGGCACAGAAATTTTTTTAACATCTTTAGTGCGGAGCTGGAAAGTAGGTCAGGTAGAATAAGTGTGACAAGACAGGCCACTCTCGGGGAGGTGGGAAGTTCAGCTATTATAAGTACATTTGTGACAAGTTTAGATTTGGCTTTTGCTGATCAGGATGTCTCAAATATCTAATAGCTTCAGCCTTCTTCTGAAAGGACGGTGTGCCTGTGTTTGTCCTTAAAACATTTTGTGAACGTAATGGTAGAAAGTAAAGGATTTATTTTAGGGGCTGAATATTTCATTAACTAAGCAGTTCCAGAGTACTTAGAATAATAGCATAATACAGTAGTTTCAAAAATTACACTTCACATTACAATACCAGTTTTAGGGCACTTCATTTTTAACCACAGTGTGTTAATGAGAAAGATCTGATTAACAATAAAATTAACAACTGTGTGTTACATGATCCATGACTATTAAGACGTATCATTGTAATGTAATGAAACATTTTCAAATCATAACATTATTTATTATGTATGAACTACCAGAACTTAATTTTGTACAGAAATAAGCAATAGTGGTGTTATTTGTTATTTCACTTCTAAAATAGCCCTCAGCTTTCAAAAAGATCTCAATAAAAAAATAATTATAATAAATCCACAATTTTAAAAGCAGTTCCTTAATATTCTTACCAGTAAAGCTGGAAATTTTATATAATCTGTAAATAAGAATATCTACAAAAGCCAAGTAAAACTCCAAATTCCAACCAAAGCAGTTGCATGCCTGATCACTTACAAGCTAACTGATATTAATGTACAGGTCATATATCTCTGCAGTCTTTGTATCAGACCCCACCATACATGCACAGAGCCACACGCATCCAGCTCAGCTATTGCTCATCTCATTGATCAACTCCGACTAGGAAAGTCAATCTGATGTTCCCATTGAATTATGGAAGTTTGTAGCACCATTGTCATCAAGACTGACAATAGGAGGAAGGTTAATTCAGCAGGACACTAACACAGGATTTTGGAGTTTTCAGTTGCAGCCCCTCCTGGGTCACAGGCTCTGTATCATGAAGCATCTATGTTTAAAAAACCCCGAAGAAAGATTATTGTTCCACTTCCCGCTGGAGTGTGAAAGGAGGAACAAGTGATGCTCCACAGTGTGCAGGTACACCAGTGATGAAGGTCAAGGAAGCACCCTCCGTGATTCAGCACTTTCTGTTGTTGTCAACACACGTCCCCATTCAATATCCACACACTTCAGATTTACCCCAATACTAAGTAGGGTGTTCATCTATGAGGTTTGGGTGGCCTCAGAATAATCTGAAAATTCATTTGAAAAGCTCTAATTTAGATACTTTATGCACTAGAAGTCTACCAACTCCTGGCAATTCTTTTTTTTTCCTCCTTCCCAAAAATATCAAAAGGCTGGTGTGTTTAAAGAAGATCACACCACACGCTGAGATTTTCCTCCTTAACATGTGGGCTCTCTGCTAGTGCCCCCATAGCATGGAAAACCCTTCTCCAACATCCTACTGCTAGCTCCACCTTACACACTAAGACTTGCTTCCCTGAAGACAAAGGCATCAGAGGACCAGCAGCACTTTGCTTTGGTCATGCCCAGGCCAAGCTGAGCTTCAGCGATCAAAACAAACTTTCAATCTCACATGCCCACAGGCAGCTTGCTCTGATTCTCAGAGACGTGAGTCTCTCTTGGGAATAGAATTTTGGTACAAATTTCCCCACGTGTGGGCTGCTTACACAGGAAACACAGAATTATGATAAATTGTACTGTTAAAAAAATTACCAAGGGTTTGTAGAATCATTTGGGCACTGGTTTGCAGAGTTTTGGACCTAGCGAAGTCACTGATAGCTGGGTAAAGTGCAAATAAAATACTTTTCAAATTAGAAAGACTGCATTTTACACTTCACAGTCACTCTGCTGCACTTCATATTCTTCATATTTTATACTGTACATTAATAACAATAATCACATATTCTGAGTTACTTTTCACAAGGAAAAATATGATACATGTCTCCTACAGCCATGAAAACTTTTGTGAGATACCATAACTTCTGGGGTTGCCTTGCTTTTCAATGCTTCATCTCACATGCTTCAGACTGTGAAACTGCTGCAGGATTTTAAGGGTGACGGCAGGTGAGGGGGTTCCGGGTTTGTTTTGGCCTCTTCTTATGAGGTGGGGATTTGTTAATTCTTATTTTGCATGTAACTTCATAAGTATTTTTAAGCACAAAATGATGAAACAAAAAAATCTGGTGTAATGTCTAGATTTTACCTAATCTCGCACTTTTCAAAATCTTTATTCCATACAAACTCTGTCGGCAAGTTTCTTGCTGTGGGTCTCCTCAGCTTTCACCTAGCATCACTGATATATGGAGTTTTACCTTCCTTTAAAACTATTCGTATCTCACAGCCTTTTGACTTTGACTTTCCCAGAGTTCCATTGCTCTTTGAAATGACCAGCATACCCATTAGCCATGCACACAAGGCACTGCAGACATAGGTTCAGTGGGGTTCTTATACGAAATACGGGTAAATTTCACATGATATAAATGTGCACCACACACTAATTCAGTGGGGCATCACATGCACAGACCATATTTATCTATCTAAGCATGTGTTTAAGCACCATGTAATACCCCGTCCTTTCCCAGAAAAATTAAAACGCTTCTTTTTTCTGTGCACTGCCACTTAATTGCCATTCCTTCACCGATCATTTCTTCAGGAGACACTGTTCAAATGGGCCAGGCTTGTACATAAGTGAAACCAGAGCTAAGGCAGACTGAAGTGAAGGTCCATAAAGAGACTTCAGAGATGTCAAGGGTCTTGTGGCTAGTTCCTGGCTCACACATTTTGGTATCTAATGGTTAGAATGATTTTATAAAAAGCCTGTCATTCTTATCCACGTTCACAGAATGAGTTGAACAACAATACAGAGACATCTGAACTGGTAAAGAAACCATGCAGTATTTACCTATTTGTAGATAAAATCAGTTCCCAAGAACTGGCTTGATACAGAAGACATTTACAACCAGATCTAGAGGCATTGAGGCATTTACGTTTAATTCATTCCTGGGCTGCTGAGGCCACCACAGAGTTGTACCTCACCAAGTGGATATGTTGGCTTGATCTCCACCCATTCCCTTCTCACCCCAAGGGCAAACACATCCAGAGGCATATGACCATGGCTTACCAAAGTAAGTTTACTACTGATGGGATGGGAACTATTTTGAGATGCCATAGGCAGCATCATGCACACCTGGACGCAGAAGTTTGGAAACCTGTCTCTTGCAAATACTGGCACATTACACTCATCTGGTCAAGATCAGTTCCCATCCCAGGAAATTCTATTTCCAGAGAGGGATATCCTGAGTAGCTGTGTGCTCATAAACAGAACTTTTCTGAAGTATCTCTCAGTAGGGTCTTCTCTTGGGCAGCTGTTCATACCTCTTCTTTCGAGCAAGGTTGTGGGTTGGGTTTGGTTTTTCTGTTTGGGCCACTGACAGCATGTGATTTCATTAGACATGTGAGTAAAATTGTGAGTTTTGTGTCTTCCTCGTGTGAACTCCCCTCCCACCTACCCCATTGCTTCCGAGAAAGAGAAGCTGAAAATGGCTGCTCGAGATTTTCCTTTCTGTCGAACTGAAAATGAGAGCAAAGTGAAGACTTTCTGAGCTCAGCTGTACTTTCCCAATCAATAAAAGCTGATTGAGAGCCTGAAATGCTCTGCACACAACTACAGCCCTGCATTTCCTGTCACTGCCTGAGGTGAAACCTTCCATTGCCTGTTGCGATGATTCATTTCCAAAATTTCAGTTAAGTTATCACAACGGCAGGTGACCTCTGATTTTCACCCGCGTCTTTTCCCCACCCTTGCTTTCTTTTATTCTTTTTCAATTAAAATGTGACTCACTGTGATGGAATTTTGTCAAAGTCCATCAACCCAGATCCTCTTCCTCCCCAAACCCTTCTCCTAATGCACCCATCACAGATTGCATTTTAAACCTTGGTATTTGGTGTTGTCATCTCAATGAATATGCCTGCAGCTTCCAGTAACTGAATTCAGAAGGTCTCTGCTGAGCCTCGTGCTGTACAAACATAATGAGACCTTTGCCCAGGAGCTACATTTTAAACAGGTCTTTCAGCCCTTTAGAGATACTCCCTCTCTTTATCTGCTGTTTCTCTTGCTAGTGCTCTCTCATCAAAGCAGTAGCCTGGCTGCAAACTTGCCTTTTGCTACCATTGCAGCTAACTGGCTTGTTTTACTGAAGAACTACTGTGGATTTATACCTGGGGTCACTGACAGCTGGACGTCCTCCCCTCTTCCACTCATTAAAAATTAGTCATGATGAAATGCTGTGATAGGTGCAATAAAAAAAATCCTGTGAGGTTAGAGATCCAATAAACCTTCTTCCTTTGTGTGATAGTACCTGCTTTAAGGACTTTAATTACTAATTAGCTATGCTGTGCATTTGTTTTGTTATATTCATCCCTGCTTTCTGCTGGGATTTCAGCATCTGTTGGGGAGGAAACCTTGGAAGAAAGCCAAGAAGCTGTAGTAAAAGGTGTCAGCAATGATCTTTTCAAGTCAGAACCGGAACACTGCCACCACTTGATGGTAGTTACCCCACTGTGATACTGCCTCGGACCACATCCTGCGAATGTGACACCGCATGTGGTCATCAGAGCTTGGAAGTCATAACAGTGAACTGCAGCACGTTAAGCAAAATTTCAACAGGCTAAGCGAAACCAAAATGTTTTTATTAAAAACACTTTCTTATAAATTGTCTTATCTGATTAAGAAACTATCAAGGAAGCCTTAACTTGAGCACCCTTGGGTGAATTCTTTCTCATAAGCAAAAGCCTCCCACTTTCCCTATCAAAAGTGATCTTCACTTTAAGACATAATAGGCGACAGCCCAGCCTACAGGCAGCCACATACTGGTGGTGGAACTAATTAATGCAAATGGCCTCAGGGTGTTTTGCAGAGGATCTCCCAAGGATCTTCACTGTCCTCATCATCCACACTACAGCATAGCCTTGTAAAAGAAATAGGTTACCTTCACAAGACTTTCCTTAAGAAGGAGAGTCTAAACAATGCTGAGAAGTCAGCACCAAACTCTAGTACTCAGTATTTGAAAGCTGAAGATAGTTACTGTTAGTATCTTAAACATTTCAGTCAAACTCTAATAATAGGTTTTCCCACATAAAAGGATAAATGATCTTGTGTGTCAGAGATTATGTCTTCACTTCAGAATTAACTCAGGTGAAGCTGTTGTCTCTTCCTCTTTCTGCTTCACAGACAAAAACCAAATCAGGGGGTGTGTTTTCCATTCAGAGTGGGATTACCAATTAAAGCTCAGGATCTGTTTTCACAAGGGCTGACACCCTGAGTGTTGAAGATGCAGCCACAGCATTTGAATGCTGAGTTCCCCAGTGCTTTCCCACACCTCTCTGTGCACAGAAAATCACTCCAATTTACGTACACTCACATGGATGGGGCTATGTCTACAGCATCATCTCACTCTCTGCCTCACCCCTGGTCTTGATTCACTGATCCTCTGTATCGCATGAACATTGGTTCACTCCCATGCTATTTTTTGAAAGCACTAGGTAGCTCCTTTGAAGGAAAAATTAAAGTATTTTGTCTTAGATATTCTACTCTGGGAATATGCCCCAGCAGGCACTATGGGCAAGAATGCATCTGGCTTGTTTTCTTCTGCTCTGCAGAGTCCTTCAGCATCTTCCCTGCAGGCTTTGCAAACTCAAGCACTCTAGTCTTGTCAAGACCCAAATGTAGAATCTCAGCTTCATTCCATGAAAACACCAAACAGCAGGACTACAGCACAGCTCACACTTTGAACTGAAAAAGAACAGACCCAAAATGACAGCTATGTCTTAAGGGAAAAAGGACCTGCAGGAGACATAGGGCTAAGTGTGGTATGGAGAGGAGAGCGCTACCCTGCTGTCAAGGAAACCAGCCTGTCTAGTGTGGATGCTGCCACTAGTGGATGTATTCATCAGGGTAGATATAGCCAGAGCAACACAATTTAATGCAGTAGAAAGAATTATAGGATATTACTTTGATTGATTCCAAGATGGACATGTGTGCTTGCAAACGCCTTGTGAAAATGATGAGTATGGAATGTGGCCACTGTTTGGTAAATTGGAATTCAACCACATTTTTACAACAAAGATCTTCCTGTGTGACTGACAGCGGTCCTTTTAAAGGGTTCAGTTGCCCCCAGATTGGAACTTTGTCATGAGTAAAAATATGGCAGATTCCTTAGATAATGACTTTGTGACTCCGTTCTTCACCTGTGAAGTTTTTTTCTGGATCGTTATATAGACCATCAGCTTTGTAGACAGCAGAAGCCAGGGAGGCCTATTACATGGATAAGTGACCCTAGCCTTGTATTGAATGTAGATTTCCTTCCATGATGCTTTTATATTCAAGAAGGAGTATATGCACTGAGGCTCAACTGACATTGCAAGATTAACCTTAATTGGAGACCTCCTACCTGCAGTGAAAACATAAACAACAGTTGTCAGTCTACCTACAGCTAGCCTGTGTCAGACAACAGTCATAACTGGCTTCCATACCCAAGAGCTCCCCAGCTGGTGCTGAGGACCTGATTCAGGAAGAACCATGACATTCAGATCTGGGGAAAATATGATTAGTTTGCTGTGGGTAATGAAAGAGAGCAAGCAATCTGCTGTAAGCTAAGACAAAGAGATTGTAGTTCTACACTTGCTTAAGAGTGCAGAGTAGTCTTGTGTATGTCTACAGAGGTGGGAAGGAGTGAAAGATCCCCTCCATGCTTTTCCCAGCTGAGGATTATGTAGTCAGAAGGTGTGCACATTCAATGCAAGACAATTACAGTGGCTGCACCATTTCTGAGGACTTCCTACAGTCTGGATTTTGTCTGTGGACACATTGGAGGGATAAGGTGGGAAAATTTCTCAAGATTCGAGGGAAAGAACTCACTGTACTTATATCTGCTTAATCTAAACCCCTTAGATCTGCACATTTGGCTTGGATGTCTCAGCAGGACAAACATTTGCATGAGATTTCTTCTGATTTTTACTTCCAGAAGAGCCAGAAATAGTACAAGAATGTCAAGAATGACCTCTCTACTTCTGCTTTGGGTTCCCTGTAGGAGGAAGTACAAATCTCCCAATATACTCAGTTTGACTTCAGTTTTTCTGGGTCTTTTTGTCAAAGCAGTTTCTCCCACTTTAACTGTGGAGAAGCTACAAACCCTGGAATTGAACAGCAGAAACAGCAAAAGTGTTGGGTAGGAGAAGAATAATTCACCTATCCTACCATAGTGCAGAGGGAGCATGATATTGGTAGAAGACTCAAGACTTCCTTGAACTCTGGAGTCACTACATCGCACTAATGCACAGACCTATTTACTGCATGGTATGCATTCCCGGAGACAGAAGAGAGATATGAAACATCTTTTCATAAGCTTGCCCAGAGCCTCGTTCAATAGCAAAATGCTGACAGTTTTTCAATCTATGCAATCATCTTGTTTAAGTGAAAGCTCTCCTAGACTGCTTCAAGTGATGTGGAACAAAATATCACTGTAATTGGCAGCTCTAACCTCCACTTTGCCTGGCGCACCAGCATGGTCCCTGACAGCACGTATAGAAGAGGGGCCAGGCAGCTTCGTTTAGGACAAAGAAACATTTACAGCTGCTTTCCTCAGTAGTGTTGTTCTGCTCTCTGATGCCAGTGGCATCTTGGGGGAATTTTCTCTTTCTTTTCATCAGAAAAACAGTTAAATCTGCATCAGGAACAGCATTACGGGAATGTGACTTTTCAGTGACAGAGGTGGTGTAACACGAGTAGCTGGAAGTCTGCTCTGCAAATAGCACGGGAGATAAGGAACTTCTTCACATCTGGGGTGGCCTGCATATCTCCTTCACACTGGCAAAGTAAGCAAACAGCTTTGCTAAATGGCAGCTGTTGGATTCAACAAACTGTTGGCTCTGGCCCTCTTCACATACTGTAAATATCCATATCAGAAAGCCCACAACTAACCCATACTGAAATCTTGGCAGATAAAAATCAAAGGAGAGATACTGAAGTCTGATGTCTTCATCCAAAGCTGACTGAAGTCAGTCGCTTAAATGATTTGGCATATATAGCTATCCCTAAATTACCCTTTCATTCTTGGGGATGTAAGCAGGGTTAGAAATCTCTCCAAAGGAGGTTTGAGAAACATTAGTATGACACTATATGAAGCTGGTGTTGCCTTTCTCAGACTGTGCCCACAGAATCCATAGGACAAGCTGGAACTTACACATCCTTTGTCAGCCCTAAAAATCCAGTCTTATTATAAAATTAATAAATAATAATAAAAGCCTCCTTAGTTGAACAGCCCCTTTCAAATTCAGACTGGTGACTGAAACCTTATTACCAATCACTAAGCATGCTGATGTGAGCACTGCAGATCGTTTCTAACATGAGTTACTGCCCATTTTCAATGGCTTGTACAATCAGTGGGTTTTCTAATTGCTTTGGGGATTAATAACACAATAGTAGGCCATTTCACATTGGTTGACAATTATTTTATCCAACTGTATAAAGAACAGGTGATAAATTAATAAATTATAATCAGTCAGTTATTAAAGCTTAATGGCAGATGGCTGTAACAAGAATAAAGAGAGCCTGAGCCTCACAAAATGGTATTTTGATAGTATTTTTCAATGCATTTTTAATGAGAGGCATATAAAATGCATAAAACTTATAAATCATTTATAGAAGAACAAACTAGAGAGTTGAATGGTCCAGTTATAATGCTATCATTATATTATTAATATCACAAGATCACACAGTAGCTTGCAAATCTGACTGGCAGCTTATTGTGTCAAGTGCTGTACAAACAGCGACTGCTGCCCTGGCGCCAAGGAGCTGCATGGCCACGGCCAGGTGCCGGGGGCTGCACACTTGAAAAATGACCTGCCAGTGTCATGGGAAGGTCCCAGCGCTAAAGCTCACTCATCAGCACAAGTTCTGCACTCAAGTCCTCAGTGGCTGTTGAACTCACTCTAGGGCTTGAGGATTTTAACCCAGACGCACTTATTTCTTATGCATTTTGGTGTGGTGAAACCAAAAAACACCCTACATGCAGGTGGGGGAATGGATGTGCAATGCCTTGTTTGTTTGTTTGTAGATATAAGGTATTTTGCAGCACAAGTGCATGTGCATGTATGTATTTTCTGACTGCCTTTTTTTTTGGTATAACAGTCTGAAAACATGATCAATCAAATCAGTCTATGAAGTCTATTGTTTTCCTGTCTCTTTTTGCTTCCTCTGAGGCACTGAGTAGCCAATTGTATGTATTTTATTAGTTCTGTATACTTGGATGAGATTCTTACCCTTTTTAAGTCAGTAGTAAAATTCTTTTTGACTATAGTTGAGCCAGAATTTCAAAGTTTGTCTTTACTTTCTGAGTTATAGGCCTACAGAATATTATTTCTTCCCTTGTACTCATATAGCACCCAGCCAAATAACACCTTGGAGTCCTAGTCCAAATGCAGAACAGGTAATTAAGAACAGATAGTTTCTGAAGCCTTTTGATGGTTACTGCTCAAACTGACTTTGGTCAATTATAAGTTAGGGTTTTCCCCGTGAGCAATTTGGTGCTAGAAGGACACTGCTTAGGGAACATTGATACACATCTGTCAGTGCACACAAAAATTCAAGTTCCTCCACTTCAAAACTCACCTCACACAAAGCTTTCCTTAATTCCTCCCTGCTGAAGGTTAGCCAGTGATTTAGGCAAAATGAATTGAATATTCCGGTTCCCTAAAGCCAGATGCATTCCTCACAAAACAGTCATCATGTGCAATATCTTCTCTGGCTGCACTAAGCCAGAGATCAAGAACTGAATAACCTCTGGAAACTAAGCTATGCTTTTTATCCTGGAGGTAAATGCTTTGACACTGTAAGACTTTAAAAATGTGGTTGACAGCCAAAATAGTCATCCCCAAATGTGGTTTGTCACAGGACCAGCACTGTCTCTTAGCTTCCGCCCCACTCCTCTCCCTCCCTCTCTCTCTTACATCGCTGGCTGGTTGCTTCTATTTTCATCCCACATCAGAGGCTCTGTAGGAGGAGGGTCTCTTTGTTTACAGTGCTTGTACAGCCCTCACAGTCACAGGGAGAGGCTGGTTCTGGAAATAGAGCCCTTCCCACAGCACAGATCAGAAAACAAGGACAAATACTCAGGAAATATCATGGAAGCATCTTTCCTATACCGCATTTGCTGTAACCTGCCTGCGGCTGAACGCAGGAACACCAGTCTGGTACCTTTGCAAGCAATGACACTCATGTTGTCTTCTGCCCAGGCAAAGGGAAAAAAGAGTGTCTCTTCTACACAGATGGTTTTGGGGAGTAGCAGAGCAGAGAGAGACGCTTACCACGTCTTGAGGGGCAGGGGAAGCCCCCAGGGATGGCCTGGATCCTGGCTGGGAGAGGACCTGTGGTGGTGATGCCTTTGACTCTCATGTATAAGCGACCTCCCTTTGGCAGGACTACGCTCTTTCTCATGCCTGATGCCTGGTTCTTCCTTCACAGGCAGGTTTTCACTGCATTGCCCTCTCCCTGTCTCTCCATCTCCAAGTGTCCATCCTGTTTCATCTAAGTGAAGAGTGATGTGTGCCCAGTGTTGAGTAAAATTGCAAAGGGGCGTCATTAACAGAGACATATAGGTGAGACTTTTTCAAAGCTCTTAAAATTTCATAGATATTAAAAGAATCACAAGGATTTCCCCATTTCCTTCCCCTCTAACACCTGCTTTCCCTCTTACAATAAAGGTCCCTGTGCTCAGCAGGGAACAAAACCTGTCCTGAGTCACAGGATTGTTTCTCAACCCCCTCATATGAGCTTTCATGGTCCAGTTGTTTCTTGCAACCACAAGAAAGTACCTGACTTTTCCAGGAAATCAACAGGGAAGGACTGGTTATGTAGAAAATCAAGGGGATTGTTCTTTTGCAAATTCTGAAGAGCACAGTTGAGTCGAAACCATGCAGTTTCCTCAGATCTGAAGGAATCTCTATGTGGTGGAAATCTTACGAGAACACCCTTCCTCCCAATGCATGGGCATGCAACGAGTTTCCACGGGATTGCAAGTGCACAGCACTGCACTCAGCTGGTCCTGCAGCCCTTGGGATGGCCAAGCAGCCAGGTGAGTGGCCAGACTGGTCCCATGCTATTCCCAGGATAAGAGGAGCTCCAGAGGCTTCTGTGCCTCCACATCCCCACCAACCTCAGCCCCACATCCCAACCAGACTCTCCATCCATCACCTCCTCTTGCTCTCCTTCAGCAGCAAGCCCCACTCCTGCTGCACTGAGCACGTTCATGTGAAACTCTACTTTTCCCTAGTGTATATGTGCCTGACTTTCTTTTTTGAATCTCTCTCCCAAGCCCATCTTGAAGCATTTTAGGCTCTGTTTCTGCAAAGATCTGGGGAAACTGCGTCTCCCTCAATTCTTGCATTAAGGGTGTCAATATACAGAGAAACTGTATATTCCATCCACCCCACCTTTTCCTTTTCCTGATCCTAGGGCCTTTTTATTATCAGGATGCTACATTTATCTGACCTTTATTGGATATGCCATCTGCCATGCTAGAAACTTTAAACAACATTTAACTCTGTCTGTATCTAATTGCAATTTTCCTCATTGCCCTCCAAATTTAGCACAATATCATCTGGAAACCGTGGCTTTTGATTCAGCTGAATCACAAAAGCCAATTATATCAATAATAATAACATTTTTATTTTTTTTTTAAAGAAAAGATTAAAGGCAAGAATGCACCCAGGATTTCAAGAGCTAAGAAACAGTTCCACTCCCTGCAGGTTTAAATACCAGTTAATTTTGTACTATATCTTTACCCACTCCATAATGTAGGTATCAGCTCCAGACTTTCCTAACTGTGTTTTATTCTCCTCCAGCCCACCAAGGTACACAATGCTCACAGTGAGTTGCCTTTTTTTTCCTGCTCTCCCTCAGCAGCAATATCCTCAAAGAATTCCAGCCAGTTAATGAGGCATGCCCTTCTCTTCCTGAAACCATATTAGATATCCTTAATTAGGCCATGCTTTTCTAACTGTTCCTCCCTTGGTATCTCAAAAGAGGAGCTGAAGACTTTCAACTGCACAGATCTGCAGCTTCCCGGTGCATCCCCAGGCCCTTTATAAAAATAGAAAAAGAGATCACATTACCTCCCCCTCAACCCTAAGATATCTCTCCCCTGAAGGAAGCAAACCTGTAAAAATAGCAACTATGGCTTCTCCAGTTTCTCAGTCAGAGCAATAGCAGCCTAAATAGATGTGTATTTTTCTTTCCTCAGCAAGGATGAGCTTCAGAAAGACTGGAAATGTGTTGCAGATGAGCATGAGAAAGAAAAGGAGCACATTCCCCTGCTCATCCTAAGCTCGAGTTTCCATTGTTTATTCTGTTCACCTGAAACTTTACAAGATAGTTTTATGGTTTTCTAAGATAGAAGTTTCTTGTGTTTTTCTTGGTTAGGGTTCTCAATGCTAACCAGAACCGAAACGTACCCCTTCAGGACATGCAAAACTTTGGTCTTGTACTGGAAATACCAGAAGCTTCTGGAATTTCTCCTTTTCATTTTTCTAAAGATAGGCCCAACACAGATGCTGGAAACTATCTTGATCTGGAGAAGCTGAGTTTAGAATTGAGGTTTGCAAATCATTGCCCAGCTGATAAATTCAACCAAAACAAAACGATCACAGTTTGCTCTCTTGGTCTTCTCCTGGAATAAACCCAAATCTGGCCCTTCTCTACCTGCATTTACAGCATTGCTTGGTCCTTCCCCATCACTTCTGAAAAAAAAAAAACAAACCTGATTTTCATGTTTAACCTACAGGGAAAACAATTTCCTATAAAGATGACCTTCTTGCCTCACCCCATCACTACACATTTTAGTGATAAGGGGCATCTTTTTCAACAGACACTGTTACCTCCTCTTATTTTCTTGATGCAGGTATATATTGTTCTCAGTTGGTGGGACTAAAGATGAATATAACATTAATTCCATACAGGCCAGCCCAAAAGGGAGAAAAGACTGAACTCCAACATCAGGCAACAAGTGGTATATATCTCTGCCACATAAATAGAGCCCAAGTCTCCCATAGATGTCAGACATGGACCAAACTCAACATCCCCTAAGTTCTGAGAGCTATTTCATCTGACTGCAAAACCTTACAGGCTCCTCAGCAGTTGCAGAAATGAACATCTGGTGCCCAGAGGCAGCCACACGGATGTGTGGGACTGGGGATTAGGAGGTGTGAAAGTCAGTGATAGCGACTTGAACAAGATGCTGCAGATGGGGAAAGCTGAGTTCGACTCTGAGGCTGCGATACTCGGAGGGGAGGTGGAAGAGGACAGCTGCTTCAGGGGCAGGGCAGAGTTTCTGCCAAAATTAGCTTCCTGTTTACTGATGACTAACATTGCTTCATGCAAATTACATCAATAGGGCTGAAAGAGTAGTATCTGTGAAGAGTATCTGCACAATAATAATTATTGGCCCAGAGGGCTCCAGATTTTGCCATTGCTCAGTAGCTGGGTGAGAGTATTGACCTGGAGAAAATCTTGGATGTGTCTCAGCTCAGGGATTGTTTGATCTCAGGGACAGAAGCTACTTCCAGTACTCTGAAAAATACAAGAATTGATTTACCCTTCAAAAACCCTTGCAAATACCCTTGATTTCATTTAGCACTAGTGATTATCCTGATTCAAGTGGGAGGTGAGATGGGAAATATCCAGAAGTTGCAGCCTTTCAGCTTTTTTATGGACCTCTGAAATACAAGCAGATATCTAAAATCCCAGAGAATCACTGGATAATCTTAAAATATATTTAAAAAAATAGTAATGGATTATATAATGATGGTCCACTGAAAAAGACATTAATTGTAACCTTTGAGAAATAACCAGTGTGTCTGGACTCACCGAATATACACTACAGTTAAAGGCAGCCAAAAACATCGTGATTATTTTTGTGGGAGACATTCACATTTAATATAATTTTTTACAAGGTCTTCCATCAAAAGTATCTTTCAACTATGTTTGCACATGAAGAATAATGCTTTTCCCCCCTTCTCATTTCTTCAGATCAATGTGAGAGAAATTTATAACTTTTCTGTAAACAAAACATATCTCTTGTCTCCATCATGCTCACTCACATGTTGCTTCTTTTGTTGAGGACAACGTTTGGCTTATCTTCTTATCTCTGTGGCTAATAAGAGTTTGTGCTTTTCTTTAGGGAAACCAAGACAAGGTGTCATGATGTAAAAACGCAGCACAGTCAAAGCATTTCAGTTTTACCTCAAGGTAAATTCATAAAGGTCAACATCAAATGTGGGTATGAACCTCACCCTGGGTAAGTCAATCTCATACTTAAGGTGAAGTGCCGTTTATGTGCGTACATCTTGTGTGTGTGAGTGGTGCAAGGTATGCATTTGTGTTGTTCTGTCCGCTCTCCAGCTGAGTATTCAATACAATGAAACCTTTGCAAAGGAATTTCCCTGTGTTTGCATGTCAGAGAAAGCCCCCTGTCAATGTCTGGAGGTTTCAGGTACGTGCACACAGCTGAGGATAACATTTGGCCCCTGCAGCTGTATCCCCACCTCTCTTGGTGGGGTTTCACTGCTGTTTCTAGGTGGATGGGCGCAAACAGCCATCTCTTTGCTATTGGGTTAGGCTGTGGTTTGGGGGAGCTTTTTCTCTCACATTTCCTACGTTACGCTTTAACTTTTGTCATTGTTCATTCTCCTTTCATTGCCATGGAAGGACATTTCTTTCACTTCAGCATTTGGTCACATCAGAAGCAGATAACACCGTGGGAGGTGGCGGGAAGCATGACTCATCCTCTAGGTCACCCCGCTTTGCAGAGAGGGGGCATTATTGTCTCACCTTCCTCCTTGAATTTAGCATCCCCGCTGTGCCTACTAGTGCTGCCTGTCAGTCCTGTCTGCCCTTCCCCTCTCCTCTCTTCCATTGCTGCTGCTGTTCCTTGCTTTCCTCCTCCTGAGGAGGACATCAGAGGTCAAAGGGACCTTCAAGACCAAATTCAAAGCAGAGCTCACTTTGGTGCATCACTAGGCTAGCTGCCCACCCCTGTGCTTGCTACAGGCATGAAGCCTGATGGTCCATTCACACATTAAGTCAAAGCATCTGGAGCTCCCTCATCATCTCACTACCTCTGGATTTACCATCGCAAGACTTCACAACATTAAGGAAAAACTATTACCCCTTTTTCACTGATGAAAACTGAGAATAATAGCTCAAACACCTTAAAAATGTTGAGTTTAATATATTCTACGGTCTTTTTCTCTACCACCATCAAATGGGAAACCCCAAAGACACACACACTGAATTGGCACTTTCTGAATATGGCCCTGGCCTGGTTTGCCAAATTATAATTTAATACATAGAAGGGCATAAATAGGAGTCAAGTCTCCACACCACTTCCTTTCCATCCCACTCTTCCTCTTCACCTCAACTGTTAAAAATGTTGCAATAGCAGAAGTAAAAATTAACCAACTTTGAAGAGTCACTGTGGCATCTAACAGGCACTCTGTGATGGAACCCTGAAAAGCCTGTAAGCCATTCATTAGGTGGGAATAAAGATATTTCAGTGATAAGCATTTATGGAAAACCCACCCTCAGAATCAGGTTAGAAAAAGCCTTATCCTTCCCTTCTGCTGTGCACTGGAAATACAAATGTCTCCTTTGATATGTCACAGGAATTTCCTTGGAAAAATTTATGTAGGAGTGAGGAATTCCCAAGGATATTTCACTTCACACCAAAAATGTACAGGAATAATTTTCTAAAGGCAATTTCAGCGTGAAACATACTTGAATTTCTAGACCATAGAGCCATTGAATATTGGATTAAATCTGGCTCTATTCTCTGAGTTTACTGGTGATTCAGGAGCTCAAATAAGTACCCTTAAAAAGCATTTGTTTTTTGTTTTTTTTTTAATATAAACCCTTTACATGCAATGTTATTAATATTAGAATTAAAAGCTGATGCAGAGTATTAAAGGCAAGATGCATCCTTCTGAGAAGTTACCCAACAGAAGTAGTTCTATGGGAATTCAATTACCAAGTGTTGGAATGGAAGTAGGGGGTGAGGTGAAGGTTTCTCTTTTTCATTGTTGTAAAGCCTTTTATGTTGTGAAGACAACATTTGAGATACCTGAACATGTAAAGACATCACAAGAGTTTAGACAGTCAAATCCAGCCACGGTATAGCACTGCTGAAAGGACGTAAGGATGTAGGATGCTTGTGAAACAGTCTGATTAGAGACAACTCTACACAATTTAAGTCACACTGTTGCACAGCTTGCCCTTATACCTGTAGAAGACACTCTTCTAGGGGAGAAATGACACAAAATAAAACAAAAACTACACTAAAGCAGACATCCTGCCCCCCAGAAAGCAATACTTGTGCCTGTAAAGACAGCGGCTGAAGCTTGAAACATGGCTGAGGATGCTCTTCCTTGCAGTAGAGCCTTTTTGCTCCTGCTGGGTCTCAGCTCTGGCTGGGGTCACATTTAATTTTGCAGCCTGAGCCTCACTATTGTCAGACTGCGGTTTTTGAGACTCAGAAAACAACAAGAGACACTGAACCTAATGGCAACTGCCTCCCCTATGAATTTGCAGCATTTTGCTTTATACAGATTCCCTAACTTCAGAACTACTATGAAGTCATTTCTTCAATAGATGGAATCACAAAGGTGCAAAATCAGACTAACAGAACAGTAAAACCAGATCCTGTAGTTTTATATTTTCTCACAAAATTATTTGGCTAACATAAAAAATGGCCAAATTTCCCTTTCTGCGGAGAAGGTTAAAATTCCTGGGACTCCACATGCAGAAATAACACCAAAAGATAATTTCATAGATTAATTAAAAATAAACCTTCTGAAACCTTCCTGTTTTCTTTTAACTGTAGAAGTTTTCACATAGATTATATCCAGCCACAGTATAGTTAATCTTATGATGTTATTTTAATTCTAAAAATGAAACATTAACAGTTACTCTCTCTCTTGATATGAAATATGAAGAGCAAAAGAAACAAGACATTGAAGTAATCCTTTTTCCTGTTTTGTGTCTGAAACATCCTCCAGTTACACACAGACGGACAAAGGAATTGCTTCTCATTTGAACTTTTTCTCCCTGCAAACCATAAACGGCCCTTTAGTTGATTCAAAAGGTGGGTAGGGATTAGCAGAATCAAAGTCACATAGATGGGGGGAGGTTTTTTAAGACTTCCAGTGGCAAATACAGACAAGGGGGTAATGCAAACACAATTAGACTCTTTTGATGCAAAGGAAGCACATGCTCATATTGTGACTTGCAACAGAATGAGTCAAGAAATTAAGACAATCAAGCTATGTCATGTTCCAGCTCACAGTCACTGTAAAGTCTGGGGTTATAAACTCTTTCCTTTCAGACAGGCAAACAGTGAGAGCTCTGTTCTGTTTTCAAGGGATGGATGCTATCACTTAGACAAGATCCTAACTCCCAGTGGGTGATAAAAGCTTATCACACCCGTGAACAACACAGCCCAGTAACTGGTGGGTGCCTCTATCTCACAGCTCCAGCTGCTAGCTTCCTCTGCCTTGAAGTAAGGGAAACATAAATAAAACAATCACCATATGGATACTGCATTATGTAAATGGCAGTGGTTGTAAGAAATGCAGTTTCATACGGTGTTGGCAGAATGCATCACTAGCAGTTCGAGGCTGGTTGAGCCAAGAGAAATGTTTCTCAGGCACGTTCCTCCAGCAGCAAGGGACAGATGAGCATTATCTCCAGAACACAGTCTTCCTGGCTAGCTGACACAAGGAGAGTGTTGGAAATTAATAATCGGAGGACGAATGACTCAAACAAACTGCCTGAAATGAGCAAGACTTAGTACCAGCGGAAGAACGTGCCGCATCTTGCTTCTAGCTGCACTTCCATGTAGCTTTAGCTTCCAATATAATCACGCAGCAAGAAGTGGTTTGGGGTGAAGAGCTTCAGGAAACATCACCCTAAGCCTGATTGTCTGTCCTAGTTAAAGTCAGCAATAATAGCAGTGAAAGATGAAAGACAGCGATGCACTGTGACTCCCGGACTGCAGCAGGAGGGACTTTTATATTGTGCTTTAGCATGAAAAAAGGCCTTCCTAAGGCTTCCTCCATCTCAGACTGTGTTGTGCTGGGTCTGATTTGTTGCTCATGTCTGCTTCCAGCCAAAGTCTGTTATTCAGTTAAACCAATGCAAATCAGGAGCAGCCCCAGATGAAGCTAGTGATCTTTCTCCTGACTTGTAGGGGTGTATGAGCCAGCAGATTTTAGTCCTCTGTGGTCAGTGTTTATTACTGTAAGCAGGGAGTTGCTCAGGACCAGGCTGATTTACAACTTAGTCACTATGAGCAACCCCCCTGAAGGACAGCCAAGAACAAAAGTTTAGACCTCGTACAATTTGTAATGGTTTCAGCCTTGAATCATCGCTGACCACCTCGAAGCAGCTCAGGATTTAGGAATCTAACAAGGGACTGAAGCTGATATTCAGTGCCTAAATCCCAAATGGAGAGCAGCAGCGCTGCACTCTCCTTTCTTTAAATTTCTTCGAAAGGTCTATGGCCACACACATATGCTTGCTTTTCTGCATGCACCCAGCCCTTGTGAGCTGCGCTGCAGGGCGCAGTCCCCAGCCTGGGGCTCTGGTCCACAGGACGTGTTCAAAGGATGCCCAACACATCCTGAGAGGTAAATGGCTAAGCAGTTTTAAATACCAATCCAGAATGTAAAACCGGGGAATTGCAGAGCCCTACACATGCTATGGGGACCTGGACTCTCATCTCTGTGCCCTGCGCAGGTGTGATTTTCAGCCTTCAACAACTTGAGAGACTTCATTTAAATAAGCCACCACTTTGAGTTCCCTTTAATCTCTGAGATAGGGGATTTTTTTGCTTGTATATGCTGTGGTTGTAAGAATGAAAAATCAGTGGTCAGACCGATACTTTGCAGTTATATTGGCTGTTTCCTTTTCCAAAGATAATTATATATTTTTTTACTCAATGAGTTGGTTTTCTTAATGACTTGCAGTAAGGTTTTTTTTCTTGGTTTTTTTCTAACTTTCATTGTTAATAATAACTTTGAAGTAGTCTTAATGCAGAGTACACACGGTTTTACAGAAGTGTGAATGCTCTGCTGTGAACCCTATGCAAAGAGATCACAGCCCCTAAGAGAGACACGCAAGTCTTAAAGCTGACAGAGCAAAATGAGTAAACCCACTTACACAAACCACCACATAGTCTAAGAGACAATGATTGCTCATTATCCTTTTAATATACTTAAGCAGAAGAAAAACAATAGACTCATAAAAGCTCCTACCAGCTAGGAGTCTCTGAGAAAGCCATCCCCATCATTCAGTACAAGAAGTTAATCCCACAGCCAAGGGAAATTATCTTCTGATAATGTTAGGAAATACATTGCAATAGCTGCAACCATTCAGGGGGTTTAGAAACAAATAAATTACTGAGGTCCTCCCCATGTGTTGCAAGCCAATGCTACTGAAAATAGTAATTTTGCTCATTATGAGTGATTTATGAACATTTGCTTTCTTTCATTCTCCAGCAAAGTCATTTAGTAACAAACTTGACATCAGAGGTAGAAGTAGGGCCTCAGTTCTTAGGATCCTATTGTTCTTTGTGGTGGATAAGTTGTCCTGAAGACTGGGAATAGGAGGAAAAAAAATTCTGTGATCTTCAGGATACTCCTAGCAGCAGTAAAACAATGATTCTTTTAATAAATTTATAGAAGATATGGAGCTTCACCCATCCAGGTGTTTATAGGGTACCCCAACACAGCATGGAGATGGGAAGCTGAGAGCAGGTTATTGAATCGTACCTGTTCATGGATGCTCAGAATGGAACTTCTATAAATGAAAAGATGAACTCAAATAAATTTTTCATACCTGAAAGTATTTTCCAATTGTCAGGACTGATTGTTCCAGTCTTCATAGTTCGTATCTTCAACATTCCTTTTTTGTTAATAGAAGACAGAAACAACTTTTGGAGAGGAGATTGAATCTTTCTGGTCAACAAAGGCTGACTGGATCTGCATGTCTGCAGCTGACCAGAGATATGAGGTCACCTGACTGTGCAAACAGATCACTTTTCCTGATGTTATTACATCCTCTTCTGTCCCATGGATCACCTCTAGTTTTAACTCAATCAGTATTTTCTTTGCCTCCAGTCCTTACAGAGGTCGTTACTTTGGAACATCACCCTAGATTAAGATTTGCAAGATGCATACAGTTTGCATCATTTTCTGAAATACCTATAGGCCCTTTGAGGTGATGCCTATCCAAGGACTTAACAATTTAGCATTTGTCTGTCACACCCACAAGAAGCAATTCTTCCTCCACAGGCCTCTTTTAATCTTGCCAATGCTTGCACTTTCTATTCTATAAGCAAGAACATGGTTCCTGAATTACTCGCAAGTTATGTCTCATAGCACAGATAGAAAGCATGGACTTAATTCTAGGATTCAGACTGTCCTGATCAGAATATATACCCATGCAATTAGTCTGCACAAAGACCCTTGTTGTATACCTTACTAGAGAGATCCATACGGTTTGGGTGCTCTTGGGTTAGACACAATAAGCCTGTCAGATTTTTAGTCCTGACCTTTGCAGCACATGGAAGAGCACCATGGCCACACAAAGTGTGGAGTTCACCACTGTGACTGCTGGAAGGAGCCATAAATAACTCCCTACCTTGCTGTTTAGCATCATTTCAAGTTTTGCACCCTATAGCAGTTGCATTGTTTCTCCTGCATTTCAAGAGGGAGGAGAATTTCCATAAAACTTGATTATCTGTCTTTCTTCTTTACTGCCACAAGCTGCTGAGCATACAAACCCCTCTTTGAGAGTCTGCTAAGGGACCTTTTACCTCCATCCACTGGCAAAAGGATGAACTAAAACAATCAGTGAATTTCTTCCCATATATAGGTCTCAAGGCTGACTGAATATTTTCAGTTCTTTATATGATTAGGCCAGTGTATGAAACCTTGAGTGGCAAAGAGCAGATGATTAGGGAATAATTATTTATTCTATTCATTCTTTCCCCTAAAACAAGAACTAGAAGGCATGCAATGAATTATCAGGTAGCAGATTTAAACTAAAAGGAATTACTTTTCATGCAATGCATACCTAAACTAATGGAATCCATTGCTACAGGATGTTGTAGGTGCCAGGAGTTTAGGTGAATTTAAAAAGCAATTAGACAAACGTATTGAATGAAAGCCCATTAGTGACTATGAAATAAATAAATATACACCTCCTTTACCAGAAGTTGCTGGAAGATGATGCTGGGGGAAGTGAAACTGGAGGCTTGACTCGTTTTTATACCTCATCTTTAAACATTTACAGCAAATCAATGTCAGACAGAAATCCTGGGATAGCTGCACCTAAACTCTAGAGCTGCTCTTGCATTTCTGTGTTTAAAAAGCATTACCTTTCCTTGACTGCTGTGTATACCCATTTCTTCTTGGGGCAATTCTGCTAGCACTTGTCTTTAAAACAAGGAATTATGCATTTACTAGATAATGGTTTCCATTTGTTTCTTCTGTGCTGAAACCTCATTTGCTATCAACCTCCTCTTTCCCAGAAGTGGCTGCCAATTTTATTTTGACATTAATAGACATTGTACAGAGCTGGTGGGCACACTTGTCCTCTACCATTTCTCATTTTTATATTTTCACCTAACACAAATTGAAACTTAAAATGAAAATACATGGTCGTACCTCATGTGTGTCATGCCAGTATCTATGGAATATTGTTGATTATGCACAATATTTCTAAAGTCACTCGATTTCATACTTCCATTGACATGACAAGATAGTTCCAGGGAAATTTAAATGATCAGCTTCATTTTGAGTTTCCTTTTCGGTGTAGCATACCTTACAAAAAGTATTTCTGAAAGACATTTGTGCAATATACCTCTGCCTGTGTCCTTGTACTGTTAAAATGCTTTTTTTCCACTACTTGAAGAATACCAGGGCACCCACTCTTGCGGTTCTTCATAGTTGGTCCTCATGAAATCACTTTGTGCAAAAGACCGACAGGCAACTCCTTCAAGGCAGCCGTGTGTGTTTTAACATTTCTTGTTGCTTTGGGCCATTGCCCAAGGAGTAAAAGCTGTCCATGACATGGAACCTCTACCCTTGAAATCTCTCCTCAAAGGAGGTTGTCTTTTCTCTTTATTTTCCAAATCTGTTTCAGCTGTACCCAGGTGGGATGGGAAGATGCACTGGCAAAGAGAAATATGTGATAATTGCAGCCACAAATTCCCAGTTCCTGGTACATATGAAGCTGTGCATTCCTTTCAATATATCCTCAGAAACACTGCTGTTCATTTAGGGAACCTGCCTGGAAAAATCTCCTTCTGAGCTTTTCTTCTGTTCAAAAACCAATAACAATTTGAAAGCAAGCATCGAATTCAGAGGTCTGCCTAGTAAAAGCACATATAGTTGACAATTAGATCAAGAAAGGGGATTGACTGCATAGATATAGAGCACAGCTACTAACTGGCTGCAAATTAAGGTATGTTTTTTGATAAAGGAGGAAATATTTAGAACAAAAGATCCACACAACATTTTAGACTGCGGGCTTCAGCCTGCAGATACATTCCTTTTCCAGGCAGTGTAATCTTCCTGTGGGATATTCTCTTGAGAGCTGGGTACAAGTCAGCAGTGCCCAAAGTCATTGGGAGTGGCCCATAAATGCTGATTTAACTCCGGAGCTGGCTGTTCTGCACAGGTGCAAATTTTGCCCTTGGCAAATGCAAGCAACATAAGTGACACAGAAGCAATGACTTCTGTGACCTCGCTCTAATGATTTGCATCTGAAAAGAGACGTTTTTGGAAATAGAACTGTTTTGTCTCAATGTCTCCAAAATAAAAGTATTTGACTCTTTGATTCAAATTAACTTTTAATTCCGAAACTTCCTTCAGTGCCCAGCTATTAAAGTCATGGGATTTTTTAAAGGTTAGACTCCAGAAGGATCTTTTGATTTTGACCCGACTCTGACTTAAGAGCAAATTGCCAGAAGGTAATCAATCAAATTGAGTTATTAACAGTTGTGTCAAAGTGAAACAAGGGTGAGCTTAGCACAGAAGGTGTTGCCCACAAAATTTCCAGAGCTTTGCTCAAAATGTGGGGTCATTTTTGCTATTTTGGAGCTATTCTTTAAATGTGTGGACAGCAATACTGACATGTAAAGAATTAGCAGCTGAGGCTACAAAGAGACCTTGTGTGCCTGCAGAATTCTGTCCCAGGGACCTCACTGTAGTACTGGGCCTTTGATATCCATGGAAATGTGGATTCCCAGGAATTGTAAGTAACCCTGTGGGCAAATTTATCTTATAAGGAAAAATAAAAGGCATCCAGCATGAGGTCATCAGTTCCTACTGAGGGAACAATTGACAAGATGTGGTTTAAAGAGGCAGAAATCACTTGAAATCCCTCTACATCTGGAGCTTACTTCTCATGTTACAGGAGTCCCAAATGTTCAAAACAGTGAACCATTAGCGACTGAAGGAGCAGCAAAACATCTGTATAATGCATGAAATGTCTGGAAGTGTCTGACTATCTGGGAATCAGTTGAAGCTTTCAATTGATGCTTTAATGGTGGTAATTGAAGTTTGCAGCACTGGCACATCCTAGCTCAGTAATTAGATGGATTACAATCTTTCTTGTTTGGCAGCATTCTTTAAACAAGCTTCAGCTTTTCATATAGTCAACACTCTAGCAGAGATAAATGTCACATCAGTTCAGAGTGAAAAGTAATTTAAGGAAAGACTCAAATTTATCTTCACTGAGTACCAAACAGGAGATATTTCAAAGACAGGACAATGGGCCTTTCTATCTTAAAAGAATGGCCCATTTCTCACATATAAAGGCTAGCTTGTGAGGGGGAATCTATGGGTGTGCCTTCCCTGAAATCACTGAAGCTAAACCTGCTTATAATATTTCAAGATCCAGTCTATGTATTAATGAGCAGATGAAATTCTGGTAAATAGAAGTGTGTAGGGAAAGAAGAAAGGGAGAATTCCAGGGGAGAAAAATATGTTGCCTATCACTTAGCAAGATAGGATTTGTCACTGTGATTTGTAACTGTATGGCCAATGGGGGAAAGCAAAAAACGAAGCCATGAAAAAAAGCTCTATGCTGGGATTATTTGAAGAGAAATTAAATAAAGGCAATAGAGATCAGGAACCAGCCTCCATCCATAGGGAAATGGGAGACAATGTTTTTCAGTCATATCCAAACCTTGCTTCGGTAAATCATTTTCTCTCTTAGCCTTAAAATGGCAACATCTACCTTGTGCTTGTTTTAAAGCTACTGACAAATGTGCTACATTTACCTATCTTATTTTATTGGTGCCCTTGGCAATTTCAGAAACAATGTTATGAAACCGGCTCTGTTGCTAGTGCTTATGTCTAGATTTTCTCCCACCTGGATGTTTTAGTTGAGTGATATGAAATCTTGTAAGCATCAGTGGATTAGCTTACTTAAAGAACTGAGCAGCCTGAGGATTGCACTGAACAAATCCTCATCCCTATGTCCTGGGAAGCAGATCGCATGATTGTGTCATGATTGTGGTGGAAGCAGACCTTCAAAGCAGAGCAGACAGGTATGGTTGACTTGTGGTCACACTACTGCCTCAGTTTCCTCTACAGCATCTCCCATCACCTCCTTCCTTCTTGCTATCCCACCAGTCAGATATTTCACATCTAGGGCAAATCAGGCTTGCATAATTCCAATGGCCAAAATAGGATTGAGAAAGGAACTCTACATCCTCTCCCAGTTTTTATGGTCTTCCTATCATGCAGTTCATCTGGAGGAAATTTAGTAGCTGCCAACATCATTATTCCTTTATTACAGATTTTGCACCGTGTTTGGTTCCCCCAGATCTGAGTAGAGTTTTATAGTACAACATTCCCCCACACTTTTGCATTAGTACCTTGAAACCAGAAGAGCCTGTGATCTCCCTGTGAGGGATGGTGAGTCCCATTTCAGTGAAATTTATGAAGCACATCATAGATACTGAAATCTGAACCACTGAAGCCTTGACCTAGTATCCATTGCCATCAGTGCAGGACCGTACTGAAAGTAATAGCCAGGATCTCACTCAGCATTCAGCAAAGGTCCCCAAGAAAAAAACATCCCACAGGACATGCCTCATTTTGTCTATAACTTGCCAGGCACTCAGGTACTTAAGGCATCAGAATAGATAAACAGAAAAAGAATGAAAAAGCCAGAGGCATAGACAGAAGACAGATGACTGATAGAGACTCACTCTCACCGCAGTAAATCACACAGAAAGCCTGGGTTATACTTCCAACTTTGCCACAAACTCCTGTATGATCTTGGGAAAGTCCTTTGAAGGCCATTTCCACTCTGAGAACCACCTACCTGAAAATGACAACACCTTACTCTGAAGATTGACTTTCTTGAGCAGTCATAGTCATAATGCTTTAATTTCATAAAAAAAAAAAAATAATTACCTTTTAAAAAGGGCTGTTGGGTTTTTTTCTTTCCCAAAAAGCTGAGATCAGCTGTAGGCTGCCTTCTGCTTTCTCAACAGAAATAAAATAGTTGTATCCCTGCAACCTCAACATCACAGGCTGTTCAAGCAAGGTCCCTGTGGACTTACTGCCTTGCACAATGTCTGATGCAAAATATGATTGTATTTCCAAGAATGAATGATTGTAAACTCAGTTTGATGAAAGACTATAGCACCTCTAAACGTCAGGGCAGTAGTTTACCAGAAAAAGCTTCAAGTAGGAATATTTGGGCATAAAACATATTAACTACTTTTAAGATTGAGTTTAATCAGTTCATAAAAGGGATTATATAATGTGATTGCCTGCACACAAGAGACCCCTTACAGGCCTGCACTGCTTAACTGCAGAATATATCTTAAGGCTAAGAGATCAATCGATGGTAAGGACCCTTCAGAGATTTGACAGTGTATGGGAGGTATAGCTTAAATGAAAGTGCTTTAGCTGTACATCCCTTCCTGTCCTACAACACATTCAGTAATGTAGCATATAGGAGGATTATGATAAATTGGTAGTGTAATGATAGGGCGGGGATATCCTGGGTGAAAGAAAACCCTGAATAATGCTGCTGGCAGGACTGATTTGAGTGCCACAATCTTTACACATTTGGTGGTCTCCAATGCAATATGGAGGTGCAAAAGAGCACTTTCAGTGGAGGTACAACATGAAGCACTGAACCAAAACAAGCTGCTTGCTGAGAAAGCTTGCAAGCAGTGGGGATGATGGATAGAGCCACCCATGATGGCCTGGCAGGGTGACCCCCATGTTCAGCAAGGGCCACATAAAGCCTCTCATTGACAGATGATGGTTTCCACGTACCTCTGACACTTATGAACCAAGGCTGAAGAGGGACCTCAAGAGCTAATTTAAAGCAATGGGGCTTATCAACTTGTACTCAGTGCCACATAAGGAATAAGTATAGCTACACTATTTTGAGACCAGCACTGGCTCTGAGAGCAGCATAGACACATGCACTTGGCACTGTGCCTGCACTAATGAATGATGACTTGGGTGGTTCAGTTCCGGATCTCTCATCACCTACTGCGTGGTTTATGGGCAAAATCCACCCATGGATAATGTTGAATTGACTCTACTGCTAAATAACTTCTGCTCCCACATGCATTGTATCAAACCAACGGCCAGACATACATACAGAAACAGAAATCTCCACTTGGAGGCGAGAAAAAATTGCAACTGCTGCAGAAGTCACCACTGTCTGATGTAGAAGAATTGCCAACAGCTGCCATTCACTCATCCATAGTCATCTGCTGCTAAGCTTTACAAAAAGGATGTCCTCTCTGTTCTGTGTGAGGTCATTCAGACAGCAGAGAAACTAATCACTTTGGGTAGAATTCATTTTATCTGAGATTGGCCATATAAGAGGCAAATATCTAATCTAAGGCAGTTTTCTAGGTTTCTCACTAAATGGAGAGAGAAAGCAACACCCAGTATGGGCAGGATCAGTGACCCTCTGAAGACAACTCTTTCTGCTGACTACAAAGGGAGTTCAAACTACTAGTTTACTGAAAATGCTTGGCCTTTCTGCAGTTGAGGTTATAAAAGGCAAAACTTTTTCCAAATATTTAGTGCCTGCAATATTCAAAAGTTATGCATAGCATTACTTTTTTTCTTGGGTTTCCCTCCCATTTCTGTCAAGGTTAGAATATACCAGATCATAAAGGAATAAAAAGCATCACCTTTGTGGTTCTGTTACTAACACACAGGTTGGGTGCCTTTTCCCTTCATCTGTAAGACAATTATGGGTCATTAATGCATTCAAGAGGGGAAACCAGTCCTGAATTTCAACAGGATGTTCATCAATACCTGGCACTGCAATGGCTGAGAAATGTCTATTGTTTGTATAAGCCTTGCTCAACAGACTAGGGATAAGAATCATAAAGCAAGCAGACACTTGGATTTTTGTATCCTCAGAAGTGTGATTGAAAAGCAGGGACTGGTTCACTGCACTATTGTTCAAAGATTAAGACAAACAGAACAAAGAAGCAGCAAGGTCATCCACTCCAGAGAAGACACACTTTCCGCAGTGTGTTTTTAAGTGTTTTGTCCTATCTCATCTTAAAAGACTCATGCTGTGGGGGCTATGCCAGGTATTTTGAGAGTTTGTTCTAGTCTAGTAAAGATCTTACTCTTGGGAAAAGTTCTTTGGCATTTGCCCTGTTATTCTTTGCATGGTATTATTATGTTGATACATTCACCTCTTAGATAATTCCAATAATCTTTCCTTCACTTTTGGGCTTTTCATACACGAGCTTCCCGTTGTCATGTTATAGATATTTCAAATTGTTGCTGCTTAAAAGACTGCAAAGGTGAAAATGTCTTGATGCAAAGCTCAAGACGTAAATTCAAGCTTACGTGAATGTGATGGATACATGGTGTTCTGTTCTGGACAAGTATCAAAGGCTTCTTCCCATCCACAAAGCTATACACAAACATTAGCTGGAGGAGTAAAAGGCAATTTCTCAGGTGCTTCCAGCTACAGAAACCTCATATGATTTATCTGACTATGCTAGTGCCTTGCACTGAGGATGTTTTTTTGCTGAACTTGGCCTCACACTTTATTGAAGTCCTTTCTGTTTGCCTGTACTGTTTCGACATAACAAGTGTCCAGCACTGAATATTTTTGTCATAGAGATGGTTATGAAAAACAGAAGCCTCTGTTCCCATAAGCATCACTAATGTTTCTGTAGCACCTAGAGGCTCTGATCCCATTGTGCAATGTGTGAAAAACATGGTCCCTGTCTCATAATTAAATGATTCATTTGTTCAACAGAGCCTAAAACAGTGTATCATGCTCATTTTCATTAACCCGTTGATGACTCCCTCAATCTGGCTGCACTTTCTCATCTCAATATGTTCCACTGAAAAACACCCAAGATTTGATTCATATTTTCAATACTAATTTAAAGGAAACAGGGAGTCATAACACTTGCTATCTCAAAAAAACCAGAATGTTCCATGAGTGGTGAAAGTTTTTGTTAAAACTATACCTACAGTTAAAATACCAGAGGCAATATTTCAGGTGTGGAAAAAAAGCTGGTTTTCATTATAAAATCAAATTAGCTTTAAGTGGAAACAATGGAAATCAAGCCTTCTAAGTATCAAAATACAATGAAAGAAATAGAAATGTAAGTGGAGAAATCAAAACAATTTGAGGATTGCGCTGCTGTGAAGGTATTTTAGACAATTCTTGTCACCATGAAAGTTCTAACTCACAAAAAAGTTGCCACCAGTAGGGAAAATAATCATAGGAGGAAGTATATGGTAGATTTAGAAATTCACACACCCACATGTCCTTCCTCTGTCCCTCCACCCCAATTGTGTCTGTCATTTTTCTCATAGAACTTAGTTTATTTTCCTTTCTCAATCTGTATCTGGCCATGATCTTGGCTGGGGTAAATTTCATGCTTTGGCTCCATATCCCCTATGTTCAGAGTGGATGTGTCCCACTCAGAAGCTCCCTAGAATGAAAACTAGGGCACTAGGGCAAACCACCATATCTTGCTTTCCGTTTCCACCACAGGACTTTTTTCTGCCCTTCCTTATTCTCATGTTTCTGAATAGGCTTTCATGCAGTCAAAGTGTCTTCCTTGAATACTGCTTTTATTGACAATTGAGCCTGGTGCCACTCTTCCTGTGATACAGGAGAGATAAGGCTCTTGATGCCAATCAGTTGCTCTACATAGGAGATACAACATTCCTTTGACAAATATTTGACTAACCTTTCTCCCAGCCATATATATCTCAATGAACCACTATAAAATCCTGTGGCCTACCAGATCCATGTGACATTGCAGGGAGAGGACTTACCGGAAATTTTTAGGCAGCAGAGGGGGTGAGGTGGGCAGGAAAGGAAATATAAAAAGAGAAAACCAAATTACAAGCTAAAATTTCAGCTGGTATGAATTAAAAAAGCTTCACTGAAATCAAGAGCTGTATCATTTTACTTTGGTTAAGAATTAGGTCACAGAAGTTTATATTCCCAGAACCTCTCCTAGTATAAATTTTAGTATTGAGAATTGTTTCAATCAGGCAATGATTTGGCATCAAGTTCAGCCACTTAGTGGGTTCAGTATAGAAAAAGTTATATGTAAAAGGCCAGATGAAGTCAATGCACACCAATATTTCCAGTGGGTTTAGTGCAACTCTTTCATCTTTGGGGAAGACCTGGGTTTTAAATAGACCAGCTCTTTACTGACTTCATATGAATATCTTAATCTCAGCTTGACGGGCAAACTTTTGTAAAGGGATCACTCTTAGAGGGTGAAAGCAATAGAAAAATTTCCTCAGAATCCAAAAGAGGTGGTCAGGAAGCCAGCTGGTGGTAAAGTCTGAAAAGATAAATGGATATTGCTTCAATGGGGACCACTGAGCTGCCCATAGCGACCAGTGTCTAGAGTGACGTACCAATTGGGGATAGTGCTACTGAGTATAAACCCAATTCAAACTCTGACTGGGATGAAGATCTTTGGCACAGACCCAGGCTATTAATGTTGAGGTAGGGAGCAAGGCCTGAGATTTAGGTTATTAATTAGGTACGCAGGTCTGCAATCTGTGTGCAGAGCTTGCTACCAGGGACTGGCCAGGAAATACCAAACACACGGGTGTGCCTCAGAAACCACCTGCCCTCATGGCACTTTGGCTGTGACATGTTCCAATGTCTGGGACAGGGTGACAATGCAGATCCAAAATGAGAGGCATTATAAAAATTGAGAAGGAACTGACTAACAGGGAGATGACAATGCTGTGCACAAAGGGGAACTGTCGGGCTGCAGAGAATATTTTTGGAGTTCCTCAAGAATCGGTCTCAGGACTGCTGTGACAATAATTTCATTAACATTACCACCAAAAAAAAAGCCTGCTGTAAATGGAATTTGCTGATGAGAAGTTTAAAATATCCAGCATTATCATCGCAGAAAAGGATGAGGAAACCATACAGAAAGCTCCAGATAATGTCAGTGACAGGAGTAAGAGAAAGAGAATGACTTCCAACAGGGAGAACAAGTTTGGCACTTCTCTTACAAGTCAATTAGAAAAGAATATGTGGATTGATGGTGTGAGTATATTAATGCAAATCTGCAATAACATGTATCTTGCTAAGTTTCTTGCTTGATAGTCTGAAGGAATAGATGATCAGCTCAGATAAGCTGGCCTCAGCACCAGCACCTCCGTTAAGGGCTGACCTGACTTGCAAAGTCACTGATATGAAAAATGATTGGCGGTAACTGTGCCCTATGTGTATCCAAACATTTCCGAACCAACTTCTTCTGTTTTATAGGGAGAAATGCTCTCAGTGATATAATGCATAAATTATTACCATGTAGAGATTGCCATGTAACTAAACAGGGACTGGGGCTCATCACTCTTCTGCTGATGACTTTTTGGCCTTAATCGCTTTGTGCAATATTTGCTTCCTTTTTCAGTATCATCACCTCAGTGAAAAGCAGGCGATAGGCACAGGGCAGGGTCTGGTTGCTAGGCACTTAGGAAGGACCCAGGGGACACTGCAGCCAGTGGCCTCCACTCCTCAGCCAGTCTGGGACAGGTTGGTGACTGCAGGATAAGGGACATATCACCTGGGACAGACAGAGGAGCCTCCTTGACCTACGCTGTCTGATGGCCCCAGCATGGTGATGCTGCATAGCCGGTGAGTCAGAAAGGAGAAAACGATGCTCCAGCGCTGGGGATGCAAATCAGACATTCTGCCTGTGAGGGTGGCTCTGAACGCCTTTGCTAGGGCTGCCCAGAAACATCACCAGGTGTCCATTGCTAATCCCCACTGTCTGCGCTGTCAAACCCATTGGTAGTCTGACAGGGGCCAAGAATCAGAAATTTGGCTTATTGACCAACTTATCTTGAGAGCCTGGATGCTACAGGGGTTGGCATCTTGGAAATGCTTCCTGATACCATCCAATACATTCATTTGGGATGCAAGAGACACACACTCAACTGGATGCACTATCTGGGAGAAGCACAGCTCTACCAGGTGTACAGGAATCTCCATCCTGGGACAGAGACACAAAGCCACACCTGCAGTCTCCCATCAGGCAGAATGAATTGCAGTTTTGGACCTCAGCCCTTGGGCATTGGTACAAGCTAGCAGATCCAACCCTGGAGTGTTTCTGCTTAAGGTTATAAAACACAGAGGGGTTGTTTTCATTCTACAGGCATTTTTTGGCACCAGTGTTGGTGTTTTTTTAAGCAAATAATTTAAAATGTGATTTTTTGGGGGTGATTCTCACCAGGCTCTTCAGAGACTTTATACCAATATGCCCTAAGTAAGAAATTGTAGGCACCAATATCTACTGGCTGAATTTTGCAGAAGTAAAAGGGGGGGAAAAAATCAAGACTATCATTTAAACTCCAGGGAAATTAATCCAAGGCCCATAGATTTCCTACTCTCCACTGCTTCTTGAGAACAAGACAAATAAGGCTGAGCAGTTAACATCTCACTACTTGAGCAAGTGAAATTACCTCTTATAAGATGAAAGCTTTGACTAAGAAAGGGCGAAAGTGAAATAAAGAACACTTAAAACTATTGCTAGACACAAACACGAAGACTTCTTTGGTTAAGGAGTTTCAGTTTATCCATTAAATCAACAGAGACACACTTGAAGGTTCCTATTTAGCCATACACCCCCAAATTTAAGATATTCAAACCTAAAAACTTGGTTTAGGCCATTCCCAGTAAAGATGTTATCAAAACTCCAAATGTCTTACACTGCTGGTAAATCTGTTACTCAGAGAGTCTACTTGTCTGGTTTCTTGTCAGCCTACAGAGGTTTTTTGTTGGGTTTTTTTGACAGCATAGTAGTGTTTTCTTTCCTCAGTGCTTCATTAGCTTGTCTTACTCATGTGATTTTCCCCATTTTATTTCATGTAAATCAAACTACTCATCAGCTCTGTAGTGCCATCAGTGTACAAAGAGGCTTCTATAAAAAAAAAAATGGAAAATCACATAGTAAAAAACCCAAAACTGATTCTTATGCAGGTAGTATAATTTGATGGAGAACTCTTCATAAGAGGTACATAAAGTTAAATGCTCTTATGAGGATAGAAGGACTTGGGAGGAATTTTAACAGGATTAAATTCGCTAGTATATGGCTGAGGTAAGGCCGTCAGCAAATATTTTTCAAACCAGGGGATTTTTGCCCTATCTTTTCATTTTCTTTCTTTCTTTTGGCAATGGTACTCATGCTTTCTTTCTTTTGGCTAATGGTACTCATGCTTCAGTGCCTTAGTTCATCTGATAAGTATTCCCCTCTTGAAAGAATGTGCTGTATGCAGAATGCTCTGTTTATTCACCAGAATAGGCAGGTGAACTGCAAGCAGTTTACAACTTTGCATGCAAGTGTTTTCTCATCCCCTGCAAGGCCAAAAATGACAGCAGAAGCAAGCAGTGGGGTTACTGGTGAAGACTTGAATTTGTCTGTGCAAGAGAAGTTTTGGTGAGAGGTTTGTGCATACTCACGGCCACGTACAATGAAGGTGCACAGATCAAGTGATAAAGGGAGTGAAAGGCCAGGGCAGGGTGTTAGGACAGAACTTCTGGTGCTCTGTCAGAGATCCCTCTCATGGTGTGGGTATCTCCATACTTGTCCTCATTGAGGACAAGCTGCTCCTTGCACATGTATGGTGCAGGGCAGAGAAGTACAAAGCAGAGGGAGGGGGTTATGAGGATCAGTGCATTAAACACTCCTGCAAATCGCAGGTACAGGGTCTGAAAAAGCAGCTCAGCTAGAAAAAAACACTTTTTCAGTTACTAATCCTGCTATACATCAGGTAATTTATATTCAGATGCATAGATACATGTACACATGAACACAATTCATTCTTTTTAAATGTCTCATTTTACCATTGCTTTTTATCCTAACATTAAGGTACAGTCAAATACTGAACAGAAACCACTGCAATAGACAGCGTAAAGAAGTAAGAAAGCAAATGGCTGAATGCTGAACGTGCAGAAAAGAGAAAACAGTGTAAATCGTACCTAACAAAACCCTCTGGGGACTTTCCCAACCATGATCAATAACAGGTTAGTCTTCCGAGCAGAATGAATTTCTTCTAGGACAGAGAGGCAGCATCAGCTGAGATATGTCTCTCATACGTAGAGTATATAGGAAAAGGTTTCCAAGTGTCATTATATAACCAGCAAAACTGGTGACTCGTAGGATTGTCTCATATATTCTGCAACGGATGAGAGAGGGGTCTTACAATGTGCTGGCAAACCGAGGGAGCAAGCATTGAAGTGGTGTCAGTATGATGAGACACAGGAAGGAACATCTTTGAGAAATTAGAAGAAAATGGACAAAACAGTTGATCAAAATCTCAGGGAGAAACCTGGTCCTGATTTCATTAAAAAAAAGATTTCACCTGCAACTGATGCCCTTGCTTGCAAAAGCTCTTTGGTTTTAGAGGAGAAAGCAAGCTGGACTTTGAAAAGATCACTGCTCGTGGCAGGGAGACCACTAATTAGACAGCGGGGACCCTGGGGAGTAGATCTCTGTATGGTTGGGAAGCTCAACATCTCTTGCTAAATTTTCTGTCAGTCTAAGCGAGGCAGGATGCATAGCCAGAAGCAGTCTTTTCTCACAGTATCACTGCTTTCAGTGATACCGTCTGAAGCTGGAAAGTATAGCAGTTTGTGAGGGTTTAAAAATTATCTTCCTGTTTTTCACCACAGAGTTCACTTTTCCTTCTCATTCCGGGTTGCATTTCCAACAATTTAGCAAGTAATGAAGGCAGCAGCAGATAACATGCTAGCTGGGGATAGTGAGCCTTCAGCAGGGTTCATTCTATGATTCTCCAGCCTCCATTCCAAAGGATTTCGCTGAGCCAACTCAAGGAAAAAATGATAGGCAGATTTCAACATCTTCTACCCCAGTTCTCGTCTGTAATTTGTCTTTGAAATGCACACACTAGCAAAACAGCAATCCAGAGCCAAGCACCTGACACATCTCTAATTAGCATTGTTCTTGCAGTTTTATGTTGTATTTTTCCCCTGTGAAATCATTCTTTCTGAGTCAGAACACTCTTAAAGCTGTTGCATCTTAAAGCTGTTTCATCTGCATGTGTTCAAAATTATTTGTCTCTACCTGATCACATCTAAACACACTTTTAATGGGTGGTAAGTAGCTATTCTTTAGTCCAGATGAAATCTTCAGATAACCAGGAATTTACTGCAAAGTGTTGACCTCCATTCAACTTACTCATTCTTTTACATGATTGCAGCTGACTGGGGTGGAAATTTGCAGAAGGTAAATGCTGAGCAAAGCTGTCTCCTTGCACTAACCTCATTTTCACAAGAGAAATCTTTCTGAACTTCCAGCAGACCTACTTTATGATAAGATGTTGTTCTTTCAGCTCTTCTTACCCAAACAGGTCAAAACCTCTTCTGTAAGAACCCGATCCTTATAGATATTGGCTCCTGGGAATCATAGCCACCCCAGGAGCCCCATTTCTGGTGGGAAATGGGACATAACAGAGCTATTGTTTCCAACAGCTCAGTGAAATATAAGTACCTTATAAGCAGGAGGCATGGATTCCCCCCATGTACAAGGATTTTTGAGCTCTGCCAGCTCCAGGGTCTTCACACACACGGAGCCCTGGAGAAGATGTCACAGGAGAGGTAAGTACAGGTAGTCTTGGTAGCTCACCATCCAGCCTGGGAAGAAAGTAGCGACACAGGAAGGGATGAAGACATGGTCAATTTGCTCAAGAGAGGCTTGGCTGTAAAAAGGTCAGGAGCTGCCCATACTGATAGACTGCTGCCAGGTCCCGCTCCAATATTGGCACAGGAAAAAAGTCCATTTATACCTACCAACCCCCAATTAAACAGGATTTTTTCCCCTGGGCAACATATATCTGTCCACAAGCAGGGAGGTGGAGAGTGTGAGTGCTCTCGTTGAGCAATCATAGAATCATAGAATGATTTGGGTTGGAAAGGACCTTAAGATCATCTAGTTCCAACCTCCCTGCCATGGGCAGGAAGTTTATATTAGGGCTGAGAGATCCCCATTTGGGCCTCACTGGTGAGTGATGCTCAAAGCCTGGTTTAGAGGTACGACAGCAGGAACTTGCAGAGCAGGCTGCCTTCCTGCATCACCTACATTGGTACTTGGTGTGTAATCCTGGGAAAGCAGGGATCCTGCAGGGACTGCAGGTGTCTATGGAGTCAAGAGAAGAAAATGAAGGACAACAAGCCCACTTCCTCTAGGATTTAACTTCTTACACGGGGATTCTCAGTTCTTGGCAAAATAAGAGGAGTCATCATGTGGAAATGGACTGAAACCTGTAGAGACACATTGCAGCACGAGATGTAGTGCAGAGAACGTTTTGCGTTTTCCATGCATGCTCCACTGAGAGGACACAGTATTTTCATAGTCTCTTACAGTCTCAATTAGAGTTTCACTCTTACCTTACACTTGTTATGTCTTTCCACCCCCCTTGACACTACCTCCAGCTGTGTCTGCTGCACTTCCCTTGCCACTGGTTGCACAGATAACAGCCAGACAAAGGAAGCCAGAGGGCCAAAGGCGGCATCTCTTTCTGAATACAGATTAGACGGCTGAAGTCACAGGGTGAAGTTTACACAGGCAATCCTCCTCCGTCAGGAAAAGCAGGCGGTTGCACTGGCCTCAGGAAGCTCAGGAGGCTCACACTTGTCCTAAGATAGTGTTAATTTGGCTTTGTGCAAGAGTGGCTAATGAAGCTCTTAGAAAATAAGTAGTGTGGGGTTATTGCACAAGGGCCCACAGTCCCTTCGTGACAGACTTCTTTCTGCTTCCTTCTGCCTCTTCATATTCTTCTGGGTTGCAGAACAGAGATAGCACTTGAGAACATCATAGGCCAAGTTTTTGGCTGTGCTTTTTCAACTGCTGTGGGGCACTTTGTTGAAATTTCCCAGTAGCAGAATATCCAGTATTGCACCATCCCAAATAATCCCTAGCTTCAGGAATGCATTGGGAATATGCCCTAAACAAACCCATACCTTCCTGCAGCAACAGCTCCATAAGGGTCACTGAAATGAGGTTATTCTGATTTGTTGCAGTGAGTCAAATTATCCATCTGGTGCAGGAGTCTGGAAAATATGGCATGTGAGCTTCTCTAAACTATTCTGCCTTCATGAATATTGGCCTAAGTGAGGTATCTGAATCCTGAAGTCCTATAGGTATTACAAAGAATATTTCAAACTCCCTTTGAATTCAGTATAGAGTAAGTTTTAAAGAAGATGCTGAGATTTGCTGCCCTTTTTGTTGGAGGTCTGCAGACTGTGACCGTGGAGGGCAGGAAAGCTTCCCTCTTCCTCAAAGAACAGGGAAACCAGAGGTGCTTTTCCTCCCAACCTCTCTTACATTGCCCTGCAATCAGATTTTCTCAGTGTTGCGCCTTCTGCAGAGATATACCCTCAGGTTTGCCCTCACTGGCAACTGCTTCATACTTACCCTCCCCAGGGAGTTTCTCCAGCAAAGACTGGGCTCTCTGTAATAACTCAATGAGGCATATTAGTGAGGTTCAGCAGAAAGGACACACTCCTTTCTCTGCTCAGCTCCAGTGGCCTTTGGAGCAGCCTAGGCAGAAACTGATCCCCAAAGGCAAACAAAACACAAACACACACCCCCGAAATGAAAAGTACTGGATTCCCATAATACCCCAAATTGTATATTTGGGGTAGACAAGCCATTTCATACCTCCTATATCTTCTTATACAAAGTCTGAAGTAAAAATAGAATTGTAATTTAATTATTACACAAGATCATGTAGCCTCCAAAGCACTGGCAAGGGGTGCGAGTGTTTCTCTATGCAAGTCCAGTATAGATATAAACAAAATCAAATGCACTTGGAACTGGAAACATCAGGACTATGTCTCTGGATTTTTGCTTCAGTCATGATGCGTGGTTTAGATGCTCTGTAATGCAAGCACTAAAGGAGAGCTTTGACACCAGAGTTACAGGTCATTTTCCCCTGACAGCCTCCTGTGCCTGTGGTGTGAATCTGCAGCCATTTTAAAATAAGTGATCTTTAAGCTTCATGAAGACTTGATGATTAAATTGTCATCTGTGACACAGAAATTAAAAATAGATAAGAAGTATTAGATCAGCCCATACATTCCCTTTCTACAGCAGGGGCCTTCCCTACTGTGCATCATACAGTGGTCTTCTCGGCTGATTTTTAAAGGGCAAATAAAATATCTATTGATCTGTAGATTGCTCTGGCATTTTCACTGCATTTGTTACCCTCCTGCTACTTACCCCCGTCACCTTCCTCTCATATATCCCCACTTACTATGTGGCTGAGATACCCCCATTTCATACCTCCCCCTTTAGCACAGGCCTCTCTGTTTAATAACTTAAAAGACTGACAAAGTGGTTGTGGACAGAAATAACTTCAACATCCACATAGTCCACAGCACTCAACTTTGATATGAATTATAATTATTCACATAATTCAGTTTCTTTGACGCAGATAACACTTTTTTTTGGCATCACGAGTCTCAGAACAGCATGATGCTCGCTAGACTCAGGTTCACCTTTGCCAGGCAGAGGTGGCCTGTCAAGTCTATAACCTCTGCCGAAGTGGCTGTGGAGTCACAAGGTCATTAGTAAGAGTTTGCCAGCATGCCACACAGTGAGTCACATTTAATAGCCCATCTGCTGTCACACTTCATAAAACATCTTCCTATTATTTCTCCTTCCTATTCTACTCTTAAGGAGCAAAGCATTCCTTGGCAGATGTGTAACTGCCAGAACCCATTTTTGCAAATAAGAGAGCAGAAACATAGTTCTTGCCTTTCCCACTATCCCCAAATGTCTGATATCTCTTATCATTCTTGCTGACATTTTAACAATGCTGACTGCTGTTAGGGATCAGCATTAGGATTCCTAGTCACAAGCAAAGGCCTTATTTTACTAGGCACCGTAAAGACACAGCACAAAAGCTGCACCCCAAATGGCTGCACACTAAATACATTCACAGGGCAATTCCCTTCTCATTCGGTGCAGATTACCCTTTGGGACCAACCTCCCGATTATCACCACTTACTTCAGCCTTTTGGGGAACCTGGTCTTTCTGAATATCTAATTCCTCATTCTTTTCCTTTATTTGCATGCTCAGAACTAAGTTAAAGTAATGACATTTCAGTAGCTGGGTTATTTTATGGCTGTCTCTGTCTCTACCATCTTTTCTTTTTAATGACATACACTGTATAGCATTTCTGAAGCTATTTAAGCAGCAGCATCATTTACAGAAATTCTGTCTTCATCCTGCCATTTTATGCTATGTAAGTCACATTAGTCATCTTGAAATTTAGTAACTCCATTTTGTTGTCTGTTGGGGTTTCTTTCCTACAGGATCTGAAGGGAGAAGGCAGAAGAGATTATTGTGAATGAACTGATCATTTACTGAACTCATTAAATATGCCAGCAATTATTAATAATTAATGGCAACAGAGGTACATTCTCCTCCTCCCCAAGAAGCCAAGAATGCTTTTTAATAGCTGTGCAGAAACCCTCTGAAAATAGACAATGAATCTACTCCTTGGGGGTAACAGTAAATGATCTGGATTGATGCTTTCCATTCCTCTTCCACCACAGTTTGCATTTAACAAGAGCTTTAAAGAGAAAGGATTTGCTTTCTAGTCAGTTAATATTATGCTTACTTCACCTCTGCAAATGCCTCGAAGTCTAAGCAGCAGATGTCACAGAACATCCTCTCTGCAAACCTTTTTGCTCACTTCAGCTCCATACTGAAGCTGCATTGCAAATAAATACCAATAGCTTTCCCCTGAAGAAGTCTTTGGAGACATCAGCTCCTGAAACCTCACAGCATGTCCTTGCAACAAACAAGACACCATTCTCCTGCCACAAAGGAGAAAGGTGAAGCAGAAAGCGACTTGCAGGAGACTTGCAGGAGCCTCAAAACCACAGGACAAGAAGGAAAAATGAGGGTGACCAGATTCATGACACTGGCGGCTTGGATATATCCTCCTGATGGTCAGGCAGCACCAATCCTGTTGGCAATGTCACGTACTCCACACCTCCTCCTTCCACCCTGGACCAAATCAGTCTCTCACGTTCAATTTTTATTCACCAGTGGGTGATACAGCCACAGCAAAGGAGGAATCTGAAGTGCAAGATGAAGCAATCTCACTTTGAACACAGGAGACTCAGAAGGTCTGCTTATACTCTCATTGCAATGAATATTGCTTATTTTGATCTTATTATTAAACTTAGCAAAGGGCTGAAGTTTCCTGCTCACAACTGAGAGAAGAAAACAGAAGGAAAATTTAGCTAATGATCAGTGTATTTTTACAGGAAGACAAAGTTTTGTGTGAAGAGTAGTTTGTCTTTACATAACATAGAAAATTCAGATTACAGGTTAATAATACTAGTGAAATGTAACAGATTTTTAATTTAATAGAGATAGAGGCTGTTCATCCTTCCAGTTCCATTAACAGAGGATGAGCTTATGCAAAAATGTAAGGATATGGACCAGAATACAGTAGCGTATGACTGCAGCAATCAGATCCTGCATGTATAAGCTAGTTCTACCATTTTTTGCAGCTTATACTGCATTTTACACCTTTTAAAAATGAATACATAAATTAGAGTTGTTTTTCCTTATTCCTGTGTAAAACAAGTGCAGACCTGGGACATACAGCCATAGACAGGAAGGGGGAAAGAAAGAGAAAAAAATAAAATAAACCCAAAACATTACAACTATTGAAAGGCAAAGTAGTATTTGGTGGAGGTTTTTTGGTTTGTTTTTTTTTTTTGGGGGGGGGGGGGCAGGAAAAATTATGGTTTCACCTGTAAATAAAGAGGAAGAACAGGCTGTAACTGAAAATAAGATGACTAGTACTTTCAGTATTTCCAACTAAAATACAGATTAATTTCTCGTGACTGATAAAACACAGAGGGGTTTGGGGGTTTTTCCTATTTATTTTTCAGGAGATAGATTAGTGCAATTGCCTGTATGTGTCCATTAAAAGATGCATTGCCAATCCTAACAGTAATTTTATTCTATTGCATAAGCTGGCAAAGAGGAAGGAAATGTTCATCTAGAGCAGTAATAGCAATAAAAGATGGAGATTCTGCCTGAGTTTACAACATGAAGAAATAAATGCAGCTTGTTCTAAAAAGATAGCGTGAAGGCTGTTGTGATCCTCCACACTGAGGCAAATTACACTTGGAAGCTGGACTGATGCTCACTTTTGAAGGAGCGGAAGAGACCCATGCTGTTCTAAGGGATGAACAAGAGGGACAAGCACTCAGCGATGTTTGGTGTCAATGAGCCAAATGAGCAAATTAGGAGAATGAGCAAATTAGGAGAAAATCTCACTTTTAAAGTGGTCCTGAAGTCCAGAAGGTTGAAATTAGCAGCAAACCAACCCAATCCCCGCATTGTGATGACTTGCACAAAGCAGAGGTTAGAGCCTTGTGGCAGCTCTGTGGGAAATGGTTTTCCCAAACCACTTCCACATTTGAGATTTCTCCTGTTTCACACCAGGACAAATCCATGACTTCTAGAAGATTTCCTCAGACCTCTGAGAGCCACTCAGCTCAGAAAGGTTAATAATCTGGTGGGCAGGGCCTCCATGCCGGACAAAGATGACCAAAGTTCAAGTCGCTTGTTGATCCTGATCAAGGGCTGGATCTCAGGTTTTCCAAGTGGCAGGCAAGTCCCATAAATACCAATCTGCTGGCTGCCCTGAGCAGGGCAAGATTAGTTAGCTAAAAGAATACAACCTCAAATCTATACTTTCTGTGAAAAGCGCAGAAGATGGAAACATTAGGGAGCCAGTAAGAAAAACTAGTGCAGCTAGGAGAGATTTTAGTCTGGGGAGACTTTCTTTTATAGATTGGTGAAACAAATTGCATTTGTACACCCCACATGAGCTTTAGGGGCAAGAAATGCTATAAGTGTACAGAAAAAACCCCATCAAATTGACTGGAAGAAAAGAAAGACAACCACTGCTGTAGGAGGTAGCCCCAGGAAAAATGGAGAGAAAGGAAAATAATATGAGCCATACACTGGAAAACTCTAGAGAGTAGAGGGAAATAACATGAAAAAAAAAAAAAAAAACAAAACGAAGCTTTAAAATTAATGGAAAAACTATAATTATGAAAGAAGTCTCCACCAGAAAATGGGTAGAGGTGGTGACTTAGGGGAAGTTCAGAGGATTTCATCTGTAAACAAATGTAAGAGATTTCAGAAAGCAAATAAGGAACTAATAGTAGCAGCAGGAGATACACAGAGAGGAGTGTTTCGACATCACGGGCATAACCAAATCAGAGCGAGGAAGTGAAAGTCCGAGAGGATGGGTGATCAGGGAGGGGAACCATGTAGCAGCTGATGACACACAAACTTTCATATTTTAGCCTGGCAATATTGATATATGAGGTCTTGCAGACGCTTTTGAGATCATCAGCATGACAGACCTGCACCACAGTAAGCATCAGCTCACTTTCTTTGTCACCAAAATTCTGCTCTCAAACTCCCAGGGTTGTCCCTGTGTATGTCCCCTATCCTGCCTGGGAAAACTACCATCTCCTTACAGGATCACCTTACCACTGTAAACAGAGTTAGAAGGAATCTTAGGAGGTCTCCTAGTTCATTGTCCTGCTCAAGACAAAGTTATGTGTGCCTTCCTCATTCCTGACAGAAGCTTGTCTGATCCATGTAAGTTTCCTTACATATTTGCATCCAAATGAAGTTATTGTTGTAGTGTGACTGTGTCAATTTTTAATAAATAAATCTGTTCAAAACCTACATCTAGCTCTGTCCAGAAAGTTGTCATCTCTACAGGCTGAGTGAGGAGCCAAATCTCCCACTGGACTGCAGGAGGCTGACCCTCTTTCTTTGTGGATGGGAATGAAGCTGTACATACCGAACAGTGTTGTGTTAAGTACAGCTTTGCTCCTTGCAGCAGATATTTAGTTCACTCACACACACACTCGGCATACAAAGAATAATCTGAAGGTCTCTGTGCTGTACAAAAGAGTTGCTTCTTTTTTGTATTTTTAAAGTAAATACTAGCTTAAAAGTGTTCTAGTTTGATCTGAACGTGGTGTCACGTTCCTCACTGCTGGAGAGCAACCAGCAGCTACAAACCACAAGCTTGGGCAGTGGGAATGGCCATGGCATTGTGCAGGTTCCAGCCTCCACCAGATGTACCATTCACACCTCACTTGCCTTGTTCCACCGGCACTGTTAAGCCTCTCCAAATTCTCTGCTACCCACTTGCTGGGACTGTGGGACAGATTTCCACAGGATGCCACAGCTGAAAAAGGCCTGGACAGTGTCAACATGGAGTCAGGCAAAGCTCCATGGCATGAGTCAGCCTCGCTGGTGTGGCTACTCCTGGCTCACCACACTTTCACCAACACAGTCCGACAGCAGCAGCTATTGAACTGACCCAGAACAAGGTCTTGTGTAACCAGCCGCAGAACAGAAAGTTCACACTGAGCAACACCATGCTGCCAGTTGCCAAATGTTTATTGTACAAGCCTGGGCTAACCATAACAAGAACCCAGCTTGGCCAAAGCCGAAAGAAAAGGATGCTTAGCTTGGGATGGAAGCCAAGTCAATTATTTTGTAAGCAAGCTTGGTTCTCTTTCTAAAAATTGAAGTCAGATCCTCATTTGGTGTAAACGCGTATGGCTTAATCTGATTTCAAACAGCACATCTGGAGAAGCAGCCAAGCAATGAAAGTCACTTCATAATGGCTGTCCCAGCTGTTTAGTGAGGCCAACCTCTCCATCCTCTTCAGCTCTATGGGCTGCAGGACGAGTCCTGTACCAGGACACTTGCCTTTCCATTACTGACACTGACTGTAACAATAAGCTATCAATGGCAGGATATTAGCAGCTGAATAGCAAAATGCCTTCAAAAGACCCAAGACTTCTGTCATAGGAGGAATGCCTCAAAAGACTATCAATACCTCTCTGTGTAGTTTGTTGCTTTACACACAGAAGTAAAAAATCTATGTGGGATGGTGACCTACATCAGATGAGATGATTTTCCCTTAAGTTGCTCCTGAAGGTGACCAGGGAGGTGGCAGAAGCTGAAAAGAATCTTAGATGTCTGTTGGGGTGACAGGCAGGGGAAGGAGGCCGTGGAAGAAGAGCCAAATTGTTGTTCTGATGTGACTCATTCATTTTCCACTTGAGTTTGTGACCGTTCTTATAGAAAAAATAAAATACATAATAAAATACCAAGACTACTTTGGGGCCTTATTTTAAATTTTTCTGACACAAATAGAGCTTTTCTTCATCTTTTCTGTTCTTCACCTGGCATTTAATTTCTTAGTATGGGGAAGCTGATGTTTCTTCCCTGGTTTTACACCATCTAATAGATACAGATGACGTGGCAACATTTGTTCACATTTATGCAAAACATAATGACCCAAAACACAATGATTTTTATTCTTATTATGCCACAAATCTGGAATTTGGACTAAACCACACTCTGGATGGAAGACATTATCTCAAAGACTTGCTTTTCTAACTCACATTTACAGGATGTGAGTACATTTACTAGCATTTAAATAGATTGTTTTAAGCTTTCTATGCTTTTTATTTTTCTTTAATAATGTCAATATGATATAAAGTATGCGTTATGTTAAGGAAAAAAAAGCAAACGCTCCAGTGATCTGCTTTAACTGTGCTCTTTTATATTTCTTTAGACTTTTATTTAGTTATCTGGTGAAATGTTATACTGAAGCTCCTTTTTTTACTTTGTCTGTACAATCCAATATGTTATATACCTTTATTACACCCATTCATCTTCATCTTCTTTTTAAGCCAAGCAACACTGTTCTGCTGACTCTCTCTCCTCTCTCCTACAGGACTTGCCTGACTTTCAGACTTTACCATTCCCCTCTATGGAGCTGTTCTGTTTCTGCAATATTTGAGAGAGTCCCTGGCAAATGCCTGGTCCTTTTATTAAATTCTCACTCCTTTCTGACTAAAGATTTATATGGCTTTTTACCCCATTCATACAACACAGCCCCTTATATGTATTTTTCTCAGACACATGGAGGAAGACTATGTTTCTTTCTGGAAATGGCAATTCGAATCTCTATCATAGGGAAAAACAGCAAAGAATCACACTCTCTACACACAGACACACACAACCAACGGATTAATTTCAGCAAGAGCAGAGGGAAAACCTGGCAGATGGAGTTTTCCTCCCTCTGAGGCATTTTGGCTAATTTACATCCTCGTTTCAAAGCTAAAGGCTCCCACTGAAAGGCAGCCATGTGTTCCTTTTAAACAGGTAGATTTGATTAAAGGCTGGACTTCTGGGGCATGATCCTGCCTCCTCTGTACAATCAGTCCTACCAAAGATAATGAGATTACTCGCAGGAGTAAAGCACTGCAGAACCAAACCCTGGAGTCTCACCAATTAATAGGAGAATTTTCTCCTCTTTTCCCCTCCGCCCCTTTCTTTATTGCCCTTAAAATGCCAGGGGAGCTTCAGAGTTATAGCAATTATTGTTATGGAGAACAGGGCATAAAATGAACTGTTATTGCCTTTAAAAGAGCTGGAATCTCTTTACCTTTCAAGAGTAGGGCATAAAAATCTGTATGCAAATGAATAAATATAAATGCAAATATAATCTACACCACGAAAAGCTGTTTTTCCCTGAGCTAAGGAAGCATAATGATAATCAGGGTCCCAACTGTAAACGGTGCTCAGTGTTTCACAAGGGCTGTGGAAAAATGAGGGTTTAATCCACTTTCTTCTCTGGTTGCAGGAAACAGGGGTGGCTCCATTTGTAGGAAGCTTATTATTTTTCATGAATAGCACTCTTTGCATATTTCAAACTGTAGCAAATTTTGCTGTTCCTGCTCAGGAATACCAGAACAGCATGGACTAAGAAGGAGGTTGAACTGTACTGCTTTGCTCAACTTTGATAGTTTATGTGGATTTAAAAAGGCAGTAAGACATCCCTTGACAAACAAAGGCTTCCAAGTGGATGGAAGATGAGTGCATCCTTTGTTTACCAATGAACAAACAAGAGGGGAATTACAAGGTAGAATTCCTTATCAAAGGCCCCACCTTGCTACAGATATCCAGCAGACACTTCCCCAGCCTATGTGGAGCAACTGGGATTCATATTGCTGAGACCTGGTTAGCGTGGAGCTGCCTGAAGAAACATTTACATCAATTCACACCTCAGCACTGAGACAAATGGTGAAGGAACAATGAGAATGTGAGTACGTAGCAGGGCTGAGGCACATGGGCAAAAACAGGCATGTGAGTGAGTGCTGGACCAAGAAGAGCCATGTTGTTAGTCTAGCACAACTGAAGAAAAAGCGTTGGCATGAGCACTACATTTTTGCATGCTCTTGGTTCCCATGGCCCAGAGTAACTGTGTTGAAACAAAACCACTGAATACCACTAATTACTGTGAGTTCAACACTGGGGGAAAAAGAAATGAGGTAGTGTGCTGTGGTCTCAGTGAGAAGGGGAGCACTGGGAGCAGCTTGGGGGAAACTGGATGATCCCAAGGGAAAAAAGAAAGAAAAGGGAGGGAAGCATTAAGTGACCCCCAAGTGTGTGTTGTGTCCCAAATTTCAGTTTGATACCTGTGATGCGAAAGTGAAGAAAGCAAAAGCTGTGAAAAAATAAAGACAATTGGTCATGGGGAAGGAAAGGAACAAAAATTACTCAGAGGACACCAAACTTCTCAAAATACTAAATGAAAAGACTAGTAAAGTTCAGTTGCAGACAACAATCTGGGAGAAACTAAGAGTTCAGCAAAGGAGACAGATTTAAATCCTCCCAGGCTGTGACACAATTTATCGGCACAACAGAGAAGACATTAAAAAGTCCCTGGTGAAACCAAAATTAAAGGGGATTATTTTGCTGCAACGTTCACAAAAGGACAACAGGGAAACAAACATACATTTCCCATGAGGTGCAAAGGTCAGGAAAGAGACATGAATAGATGAACAAGAAATCGAAACTGCTAGAGATTTAATCATAGCGATGAGATTGTTGCCAGCATTGAGAAGAATGGCAAACTTCTAAGGAAAATTTGGCAACAAACTAAGGAGTCAGAAGAGAGCAATGAAAGTAGGACACAGTGATGACCTTGACTTCAGTGTTAGGGGGGGAAGAAATGCAAGGCATAAGGTATTTTAATCTGGCATAGAATAATGTACCATTAGGTCAATACTTAATATGAGAATAGAAGAAAACATTAAAAAAAAAAAAAGAGTCAAGAAAACCCAGGAAGTTTCTTTAAATTTAAAGGAAACTTTAGCAGAGCCATATTATCATCAAATCACAGAACAGTTTGGGTTGGAAGGGGCCTTAAAGATCATCTAGTTTAACCCCATACCACGATACCTTCCACTAGACTAGGTTGCTCCAAGCCCCGTCCAACCTGGCCTTGAACGCTGCCAGGGATGGGGCAGCCACAGCTTCTCTGGGCAACGCATTCCAGTGCCTCACCACCCTCATCATAAAAAAATTGCTTCTTATGTCCAATCTAAATTAGCCTCATTCAGTTTAAAACTGCTGCACCTTGTCCTGTCACTACAGGCCCTGGTAAAAAGTTTCTTCATCTTTCCTAAAGGGAAGATGGGGAGGGAAGACGGCTGCTGAATGACAGCAAATACTGCTGATGCCAGCTGGCTGTACTGCATCCCAGCTGGAAGGGTGGCAGGGAACCAGCAGGGTGACAGCCAGGAAAAAACATGGTATCAGGGAAAGGGTAAAGTGAGACCAAGATCATTACCGAGTGTGACCTATGAAAACAAGCCCTAATGTCATGAGCTGTTCTGCACGGGCAGGTCCCTAAACTTGCTTAAAATGCTACTGATTACAGTGATGCTCCGTATCTTTGTTGGCATCAGTTTGAAATAAGCAGGATGAGCTGGAAGGTATTTACACACTTCAGTACTTCACTTTTCCCTGCAGTGGGCCAAGAACCAAAAGAAGAGCAGCCTCTCCATGGGCCCTCATATGATATCCTGGCCAGGGTAGAGATGAATGGCTGGGGATGGGGGAAATCATAGTGAAAGCTCCAAAATGATCAGCAGAGTTTTCAACAGTAGTTGGAGAAATTACTCACTGGTGATTCACAGATTCTATGGTCAGAAGGTGATCATCCCCTCTGACTTCCTGCAAAATAGGCAACTAAAGCCTTGCTTAGCATCAGTCTCTTCATCACTGGCTGGTCTGGAGCATGTAATTTAGGCTGAGTTCTAAGCCTTTGGAGACAGATAATCCACCTGGATGTAGATGTCTGTAGTGTTGCCTGGTGGTTCTTTTACAGTCGGTGGGGATACGGTGAATATAGCGAAAGGAGCTTCATTTGCATCTTCCTAAATTAAGTATCTGCCTTTGGTTGGGTGAATCACACTCTAAACTTCATTAACACTGCTGACTGGATCCTCACCAAAAGGAAACAAGACACAGAGTTCTGAGAAGTACATGTAGATGCATTGTATGCACTCAAAGAGGATGAACTAATCTGAGTCCAAGAATCCAAAGGTCCAAAGCACCCTTAAATTTGTTACAATTGTTAACCTCATTTATTCTGAGTATGTAGATAAATCACACTAGAAATAAGCTGAGCAACCTGATCCTGTTGAAGATGCCCCTGCTCATTTCAGGGGGGTTGGACTAGCTGACCTTGGAAGGTCCCTTCCAACCCAAACTATTCTATGATTCTATAAGGTATGATTTTTCTGTCTTCAGCTTCCAACCACTGACTTTGTAATGTCATTGCCTACTTAACTGAGGAGTAGTTCACAATTAAATTACTCTGCTCTTATACTCCTCTTTTGTCTGGATCAACAGATCTCATTATGGGCTAGATCTGTTATCACCGGAGACTAGATAATGATGCTGGATCAGATCAAATAGTTCCATTAATGAGGAAAGAAGGATCTAAAAGAATCTGTGAGCAAAATGCTCTACAAAAGCGGGTTGGTTTTCCTCTCCTCACTCTTTTAACCCTCTCAAAAGAAAAAAAAAAGAACAAAACCATCCCCCACAAGCCCCCCAAATCTTGTCTATTTCGAAAGCAATTATAAAAACAGATAAATGTGGATATCGATAAAGCAACATCTCCTGCTACAGGGAAGAAATGTGTAAGGTGTAAAGAACATACCCTACTTGTTTACCCTGGTGGACTTACTCTTGGATAGCATAACAGGTGTCATGCTCACTGTGCAGTGGAATCTGGCTCCAAAAATACAGCAGCCAAAGGGAGAAGCCATCAGGTGCTATTTTTCTCTCACTTTCTGAACAGTTTCTTCCTAAAGGCCAAAGATGAGCTTTAAATGAGCCAAACCCATCATATCTGGATTGCAGAAGAAAACTGTGAAACCTACCTGTAAAAGGGGACTTTCCATTATCAAACAAACTTACTGCATGTTTGAGAAGAAAACTGACACTCTGAATGTTGTATTCATGCATAACGTATCTGGAAAGGTGCAGCTTTCTTTTTTATTACGTGTAACCTTCCTTTTTCGCTAGAACTATTTTTATTCCAGAACTACTTTTTTCTCTTTTTTTTGTTTCACAATCAGAACCCTGAGCCACAGAGGAAAAAAGTCCCCATATGCTGCCAGGAAAGCGATACATCATGTTTCACACTGGTGAAGGATAAAATGAGCAGTTTAGGAAACACAAGGTTAGACTTGATGCATCTGCACAGTTTTCTTAATAAAAGCTGATGTCTGCTTTGCAGTTTCTCTTCCCCGATTCCAGCTAGCTGGAGCACAGGCCAGCATTTCTCAGAGCAGAATGCTGTTGTTAATGATAACTACCAAAATACAGCACTGGCAAAGACTTCAAGAGACCATCCAGCTCAGTCCCTGGGAGGATCAGGAATACCTAAACCTAATACTATCAGATGCATTCTGATAGTAGATGCCTTGAAGGTTCTTTGATGCTGTCCTTAAAGGCTGTGGTAGGGCTGTAGAATGGCAGCCCTACCGAGACATCCGGAGACTGGAAGATGCACCAGCCCTGAGGACTCTGGGAACTGTAAATTATACTGCACAGCCTAAGGGCTTGCCTTGCCTTGCCTTGCCGCTACCAGCTGATCCAGGAGCTCCAAAGGAAAGGGAAGCCGACAACATCTGCCCAGAGGGGTTTCCCAGAGTGTACAAAGCCTTACATGTGTAGAAAGGAAACCCAAGCAGCTCTGCTGACCTCCCTAGCAGAATGGTAAAGATGGAAGGAAGGACATATGTCTGAGGTACCACTGCCTGGTAGATATTTCTTTTGAGCTCTTTCGGGCTGTTTCCACAGCACTTACTGTGGCTCCTTTACCGCTTCAGGCCCAGAGGGAAACTTGGTCATTATAAAATCAAAGCAAGAATCCAGCACCTTCAAAACTGTTCCCCAGAGGCCCGAAACATCCGTGATGCCTCCTTTCTCTCCTTCCTGGCAAATCCCTTCTAGATAAAACAGCTATTTTCAGGTATGCCCAGGATGAAAAAAAAATGAGAAACAAAACCTTTCAGATAATATTAATAGTATTCTAGGATGGCTTCGTTCCATGACAATTCCATCAAAATTGCTCCCAAAAGAAATAAAAAGCATATTGATGTTTTTGCACTTCAGATCTGAATTCCACTAGCTAGATTTAAAACAAAACAAAACAAAACAAACCCAAAAGTTCCCTCCCCCCACCCCCCAAAACCTTAACAAAAACACACTCGGGACAAAGTCTGGACAAAAATAGTTTTTAATTACTGGCCATTGACTCTTTGGATGGATTTATGTGCAATACTACAATGAGCTATGTCTTGTGGTCTTTTTTTTTCCTGAATTAATATTCTTTCTTTTTTTTTTTCTTTTTTTCTGAATTAATCATCCACTCAGAGAGATGAGCCCTCTTTTTTGTGCATGTCAGTTCTGCGTTGCCTTCTCTTGGAAGAGCAATCTATTCAACTTCCTCTGAAAGCTGCTCTGACCCACTCTTCTTCTCAGTTCTTTCTCAGCACCAAACTGATTTCTTGAACAGCAAGATTAAGACAGCATTTCTGCACCAGGCTTCCACTAAAATATCTTTTAGATACCATGTATAAGTAATTCTTGCCCTACTTTCATTTCAATAATTCAAGTGCTCTACTCAAGCTCTGGCATTCTGTGGGTTATTCTTGTCTCTGTAAAATACTCTTACCCATTTATAGTTCCTCCTTATCCCAATATACTACTTTAATTGTTGCCATCATCTCCCTTTAACTCAACAAGAGAAGCTGCAGATATGCGAGTATGGAGGTTTGGAAAGCAGACAGGCATCCAATTTACATGTGAGCAGGTAGAATTACCTTTCTGCTTAGTGATATCTCAGACTTCCTAAGCGACACAGGGCCTTCCTCTGATTATAAGCCAACGTTATTTTAATTTGGTTATTTGTATTCAGCTATAGCCTTTGTTCTGGGAATGCAGCCAACTGAAGTACTGAATACTTAGTGAGTATAATTAGAAAGGTAAGCAGCTCCAAAAGGAATGAAATCAACACACACACACACACAGCCATTATACAGGGTGCATGAGGAGAAAGTTGAGGAGTGGAGGGCAAAGACTTGGACACACACAATAAAACCCCCACACCCTAAGCGATCTGTCTCTACAAAATTGACATCTCCGTTACATGAACTCCATTCCCCTGATAATTTGGAGAAATGTTTGTTTGTGGAGTGGGTGGGTTGGACTCATGACCTGTTTGCTGAAGCAACAAAAGCTCTTGAAAAAGAGCCTTCCTAAGATCTGACAGGCTTTGGCCTTCAGCAAACAACATGTTCAAAATAAGCAAATAATGAGCAACCTTCGTCGATGAACTGCCAGCACAGAATGCCTTCAGATCTTGCACTTGCAGAGCAGCTCTTGCTTGGCTGTCCTTCAGGCCTTTTCTCATGGCCCCAAATAATCACGTGGCTTTTTTTCTCTCCAGCCTTCCTTTCAGCATTTGACTCATTGCTGTGTTTAACATTCAGTGCTGCTTCATAAAGAAGCCAGTTTATCTCTGGCCAGATTGTTCCAGGTATTTACACGCTACCTGGATCATGACAAAATCAAGAGGAATCAAGTACGTAAATATCTTTGAGGATACAGACCGCTGTTCCTCCTAAAATGCCCATCCATCTCCTGTCTCTCCAGTAGAGTAAAAGCACTACTTTTCTACTAATAATATGACACAGCCTTCCTCTTCACCCACAAACAAAGGTCTCCTCTGAGGGGCAGAAGGTTTGCGCTTAACTGGAATAGGGTGCAGTGACTAAAACTGGGAAAATATGGTCGAAGTTACAAGTGGTTGTAACCACCCAACTGCTCCTGGGTGGTTTACATAAACTGGCTTATTCAGATTGGTCTGTTCGGTTCTGCCTGAGCACATCAGTCCTCTCCGTAAAACATCAGACTGTCATCCACAGAGCTACTTACCAATCACCAAGAAGAAATCCAGTTAAAGTCTGATGCAGAATCCACTTGAGGCTCTGCAAAGATTTCCACTAGCTTAAACTTCTAATTAGCTTCTAATTAATTTGTTGCTCATCTGAGTGGGGAAGTCAAGCAGTGACCAAGCAGGGTGGGTTAAACAAAGCCCCTCTGCCATCAAAAGTCAGGGTTCAAACCTGCTGGGTAAGGATTACAATATGAAGGTATTCACATTACTGTTTCCCACCATTTAGTGTAGAAGTGACCCAAGAGTGTAGTCTCCAGCCCCTATCAGTGCAAGACACACACACCCATGAGCTTGTGCAACCTGCTCAGGTCTGCCCTTGTTTCCAGAGCTGGGAGAAGCCATTTCACTGTGCACCCAATAAACCCTCCTCTTCTCACAGCAGCAACATGTGTTTTTCAGAGGGGAAATTCTGGAACCAGCCCTTGTTCTCATTTGAAATCTCACATCTGACTTTACAACCAGGAGGCTTCAGCATCCTTCAAAGTAAAGAGGATAAGGGAGGCGCAATCTGAGGCCAGGATAAAGCCACTAATTTTTGCTGGACTGACATAGCTGTGATAACTGCTGCAGAATGAAAGGATAAACTGTGTTCCCAGTAGCAGAGCTCTGTGATACATAAGCTACCTGGCAACATCTTCCAGCACAGATCTAGTCTTAGCGTTTCAGAAGAATCCAGTGTTGGTTTTACCTGTGCTGAAGCAAAAGCTTTCCCTGCCTTGGAGTTCTCTCCCTAGAACTATCTCTGCTCTTAACCCATGGCCTGTGTCATGACATCGCAGTTGCTTTTCTCAGTTGCTTTCATGTCCATCCATAAAGAGTTTTGCACAAACTGCAATTCCCCCACCCCACACCTAGTGTTAGCTTTCATATTGGCTGGTATCCATGAGATCCCATTAACCCAAGCCTGAAATGAAACATTAAAGTTGGGCCAAATTCCTGCAAGCCCAAGGCTGCATCATTCAGCACGGTGCCCTTTCCACTGCCAGCTAAGGATCAGACCCAGGAATGACTCCTTCTGCTTCACGAACATCACTATGGCCAAGCCTTTCCCCAACAGTCACGCACTTTCAGTATTCCTGCCTTCATTTCAGCCTTCCTTTCAAATCCAATGTATTGAAAGGGCTCCTCCCTAAGTGGCTGCAGGACAGGTACAAGATACGTGACCAGCACACTCAGGATAAAGATCCCCATGCAAGCACATAATCAATATACTTGTAACATTTTCACTCCCAGCCTTCCCATTTGGTTGATCTGGACCAGGGGATGGTCTCAAAGTCAGTATGCCACTGTTATCTCACTGCACCAAAACACTCAAAGTAAAATCAACCAAATACCCAACTCTAAGAGGAGATTTCACTCACTGCTGACTTGTATCAGGTATTTTCAATTGCGCACAGTGTTTAGTCCATAATACAAGACATGGAAAAGGTAGTTTTGTTATGTCAGTCTTCTGGCTAGTATTTTAATCACTTAACTGTCCCTCTGCCCTTCAGTTGGAAGGGGAAGTCTTCACTTCCTGCCCTGGTACTTCTGCACGTTTCTACTTTCTGCTTCATTTTGATTCCAGAAAGGGCTGTTTTTCAGCTATGGACAAAACGCCCTTTAAATATCTGTCTACAAAGAGATTTGAGATCTTTCTGACTAAAAGTGACAGTGCCTATCTACCATCACTACCAATGCTCTGATTTAAGTCAGGCTTTAACTTTATTACCAAGATTAAAAAAAAAAAATTAAAAAAAAAAAAAAAGAGGAAAAAATCATGACAGTACTTACACTAAGTCCAGAGATAATCGTACAGAACAATAGATCTGAACTCACTATACCTTTGTCACACTGCAAGATCAACATTATGCATTGCTATTCTCTGTGATCCATCATATCTTCCTGGCTAATTATGATTTTCCATGGTATTTTTCTACTTATGAAGATGCCTTTTCTTGAGCTAAGCTCAGGCTACCTTCTCTTTCAGTAAATCAGTTTTGACTGAAGAGCACAGTTTGTGTTGGCCTTCTTATGCAGACAACACCTTCCTGATGTAAAGCAAGTCTCCCAATAACTTATTCCCAGTTTTGGCCTTGTCTATGTTGCCTAGAAAGCATGTTTTTCACAGAGGGATTAATTAAGGCACATTAGTCATCTCCCGAAAGCTAACAACAGGGCAATACAGTGCTAACACAATAAGTCTTCAAAACTGCATGGCAGAGCTGTACTTAAAAGTGTGACTGGCCTGAACGTTCCTTCTTATGGAACCTCACAGGTTCTTGCTGCACACTTCAGTTCTGCTTCAGAAAAACTCCTTTTCTGAGCAATAAAGATCCAGCCTTATTTTTTTCTTTTTTATTTTTCCAGTAAGTGGGTGTGAAGGTGGCAAAACATGAGTGTACAGTGCAGGCAACACTTTCCCAAGTATTTTACAACATATGTGATTTGAGGTGATGCTAAAGTGCAAACCCAACCACCGATGATGCAGCAGCCCTGCTAGTGGATAGATAGGTTCTGGTCTGAGCCATTGCGATTGCTCTGTCTCAAACCTGTCTCTAGTTTTGCTCCTAGTTAAAAGCTGAAAACCCATAAAGCTGGAATATAACAATTTCTACTACACTTTTGGAGAGACAATCTTGATAAATAAGAAGTTCATCAACAGCACTTTCTCCTTGCTGGAAGGAATGACCAGGAAGGAACTACTGGCTGCTTGGCTACCACTAAAATCTTCTAGATTTCATCAGGATTTAGGTTACTGATGCTCAATTTGACACTGAGCACTCTGTACTATTAGAGTTTGTGTGTGTGAGAGTAGATGCATACAAAACAGATTCGTAAGACAGCTTGGGGCATCTGACTGTGGTGGTTTGTTGAATACCGCTAAAACTATCTGAAATGCTCAACACAGGGTAAACCCACTGGTCATCAGGGCTTTCAGCACGTCAGGGCCTTCCTCCTGTCCAGAAGTGGCACAAAACAAAGGAGGAGTAATTTCTTTATGACAGGGCTCTTCCTGAAGGGTAGGGAAGAAAAGCAAGTCCTTGAATAGGAAAAGACTCCCGATACAGACAGTACAAAAGAAGGAAGGGCTAAAAAGTGGGAAAGTCCCCAAGCAGAAAAACACAGACTTGAACTTGTGAAGGAAGAGTACTCAGCACCAAAGGAAGTTCGGGAGGTAGAGAGGAACCAGATGACTCGGTTGCTTAGTGAACGACAGCCTGTGAGACCAGGCAGGAAAGACAAAAGTCTGCGTGGTAAAGAGACAGGCTTTGTGATTTGGATCAGGCCCATACATAGGAAAAGAGGATGTTTTCCTTGGAGGGCTCTATCTCCTAAATTTTAAGGGGAATATTGAAATAAATATTTACTGAGCATTGGAAAATGTGAGGAGTTCATGCTAATTTCTGCATGGACTGTGGGAATGACAGCTTGATGCAAGACCATTTTATTATCTGAAGACTCTTTAAAGCGACAAATTAATTATCTGTTGCCATCTTAGTGGCTTCTTCAAATGTTAACAATTGGATGAAGTATGGAATGGCATAAGAAAGAGACAAACCAACTGGTTTAAAGAAAAATAAAAACAAACCCAGTAACTTAAAAGAGAAAAGGCTCTGGCTTTTCCAACTTCAGCTTCCAGCTTCCTCTAGAAAGGGTATTCTGTGGATTTTCTGAAAGTGCCTGATTGTCTTACAAAGGGCCCTTGGAAGCTGAGCAGCGACTTGCCATGTCAAATGCATAACACTCACTAGCTTATAACTATGCGAAACTAATATAACACAGGCATGGTGCTCTGCTGCTGTCTGAAAACTTAGCCGTACTGAAGGGTGATTCAATCTGCATTCATTGCTTCTGCGGGAATAATCCATTTGTCGGATGTTTTCCATGTTCGTGATAGCCTCTGAGAAACTGAAAATGAATTGCCATCAAACGGAGGTGACTTCTCAGGAAGGTTTGCCAGTTTAGCTGTAATCATATAAGCAAAGCAGAATCATTGACCCTCCAAGAATCAATACAGCTATGCTAGTGCAAAATTATTTATAATAGTTCCATTTAGGCCATGTCTATAATACAGATTTCGGAAAGCATCAGTCATGGGTGTGCTAGGCAATATGTGACAGACATAACTAAGCTGACAAGAGTGCCCAGCATAAACTGATTTCCAAATGGCTGTGCTTTAACCCACACAGAATACTGCGCTAAGCTACTTAGGTGAAAGAGTTTTCCCCATACAACCTGCACCCTGTTTTCTATGACAGAAGTATGCAGAGACCTGACATTATTCTGATGTAAAATATTTTTTTACCAGTATAGGTCTCCTTTGAGTTGACAAAAATCCTTACGATACAAGATCGTAGAGCCATGTCCTTTTAGATTCCTCATGTGTAGGGCAATGACCTGTGTTTCAGCTCCATCCCTCCATCATCTCACATCAGATAGAGATGAGCTTAGTAGGCAGATGTGCAGGCTTAATACCTTCAAACAGGGTGAGTGCCAAGTAGGGCATCCCCAAAAACATCTGCTGATATTCTACTGGCACTTCTGCATTTGCACAAAGTAGGGTCCACTAGAGTAGATAAAACAACCTCAAAACCGTGTCTGGAGAAACTGTCTGAGAGGTCAATAAATACCAGCAAGAAACCATGACAAATACTTCAGAAAAGTAGCCTCTTCTACAGATACAACTGATCTGGAAGGATACCTGTCCAGTCCACACCAGGTTTTCCTCTCTCTTTCCACATCAGATGAATAGGTTATAATTGCTGATGTTTTCTTTTAGCCTTCTTTCCCAAGAATACGAGGCCTGTGTAATCACACTGTGTAAAATTGTTTGTACATGGATGCTAGCCTTCCCTTCCCAGCAATAACTTTAAACCCCATTATCAGTTTGAATGTTAGTAAATACACTGATAGAGAGGTGGAAGACTCAAAGACACAAAAGTTATGCAAATAGGAGGATGAAGAAGAAGAAAAAAATCCCACAAATCAAAACATTATATTGTGCCTTGTTTCGGGACCACCGCCCCATTATAAGAGGTGGATAAACTGGAAGGTGTCCAAGCGAAGAACACTAAGTTGGTGAGGGCACTGAAGCTCATAGTGTACAAGGAGAGGCTGGGACAGTTGGCTTTGATCAACCAGGAAAGGAGAAAGCAAAGGGATCAAGTTGCTGTTTTCTACTGCCTGATGGAAGGAAACAAGGGAATATAGAGCTAGCCCCTTCTGAGAGATGCGCAGTGAAAGGACAAGATGAAACAATTGCACTTGCAACGGGGGTTATCCCAGCTGGACAAGTAAATTGTTTCATCTTCAGAGGAGTTCAGTTACGGAATGAGACCCCTGAAAGGGTGGGCACTATCCGGCCTTGGAGGTTTCCAAACCTGTCTGAATGAGACACTGAGACACCTGATCTAACTCCAGAGTTAGTCCTGCTCTGACCATGAGGCTGGATTAGACACCTCAAGGGGATCAATCATCCTGTGATTCAACTATCATTAGACACAGAGAGACCGCACAAAAATTCAACCTCAAGATACATATCTATAGGAAATGAAACTTCTTTGGCTTTGCTGCTCACGGAACTATCTGAGCTTTTCAGTAGTGGTTTTCTCTTGGTTTACCTTTATTAAGAGGAAGTTTTATTAAAGCAGTAGTGTGGAAAATAAAGAATGGAAATATCTGTTCAGCTTTCCCTTCAATAGGAAGAAAAAGAAAATGCACTTTTAATCATAGTGAAAATCTGCTGCTTAAAAGATGAAAGGAATTCTGTTGCACAGCTTTGAGCCCTGGAGACAACAGGTAAGCCTATGGAAAATTAGGTGTGCTCTTTCATTTCCAGTGCAGGAAAGGAAACATCATAACAGCATAGTAGTAGATATTGCTCGTGCTTTATGCCCAGAATGTTTTTTCTCCTTCTGTCTCATCAGATGGGCCCATTGCCTCAGTTTCCTCTCTGAAGTCACTGCCCTTAGCTTTAGGTGATCTGAAATGTAATGCCACACCTGGAGCTGGAAAAACTGTATGACACTGCTTACCACAGGAAAAAGAGTTGAACAGAAACGCTAAGCAAAATCCCTGCCTTGGCCTTTCTCCTGTTAGATAGACCTTTACATACAGTAGGATGTCAGGCCTCAACCCTCGAGGACAGAGAATAGAAATGGGGCAACTTTATAGCCCTCTTTTATCACTTCTAGGTGAAAACAATTGCACTCAGCACCTCATGGGCTCTCATGGAGTATCCAAAATCTCATCCATGTAGAAAGAACAGGGTACAGTTACCCTCCATTCTAGGAGGCAAACTGGATAAAGCCCTGAGCAGCCCAATATTGGAACTGGCTCCACTTTGAGCAAACATCTGGAGCAGAGACCTCCTGAGGTCCCTTCCAACCCAATTCATCTTATGATCATACAGATATTTACTTAAGAGCTTTAGCACTGAACTGATGCCAATCCAGTTGTGTTGCACATCTGCATTCCCCCGCATTCACCAGCCTCAGGAAAAAAAAGATAAAGAAAAATTTCAACCAAATGTGGTTTTGGGGTAGGTTTTTTGACCAGCAAAAAATATAATTGGGGTTGGCAACTCCCTTTTTACAAGTTTTTATCTAACCCACTGAATTGCTTTAGTTTAAAAAATGACACCTCCCACTCTGGAACCATTTAGGGATTTTTATTCAGAAAGCACACCATCTTTAGGCAGGATTTTTAACAGCCTTTAATTATTTTTAATTGAGAATGATTCAAAATTGCTTTGGTTCCTTTGTTTGGACCTAACAAGGTGTTTTTAGCCCTCTCCCAAAGTTTGTTTATATAGAGGCAAGGACTACAGTCTTGACTTTTTAAGGTGTGTGTGGGGGCTGCTCGTTAGCTCACCAAAAATATAAATTAACATAATTTTGTTGGTGTGAAACAAATGTTTGTTGTGGTCTTCCAAAGAGCAGTCAGACCAAGAAGTGGTTCTTCCTGTGCCCTGATCAGCTTGTTCCTTCTTATGTCTCCTACCCATTTCCAGCTGACCATGGGTCTTTGGCCATTACACCAGAGCAATGCTCCTAAGGCTGTACATCTTCCCAGGTTTCTGACAAAGCACCCCTAGGTAATTATCTGGAGCAACGAAACAGTACCTGCTATGGCTCCAGATTTGCTCTCCCAGTAAGCCTCCTCACCAGCCTCTTGATGGGGAAAACAAGGCTGCTGCGATTGCCCATCATACCCCAGCTCCTGCATGGAGCTAACAGCAGGACCAGAGCATGCTGGGCTTATTATTCCCCTGGAGGTGACCAAACCCTGAAATCCTGACACAATCCCAGAGGAATGGCTATGTAAAGATGGTTACACAACAGGCAAACATACCAGCAGACCTCTAGGACATTATCTGCATTAACAGCACTTTCATTCTATCCCCACAGAAAGCAGCATCTGTCAGTCTGGAAGAGGGAGAGGCCAAGTGCCCCTGAGACAGGAAGACCAAAGAAAGCCTGTGTCAGTAGCTAAGACTGGAATGTGCTCAAATGTCCCTCATGTCAATTTTCATGCACTGAGTGAGCTGTTTGCATTAGGTGAGGACTGACCATAGCTATGCTGCTTGCAAGGGACAACTCCTAGGCAAGACATCTGACTCTTTAAAATTTTGCTGAAAAAGCCACACATTGAAACCCAGTCAGCTGGTGTGTGCCTTCCCACCTAGAAAATAAACGTGAGCAATCTTATGTAATTATAATAATTAGCATTTGTAGTATGATGATGCTTTGATGCAACCCATTTTATGTGGCTTTTTATCATCGTTCTTTAATTAAAAAGATCTCCAGCTATTGAGATCAGCACGAGTGCGTCACACCCAAACAAGTGAGAAAGCAACTTTACCCCAGATCCTAAAAATAAGGGTTATTCAGAATCTGGATACCCCTAAAGCTGGCAGTGCTTATAACTGGGCTTTTGGTTTGCACTTGTGCCTCTAGGTATTAGCCTATGCTTGGCAGATAAGGAAAAGGAGCAGAGCCAATAAGTTTCCTAAAGCCACAGCTGGAGCTGGGATCCACCATGCTGGGTCTCAGTGCTCTGCCAGATCCAACAGACTGTGCACCTTTCCTACTGTAAAAATTGCAGTTGTGAAAAGCAGACTATGATACAAGCCAGGATTGTTTTTTCTTAACCTGTTTAAAAAAGAGAATCCATTAAAGGAAGCGCTCTGTGGTATACTCAAAATGTATAGATTTTATGGCAGCTTGTGCAGTGCAGTCATGGGACCGAAGCATGCAACAAGTGTTTGAAGGTGCTTAACATTCATTCCATCTTTGTTCTGATTTAATTAGTAAACATCTTCAAAGAGAACTGGCTGACTGCTCAGGCAAAGGGCACAAGCTGTCCGGCATCGCAACAAGCAAATAAATGTTTAAAGGAAGATATTTGGAACATACAAGAGCCTGGGGTTCGTCCATACAAAAATGAGAACCAAAACCTTTCTGTGACTCACAGCTCTAGTTAAAGACACGGCAAAGCTGTGCCTATTCTGAAGCCTGCTATGGAAATGGGGCATTCATTTACAAAGAATTGTGTCTATATGCAGATTTGCACTGAAATGCACTTGGGATTTGCAACTACATTAGGTACATCAATACTGTTTTCCATGTAAACAGGGTTTTTTTGTCACTGGTTATCATAGCCATCTAAGAAATATTGACCTATTGGAAAGTAGTGCCCCCAGGCTCGCAGTAAGCAGTGAGCTGTTTCCAGGCTTCTGTAGAGTATTTCTGAGCACATCTCGGTATTAGGCTGGCTGCACAAAGGGCTAGAGAAAGCCATGATTGTGTAAACTGGAGACTTCTTGAATCAAAAAGGGTTCTAAATAGACAGAAATATCTGCTTACAGGTGGACAGTGTCAGGTTTTGATCTTTAAAGAGCAGTCTGCTCTCCTTCCCAGTGCCTAAATGTCCTGAGAAGTCTGGTTTGCAGGCTTGGTGACCAGGTCCTACATGCTCGAGTAGGCAGATGGAAGTCAGGCACATAAGCATCCCTGTGGAACCCACTGGTGGTCCTTCCTGGCAGAACCACACGGTCCATCTCCTGCTCCAAGCTGGCAATGGGCAGCGGTGAAGAAGTGCTGTGTGGCTGGGATGAAGAAGGGAATCTGGGCTATGAAATGGAGGGGCAGGAAGGCAGGCATCTACTCCCCTGTGCTGTTCTGCTGGGGCTGGAGATGGACTGGGTGACGATTTTTTAAACCACTCCAGAAACCTTCAACAGAGGTTTTTTCATGGCCACACCAAAAGAGACCAAAGGGCACTGCCCAAAGAATCATTGCCATAATGAGGTAAAAGTCCTTCCCCAAAATGCCACAGTTTGACAAAACATATGAAGAAAAAATACTGGAATGGAGCGAAAAAAAGAAGGCTGTTATTACATCGTCTGACTGTCGTGGTAAATTCAGTTCTGGATGACCACAAACTTTCCCTGGGCTTTTAAAACCTTTCAGTGCAATCTGGATTCACCCTGCAATTCATATTCTATAATCCTTTCTCTTTGCCACCTGCCAATCACCTCTGGTTTGAATGTGAGTTCTTTTTGGCAAAGACGCTTTTACTGCACAGAACAGTGCAGACTGCCACAAGAGAGTTACTGCCCCAGCTGGAACACCTATATACCCTTGAAACACGTTTTTAAAATCAATGGGTTTGTAAATCCTTTAAAACGAATATTTAAGCAACCACAAGATGTTTTAGGACTCTTAGGTACTGATGACTCAAGAATTAATCATTGCTGACAAAGAGCATTTTAGAAGACAAAATAATGGAGTAATAAAAATCCAAAGATTCTTTACTTTAAAATCATTAACATGTAGCCTTATTTTATAATTATATTAACATAGAGCACAGAACCTGTATAGAATTTGAGAGAGGGGCTTATGTCTGTAATCAATTAACATGAGAGAAAGTTAGGAAGTTTTGTGTCTTAAAATGAAAAGGCACAAATAGTTGCAGGGGGGTTTTCAATACCTCCTGTCATGTTTTATACCCATAGCAAAGTAAAAATTTTCAAAAAATCAAAATGTGAAAAAACATGGGGATTTTTTCTTTGTTAGGCTTTGTTGCTGTTGTTAATGGAATTTTCCCATGATTAAAGGAGAAACAGAACTGTTGCAAATGTTTCCATAGGAAGTACTTATCATTTCCCAAACAGCTCTCATCTTCTTTCTCTTGATTCGTACTTTAGATTGAAGCTGACTAAACTCTGAGTCCCAAAATGGTACTTCAGCACTGTGAAAAAAAAGGGAATAATAAAATAGTGCTTGATGGACTACATATAACACTATGTGGCTTACCAGCTAATACCTGTCCTGTTACTATTTCTCTGCTGTGGTTAAGCAGATGACCTTAGGACAGAAGGGAATTCAATAAAACTATCCTTTCCTCTCCAAGAGTTAAAAACACACTTCTTGAGCATACGAACCAGAAATGAAATCAACCTTTGCAGCTTTCTCTTTGCCATAAAAGGACTCCTCTCTCAGCAGCCACCAGAGTCCATTAGCTGGGAAACCAGGCAGGTGTAAAAGAAGTTCATGTTTAACCTCACTGGATTTGAAAGCCAGCACTGAAGTTTATCAGCTCACAAGCCCGTGAAGGGAGGAGGAAAGGCAGAGAATGGGATTTAGTCAAAGACTTACTCAGAGTTAACACAGGCCACTGGCGCTAATAAACAAACATTGCCAGACATCAAAAGGAAGTAAGTAAATCTGGGAAGGTTTAGTCCAAACAATGGAAGGGCAAGCTAAGCCTGTTGCAGGGTGGGCAGTGGAGCGGGTGACTTTGAGATGTTAACCCTTGCCTGGGCCACAGTGGCATTGTAAAGGGAGGCTTGGACCCCAAATTGTTCTAGGGAAGCAAGAAATCATTCCCCTCAAAATCAGAAAAAACCCTACAGTCTGAACCTCAACTTTCTTTGGTTCTTCATCTTTATCTGCTCATATAGGCTCAGAAGTCCTCACAGTGCAGCCAAGAAGTTACTCAACCAGTGATTTGCCAGAAGATTTGCAAAGATTGATGAATCAAACCTGATTTCCAGGGCTGAAACCTGGCAAGTTTCACACAGTGCCCTGACAAGTGGTGTGTGATGGCCTTAGAGCAGAACCTGTGGCTGCCCAGCACACCAGAGCATGCAGGTGTTCTGTATTTGTGAGACAATCTCCGCTGCCAATGGGCAGTGTGATTGCAGCCTATGGAGTTTGGCAATGGAGAAGCTGTGAAGATGTACCAGCACGGCCTTTTGCAAACATGTCCCCGAGATCTCCAATGGCTTTTTGAAGAGAACACAGACTAGCACAGGTCCCAGGTCTTCCTCATTTAAAGGGCATCTCTTTACCCTAGGTGATAGTGCCTCTACCTTAGGTGGGGTTGATTCAGCACAACCAAATCACACAGCTACACACGCAATTCAGAGGAGGGGTGAAAGTGTCATTCGATCATCTAAGGCTTCCTGATCTGCGTAACTCCCTTCATCTTCTTTTCTTCTTTCAGTTTCTATTCGAGTATCAGTTTTGCTCTGTCCATAGCATAGTCCCTTGTGAGCGCAGCTCCAATGGCGGCTCCGTGGAAGACATATGTACACTCGCCCTCAGAAAAAGACTCCTCCTGAAGGGAAAGGCTTTGAGGATGCAGCCAGGAGCTGGAAGAAAGGAAATCTCTTCAGGTGACAGCGCTCAGAGTTTAGAATCTCAGAACTATGGGTGGTCTCTGACCCATCTATGCTCAGCAGCATCTCCTGAACCAGCAGTGTTCAAGATGGGCTTCACCAGGCTCCGCCAAGGATCCCCTTCCAGGCCCAAGGAGCAGGAGCTGCCGGCTTGCACGGGATGCCCTGAGGCTGCCTGTCTTTCTGCCTAGCTGAACCTCCTCCTGAGCACTTGGCAAAGCTGGGAGGTGCTGCCTCTCACCAATGCACAATCTCAGATTTTGGAGGCATCATCTCCTGCTGAGGGGGAACAGGAGTCACTGAGGTGAGTAGAGCATTGTTTGCAGAGGGCAGAGCTCACCTCCTGAGCTCTGGCTGCAGGAGCCTCACTCCTGCTGTGCATCTCTCCAAAGGCTTTTTGAATCACCTTGTTCCTGAAAGAAAGAGCCACACAGCGACAAATCCATTATAAGAAATGGAAACTTGCCCCTCAGCTCTGTACTTCAATGCGCAGATAAAGAGCTGAACCAGAGGCATTTCACAACTTGTCTCCCTTTGCCTAGGAAAACTAAAAGAAAGGCAAAATCCAGAGCCACTTTTTATCACCTGGATGCCTTCAATACATGCACTTCCTCCCAAAGGATGTTCCTCTGTCTGGAAGCACAGGCACTACCTCCTGCTGGCTGCCTGCAACTTATCCCTCAGGAAAGGGCAAGCGTGAGAAAGGGAGAACAGAGGAGAGAGCTTCAAGGATCCAGGGAGCACAAACAGAGGCTGCAAGGTGGACGAACAGCCAGATGTAATCAGGTAGGTTTTACTGATCACTGAGGCATTGATCCTGGGGGGCTTAGGGCTCCTCTCCCATAGCTCCATCTGCCCTTTCGCCTGAGCAGTGAGGACAGCCGAGCCAGCAGTGTCTTGATCCCAAAGGCAGGTGATACATTAAAAAAACCCAACAAAAAAAAAATAGCCCCATAGAAACCATGATCAACACAGAGGTTTAAATAACATCATGAATAATACATTGCAAACTCCCACCTCCAAGCGAGGGAGAGATGGTTGAAAAGGAGTGTAAACTGAGCCAAAAACAAAGCAAGGCTTTTTCCAAAGGACAAGGGCTGGCAAATCTGTAAGAGCCTGCAATCTGCTGTAGCGCAGGTTGTTTCAAGGCTGGGATGAAGACTAGCAAGCCAAAAGGGCCCCAGTGCCTAAGGATTATTAACCTTTTTTTCTTTCTTTTTTTGTTTCTCTTTTTCTCTGTTATTCCTGCTCAGTCGAGGCTCAGATTGGCACCTCATGAACTCCCATCTGCTGCTGGGAGTGCAGACACGGACCACCCAACACAAAGCAACAGTGAGCACTGAGCCGCAGCTCCAGGTGGCTTCAGCCTTGCTCCCTTCCTGCACTCCCCACCTCCCGAATCCCTTCCCATCAACTGGGATGCCTTGTCAGGCACCATGTCACCTCGGATCTCTTCAGATCACGGCATGCTGCCTTTCTTTGTCAGGCAAGGTAATGCAATGACAGGATGATGTGCAACGGGTCCATGTTTCTTTTATTAGGATCGTGCACCTGCTGTCACTTCAGATAAGGACTATCTATTTCAAGTGGTTTCCTGCGAAGTCAACAGGGCTGAGTTTCTCCAAGAGGTCACGACAATTAGGTGGAACCTCCAGGTCTGTCTATTCAGACCTGTATCCTCTTTTGTAGCATGGCCAGCTTCGTTATTTCAAGATCACATCAGGTACATAAGTATCTGAATCAGCCTCAAGAAGCCTAAAGAACATAAGCACATATCTAACTTTGAGCTAAAGGATTCCTCTAGACTTCAGTTTTATTACCCCTGTGCTTAAAGCTAGGCACATGTCTTTTGTGGATCCTAACAGCATCAATAATTTACACTGTGGAAGCAGCTAGAGGCCCCATTTAAGTTGAGAATGTTGTATAAACAAAATAATTGACAGTCTCTGCCCTGAAAATCTTTCAGACTGGAAAGTGAATCTGCAATTCCCTTTGTAGCTTGCTTTTCCCCGATTTATTTTTCCCTTATATTTAATCCGACTTAAACACTTCCGTGCAGCAACATCAGCATGTTATTTTTAAATACAGCTCTTATTGACTCATAGGAAGAATTGACCCTCATCTTTATAGTTAGAAAAGGGCAGAGGCTGCTGGGCTCAGATGCTGAAAGATTTACTATAGAGCAACCAGTTCTGCTGAAGCACTAACTGAGAAATGAGCCATGAATTAAGATGCTTCCGAAATACTTCTGTAAGCTTTCAGCACTAGCACAGGCTTCTTCTCAGATCAGCTGTTTGCCAGTCAAGACAATAAAAATGTACCTTCCAGATTAACTCTTCCCCAAGAGTCAGGATTTAAACTACGCAGGATGCTTTCCTGACTGTATTTGGCTATGCAGGAATTGGTATCACTCCTCTTGCAATTTGCATCAGATGCGAAAGGAAAACAACAAACAGAACCAAGCAGCTGGGTCTCTGTTCTCTGATTGATACGGTCTCAAGTACTTGACATATTTTTGCAGTTCTAATCCCATACAGAACACGGTTCTGGAGACAGAGCACCTCTGGCAATCAGGTGCCTTGCTGCAGAGTCTATTTCTCTGTGTGATTGTTATGAGCTGCCCTTGCTGACTTCTCTTCCCATCAGGCCAGTACCCCTCCTCTGCAGAAATACTGATTCTCATTTTCCACAACTGCTGCGGTCTCCTTTCCAGGCTGCCACTTGTCCTCTTCTATAACATGAAGCCCCAAACTGAACCCCGTGATCCAGCCACTGCTGAGGAAAGCAGAAAAATAAGCGTCTGGGTAATTTTTATTTGGTTTTTGAAATACACCCCACACTGCCTGCAGCCCGGTAGAGCAGATTCCTTTAGCACCATGTTGCCCCACTGACTCATACTCAATTTGTCATCCTCTAAAATCCCCCAGTCCTATTCCATGATAGGAAAATACTGGTTAAAAAACAGCAAGTTCCCTCTTTTTTTAGGAGACTGACAGAACTATTTAAAGGTTTTTACAAGAGATGTTTTTATAACATACTTAGTGTGCACAAAGTTGACCACATCCAATATTCTTCTTAACTGGTAGCTCTGTAGCTGCAATACAGTAAGAGTTAAGAAAGTGAGCTAAGGCAAAATGATAAATAAATGAACATTTTTATTAGATTTCAGGACAAGAGCATCCACAGCTTTGTTACAGATCCACTCCAGTGCTCTCCAGGCAGACACAGATGCCATCCTGTTAAATTAACATCCCACTCAGCACAAGGAGATGAAAAGAAGTCCCTGCTCTTATTATATGTAAGCATTTCAGTAGCATCTGAAGGCTCCACTCAGGGCCTTTGAGGGCTTACACACAGCTCACATGTAACCCCTTTACCAAGCCTTGAAGGGGTCAGGTTTAGTCTCCAAAGGCTCCTTCTGAAGAGCAGCAGTAAAGTCAGCAGCAGTCCCAGCCCAGATGCCTAGGAGGACAACTGAGATGTTCTCTGGCATAACCAATATTCATTCTAGCAAGTACTGAAATAAAGACATTCTAGAGTAAGATTTGAAGCCCATTTCCTTAATTGCCATACATTTTCCAGTACTGATTCAGACTCTTGGCCCATTAAATGGTGAAAGCTGACTAGCTTTATAGGTCTTTCATTACAACAAGGGTGGTTAAAGTAGGGGTGTAAGAAGTCGGTCCAGTGAAATTTGTCTGTGGGGCAGAGGAAGCAAACTGCATAAGAAAGTTTGCTTTGTCTTCAATGTTTTTAGACTGAACTGTATTTAGTAGAAAATATTAGAAATCATAATGTATCCTGGAGAAAATTCTTCCTTTGTTATCTCTGTCTTTGGGATGAGCAACCCTGTGACAGATCTGTTTCAAGCAGAGCATTCAGGTGCTACACTGAAGTAATTTGATTTCCGCTTTCCTGAGATCAGCTTTCTAAGCATGTTAGATGTGTATCTTCTGATTTCTGAAAGGGGTACAAGCGAGACAGACAATCCAAAGCCAGCCGACAGCATGGAAAGACTCTTCTCAAACTGAATGAGTTTTTGATCAGACCCAAAGCCACTTGTTCTGAAGAAAAAGAAGAGGAGCAGAATCTGAGTATTCCCCAAGTGTCAGAAACATAAGAAAGGCTGCATGCAATGGAAATAAGGAAAGGCTGGCTGATAAAGATAGGGCAGCAGTTTCCTTACAAGGTTTTCTTTGTTCCTATGATTTAGGACAAGCCAGTTTCTGACAGATCAGTCCAGTATCCATTTTCCTTCCAGGAGAAATTGTGGTGAGCACCAGTAAAGGCTGAACATACCACAGCGCAGAACAACTCTGCTGTTTGAGGTAACAGCCTTCAGCAAGGAGACCAGCCAGCTGGTCTGAACAAGAGGCAGCACACAGGCAGCGTGCTGCCAGACACGCAGCTGTATTTGCAGTACACAGTTACTTGCAGTACCAAACAAGAGGTACAATGAAATTTCTCTCACCCAAATACTGATCAAAGGGCACTGAGATATTCCAGGCCCAGGTAATGATAATCCAGAAACATATTCCCACTGTTGGTACAGAAACAATAATCCCAACACGTTCCAAAGGTGACATTACTGCTGGTGCTCTACAGCCCAACCTGCACAGACCCTTAAAAAAATCCCATAGCTCTTTTACAAGAGTGAACAGAAAGTTCTGATAACATTCCATGTTTTTTATCATTACATGCTGCCTACCTTACATCTTCCCATTGCTATTCCCTGCAAAAAACAAGACAGACCTATCATCCTTGGTGGTGGTTGCATTTGTGTGGAAGAAGAGCATGAATGAAATGCTTCTGGCTCCTGAAAGACTGTAAGTCCCTCTACAAACATTGCACACTACCATAACCTTCCCATTGGGCTCCAATGATTGATGAACTTTCAGGCCAGAAATTCCGTTTCGATCAAGTAAGTCAACCCTAGCAAGAAGAGAGTCCAGGAATTTCCTGCAGCAAGTCTCATAATCAGATTAAAACTTGCGGTTATAGCTTAGAATCACAGAATTGTTTAGGTTGGAAAAGACCTACAAAATCATCAAGTCCAACTGCAAACCTAATAGTACCAAGTCCACCATGAAACCATGTCCCTAAGCACCACATCTACAAGTCTTTTACCTGCAGGGATGGTGATTCCACCACTTCCCTGAGCAGCCTGTTCCAATGCTTGATAACCCTTTTGGTGAAAAAATTTTTCCTAATATTCAATCTAAACCTCCCCTGGTGCAACTTGAGGATGTTACCTCTTGTCCTATCACTTGTTACTTGGGAAAAGAGACCAAACTCCACTTTATTGCAACCTCCTTTCAGGTAATTGTAGAGAGGGACAAGATCCCCCCAAAGCCTCCTTTTCTCCAAACACCCCCAGGTCCCTCAGCTGTTCCTCATCACACTTGTGCTCCAGGCCCTTCACCAGCCTTGTTGCCCTTTTCTGGCCCTGCTCCAGCACCTCAATGTCTCTCTTGCAGTGAGGGGCCCAGAACTGAACACAGGACTCGAGGTGCAGCCTCACCAGTGCCCAGTACAAGGGGATGATCACTGCCCTGGCCCTGCTGCCGCACTGATACAGGCCAGGATGCCGTTGGCGCTCTTGGCTGCCTGGGCACAAGCTGCTCATGTTCGGCTCCATCAATCAGCACCCCCAGGTCCTCTTCCACCGAGCAGCTTTCCAGCCATTCTTCCCCAAGCCTGGAACATTGCAAGGGGTTGTTGTTGTGGCCCAAGTGCAGGATCCGGCACTTTGCCTTGTTGAACTCCATACCATTGGCCTTGGGCCATTGATCCAGCCCATCCAGATCCCTCTGCAGAGCCTTCCTACTACCCTCCGGCAGACCAACACTTCTACCTAATTTGGTATCATCTGCAAACTTACTGAAGATGCACTCGATCCCCTCATCCAGATCATTGATAAAGATACTAAACAGTCCTTGAGCCCTGGGAAACACCACTTGTGGCCAGCCACCAACTGGATTTAACTTAACTTGCATTTGGCAACAGAGGTAGCAAACAAACAGGAGTGTTTCTGGTTTTCCCAGAGAAAGAATAAGTGATACCTGAAAGAGTTTTAGCATTAATCTCTAAGTGATTTTAATCCTGAAGAACATTTCAAGAGCTTTGCACTAGGTTTTCGTTTAGGGAACATAGGTACGTACTGCATGTTGTAACTGTTTCTGTTTAGGGTAGAAGGTTTTTATCCTTCTTCTTCTTCCCTGGCCCAAGAACCACAAAATGTCTTTTCCTGGAATTGCTCAATTGCGTGTAACTATAAATTAAAGATGAGCTATGCCTATACTGAAGCCTTGTTCAAGACCCACATCAAAATATGTCTGTGTCCCACATTTACAAAATGCATATTTGCTTCAAGCTAAGAAAAACTGACATTTGCAAGCTGTGTGCTTTGTGTTTCACTGAAAAAACAAGTTTTAGCTGTGGTTTGCGAAAGGTGGGCTTCTCTCACCAGAGGCACATACTTTCCCAGGGAAAGGGAGGACTGGTCTCATTAAGATCCAGTTGAGAATAAATTGACCTGCAAAGAGGAATGTTTTGCAAATTGAGTTTCTAAACAACAAAGAAAAACACAGAACACTCAAAATAATAAGACTTGTCATTCATGCACGAGTTTAACCTGGAAAGCTGAAGCAAGGCAGGTAGGAAGAAATGAAAAGCATTTCAAAGTGCCAGGCAAAACTCTACATATGTCTTCCCACAATGGCATCTGCTCACCCCTCGCCCTAATGGTAAAGGTGTCTCAATCATATCACTATTTTCCACAAGTTCTCCATACCAAAAATAATAGGAAAAAATACAGGAAAAAAGTAATGCAAATAAAAATACTGGAGAAGAAATTCAAATTTCTTAAAATCAATGGCAGTTTTGCCACTGGTTTCAGCAGAGCCAGATTTTATGTATAGCTAATCAGCCTGCTGGTCGTTGATGTCCACATCAGACCACTTCCAGATTCCATGCATGGAAGTTCTTCTTGGCAAAGGGAGATGTCATCTACCTTTCTAAAATCCTAATTCAACCTGGTACTTAAAGCCCTTGAGAGAGAGATTATTGACAGCTTTACATTAAGTGCTTATCTTGTCCAACTGTGGCCTAAGATCATATATTCAGGGAAATTACACAAGTGAAAAGGAAGGGATGTGTCCTCACTAGCAGGATGACAAGTCTGAGTTCCCCCTAACCCTTGCTCTCAAACGTATGTTTCTATTTGAGTGACTGAAGAAAACATTTTTCATTATTATCCAGTTTGGGTAAAAGTGGCATTCCTGGATCCTAGACAATGGGGGGAATTAAGAAGGAAATAACTCTAGGCTCTCTGCGGAGTGTGACATCTGTATTAGTCAAGGCAAGCTCAAATCTTGGCAGCTCAGCCTTTGGGAGTCCCAAAGACCAGGAAAATCCTCTGAAACCAGAGGTTAGCTAGGTATAACCAGGGGCCAGGGTGAGGTTCAGAGTGGATTCTTACAGTCTTGCCAACTCTTCCCCCTCTGAAGCAGCCATCACCTCTTCAGTTAGTCTCTGAGGACACCTGACCTCACTCTCAATGGGAGCCTTGAAACCTGCCCTCTCCATTATTCCCTTCCCTTCATAAAAACATTCTTTTGGTTGAAATCACCTTGCTGCATAAGACAGCACCTTTTGAGATCAGGTGGCATAGAAAAGGTCAACCAACACTCAACAAATGAACAAACTGTTCTTTTCCAGTGTTTCCAGTTTTAGAAAGCCCCAGTCAGTCCTCTGGATAGAGCACATTTCTTTAAGAAAATGGGCCAGAAAGTCCTCTACAGATGAGTCACACTGAATATCAGAGCAGAACAACGGAGCTGTTGTCCTATCAGGGCTGAGCCAAAAATAGTTGTTTTCATAAGCTTTTTACGTGATCCTGATTCTCATCTGCTTTCAAGTCCAGTGGGGATGGGAGAACCAGTTTTACTTCAACTCTAAACTTTTTCAAGATGTGTAGCAGAAATGTATTACTGACAGGGATGTAGCAAACGCGGTTGTTGGCAAATGACTAAAATGTTGGCAGAAGAGGTGGTAAGCAGGACATGGCATCATTCTGGGTTTCAACCTACCTAATAAAATTTTTTGATGTGCATCATAAGTATTCCCTCTTTGCATGTAAATACCCCAACACTTGCTTATTAGCATGTATGAAAAGCAGGCCCTCTCTGGGTATTGTTACTGACCCCAGCAGTCACCTCGCTCCTGAAATACAAATCCCTAACAACTGCAGAATTGCCCTCAATGGTCTTTTATTTCCAGTATTTCATGCTTACACAGGCCTTTCATAAAGAGCAAGACCCAGTGACTTGGAGGAACATATGAGCGTGCTACAACTAATGTAAACAGGGCAAAACTTTGTTATATCCTTGCAGGCAAAAAATGTAACATCCCATCTTTTTATGACTCTCACTTCCATACTCATCTGTGCTGAGTTAGGTTGTGTGTCCAACCAAGAGAAAACTGTGTCATGCCATGGCAGGGGTTTTTGGCCTAAATTCAAAATGGGTCATGATTTCAGATACCTGAATTAAGACGCGATAAAAGGAGTAAATTTTCAGGAGTATTAAATGTCTATCCATAAAGAGAGAAAGAAGAAAAAAAACCCAAAAACATTCTTTTTCAATTTGAACAGCAGAAAAAAAAAGAAATCACTAAAGCCTACATTAAATCCCCAACATGAAAAGCCCTTCAATAAGCCACACAACACTCAGAGATGTCAGATAAATAGTACAGTATTACAGATCAACTGGCTGGCATAGAGAAATCAAACAATTTGTTCAAAACTGCTGTGGACACGAGGGCAGAGCCCAGACGTTAGATATTTCAAACAGTTACCGCATATTCCGCCCGTGGAAGCTGGCAGCTAATTCCATATGCATTTTTTAGAAACCATTATGGAAATTGTCACGTTCTGTGACATGTTGATCAAGGTTCCCCACCAAGCAAGGGGCTTTACTTAACCTCAGACCTGCTTCTGAGTTGTGCACACATCCAAGCGAAAACATACAAGTACCAAGTCAACAGACCCGCAGTGTCATGGAGCCAAATGATATTCTTTCAAAGCATCAGGCTGGGAGAGGGGGCCAGAAGCCTTTGGCAGCCCTCAGACCTCCCAGCCTGAGAAGAGAGGCTCCCGGGTTGCTCTGTGGCTGTGCACATTTTGGCAACTGATTTCAGACCTTGGGAACATGACAAGTTTTATAAACCCCTCGATCTCTTGATTCTCTTCACCCACCTTGGTGAGCATAGTCAAAGGATGGGGTGTGAGAGGATGCAGGGAAAAGAGAGGGGGCATTTGTTTCTCCTCACCTCAATTCAACCCGAAGTGTTTGTTTTCAGAACTTTAGGGCTATTAATTTATTCACATGGTTCTTCACTTTAGCACAAACATGTTGCAAACCCCTGTGCAGCTCCACTAGCTAGAGCAGTTCAGCTCCAGTGAGATGCCTGAATCAAGTCCCACATCTTTTCCTCCAAGGCTAGTGTTGTTAAAAAGCAGAAGATACAAATGACTGAATGAATACAGAACCATGTACAGGGAACATTAAGGACTGAGAAAGGACCATCCTATAGTCTCAGCCTCATGACATCAAAAATAAGATCTAAATCCCTACTGCCTTTAGATCTCGTCACATGTTTGCTCTTGACCGTGCACCCTATGCCCACGGGACTCCATTTTAACAGGTCATGCAGATACACAAGTGATTGTAAACAGGACAAAACCCACCTTCTACTTTTCAGTTCAGACACATTTCTAGCCTTAGTGCCTTAGCCAAAAACATGCTAACTAACTCCTCTGAAAGTAACCTATTACTGGTCAGTGTAGACAAGCAGAGCACTGCAGATCTCTTGGCTGACCAACCAGGCTATTGTCTATGATGAGACAACTGTGTAAGCTGAAAGGAGTCATAATTCTCATTTATCTGATATTTGTGAGATTGCGTCTGGAGCACTGTGTCCAGTTTGGCATTTCCAGTACAAGCAATGCATTGATATTATGGAATAAAATACATTTCAGCTATAATTCAGCTGTACTGGATTCCAGGACTAGTGATACAGGATGAGCTTTGCAGCATTGATTCAGATCACAATACAGGTTTTTGCCCAGGAACATCATTCTGTAAAGGCAAGACTACTTATTTATTTGTATCAATTTCAGCTGGGATTTTAAGGGCAGAAGAAGAGTATTTTCTTTTGACAGGAACAATAAACTTGACCAGTTTGACTACGGATGCCTTTTACTATGAGTTTATGCCCAATAAAAAAGTAGACACTGGTATAGATGTGTAGAGACAAAGCCTAGACATTATTATGTGACAAATAAGACCTTGTATATCAGATTGCCTACTGTTTCTGTTTCATATTTCCATGGTTTTGAGCTTTCCTTCTGTTTCTTCTCTCTCTTCTCACAAATAGGGAGCTACATTGCAAGTCTAGGTTGGAAGGGACCTCCTGAGACCAGCAGGTCCAACTTTCTGATGAAAGCAGGGCCTTAGATTAGGTTTTCAAAGCTCAGTCAAGCCAAGTCTGTAATATTTCTAGCAAGGAAGATTTCACTCTCTTCAGGCAACTGATCCTGCTCTTTAGTTGCTCTCACAGCAAAGATTTTTTATTAATACTAAAGTGGAACTTCCTTTGAAACCACTTGTGCCTTTCTTTGCTTCTTCACATGTCACAGTGCATCTTCAAGAAGAGATGCGTCTTCTCCACGGGTACCTCTTAGATATTGGAAGGCAGTGATTTGAGTTCCCCACCCTAAGCCTTTCCTGCTCAAGGATGAGCAAGCACCACTCATTCCACTGTGACTTCTCCAGCCAGCTCATCTCGTTGGTCCCCTCTGTGCTGGACCATCTCCAGGCTTTCAGTGTCTCTCTTGGAAATGGGGAGAGAGGAATTGGACAGTGTGTTCCAGGTGTGGCCTAACAGGTGCTGAGCAGAGTAGGAAAATCACATCCTTTCATCTACCAGCAATAGTCTTACTAATTCATCCCAGGATGCTGTTGGCCTTCATTGCTGCCAGGATACATGACTGGCTCATTTTCAGTTTGCCGTCTGCCAAGACACTTGTGCCTTGTGCCTTTTCAGCAGAGCAACTGTCCAGCCAGCTAGTGCCCAGCTGGTGCTACTGCTTGGGATTATTCCATCCCTGGTTCAGGACATGACATTTATCTCTGCTGAACCTCATGTTAAACCTCATTCTTGTTGGCCAAATCTCAGCAGCCTGTTGAGATCTCTCTATATGAAGGCTTTTCCTTCCAGCATATCTACCTTCTCTCCCAGTTCAGGCTTATCCTCAAATTTGGTGACAGCGCATTCAATCCTACCTTCCAGATCATCCATAAAGCTGAATTGCATTGACTCCATAAGAAATTAATTTGTGCCCAGCTGCCAGTGTAACTTTGAGCCTTTAACCACCACCCCCTGAGCTCAGCAGTTTAGTCAGCTTCTCAACCATTTAGTGTTTCATCTGTCCAATCCATATCTTAATGCCTCATCAAAAAGGATTTTGAGGGATGCTATGTTAAAGACCTTGCTAAAATGAAGGTGTTCTATCCAAAAATTTCTCCTCATCCACTGAGCAAGTTGCTTGGTCAAGCATGATTGACTCTTCAGTCTATCCATGTTGGCTTTTCAAAGTGGGCTTCTTGTCGTTTGTGTGCCTGGAAATAGCTTTCATAAGGACCTGTTCCGTAGTTTTCTTGGGGACTGAAACAAGGCTGATTAGTCTGTGGTTTCCAGGATCTTCCTTTTTCCCCCTTTTTGTAAGGTGACATAGTATTTGTTCTTCACCAGTCTACAGACTGGAAGATGTCTCTCTGCACAAAGCTGTTTACTCGTTGTTTTTCACTTTCCCTGCATGCGGAATAATGTATTTGTAACCAGAAAAATTGCTTAAAGCACTATGGTTGACAACATGCAAAGAACAGAAGGTCCTTGTGTGTATTGATGCCAGTCCAAATTAATTAAACAGGACAAATTCTGAGCTGAAAATGACAATGGTTCATGGTGACATCTTGTCATGACCTTAATTCTAGAGATGCTCTTGTTGATGGTGGAATAATCCTGTCTGCAGATCTAGGTGAAGAGCAGTTCTGTGTGGTGTGAGCTATCATTAATATTACTCTTGCAAGTTTTATTTAACAAGGTCTTTGGTGTAGCATGCATTCAGCAGTCAAGGTTTTTTCCTCCCTGCCAGTACCTGGAAGCCAGATCTCTCCACAAAAGAGTGAGCTTGGTTTCATGGGACCACTGTGATATTGCATGCTGGTGCCTGGTACCATGATGAGGTTCATTAGATGGAGTTGTCACATCCTAGAGGTAGCTGGAGTTCTTTTAGACATCAGTCATTAACTGAAAGCTCTGTGTAAAGTTTGTACAGACCAGTGTAGTGAGTAAGTGGCCTAGTTTTGGACTGATGTTGGTATCAATAATTATATATATCAGTATTTGTTTAGTCAATGCAGTTAGTTGGCATGATTGCACCGGCTGTGCAGCAACATACACTCTCAGGCCCACGTGTTTATTTCATATTGCAAAATAAGCTACACATCTTTAGCCCAGACTTTCCAACTTTGAAATATCAGGAGTTATTGAATGATACCATAGTAGTTGCATTGGAATCTGCTATTTTTGCATTTTAATAGCCACCACATTGACTAAGACTAGGAAATACGTGCTCTCTACTAACAAAAAATATGTTTTTCTGCTTCAGCTTATCAAGTGACCATGTCCTTCATATATCAGCTGTTGGTGGCTCACAGCCTGGCTTCTGAGAAGAGCAAGAGGAGAACAGCAAGGGCTGAATGGGAAATTATAGGACTGGGCAGGGTCATGTGGGACTTCTGAACGGTACTACCCTGCTAGACAGGAATTTGCCAATGCACAGCTGCACATGGGTATCCTCTTCCACACCTACGGATTCAAATTTTAAGGTGTAATTGTAATTACCATTGTAATTGTAAGGTGATTGACATGACATTGCTCAACAATGTTATTGATAGTCACAGAGCAGCTAGCTGTGTGCTGTTAGTCTTCTTTTATCTTTACTAATGAAACATATCCTCAAGCCTTCCCGCTAGAAGGGTGGAAACCTGGCATCCACCCAGACCCTGTTAATACAAACCCCAAGTTATTTCAAGATGGTAAGAAGAAAAGTGTGGGGTTTTTTTCTCCCATTTTCAAGTCTTTTTAAGTTCTTTTTCTTTTCACTAACATTACCCATTTCTGGTCTGGCTGGAAAGGGGCAGTAGAAAAAAAGGCACTACTGAAACATGTCATTGCCGCACCCGTGGTCAGTATTACATGTGTACATTTTAATAGTCAGCTGAGTTTAAATAAATATGCAGAACTCCTGGTTTTGGCTGAGCAAAAAGTGCCAGCTCTTTGCGCTGGTGTTTCCCCTGTGCTGTGGGCTCCCTGCTGGCATTGCAGAGGTAGAACTGTTCAGGGTGTCATTTGCTTGAAACACTTTATGACGGCTCCCCACGAACCCTCCCTCTGCCTGGCTGCTCACAGGTTTTCAATGAAAGGCCCTGTTCACACATGTGGCAACTCGAATTATCTCTAAATAAACTACTATATGTGGAGAGTAATTCATGAGCACTTCCAGTGCAATGATAAATGGCAGGCAGGGACATTGCGTACAAGGCGGCCCCTCAGGGCTGTGTCTCCGTCGAGTTGTGCAAGGATCCTGTAGAAGGGTGTGGAAACATGACCTTAAAATAAAACTGTGTCTTTTGGAGCTTTAGAGACCAGGCTGTAAGTGACAGATGTGAGGTATCTGATCTCTCACCTCTTGTCTAATATTGTATCTCCAGAACTTGACAGATATGTTGGGGTTTACCCCCAATTCCTCCCTGTGTGACTACCAGCCTGCTTCCTGAAAACCAACAATCATCTTAGCCCTTAAAAGACACCTTAAACTGTCACTTTTGATAAAGAATAACAATTTATGTACTGGCCCGCTATTTTCCAGCCCTTGCTGACATGATTCTTGAACTGCAGTTGAGCTTTGGCTTAACAAAGGCCATTCTTCTGCAATGACCAAGAGAGAGTAGAAAAGCACACAAACACAAGAGCTGTAGGAGGTTGTGGCCAGGTTTATCCCAACAGGTTAAACAGGGACAAGGCATAGCCCTGAGCACTGGCATATACCTGTGCATACTGTAAGCTGTTAGTACAGCTTTCCAGACAATGCCTAGGCACCATCTGGGGACTCACACTGGCCAGAGGCCATCCCCAGTAGGAATTTGTCTGTGTTTCTGTGTTTCCTTTTCATTTCTTCTTAATATATACTTTGCTATGTATTTACGTTGGGGGAAAAAATCATCCTGAGCTTTTCAGTTTGGAGTAGAAAGCAATAATGATATAAAACAGTATTTGTTTTCCATAAGTGTCCAACATACAAGGAGTTAAAGATCTCTTGCTAGCTCAGACAGCAGCTCCAGCTCCCACATACCCAGACTTTTAATGGCCTGAGTTGCACCCTAACCTGGACACCTGGCGGACATCCTCCCTGCCAGGTTTCTGCCCAGTCTAACCCTGCCCAGAGGGGCAGTGAGTCTCATACTTCTTGCTGGCCATGCCTCCCCTGACTATGGACTTGTTTCGTGCTCCACATCGTGTGCCAGCCCAAAGCAGAAGCCCTGCCCTTCTGCCTCCTGGACATGAGCTGGCATGCATGGCCTAGCCTCCGAGTGGGTGCAGCAACCTCCCATGAGAGCGAGGAAAGAAAGGTGACTGTTACCAGCAAAGGCAAAACTTGCTGTAGCTAAAGGTCTCAGCCTACCAGAAACCCCTGTCACGGCTTGAACTATGAGCCCAAGACATGAACAGAGCCTCACAGATAAGCTACTCCAGGGCCAGAAACTGAACAGTGGTAGCAATAACAAGGCAAAGGATTCAGCTGTAGAATTTTTGGCTGGGCACCTTTAAACTTGCCATCCCACCCACCATTTCCCTGTGAGGATCAATACCGAGATGGACATGATAAAGAGGGTGGGTTTATCACTCACACCAACACTCCCACCCCTCCTCACACAGGGGCAGGACAAAAGGAGAGACAGCTTTGGAGGGAGGCAGCCAGCAAGTGAGAAAGCAACAGGGATGGCAGGGAGCTCCAGCAGCACCAGCAGCATGTGCTGGGGCCAAGCGCTGTGGCACACCTTTGGGGTGGCTTCCACCGATGTGAAATTGTCTCCATTGCGGAAACCACACCTGAAATAGCTTTTCTGCAGAATTGCTTCGGATAGAAATACCTCTCCAAAATTGCTTCAGATAAGCAGTGATTCCTACCCTGAGGAGCTGGAGACATATCTTAATTCCAAATTCCTCCCTTTCCTGGCCCCAGCTCCTAGCTTGCCGTAAATGAGAGCAATACAGACACCTCTGTCGCTATTAAGAACAATGAGATGTCTGAGACAATGGGAACAGAGCAGCGGTCCTTGAGGTACTTGGGGTGATGCCCAGCTGTGTTTTGCTGGGCCCCATCCGCAGGCTTCCAGGAGACCCTACGTCACTGCTCCCCATCCCAGCAACACGCTAGGGCAGCCACACAAGCTGGGGAGGAAAGCAGGAACATTAGTAGCAGGGCAGGCAGAAGCCAAGCAGCCACTCTGGAGCCACTTGGAAATTAGAAAATAGACAGAGTAGGCACCTATTTTTGTGAAACCGATCTGCAATTAAATTGATATTAACTGTTTGAGGCCATGCACAGGAAGACGACGTGGGTTTGAAAACAGGCATGAAGCACAACTTCACAAAGGCAGGAAACTGAGGTGTTTTTGTATTTATACTGGTTTCCCACATAACAAGGTCCAGTTCACTGTCTGTCCATCCTCCCTCTGTGAATACATTGGCTGAAAGGAACCAAACATGACAGAGAATGGAAAGATGACGAGATTTTGATCCATTGTGTGAAAACAGCTGAGTAGAGGAGAGGAACCCTATAGCTGCCAGCGTGGGGATAAGTTCATGCACTGTAAGAGATCAGAGGCCTTGGATGGGGACCAGCTGTGGTTCCATGGCTGTGAGTGCAGGGAAGACACAGATCCTGTCTGGAGATACAAAATGGTAGTGGGTAGATGTCCAGACAGGTGACTGACTTGAGCGGGAGATGCGACACGGACCTCCCATGTTAAAGAGGAACTGCTGCTCAGTGCTGGTCTCTGCAAGCTCCTGTGTGTGCTTGGTAGAACATGGGAAATGCAAGACACCCAAAGAAACAGCAAAGTTTGGTGAAACCAGCATTGCCCAGTGCTCTGCTCCTCTCCCTGCAAGTGCAGAGGCGACCATGAGCAGTAGGGTAGACCCTGGGCTGCCTGAGGGGACAGCCCCACCTCCTGCTTCCTCCCTTCCCTGAATAAAAGCAGCTGTAACTGCTGAACCACCTGGGGTTGCATTTTGAGATAAATTGCTATAGATCTGGGGGCTTTCCTAAAACAGTGATTTGGAAGTGGTTTAATGTCCCTGGCTGTGGGCATCTACAATTCAGCTCCCTGGTATACCCAGGCCTTGTAGGGTCTTCACCTTAAATTTTCCAGAGCTCTTTTGAGCGCCATTCACCTGCTTACCGGTCAGTCTGGGATCAGGGCGCTTGGATTTTTATTAGAAAAATATCCTGATATACACAACTTTGCACAAAAGAGGACATTGTCCTGGAAGGACCAAGTGTGGATGACAGGCGGGACAGGGAGGATGACAAACACTGCAGTTCTGGTTATAAACAAAATGTAGTGGGCAACACAGTTATGTTCACGGCCTCCCAGCTGGTTCAAGATTCAACCATAACACCCAAAGTATGATGGAGACACAAAATAATGAAGGCAAACTGTGGTGATGTGGGAATGACAAGAAGTGATGAGGATTCTTTCTCTTATCCAAGCAAATTCTCCTGTGTCTTGTCTTGGGCAACTATTTCAAATATCTCACCAATGATAAAAGGGGCATATCCTAATTGAGAGTTAAAAATGGGAAATCCTATGGCTGACAGAAAGAACATCAATCACAAGGAGGTATGCAGGAGATGGCCCCTCCACACAGAGAGAAACATCAACAGTTTCACAAGAGCTGCAGACTACTCAGAAAGCACTGTTTTAAAGCTTTTCTTGATCCTGGGATGCTTTCTTCTTAACTTAGCAGACCCTGAGGTCCTTATCAGCACTGGAAGTTTAGGCGACTTGGCAACCTTCCTGAACATTTTCTTTAAAATGAATAAACCTCACAAGCATAATGTGAGTTACAAACTGCCTTGACTTCCAGGAACAAGGGGATGGTTCAAAGAATGCAACCCTGGAGTCTTCAATGGAAAAAGACTGTATCTCATAGCAGAGCCTTCCCATCCCCACCCGCATTTTTTCAGTCAATTTTCTACCCCCTGCACTTTCACTATGAGGCAGTCGGGATGTCTGTGCGGCAAGACTCATTCCAACTGGCAGCTCTGGATCAAAGAGCACTGGAAACATTAATCAGTGTGCCTAATCATTTCCAATCACAAGAACTTTTCTCTGTGACCTGGCATATAAACACCGAGTCATTTCATTCACTGGTTGACGGACCAGAAACCAAACAATCCTTATCGTACCTAATACATCTTACTCCTCCGGGTTATAGATGGATCAGCCTGCAATCCTCCAGCAGCAGTGGCAAACTTTAGGCGCTTTACTTAATCAAACTGATTAGCAACCTGTCTGTAGAGCCTTTTATCTGTTGGTGCCAAAGTAGTTTACAAGCATTAAGTGCATCTAATTTTGTGATAGCAAAGCGAGATGTGGTTACTATATTCAAAAGCACCTCCAGTAATGAGGGAGAGCTCTTGTTTTAAGGGGGTGGGGAGGTTCAAGGCAGCAAGTTTTGCTGATGCATGAAAACCGCTTTGAAAATTAAACGAGCGACTGGTGAAGTCAGGGAGGGAGCCCAGGAATTCTGATTGCCAGCTATCTGTGCTGCCTGTACTGCCATATGGTCTGTAGCAAAAGGAAAGGAATAATCAAACCAGACATCTGTGCCCAAAGCCTTATCTACTTGGGCACCATCCTCCAGACAGCCGCACTCTGAGCACAAACAAAGGGTGATGAGATCTCCTCTCCCCTTGGTGGGTCCGCAGAGGGACACAGTGCCTCCTGCGCTGGTTCGGGTTAATATGTGTGTGATCACCACCTGTTTGGGAGTTTACTCTCATGGTAACATTGATTTCTCACCCAATAGCCAAGAGCAGAACAACAGCCCTGTCACTGTGTGGAAAACTGACAAAAAGCTCAGGTTGTTGCAGCTTTCCTCAGTTTTCATGTGAGTGTTCCTGACTTGGGGGAAAAAAGAAAGAATTAAGCCAAAGGTCAGCATGTTCCAGGGCAGCCTGTTCCTGCTTTGAAGGAGAGAGAAGTGAGGGGTGGCTCAGAAACCTGCTGCTACACCTGACAGGCTCTCACAGATAAGAGCTGGTGACGGAGCGCTGCAGGAGCAGTTTGCAAACCTGCACGACCTGCCTTGAACCTTGCCCAAAACCGTCCCGTTCTTTCCTCTGGTGCATGGTGCCAGAGGCAATCCAGCTCTCTTTCTGCTCTGTCCTGGGCACAGAGTAATATTTCTTTTCCTTGCCTTGGGGAAGAGGTGAAGAAGGGCTGGAAGAGATGCATGAGCACATGGAGACTTCCTTCCTACATCAATGCAACCCCATCTGCCACGGTGGAAAGTTAAACGAAGGATTTCCTGGTGGAAAGGCTGCCAACCCTAAGCTTGGGAGAGCTGGATTTCAACACCTGCTCAGCCACAAGCTTGCTGCCTGGCCATGTACAAGTCACTCAAAAGCCACATGTATAATGGTACTGACGTATCTGGCTCCTGGAAGAAAGTCCATGACACCGAGCTGGTTGGCTACAGAGAATTAAGCATCTATGAATAGGTTTGGCATGAGGCAACACAACCAATGATGGCTGCCAACCAGAACAAGAGGAGATGCCAACAGGAGCAGATCTCCCCCAGATCTCTGCTGTTTGAACACACGGCTCCAAGGGAGCCTGCTGTTGGTGTGGGCAGCAAGGGGCTGGTTCATCCTCTGCTGATCCAGCACCTGCAGTGGCTTAGCACATTATTCCTCCTTGCTCCTATCTTCCTGTCCCAGGTTCCTGCAACCGTTCACGGACCCCAAACTGTGCTTTATCTCTTTGATTCCCAGTCCCAATCTGCTGCAGAGGCTAATAAACCCAACCAGACAGGCAGGATAGCTGGAAACAGTAATACTTTCAGCAGCTTCAAGGAGCAATGCAAGGGCTGGTCCCTGGGTACCTCTTCTCTCTCTGCAGATGGCTGGGGACAGGGATTTTGTACCTCTACTTGTCACCTGGTGGTCAGGCACAAGGAAGAGGGAGCCAAGGCTTTAGATACGGAGTTACGCACAAACTCCAGGCAGCTCTAAAAAAGCAAAGCAGAGCCACGTCTCCCTCCAGTTACAAGCAGAGAGGGCTGTTTCCTTTGATGACCTGGCTGAGACAGCATCATGTTTTGGTAGCATCTCAGTGCCCTGGGGCTACAGGTCCCAAGCAGACAGAAGACACCCAGTCTGATGGTGTCATTGCCACACTAGTCCCAGGCTGGGCACTCTCAGCAGCATCACTCCAGGCACCAGGGACTGTACCAGCATCCTACATGTCTCTGGGTTTGCTGTCCAAGACCTTTGCCATGGCTGCTCAGCTGGCCTGTTTCCTACCACTAAAATGGGGATAAGGACAGAATATAGAGACAGTGTCTCGATCTCACAGTGAGAAACGCAGAAACAGGCAGAGGCTGGAATATTGCCACATATCAACCATTCAAAAATCCCTCCTTTTCCATAGATAACAAGCCTGTGTGGCACTGGGTGAGGATGCCTGTGAGGAAGGTCTCAGGAACTGTAACACCAAGATCACTGTTCCCTGCACCTGACAAGCACTCAAAAAAATCGAGGACTCATGGAAGAAAAGGTGCTGCTGCTTCTGCTGTAAAACCAAAACTGGGAATGCCAAAGTCATCAGGAAGTAACTGGTTTAATAATCATGAAGAAAGACCACTAAGCCCTCCTGAAGGAAACACGAACCAAACATGAACCACGCAGCCTGTGTGTGCTGAGAACAGGCTTTGACAGAAAGAAGGGTTGGCTTCTTGGCTGGCACAAATCAACCCAAATCCAACCTTAGGTAAATAAAACATGGTTCTCCTGGTGCTTCTTCAGGAAGGCAGTAACTGACTTTTCCAAAGGAAGGCTGACTTTTCCAAACCCAGCTGAAGCTGCTGGCATGCCTTCCCTGCAAGCAGACAAGGCAGACCTGCTGTGGAGAAGAGCAGCTTAGCAAAATCTTGATGAATCACAGTCAAAGGTCCATCTTCCCACAGGCCAAGTAAGCTGTTGGGGAGTTCACTTCGCTCTGGGACTATTGCAACTGTGCTCCTATGCTGCTGACTGGAGCTGCTGTACCCTTCTTCTGGGCAAGGCTTTTTGAGTTCAGCCTTCGCACTAATGGCAGGCTCCAGAGCTCAGGGACCAGAGCAAGCACCCATCTTTCTATCCAAACTTATCTGCACTGATGGGGCCTACATGAAAACAAAGTGATGCAGCCGTGGTGACTGTGAGATGCACACTGCTGTCATCTCAAAGGGAGCCAAGGAAAATGGGGCAGGGAGCACTGGTGGCTCCTTTTTCCTCATCCCCTTCCACTAGCTGGGAATCCAAGTGGTAGAAAAATGGTAAGATAAACTAAAACACCCAAGTCTGGGCATATCATCAGAGCAGAATTGCTGCTAGTCTCTCCTGTCCTGACCTGTTGCATTTTTTAAGTTCACATGATCACACTTCCCATTCTGTATTTATTTGCTGATGTGATATGAAAGTGGGTCAAAATTAACTGCTGAAATTTAAAAGAAGAAAATGGAGATAACCAAACCCCAATGCTTAGCTTCTTCTCGCCCTGACTTGCCTTTTGCCATCAACTTGTTTATCAGAAATCATTTAACATACATATGTGTGTAAGCATTTTAATACAGAAAAAAGCAAAATAAAACAAACAAAACAAACCCCAACACTGCACAAGGGGAAAAATCCCAGCTTTTTCAGTCCCATGGAATACATTCGATTCATTCAAAATGGAAAATAAAATACAGCCATTAAAAAAAAATGTATTCCACAACCACCACCATTCTCACATTTTCTGTGAGAACTCACACTTTTCAGATGGCTCAAAAACCATAGAATCACAGACTGGTTTGGGTTGGAAGGAACCTTAAAGCTCATCCAATCCCAACCCTCTGCCACAGAGACACCTTCCACTAGACCAGGTTGCTCCAAGCCCCGTCCAACCTGGCCTTGAACACTGCCAGGGACGGGGCAGCCACAGCTTCTCTGGGCACCCTGTGCCAGTGTCTCACCACCACCAAAGAGAGAATTTCTTCCTAACATCTAATCTAAATCTACCCTCTTTCAGTTTGGGTATTAAGCATCCACCAAGTGAAAGCTTGGAGCTCATTTGGCAGTTCAGCAGCCCTTCCTTCCGCAGAGGAACATGAGGGCATCATCTTCCCAGCACCATCTTCCTGGAAGGGGATATGGGTTATAGTCTGCTGCAAATAGTCCACTGCTATCACCTTCTCAAAGCCCAGAGATTTTGGATTTGTTTTTTACCAATTCTTGCTTTGTCCACTTAGATGCCTCAATCTGAAGTCTTGGCAAAGTGGTCACATTTCCTTTAGGGAGGTTAGGGATATCAGCCTGGGTTCATCGTGAGCCTCTACGGCAGGCAGTCCTGCCAGCAAGTGGGGACATTGACTGAACAGTCATGCTGCTACTCGCTGGTAGTAAGAGCCCTCCCTCCGTTCCCACTAAGTGGGCTACAGCCTGCGATGGAAGCAGCCCTTGATACCAGTTATGGTGCTGGAGCCGAGCCCCAAGGACATGCTCACAGCTGCTTCCTGAACATGGGAGGGCTGGATAGACTGGGATGTGGCAGGCACGGGTTCAGGGAAGGAACTGGGAAACCATTTGATCAGGTTGAAAACAAATCACTCCAAACACCTCCCTCCTTTCTGAGAGCAACGAAATGCTGCAGAAGGTGGGTTTGCATTTAACAATTAACAAAATAACCCAACTAGTCCTCAATAAAGTCTTACCACTCACTGCCCTCCCCTGTGCTTCCTTGTCTCTTTTTAGCTCACTGTCCTTTCATTCCTGCAAAGGCAGGTGAAGGAGCACCCGGTGCTGCGCCGCTGGGGCCCAGCAAGTGGGTCAGGCTCAGTACAGGACCTCCAGGGACCACTCAGAATCTGAGAGCTGATTAAAGTTTCTGTATCATTTTTGCCTCGGATGGCGTCAGATGGCTCCTGATTAGATGCTTTGTTCTAGTAGCTCATTCTCACTCTTACAGGCGGTGAGATGGGAGTTCACACATCCAAAGTGCAGGAGCCCAAATCTCAGTCAGCTGTCTGGCCTCCCCCCATACTCGCTGGAGCACAACAGTCATTACCAGAGGGAAACCCACCAATTTTAGATGCCTGCCTTAAGATCAGATGGCTCCAAAGCATTTTGACTTGATGGTTTAAACTACTATGCCCCGTGTTGCAAGAGAACTGCCATACCCCAAGGATTAAGGGAGGAAGGTGCTGTGGAGTATCAGATCTCTGAGCATAAAGGCAGAAAGACCCAAATGATCCATCTTGCTTTTAGTACACTGCAGATCAGTCCCTTCCACCCAAGACCGCTACATAATAAGCCCAGTATTTTAGACTAAAGCTGCAACCCTAGAGAGACATCATGATTTCCTCTAAAACCTGGAAAAAGGCATAAAACTTCCATGGGTTCCTTCTTAAGCCCAAAACTGCTGATTGAAACTTTCTTCCACTAGATGTGGAAGTCAAGTCACCCCCTTGCTACCCTTCATCTCAATTAGCCAAACAAACTGAGCTCCTGAAGCCTGTTCTGCTTTGGCAATCCCAAGCCATTTGTGGCTCCCCTTTGAATTCTTCCTGGCATTTCCTACCCTTCTTCAAGCTCAGACATGAGCCAGTGTCCCCTGTTTAAAGGGAGACACACACACCCTCTGCTTCCACTCGTTCTCCAGAGTTGCAGAGATCCTTTCTGTCCCACTGCTCCACTGAGCACTCACTTTCACATGCTTACACATGATGACCCCTTAAACTCTCTCCCCGACACTGTGCTCCCCATATAGTCTCACTTAGGCTTTAGACAGAACCTAAACTCTTTGTTCCAAACTATACTGCAATACATTCAACTGCCATAAATGAGGGAGGTTTTTACATTGGAGCTATTTAATCACATACTAGCCTACAAGGGCTGATTATATCCTTGCTGCCAAACAGTGCGAGGGAATATTCCGGTACTCAAATCATCCCAACACTGCTCCTTTGCACCCTCTTGGCTCATGACAACTAGCACCTTCCTGAATGAAGACTAGGAGCAAACGTGGACTGTTCCCAATAACAAGCTGGTTGCACTCCCCCAACATGGAAAGCTGGAGAGTTTATGCCCTACGGACACTATCCCATACCATTTGGCAAACTGGTAGAAAGCAGCCTTGGGTGCATCAAACCATCTCATCGCTCTAGACTAGTCTAAAACCATGCCTGAAGTCACTGTTGAGGTCTGGGTAGAAGCCTTGCTGTAGGACAGGAACGCTGCTGGAGCTCTTTGTTACAAAGGGAAGTGGGTCCAAGCTGCTGCAAAGACAGGTCAAGCCTGGGGATTACAACCAGGGATGTCCACTGAACCACCAAAACCTCCAAGTGCCAGGTGGCACCATGTCACAAGCCTCATTTGGCCGCAAGGAGAGGGCTGCAGTCAGCAAGCGCTCTGCTTATGCCTGTGTTTTCATTCCAGCTGCACACTGGGAAAGAAAGCAACATTATTTCACATTATTTCAATTTTCATTATGTGTCTGCCACTTGACTTTCCTCTTCTCCAAAGCATTGCTCTGGGCTTCCCCAAATTACCCTGTTTTCACAAAGTGTTGTGTTGGACTGGCGTTCAGGGACTCTTCCACAGCCAGGCAACTAAAGTGTGTGTCCCCTTTGTTGCCAGCTCCCGCAGTCCCAGGTCTGGTGGCTTGCAGGAGTAACTGGACACTAACAAAAGCACATAAGCTGCCCTTCCTCTCCATCTTTGCCTTGTTGCAGGATCCCCTGGTGCTTAATTCCCACGGGGAACAGAGAAGAGACAGCTGTTGGCTATGCTGTGGTGATGAGCCAGCCCTCAGATGTTTGTTAAATCAGGGCTGGCATTAAGCATCATCCATTCCTGTGGTTATTACAGGCCATAATAATCAAGGTAGAGTTGCTTTTTCCACCCATACTGAAATTTAAGTAACAAGCCCAATTTAATTCTCCTTCTAGGACAATTTCAAAGCGACACAGTATGATGAAAGCATGAGACAACAGATGGGTTTTGTTGTCTGCATGCTACCAAGGCAAACTTTTCATGGAAACTTATAAAAACCCCAACCCTGACTATGTGATTCATAAATTCTAAAAGCCAAGAGAAACCAGCTAAATGATTTTGTCTGACCTCCTGCCTAATGAAGACCACAGAATTTCATCCAGTGATTTCTGCCTGAAGCCCAGTAATTTGTGGTTCAAACAGAGCATCTCGACCAGCCTACTGTCCAGCTTTGATGTGAGGACATTGAATGAGGTGCTAACCACTTCCCATGCAGTCAAAAACTGGCTCTTCTACAGGTTGTCAGCATCTCTTCACCACTGCATAACTTGCCATAGCCTTCACAAGGACATGAACATTTTGACGCACTTTTGCCCTTTCTGTCAAAACTCTCAAACCATCAAGAAGAGGGAAAATGGGAGATTCTAAAGCACAAAATATCAAGAAAGGACAAACAAAGAGAAGGGCAATAGAGCACCTCAACATAACCTTCTGCTGCGGTCAAATGGATGAAATCTATGTTAAAATGCAACTCAAGGGCCACTCATTTTCCTACTCTACATGACACACTGGAAAAATTATTTTTGTTCAAACCAAACATTTTCCAAACTTACACCTATTTGTATGACTTGTAAGAAAAACATATTTGTTTGGTTACAAAAGTAGTTCTTTCTGCCACTTGTAAAACTTACTACACTTTCACAGCAATAAATATTTCCACAGCTGAGACCTTTAGTGGCCAGAGCAAAATCCGCTTCAAAACCACTCCTTGCAAGACAGGCCCAGTAAAAAGGCAGCCTGCTGCTGACTGCACCTTCCAGCTTTTTGTTTCCAGATTTCTGTGGTTGGAAGCACTGATGGGGTAAAGAAAACTTCTTTTTTTCCTTTTTATTTTTTAAGGAAACAAACCCCAAATGGCAAACAGCCCAGGAGGCTACAAGACCAGACTCCTCTTAGGTGAAAAATATTTACATTGAGCACTATATTAACACCAGCTCTTCCTTCCTTGTATCCTGTAAATGCAGCCTTCTATGACAACCCCAGTGATTAAAGTTCCTCCATCCACAGACCTACAACAGCCCAGGTGACAGCCTTGAGACTTCTCTGTAACTACAGCCTGTGTTGGGAAGGTGGGAAGGGGCTTCAGGCACCATGTGCTAAATGTACTCCTATTCTTGTTCATCACTAAATAACCCTATTCACCGTTAATAAAACCAAGCCAGAAGGTTCATTCCAACAGCATCTCTCTCACTGCTGCTTTCAAGGAGATGCTTTCTCGCCCTCTGCATCTCACCCTCTGCCTGCACTCATGCTATGGCCAAACCCAGGCTGCAAAGGAAGTTCTCAGGGTAGCTGTCTATGGCCCCATCGCTCAGCCTCTGCAGGATGAGCCAGGCTGACTGTGCAGAGGGATTAGTCTCATCTGCAGAGCAGGTAAAGGTGCAGCTCCAACTCGTAGAGGTGCTGAGTTGGCTGCAGTCAGCATGGTGCTGCTGATGAAGATGCTGAGTGTTTGTGTAAGATGCTACAGGGAAGGTTGAGGTCCACACTTAATTACACGCTGCTATAGCCATACTCCTTGTGGCACCCAAGCTAGGAAAGTGATGGCAGTAAAGCCTCTGGCTGTGGCTTTCTCAGACATCTACGAGCTCCTGCTACCTACACGGCACACAGGACTATGGCAAGAGGAGCAGCACACATCTAGAAAAACAGGACATGTAGGCTTATGAATCAGACACCCATCTAACAGGCCAGGTCTACACAAACCATCCTGAGCTTTACCACATGTGAAACTTCAGGCTGTTTCCAGGCTCAGTTAATGTGCTCTTCTTTAAGGTTTAAGGCACCATTGTTTCGTGCATGGAAGCTCTTATATCAATTAACATCCCGTTTGTGTCAAAGTGTACAGGCGCAATCCAAACTGGTGCAGCCTGCTTGAAACCAAAAGAAGTGCATAGGAAGCAGGAGTAGCTGCGTCCCATTTCTGTAGCCCTAGATCTGCAGAAATTAGTGCTGCTGTCATATTGTAAAGATGCTGTATGTCCACATAGCTGTACCGACACTAAAGAGATTCTGCTTAACACTGGTTCAGCTGAAAAGGTTCTGCTTCTGAAAAAACCCTAAAGCATTGTTTTCTGAGGTTCTGGGTAACCAGTAGTTAAAGCTCTGCTTTCAAGTCATCCATCCTGAAGCAGTCATAGTGGGCAAAAGCAGCGACCCAAACAGCACAGCAGTGTAGAACGATGGGGTGAAACCTCACAGCCAGTTTAGGTATAAGCCTCACAGTTTCCATGACTGTTATTGTAATGATTTTGCAACTCTCGTTTATTTTGCACCATTTCAGCTGCTAGTTTGTGTCAACTATTTTGAAATTAATAGGAAAAAAAAAAGAACCCAAAACCCCAGAGACTGCCCATCCTTGACAGGAACAGTCCTGGCATGCCTGGAATGTGTAAAACCACAAAAGAGCCATTTCTGTTCATATTACTCCTTATGAAATCCCCTTTTAAAGACAACTCAGCATTGGAGGCTTCAGTCACTCCGCAGAGCCCCATTAGGATTGCCTTTGTCTTTGAAATGGGAGTTATCAGTGAAAGCCCAGGCAGGTTTGGGTATCTGACTGTTGTGTCCTTTGCTTTGAACTCCAGGACCGTTACGCATATGGCAGCCAAACTGGTCAAGCCATTTTCCTCTCCTCCTTTGTCCCCAGGTTCAGGGTAGATAAAAGCCGCACCAGGCTCGCTGCCCTACCAACACCAATTTGACTGTTAGTTTTACATTGAGGAAAAACCAAATAACAAACCCCAACACCACACACAACGATTATCACTGTTACCCACACAAAGGCCAGAGCAAACACAGTGTGATTCAACAAGACCCGGGCTGCAGCGGGTATCTCTAGACACACACAGGAATATTCTCCAGGCCATGCAGTTGTGCAGCTCTCTCCTGCTCTGACATGCCCTTTTCTTGCACTGCTTCTACAAAGCTTTTATTCACCCTCACAACTTGTTGTAGCATCAGTGTGATGCTGCTACTGGCAGCTGGGTGGGAGCCCAGTATGAGCAAGGCTTTGATCAGCCCCACGCACTTACAGGGATACCTATAGGTCACAGGCTTGGCAGATGTGAGTTTTGCTGGAGCAAGGAGATGATCAATTTGTGTCACTGCATAAGTGCAGTCCTGAGCACGACATCTCTTATGGTGCCTCAGGATGGTCAAATACTGCTCCTGTTTAAGTTACTAGGTAAATTTCTGCTGCCTTCTTTTTGTTTTCTACCTCTCTCTTTTCCTGAGTTTCCTGAAGGTTTCTGGGCTTGCCTTCCCAGGTAGATCATCACTACAGGCACACAGCAGTCTTAGTGTGAGGTTCATGTCTAGCTTGAACACCAGAAAGCACCAGAGCAGAGCTGAAACACAGGGACTGTTAACCCTCATTTCCAGTACTTACTGCCTTTTATTCATGCAGACTAACATGGAGCCCTGCAAAATGCAAGCAGCACTGTAGTTCATGAGCAAGAGGTCTGGCAGGGCAAACACTAAAGACTGTAAGAAAGAGCAAACAAAGAAGCATCTTGTACAGAACTGAAAACAGAAAAGACAAAAAATGGTAAGCAGGAATTCCCCGGTGATCTGAGGTTATCGGTGTGATTGCTTTCAGGACTTCTTTTTTGTTGTACCACCTTGATTTGCAAACAAAGCATCTCTAACAGGAAATATCAGCTGTCCTTGAAAAAAACACACAAGAAGGATAAGGATTTTTTCTGCCAAAAGCAGAATGGCTTTCAGCACTATATGACATGCTGGAAAGCCTCCCTCCTCATGAAAGCAACTCGCAGCAGCACGTTGCAGTTCCTCCTCACTCCCAGCTCTGTGTCCCATCCCAAGGTCAGCAGCACATGATGCAGCTCCTCAGGAGAGCTTCCATAGTTAGAAAACCTGAAAATGAAAGGAAAACAAGCAGGTGAGTTGATTTGCATTCCAGATTCACAATTAACACAACGCCAAATTAGCCCGTAGGAAGTGGAAGGGTAGAACAGGAAAACCGCCAACTTGAAAATGCAAATCTTCACCCTACTACAATTGCAAGCCACAGCCAGGATTCCTACAGGCTAGGAAGGCACTAGTAAGAACACTTTTTTCACTACTCTTTCAATGTGGTCACTTCATTAACGCGACAGTGGCTTGTGATATGTGGTTTCATTCCTATCCTGTATATAGTCAGTCTCATTTCCTGAAAAGAACATGAACAGAAAAGCAGAAAACCTTTAAAACAATAGTCTGGGTCCTTTTGTCTTTTCTTTCTCCTTTTTGTCTTTTATTTCTACCATGCTGCACTACAAAAGCCAGCATTTTTTAAATTAGCACAGGGTAAAAAAATGGATCTTTTCCCTAAGGCTCTTGGATCTTAAAGAATATAGGTTGCTGGTTTGAAACTCACATGCTAACTGTTGGCAGCACAGAATGAAACTACAGCATTTTGTTTCAATATGGTACACATACACATATACATACAATTCCTCTACACATGGTTACCAGGAATCATACTTTGTTCCCAGCAGTGAGCAGCCCCCAGCAAGTGAGATTAGTTCAACCAACCTTTGCCACTGGTATGGCAGAACCTCAGCTCTCCGTGGCCATCAACAGTCACAGCCCCATGGGAAGCACAGTAGTGAGCGAAAACTTGCTTTACAGATGAGTAAGTGAGATGGTGCTAATTATAACACTACACCTCTTTGCATTTCATTGCAGACCTCAGTTCATTGCCTTATCTGTCCGGCCTTGGTACCTCTACCTGCGGGAGCCCATGTCATTAGCAGTGAGAAAAGGTCTTTGTCACCCCAGGGCTCCTCCATGCTCCTCTTCCCTCCTGGCTGCTGAGAAACACTCAGGCTTTCCAAGTACAGTGACAGCTCCTATTCAAGAGATCACCTAGGCATAGCCCAGCATCCCAGCTGAGCAGCCTTGACACTGCTCAAGAGCTGGGCTGGCAGTTGTTGGGACCACAAGCCAACTGGGACCTTAGGAAAGAGACTGCAGCAAAGACCAACAGCATTCTAGGCTGCAGGAGCACAGGCAAGAGATCTCAGCACTTATTAAACCACATCTAGATACTGCATCTAGTTTTGGGCCCCTCTGTACAGGAAACACATTGACGAACTAGAGCTGCACCAAGATGGCCAGGGACTGGTGGACATGCCTGAAGGGAAGAGGCTGAGGGAGCTGGGTTTATTCAGGCAGGGGAAGAGATGGCTTTGAGGGACCCAGCAGAAGCCCCCAGCACTGGCAGGGACATTATCGATAACACAGAGCCAGGTTCTCCACAGCGGTGCCTGGCAGCAGAATGAGAGACAACATGCATCATTTGGAACAAGAGTGATTCAGACCAGATGTTAGGAAAAGCTTTTTCCATGCAATGACAGTAAGGTCGTGGAGCTGGCTGCACACTCTCATCATTAGAAGTCCTCAAGACTCCAATGAATGAAGTTAAAAGCAACCTGGTCTGATCTCACAGCTCACACACCTGAGGACCCTTTCAGCCTGAATTATCCTACAGTCCTACAAGTCATCTTTTAACTGCCACCAGCGCAGAGGCTGCAGAGGAAAGGGTGGGAATCATTCAGTGCTCAGGTACTGTGACATCCCCCAAGTGGAAGAGTTGAGAGAAACAACCACATCCCAACACCACGAAGGCCCAGAAGGTACCCCATGGCACTGTACCTTATGTTCCCCCCAGCACACAACAAACCCCACTTCTGCATGCAGTACCATACAACTGTCCACCTCAGTTTGGACATCAGGGTCCATGTCCCATCTGCAGCACACACAAAAGCAGTGTTAGAGGGTAGTTACATGTCTCCCTTCCCCTATACATAGACACATTTACAGAACAAGCAGGATTTCCTAAGCCCCGTGTATAGTGCTGACTATAAAAAGGCTCTCTGTACTGCCTCAGGCTGCAGTCTCTTTTCCACAGGATGGAAATGCCTCAAGATGCCTTCCCTATCCCCTGCTAGCTGCAACACTCTGGTAGAAGATGAGCAAGCTACACAGCCAGCACGGCCTTCTCCACCTCTCCATCCCTTGTGTCATAAAGGCTGTTGGAGTAATGTCTTGCTTCCAGTCAAAATAACTTCTGTGGCTAAGAGACAGGAAATGTCACAATTGAGAAGATGAAAAGGGACCTTACAAACAGCACTGCTGAGCTCTGGCTTCTCAGAAGAATCCATACAAACCATGAGGCAACTGTCACGTGCTGGGTGGGCAGGAGAGGAAGAGGTGGAAGAGGAGCGGTTCATCTCCTCGCCCCAGGCCACCCGAGAGGTCAGTGGCAGAGCCATGAACCAACCTCCTCCCCTCTATCCCAGGGTCTTGGTGCTCCCTGTCCTCTCCATGACTCTGCTTGACAGCCAAGCCATGCTGGGAGGGTAAAGCTGCCCTCCTCACGCTGCACATAACCACATTTCTTTTTGGAGACGAAAGCCTACGAGATGCCAGCTCCCCATCAGAAGTCAGTCCTGCCCAAATAACATCCTTTTAAAATGCACAGCTGCATCTGCATTAAGAAATCTGTACAGCTTTGAAGACGCGCTCGCCAACACGTTTTGAGATGTGGTCTATTCTCACAGGGTCTCAGGGGGCTCTAAGGGTTTATCCACATGGGGTTTTTTTTGTACTTGGAAGTGAGCCCAGTAAGCACTTTTATACTTACCTATTCATAGGTTTTTATTTTCAGAGTATCTGATCACTCAGTTTCAACTTCTGCTGAAACTCCTCTGTGACCTGGGATGGCTAATTTCAGGCAGTTTCTGAGCCCCTGTAGAATCTTGTGCTGGCCTATATTTCTGTAACTGCACTCATACAAGGTCTGTACAAATCAGCAAGAGAAACCACAACTTTGGTCAAAATTAGTACCTTGGTATACATATAAAGATTAAAAACCCCCATCTCCTCCTCCACGTTGATAGGTGAGGTCTTGAAGCCAGATAGGCTTTCAGAAACAGCCTCCCCCTCTTCTCTCCATCCTCCCATTACTCCATCCTTTGAGCAAGCTCTCAGGGCAATACTTTGCAGCCTTGTTTGCTGGAGGAGAAGGATGCTTTCTCTCTGGGAAGCCGGGAAGACTGTGTCAGAGCAGAGCAGACCCTGGGCATGCAATTACCCAGGCAGCAGCAACAATATGTTAATTCACTGGATCCCTCTGAAATGAAGCACAGTGCAAGTCCCTGGAAAAAGTGAAAAGGAGCCTGTTAAGGAAGCTGTGTGAAGGCCTTGTGCACAGCAGCCCCTTGGAGTCCAGACAAGGACGGACTCTGCACAGACATAGTTTTTAGAGCTGAACTGGCAGCCAGCAGGACTCCTCTTTCTGCCATGGGGCATCCAAAGGAGCAAGGGGAATCACCCTCAATGCCAACAGGTCGCTCCTGCCCATGGGACAACATCCTTATTTTAAAGAGCTGCAGACACATGGAATAGCCCCTGCAAAGGATGCCTTATCTGCAGCAAGTTCACCCTGGACAGATCATGGATAAGGCCATGATGCCGTGCCCGACCCTCTCTGTGTCCAGAGCTTTCTTACACTTTCAGGAGCGCGGTCTCCTCCTGGGTGTCCTCAGCTGCAAAGTTAATCTCCCTTCTATTCACATGCCCAGAGCTCCTTAGGTAATTCCAATTCTCCAGCAACAAACAACAAAGCCAATGTAGAAAGGAGAGGAGAAGAAAACTGAAATAGTCCCTTGGTGAGTTTACTGCGAGAAGTCAATGCCCTCAGAAGGTCCGCATTGACTGTCTCCTGGTGCATCATACTTCTGACTACCCACTAATTCCTCTAACACCCAACTAGAAATTATGGCTCTGTGCTGGCACCATGATGGAAGTAGTCTTGCACTCCTAAACAAAAAAGGGTGCCTTGCTGCAGGCAGCAAAACCTGCCTTCCTCCTCAGGAAAAGGGGCAGAAGACGGGTCAAGGAGATTTCCGCTACCTCTCTATGTTGGACAGACTGCCCACTTACATGCTTTTAGTGAACGTTCAGATGACTACAAACCTTGAGGAACACGCAATGATTTCCATCAAAGGCAAGCACGGCTTTAAACTTGCACAGACTCTTGTAGAGAGCTTTCTGTTGTAATTCATGCAAAGATTAAACTCTGCCAAGTGGAAGAGTTGCACACCAAAGCTCTTTCTGCATAAGACTGTTGACCACTGAGCTGATATATTGAGGTCAGAAGCTCATCTGTGCTGACACACTTCTCCAGGGACATAAGTGTGGATACAACTGTTGCCCTGAGGAGCAGGAGGAAACCAGTTTAACTGCAAGAAGTTTAAATTCATCCTTAGGTTCCACCAAAACTCCTGGTTCTTGCAGAAACAGGATCGACAGCAGCAAAGATCTAACAAAAGTGTTTTAGAATCATAGAATGGTTTGAGTTGGAAGGGACCTTAGCCTCACCTAGTTCCAACCCCCCTGCCATGGGCAGGGATGTCTCATACTAGACTATGTCTCCCAAGGCTTGGTCCAACCCGGCTTTCCAGTTTCTGTCATGCACTGGCTTTTTTGGAAAGATTTTTTTCTGAGTGTAAGACTAAGACAAATCACATTGCTGTCTCTTGTTTAAAACTGCATCTGTTTCGCATGGACTGACTTTTGCTTTCCAAGGAGAAGATGTGGAAAACAAAGGGCAACAGTGAGCTGCAAAGACATCAGTTCCTAGCCATGTGCCCTGCCCTTCGCAGAGCTCCTGGTGACTGTCCTAAATCAGAGCATTTCATTGCTGGATGACGTGTCTCAGGCAAGATGAGTTTCCTAAAAAGCACCGACAACATGCGGTTAAAAGCTCGGTTCAGACAAGCAGCGAAACAAGCCTGCTTCTGGGTTTTGAGCTGAATATTCAACGCTTTCCATGTTTGCTCACTCACAGGTTATCTGGGCTGCACAATCAGCAAAACTCCCGCAAAAAACACTTGTCGGGGCTCAGCTGTAATGGAGGTCTGTAATGGAGCCCTTTCAGAGAAAACAGAAGTGTTATCGTGTTCAGCTGTCCCAATACAATTAGTCATACCTGATGGAGAGATACGCGTCCTCGCCGGGCACTTACCGCCTTGTCAACAGAGGAAGTCAAAATGAAAACATCCTAACTATCAACAACCAACTTGAAAGCTGAATCATGAATCCTGAAAGCAGCCTCCACGCTACGAAGAGACGTCTTCTCCGCAGAGACAGCCGGGTTCATTCCATCTGGCTTCGGTTTCTTCTGCCCATACAATTTCCTGATGTTGCTCAGTGAAATAACATTTCATCTCTCCACTTGCAACCCTTCTCTGCTCTGTCTGAGGGGTGCTGTGGTGTCAGAAGGAGAAACCACACTCAAGGCAGGGATTGGAAAAAGGCCAGAGCTTCGGTTGTGAAGAACATCATCCCAGTCATCTCCTCTGTGTGACCTCGGACAAGTTCCCCAGTGCTGCTTTGCCTCATTTCCCCACCGAAATAGCAAGTTCCCCAACATGCTGGGCGACTACCACTAGGATCTGTGCAGTAGGCCTCGTATTACCAACCTGGGGTTAATGCTGATAATAAACAGGGAGACTGATGGTATGTCTAACCTTCCCTCCTGTGTCAGCACCTTGTTCAGTCACATGGTGATCTTCAACACAACCTAGACCATGACTTCATGCAGCACTTCTGTACTTATGTACTTTGCAAATGTCTCTCTTGCTGTCTTCTAGCTCCAAAGGTCTTGGCAAACATTCCCTACTAAAAGAGCACCACTGCCCGTCTGGTGGCTCAGGAAAACCACCTTCTCTCATGACAAAGTTCCACAGGACATTTTTTTGCATTGATACTAATAAGCACTGAAGAAAATGACTGCCAAATGAATGGGAGGAGTTCGGCTCATGTCTGGTACTGGAGGCAGAACATCAGGATGCAACTCAGCTGCTGAACTTCTCCATCTGGTGGGTTATCAGGAGGCACCATACCAACTTTGCAGGATCCAGTGGTCACTGCCTGCAGGGAGGACCCTGGCAGGATCTGTGCACACATGCACGATGGTGGTGCTGGGAGCAGATACCCAGTGGTTCCTCTTGAGAACTGTTATGAAATTCATTTGGAAACATACTTCTTTTTCAGAAGCCTCCTCCCCAGCGCTGACAATGCTTTCGAGATGCAATCTGCATTGCCTGGGCTCGCAGCACAGTGCACAGAAGCACACCCTGCTCCAAGGGGGGGCTGCAAAGGCCAGGAACTGCCCAGTGGCTCCACATCCATGGCAGAGCTCATAACCAAAGCCAAGTCTTCCAGATCTGGGTAATTCCCAGGCAAGTCTCAGCCAAAACCACACATCTGCGCTCACACCAAAGAGCAGAGATACATCAAGAGCGAAGAGCAATTGCTGTAGGTTGCCATGGCAGTGTGCATGGGTGATTTTATCACCCTTATCAGCTGCAACAGCATTTAGGCCATTACCCGAGAATACTGGAGTATTTTTTTTAGGGTGGGAGAAGCAGAAAATCGGTGTCAGCCAGAAGACAGCAGTCAGAACACCAAGCAGGAGACCTTGCTCCGAGCGAGCTGCCTCCCATGGGCACATAACATTTACTCAGTTGTGGGCTTATGTTGGGGAGTCCATGCAGGGCTCCCTGGCAGCCCCCCAGCCCAGGAGAGCTCTCCCCTGCACGGAGGGACATGCAGCCCTCCAGGGAGCACAGCGACAGTGAGCGGAGGGCGTTTTGCCTGTGCTCCCCGCGGAGCTGATGGAACTAGGTCAATCCTTCTGCTTTGCTGAACCTTTTGGCAGGTCGGTGCTGTGCTGCCGCTGCCGCTCGCAGCTCGTTATTTGCAGCCACATCGTTCAGAAGTTAACGAATTCAATACATCCAATTAAATCAACCTTGGCATCCATTCAAAACACATCTTGCTGCTTTTTTTCTTCCTTTTCATTTCTTACTGTTGGTGGTGAAGACACACGAGAGAGATGCAAGAGAGGGTTGCTAAGGGGCGAGCTGGTTTGCATCTCTTGGCTATTTCCCTGCTGCTCTCCTGTTGTCACAGAGACGCATTGTTTTCCTCAAGGGAACACAATAAACCCACGTGGCATCACTCTTTATATCCCCTTCCTCCTCCCCTACCCCAGATGAAATTACCTTTTCTGTCTTCTTGCAGGCTTTGCAGACAGAGCACTACACACACCAGTGATCCTCTGGCTCCACTGCTGACACCACGCTGAATGTGGCAAGCAATCCAAGCTGGCATGGCTGGCAAAGGGAATGCACATCAAAGCATTGCCTGCAGCACCTGGGCTGGGCTGGACATGCTACAAGGTGTGAGCACCATCTTCCACCATCAGACTGAGCAAAGCCAGAAAGCAGTGGAGAAGCCACCAGAGATGCTCACCCCAACCAGGTGCTCACTCCTCCTGCTGCTCTCCTGTGCAGCTCCCAAGCTCCTCTGTATGCCAGTGTTGCTTGACGGATGTGGTCATGAACATGGACTCACACCAGAGAACCCATCCAAGATGTGCTACTAAATGGCCACACAGCTCCTGAAAAGCACTGCAGGATGTGGAGCTGCTACTGGAATGATATCCTTGGTGAGATGGGGACACAGTGGCGAGCTGCTCACATCTGCCCTCTTACACAGCCTGATGTGGATACTGGGACCACCTTGTCCAACCTCTCCTGACTTTTCACTGTGGCACATCCTTCCTATTCCACCAGTTCTTCCACTTCTGCCACATCCTCCCTTCCCTTAGACCACCACCTGGAAGCAGGATGGTGGCACAGCCTGCTGCCTTTCTGTGCCTTTCAGATGCCAGCAAAGCTGTGGGAGTTTAAAGGCACTTCGCTCATCCCAGAAGAACACTCTGATCCCTGGAGCAAATTTTTTGTCTTTTCCATAGCCTTCAGGTCTTCTATAGCCTTCCTGAGCTAGACAACCAGGACTAGGGAATATTCCAGGTGCCATCATACCCGGGCTATGTTGTTTTCTCCAACAAAGTGTTGTTTCCTCTTTAGTTTGATATGAAAGATCTCTCTGGCAAAGAGAGAAGAGTGTTATATCTGGGTGACAGCACTTTGCACAACAAATTCACCTGCAGCCTACTCTGTTATCACCTCAAAGCCCTCCTTGGCCTTCCTGCTCAAAAAGCAGTTTTCCTTCCGGTATCTGCATTATTTCCTCTCCTTTAACCCACCCTCCCTCAAAATGATTCCTAAAATACCCAGAACAGTCCTGGGCAGCTCTTCCTCCATAAATGACGTTGTGCTGTGGTGTTGCTTTGCTTGCCAGCAGAAGTGAGTGCATTTGAAGAGTTCTGGCTCCCAGCACCACAGCTGCAGCGGTTAGGTGCTGCTCTCCCGGCAGGGAAGGATGTTTCACGCAAAACCCATTGCTCATCCCTTTCTTAGAATTAAGAAAGCAGTCTAAAAAGCACTTTGAACTCCTCTGGGATGAAAGGCACCAGGAAACTGAAAAATATCCCTCTCCCCCATGGCAGTGGACATTACATGAGTCTCTTTGAGCACAGAAATCACTCCTCTGCGCTCTCCCTCCTCATACAGCAATAACGACGTGCGATGCTCTGCCAGGCTTGTGGACAACTCTCCCCTCTGCTCACCTCCTCGCCTTTCACATGTGGGCCGTGCACACCCCAGGCTGCACACCAGCAAAGAAATACTCCTGGATCAGTGGAAATAAATAGGAGTAGAGGGCACCAATTCAGGGCAATTACTTTGGCTGCTGTGAATCAGCACGCCCTCCCCAATAGCACCACTGCCAGAGCCCTCCCCATGCGCTGACCTGCTCTGTGGAAAAGGTATTTACATCTTTATTTACATTTCCTTAATACTGATCAGATACAAGCAGGGCACTTACTTACATGCCCTGTGTACTACAGATGCCTGTCCAAGACATGCCAGTGGTGCTGAGTGCTGCATGAAAGTAGAGGAAGAAGCAGCAGCCTTGGAGGAGATGCTGGCAACCCCAAGAGCCAAGAAAGGCCAAAAAGACCAAATGCCACTTGGCACTGGGTTTTTAGAAGTGGTCCCTCACACTGCTGAATTAAGAAGCAACTGTACTTTGAACAGCAAAGGGTATGATAGAATCTGGTGGGTTTAGCAGCAGGGTTGATGGAAGCTGCGGTGTTTTCGAACTCAGAAAGAAATAGAAGGTGGTTCATTGAGGGGTACAAAAATTCACACAAGCGCTGTCTTCTTCTGGTCACCCCCTCAGTCAGGCCAAACCTTCACGGAGACTGCAATTATGGAGGTGGGCTTGCCTGCTCCTGCCCACCCTGCCAAAGAGCTGCAACAACCAACTTCTGGTGCATGCTGCAGCTCCTTGTGAGATGATCCAGCAGGCGACTTGCCCAGGATCCTCCTTGCTGGGGCACGTGCCCGTGGTGTGACCGGAGCGGAGACCCCAGTTTCCTACTGCAAGCTCCTGGCACACGGGGTCAAGTGCTGCCTCCATCAAGCCATATGGCCACAACCATGACAGAGGGGATGGAGAGGGGATGAAGAAGGGAAGGAGCTACAGCTCCTATTGCAAAAACAGAGAAGGAGCTGACTCCCGGTGCTCTGCACTCAAACAACAACATTCTCTCTGTTTTCCTCCTTCCCTCTACTTGCCACCACCTGTGGCAGTGAGGGGATTGTTGAGCTGCTCTTTTGCTGAGCCATGAGATGAGTAACCACTAAGCACAGAGCAAACACCAAGGCAGATGGGCTTCTGGCCTTTTTGTAGTAGGTTTTGCAATCATGTTTCTCCAAAGATTAAGTGGTGTAGGAAAGTCCCATCTCCTGTGTTACACATAATTGCTCCTATCAGAAAGGATACAGGTTACAATGATGTGATCTGGATTGCTGAAACACGTCAGGTTTAAACCTCTACAGACCTAGAGGCTGTTGGAGCACACATGGGAGGGCAGTGATTTGCGCTTCCAGGGTGAAAAAGAAACCAGAAGCTGCCTTTGGCACTAACAAACACACGCTGCATGTTTGTGAGTGCATGTGAAATAGTGTCCTCAGAGGAACAGCCATCAACAGCTTAGCATCTCCTTTGCACTCAGCTGTTTTCTCCTTGCACGAACCGGTGCAAGCATGCCAAAAAAGATAAATTTGCCTTTTTACGACATCTAGTTACACAAGGGACCAAACAGCAGGACAGATGAACAATCTCTCTGCCCTTGGAATAAACAGCACCAGGTAGGGAGCTTCACCAACCCTGCAACAGCAATTCTTCTCCCGTGCATCTTGCTCTTGCCCAGTCCTAGATGGTGGGTCTAAAGCAATTTATTGGCAGACATGGGAGAGAAAATACATAGGATTGATGTACTCAGTGTCCCCACATCCTGTGCGCTCTTTCAGCTCTTCTAGATATCACAAAGTAATAAACGCCAGCCTGCTCTGGGTCTAGCCTGGGTCTCACCATGGCTGCTTCCAACCCCAACTCAGCCAGGACCACCCTACATGGGCTCCTTACCCTTCCCTCCATCCTAAAATGGGATCCTCATGGTCTCCCTGAGCCCAGCCTAGCACGTTCACCCACCTCTACAAAGCACTCAGATAACTGAGCAGCACAGAGCAGCCTACAAGTGATTCAGCCAGCCTAAGACCAATGGCTGGGACGTTTCACACCACTGCTGTCAATGCCACCAACGTCCCCATAGCCGGTGGGAGCCCAGCGGGGCCACGACAGGAAATCAGGTCTTAATCACCGTCTCACTTTTCATTCCCCACTTCAGTTCTGCTATTTTAGCAGCTGCTGTGAGCTGGCTCCACACTTTCAGATGAGCAACCGTTAGGGCACAGGGTTTAGCTAGAGTGTTTTCAGGCTGCAAGTCCAAATGCAAAGAGAAATGTGAAGTTGGGGAAGGGTGAGAGGTAGAAATCAGGCAGTGATCGAGGCTTTAAGATACAGCCAAGCAAGCACAAGCCTCCTGCCCTGGTTGACATTGCCTGGGACAGGCAGCCAGGCTGACGAGTCCATGCGGGCAGGACATTGGCACTGCACGGACCTACTGGCTGGGGTTGCTGCCCACTTGGGGCACTTGTGTGACATGGCTGATGCAGATGCATCTCCAGGTGCTTCCCCTCCTCCTTGTTCATCATATATCTATAGATCTGTTGCAACACCAGGGCCAGGCTTTATCAGCCTTGCGGCAGCCAGGGAAAATTCCCCATGCAGGGGGGAAGTCTGCTGCCACTGTAACCCATGCAGATGGCAGAGCAATGCCCTGTACACCTGCACCAGGGACCAGCTAAAAGGGAGATAAAGTACCAGGACCCGGCCAGACCTCACTGGCAAAACCATCCTATCCACCAGCACAAGACCATTCACCAAGTGCCCGTCAGCTCACCCTCCACACCTTTGCTGCCGCTGGAGGACTTCTTCTGCTTATTTTTTCCTCTTCTGACCCCCCTGATCCCAGCCTTCCCCCATGCTACCAAGCCCTTGCAGTGTGAAGAAACCAATATAGGCAAACAGAGCCCAAGCAAAGGAGGTCTTTCCCTCCCATTTCAAGCTTTAAGTGGCAGCATTAAGCGTCATCCTGTGGGACTCCCACACAGTTTTGTTGTGCCAGAACCATTAATACACAGAATTGCCATCAGAATAAAATGACAGCATTGGCCCAGCATGTGAAGGGCCCTGGCTTCCCAGGAAGGGATGACCAAAGTGGCTTACAGGGATGCTAACACAAAAGCCAGTCCAGCCTGCACAGCTGCTTTCCCTCTCTCTACTCCCTCCATCGGGAAACCACCCCTATGATGAAAATCATAGAATCATAGAAAGGTTTGGGTTGAAAGGAACCTTAAAGATCATCTAGTTCCACCCCCCCTGCCATGGGCAGGGACAGTGCTGCTTAGGTCTACTTCAGCATCCCAGATGTTGCTGCCCCCACTCCGGTGTGCTTCCAGCAGTTAATCCCCACCCCTCAAGCAAGGGGAAGCAGAACACATATGCCATATTCTGGCTTCCCCACTTTGTGCTCCAGCTCTCCCAGTAAGCAAAGATGGTTTTGTGCTCATACAAAACAATGCATAAGGTGCAGATGCACACGTAGCCTGTCCCATAGACCTGCTTCTGTGGGTAGCAGCTTTGGGCAACAGGACGGGTGGGAACCAGGAGCAGCAACAGCTCCAACAGCTCCATTGGGATTCGTTTCACCTCAGGATGGTTATCAGAGCGTGCAGATTTGAGTGGTACATTCAGCACAGCTGTATTAACACATCTCAGTAAAACAGCCTGAGACTCCAAGACAGAAAACACCGCACGGGCAGCTAATTTCCTCCTAATAGAGCATTTACCTCTGGCAGAAGTTAGAGACTGCAAGTGCTTCATGAGCCATTCTCAGGAACATTTGTAGGCATTACTGAGTAACTCGGGAACTTAATTATCTCTTTTAAAATGACCTGTGTGATTTAAAAACCTATTTGGATATCAGGTGCCCTGGGATCTGTAATCCCTGATCTAGTTGCTCAGCTGGCACAATCCTGAAGTTAACCATGCAGGTCACTCACATTGCTCTCAATTGTTCTACCTACCCACCAAACCCACAAACATGCCCTGAAATCCAGCTTCCCAGAGAGAAGCAAAACCTCAGCAATCACCTCCTTATCCGCTACCTGCTCAAGCTTCCAAAATGACAAGAGTACACATCCCCTCTACTGGGGAAACTTTCAGCATGAACACATGCCTGAGTATCTTTAGACATAAAATATATATATATATATATAGGGAAGTTATTAAGCTTCTCGGAAACATTTTGCAATATTATTTACAACGCTCAGCAGCAGTTTTTAGAGTCTGCTGCAGTTCACAGCTTGAACCAAAAGACACACCACACATGAACCCTCTTACTAATACTGTCCCGCAGGGCTGGAAAGCCCCTGGCAGGGCTCAGCCCCATGCTACAGCAAGGTGACATGCCTCGGTGCTCAATTTGAATATGTATGGCTGAGGCCACCCATGGGGAAGCACCAGATCCTGCCTCTGAGCTGCAGTCCTGACCCCAGAGATGCAAGGTGAGAAGGGGCAGTGTTTTCATTTCTCTACCCCAAAAGTATTTTCACCAAGCGATGGTTAAGAGCATTCATCAGAGGTTGGGTTTGGGTTTTTTTGGGGAGAAAGGGAGGTTGTTAGGCATGTCATTGTAGGATGACACGCCAAAAGTGGAAAAATATTCCAGTAAAATTCCTGATGCCTCCACTTTTGCATTCACCGCCTGATCATACATGATCCCCAAGAGCCAAAACCCCCATCCCTTCCCCAAATAGCAACACCAGATTATCACTCAGAACAATTTAGTCCTGAGATCAATTCATGGCATGTGAATAACTTACACAGAGTATAAAGGGAGAATGTCTTAAAGGCATTTTCTACCTTACTAGGCAGGGACCTAACTGAGCCTACGTTATAAGCCATCACACAGGGGCTTCTGCTACAACAGTTCCTAGAGCCAGCTGCGATGTTTTTATAGCACATGCATATCACAGCTCTTTTTACTCCAGAGCGGCACAACAGCCTGAAGAATGGAAGCTCCCATACAGACCTCAGCACAAAACGCTTTGCAAAGTGGATCCCACATCAGTTCTTGCAATGAGAATACCAAAGCATCAAAATTACAGCACCACAGAATGGTTCAGCTTGGAAGGGACCTTCAAAGATCATCTAGTCCAGCTCCCTGCCATGGGCAGTGAAATCTTTCACCAGACCAGCTTGCTCCAAGCCCCGTCCACCCTTGCCTTGAACACTGCCAGGGATGAGGCAGCCACAGCTTCTCTGGGCACCCTGTTCCAGTGTCTCACCACCCTTTTACAATAAATGCAGAGACCCAAATCACATGACTGGGACACAAACACAAATCCTCAAGCCAGCTTGCTCTTATGCACTGGGGCTCTGGTTCATGTTCACTGAGAAAATCAAGTGCAGCACCTAACACACCTCCACTGCTCACTGGAAGCTCCTGTCCCAGGCTGGTGCTGCAGAACGGGATGTGCTACTCATGCCACAGCTACTCAGCCTCATGGTCCAGCACGTTAGTGGAAACCAAACATCTTCAGCAGTTTAAGCCATGGCGTGAACCACAGACAATGCCCAAGTGTGTGGTCCAGGCAAGGCACCAGCTGTCCCCAGACCCATACATACACCCCACCTTCACAGCTCAGCTCCTTCTGCATCTCCCCCAAGGACAGGCTCCTCCTCCTTACTTATCACTTCTTAAATCTCATCACCTATTGCTCTTACAGCCTTAACACCAGTGGTTTTGGAAGCAGAGGGAGGTTCAGGCACATGCTCTCAGCCTGCAAGTTCATCCCCAAATGTAGTTATTCCAGGTGTTTTCATGGAGCTGAGCACACTGGGTATAATTCTCACTGCCGCTGAGTCAGGTTTTTACTTTACTGCAGCCAGTATTTCGCCCTTAATGACTCAAAATTAACATGCTGCAACAGCAGTTGCCGTACCTGCTTGCGCACCTTCTGGTTTGTTGTGCTGAAGAAGGGGGGTAATGGCTCTGGGAAGAAAACAAAAACAAAAACCACAAAGAATCGAGGAAAGCCACTAACGGCATCTATTAAAAAGACAAAAATTGCATGTTGTCCTGGAGAATAATGACAAAGCTGCAGCCTTTCAACACTAGCTTTCATTTCAAGGTGACAGCTTGAAGTGAGGCTGGAAATGACATGAACTACCCCATGCCCTGCACCCCATCAAGGGAAGCAAAATCACTTCTGTGAGCCCTTTTGATGGACAAACCAAGGGGGAAAAGGTGCCAAAGACTCAAAACATGTTAGTGGATAAGCATGGATGGTGAAATTAAGGTTCCTGTGTCTTGGCATCATGCTACAGCTGTTATAAAACAGCATATTCATCTCAGCCACACAGCTATCAATCCTCTAGCATGAGTCATCTGTAATACTTATCTAATGGTGAGTAAGCTGCTCCCGCCAGTCATACTTTCCAGATAAATCTGTAAAGAAAACAAGAAGGGAAAAAAAATTATCAGAACATGTTATCAAAGAAGTAAAAGTAAGGGGATGGTACCTGGGCAGCACCCAAAGTGGCAGAGAGAAAGTTGGCTTGGGGGTCATCGGATGAAACACGCACACCAGGAGGAGCAGGACAGCTGTAAAAGGTCCATCTGGAGCGTGAGTCATGTACCACTAACGTGACCCTTCCCACTGGCGGATGCTGCAGCAAACACCAGTGGCAGAGGAGGTATATGACAGAGCTTTTGGGATTGGGACTCAGATTTACAGAAGATACGGCAGTTGGGGAGCTTGTGCTCATTGCTTCCTTGCCACAAGCAGTGCTTGGCAGTGAGTGTGGGTCCAAGTAAGGACCTAGTGCTCAGGAAAGAGCTGCTTGGGGTTGGTGTCTGTAAAATCCAGAACAGCAAGGAAAGTCCAACCTAAACAGGTATGAAGCCATCCTGAACATGGGGGATGCTTCCTCATCCAACCCTGCTTTTACTAAAGTTTAGCATCTAAATTGTGAATGATTAAATGGTGCAATGAATGAAAGAAAAAGACAAAGCTGCCTTGTTTCAAATATTTGATGAAAGCAGCCCTGGGCGACCACGCTCGCCCTTTCACACCCAGCTGTACGTGACCTTTGCATCCGCTGCTTTGGCAGGCGCTGGTGAGCCACAAGAGCCAAGGCCAAGCTTTAGAGGACTTTCTCACTGGAGAAATTGCTGCTGTGGAGGCGGGGGAAATACCCCAAGGGTCTCCCAAGGGGGCTGAGTCACTGCACGGGTGTCTCACATTGATTTTGGAGGGTCGGCTGAGGAGCGAGGGTGCAGAGGGGAGAAAACTCCAAACACCTCCCCAGCTTCACACCGCAGAAAGCAAGAGAAAACCCCGGGTATGAATCACCCTGCCCTGACATCTGAGCCAGCAAAGCATTTCACACAGGCTGACATGAAGTATCCCACCAGCAGAGAAGAGCCCACCCTCTGTCCTCGCAGCCCATCTGCGAGGCTCTGTGGGGCGTAGAGCTTCAAGGGTGGGCAAAACACTGCTTTTGGCAGCAAGCGTGAGGGCACAGCTGTGGAGACCAACACAGACCCACCGAACCCTGAGATCTCCACACCTAAGCGTGAAGTCCAAGATGGTCACCTCCACCTCTTCCTACCTGGGAGGGACTGGAAAACAAAAGGTCTGTCACGACTAGGACAGCATTTCATAGAACCATAGAATGGTTTGGGTTGGAAAAGACTTAAAAGCTCACCTAGTTTCAACCCCCTGCCATGAGCAGGGACATCTTCCACTAGAGCAGGTTGCTCCAAGCCCCGTCCAACCTGGCCTTGAATACTGCTGGGATGGGGCAGCCACAGCTTCTCTGGGCAACCTGTGCCAGCGCCTCACCACCTTCATCATAAAAAATCTCTTCTGCCTCTCCGATCTAAACCTACTTTTGGTTTAAAACCATTGCCTCGTTCTGTCGACAGCTGCATGTCAAAAAACTACAGCTCATGTTAAAAAAGTCCCTCTGCATCTTTCTTATAAGCTTCTTTTATATACTGAAAGGCTGCAATAATGTCTCCCTGGAGCCTTCTCCAGGCTGAACAACCCCAACTCTCTCAGACTTTCCTCATAGGAGAGGTGCTCCAGCCCCCTCATCATTTTCGTGGCCCTCCTCTGGACCCATGGTAATAGCTCCACATCCTTCCCGTCCTGGGGACCCCACTGCTGGGGCGGTTTCACACTGCACTCCCCAGCACTGCCCAGGGCTGTCTCCATTCTCCCTGCCTGCCCTGGTGACAGAGGCTCTTGCATGGCAAGTGCTGGGATTGATCCCATCAACATCAAGCTTGACTGTGGGGTTTTTTTCTGGGTTAAATTTCATTCAAGTCAGTGTTTCAACCCAGGTCACTGCAGGGTCATGTGAACCCAAGCACCAACACCAGGGATGGGCTGGAAACCAGTTTGGGAGAGGAGAGTGAGCGGGACCAGCCCCTTTGGCATTAGCACACTCAGGCTGGATGAAAAGAGACATGTAACCACAGCCTCAGTCACTCTCAGCACTTAACCATCAACCTCGGAATAAAACTAATTCCTTCATCTGAGCACTGGCTCTGTATGAGGACAGCCATATAGAAATAAAACCAGGCCAACTTACTCTCTCCTGAATCCTCAAACTCATTTTAATTATATACATTTTCTTGCCTTTTTTTTCCTTACACAGGATTGAGAAGGGCCTCCCTGAAGCACAAACTCCATGTGCACCTACCTCAGGCAAACACATAATCCTGCCCAGAAACACACCACATGCCTCACCCCCACCACTCATTAAAAAGCTTCTCCAAAACCTCTCTTCTGACATGATCAGAAACTTTCTTCTCATTTCCAGCCTAAGCACAGTCATGCCAAGTGAGATCCATTTGGTCCTGAACCAACAGCATCCTTCTGCTTCTACAGGTCATCACCTCACTGCTAGACCTGGAACGGGCTGAGTAAGTGGTGCTGTTCCAGGCTCACCCCTCCCAGCCCATCATGTCCACCTCTTCCCATCTGAATTTATCTGGAGGACATAAGAACTGGACCCAGTCAACAGATTGTCTCAGGAGGGTGACCTGTCCTCTAGGAAACCTCCCCTGCTTTTCTAGGTAGACATCTGCTGCTCTAAGACCTTCCTAGTAGTCTTTAACTCTGGGTTTTGGGCTTTTTTTTGTTCTGGGGGGGAGCTGTATGATCAAAATTGCATATGCCTTTTAATGCCTAAATATACATTTAACGGGAAAGAGCATACAGGGGAGGAGGGGAAAAACTGCCACATCTTACTGTCAAGATACAAATAAAGTGCTCGGTAGGAACTGAACTGGCCACAGCTGTAATCTAGCCCTAGCAGTGCTTTTGCAGCAAGTGTGATACAAAATTAGACACAGATTAGGAGATTCCTGCAAAAGAAAAGACCATTACGCCAGCTATAAATAATTTCTGATGGAAAAAAAGAAGAGAGGTCTTCAGATAAAATTCAATTGAAACCTTGGTCTAACAAACACAGCAGTTAGCCTAATCAGTTTCGCAGGAAAAAAAACCCAAAGGAATCAATAATTATCTTTATAACAACCTATCACAGCTCCACACATTTCTATCGGTAAATAAACGTAGTCATATTACAAGGATTGCCCATCTGTATTAGGATACAAAGGCAAACGAATGTGCGCTGCCAGCTTCGGAGCGAGGCACTGGAACTTACAGAAGCAAGGAAAAATCAACAGGGGCTTTGCCTGAATAAAGACCGCTGGTTTAAGCATACACGGCTTGCGCTGATGTTCAGTGAACCAGCTTGGCTTGCATGCGTGTGTGCACAGTTAAAGATAACTATCTCAATATATTTATATCAAAGAGGCAGAGAAAAAAAGTCCTGCATGCAAAACACAGTGACGTTCACACAGATCTTGCAGATCTGGAGACAGCCAAGTGGTGCTCTCACAAGAGGTCATGGCTCTGCAGCTGATAACCCCTCTGACGTGGACGTTTTCTGAAAGGTGAGCTCATCTGGCTGCCCCTACAACTTTTGCTCTACACACTGTTGGTGCAAAAGGCACATAGTGAGCACGCAATGAGGTGGCACAGCACTGCGGTCATCCAGGTCCTCGTTTTCTACAAGCTAAGGGGTCCCTGATTTTACAGGCTTGAAAGCTTGGAGGCTGGATTCTTTAAGAAAAATGTGTTAAAATAGTCTGTTCCTCTTACCCATTAATGTGTCCATTTGCTTAGATAGCACCTTTACCCTGGAACTGGTGAAGCATTTTGTTTTTTGTGGAGCAAAATCGCATCCACCGGTGGCATGCAAGAGAACCACAGCTCGGCATCACCTCTACAGTCAAATCGGCTTCTGGATTTGCACCTTGTTTGGTCACTCAGCTTCATCCAGTGCTCCGAGTGCACTTCCTACAGTAACTACTAATTCTCATTGTACACCAGGGTGTAAATAGAGCCGTCATCTAAGATGTTTGCAGCCATTAATTAAATTTCCGGCTCTAGGTACTGAGAGATGCGATCTCTCTTCGAAAGCAGCAGCCTTGACTCAGCATACAGTGTAAAGCAGAGACCGTGCTTCTTCACTTTCTTCAAAGGTCAGCAAGGCAACACCCCGGAAACCCTGAGTAGTAACACCTCGTCTTTAACCAAGGTACAGGAGCTGTATTTAGGCAGCTGCCTGATCACAAGAGCTACAAGGACACGTGTCTGCTCAAAAACAACCGGTTTGAAATACGGATGCCTTTTATTAGCCGCCCTTGTGTTTAGCTTTGCTCGGAAGAGCGTGCTGCTCCGCTGGTAGGACCTGCAGCATATGGAGAGCGGTTATTAGTGAAGCTAATTACAAACAACGTGGTTACTTAAGAGGGCTAAAAATAGCGTCAGTGTGTGAATAGATGGAGAGCAAAACTGGGACACGGAAGATGAAGATTCTGATCTCAAGCGCAACAACATCCTATACGATCTCGGGTAAATCTCTTCATCTGCGTGTTTCATTTTCACGGTTTACAAAGCAGGCAGAAAAACCACTTCTCAGAAAGGCTGTGAGGTGAATTCCTCAACATCCGGGAGCAACGAGAGGTCCTCTCCTGCATCTCCATGCAAGTGGAAAAGGTTCCCGTGTCAGCCAGGCTGGCTCCCTGACAACAATTTCTCAGCGTTACGTGGCAACTCAGGTGGCAGTTCCTAGAAAGATGTAACGTTTATTTATATAGCTCAGTTCACTAATCGGTGATCAAAGGAACACAGGCTTTGGAAATGATGTCCAGTTGACCCGGAGCTGCTGGAGCAGAGCAGCAAGAGAAGCCTTCAGTGCACCACTCACGCCCAGCACTCATCTGCAGGCAGGCAGACCATGGCATAGGGGGAAATGACTCATTTACTCCATGCAAACTTTAGCCAATTTAAAAAACTTAATATTTGCATCTAGCTAATGACCAGAGACACAAAGACTAGTAAAGACATTATAAAACCCTCTGCTTCCCCACCAGACAACCACGGTCTCAGCCCAGCGCCTGAGAGCAGACATAAGAAATCAAGCCCGCCCTTCCCTCAATCTGCAACCTCTCATTCAAACTAATTACAAAAGCAAACAAGCCCCTGACAGCCCTTCCAGGCTGGACAAACACCACGACCATGCTGGAGGACATCTCCTGAACATTGGCCTGGCAGCAGGAGACCACCACCAGCCACCAGAAGAAGGAAAGGACATGAAGACACACAGCTCCTCTCTCCCAAATCCCTGATGTTCCAGAGAAGCTCCAGTGGTCAAACCCTTGCATCGCTCAGGCTGCCTCTTCCAGGCTAGTTTTGAAACCTCACAGCGCTGATGGCTACGTGCAGGGCAGCCAGATGTATGCAACCTCTGGTCCACCCATGCAAGCTGCAGTTGCGCGGATGCAATCTTGGTGTTGCCCCAGAATGCTGAATAACCCCTCTGCATCTGTCCCTCTGATGCAGTTGTTTGTATGGGAGTATTTAAAAGGTTGTCTTTAATGACGATGCAACTGCTGTGCTACTGTAGACCTGCCTCCTAATAACTATAATGCAACATACCTTAATGAGTAAGAAAAGGGAGTGGAAAATTAATGTGCTCTAGCATTTCCAGAGGGCTTCATCTATTTGTTTAAAATAGAGAGAGCCTGAGTCTGAAAAGGAGACAGTGCAATCCCACGGTAAATGACAGTAAGTTATCCTACCTTTGCACTGATGTAGAAGAGATAAGACTCTGCCCTCGAGTGTTTTGTTACCTTCTGCTCAAGAGTTCAAGATGATAAAAAACCCCCAAACAAAACAGTAAAAAAAACATAAAAGCCATAAAAGCCACAAACCATACCAGTTTCAATACAAACAAACAGGGATGTTTTCTTTAGCCATTTCTACCGCGGCAGGAGTGAGATAAGCAGACCTTTCATATGAGAATTGTGAAAATAGCTGCAGGAAGATAAAAAAAATTGAAATATATGTTAAATGTAACTGTCAGCTACTGTCATCTCAGGCTGCAACTCTTCCCACGCTTAATCTCTAAAATGAGCAAACAAAAACACCATCAGCTGCACAACTGGCTTCCTAACCAGGAGGGGTGGTAAGAGCCCCCGGAGCAGAGGCTAAGTCCTAGAGGCAGAGCACTGAGCAGGAAGAGAAAGAATGAAGGGATGAAGGGGGAAAGGAAGAGACACAGGGAAGGAGGAACAGCCCCCTTCCTCCTGTATGTTTCCCTTCCTCCCCACTCTTAAGGTACCAAACTACTAAAGGCTTCTGCCACCCACCATGTTTTCTAGCGGACATAAAGTCATTTACCACCCTCAGGAGCAGGTGCTTAGAGAAAGCCAAAGTCACTTCAAGAGCCACAGGTGGCCCAAAGCAGCCCAAGTTCCCCACTGAGCTCCAGCAGTCCCAGAAGAAGACCCAGCTCAAGGCTGAGGTGCTGGGACATCCTCAGTTGACAGTGCTTCAAGCTGCCCCAGCTTTACCATGCAGGAATCCCCCTGGAGTTTGGGTGACGTGTTCAATCTCCTTTAGGACTCTGCAGCAGAAATGGGGATGAACCCTCTCTTCTGCACTTTGCTCACCACAGTAATTCAGCTGTAGGACTGCCGCAGACCAGGGCCTTGGCAGATGTGGGTCTTTGCTGTTGATGCAGACTCAGGGTTGCTACTGTGCAAACCAGCAATGGGAACGTGAAAAGAAGGTGGAACCAAGTCATGACCCTGGGAAGAAAGATACACCTGGTGCACACTTCTTTCTTACTTTTCAAGCAGAACATTTTCAAACCTATGACCTAAGTTTTTCTTAAATACCCCTTTATGTTGGGATAAAACAATTCATTAGGATGGAGGTGCTCTCCAAAGCCAATACCCACTGCACCTCTGATGGAGCAAAGGATTTTATCTACTTAAAAGGTAAACCAAAATGCTTCAAAGTGAAAACCACACATAAACTATCACAGAAAGTAAATTTTGTTTCTTTTTTAAAATAACCACCTAACTCCTAAGGAAAGTGAAATCATATTAAGAAAAAGGAAACTTTAGCAAGACATTGGGAAGCATGTACCAAGTTCGTGCATCTTCCTGTTGGGAAAAGCTTCCCATGGGAAGGTTGCCGGCAGGGGAGCAGAGTCACCACCAGCTTCCCAGCCCAGGGCTGCGCTGCCTAATCCGGCGCTGGCAGCATCGGTAGCGGCGGATGCGACGGGTCCCTCCCAGCTCGCCTGCTGCAGGATGGAGTTGGGCTGACTTCATCGGAAGCAAATCCCCCCCATTTCCCTCCTCCCTCTCCGGCCCCCCATTCATGTTGGGAAGGAGCCTGGCAAACCCTGGGGAGATTACAAGGCAGGGGAAGCAGGAGGTTAAAACACTCTGAGGCCCCTTTCAGCCTAGAAGACAAAGTAATCGTGAAGCTAAAACAGATGCTTTGCTGAAAATAAAGAGTGGTTTACATGAGTCTCAGAGAGAAGCCAAAAAAGCAAAAATACCATAGAGTCCCAGGAAACCGTGAGCATCCTGCTCTTATAAATAACTATAATACTTGAGTCTACAATAAGATTATTGCAGTATTTTGAAACGGTGCGAAAGATTACGCATGTAGTTTGAAGGATAAATTTGAGACAGCACAAACAGGAGACCATGCATCTGCATCTCATGTAATGAAAACCCAGAGTTTAAGTATATATACATTTACCATTTACTTCCACGAGTGACACTGGGAAGGCTGACAAGACCAGCCACTCAAACACAGGGACAAGCAATCACCCATTTAAATGAGCTTTCAACAACCAAAGAGTTGCCAAGAGAAAGCCCATTGAGAGATAAACCAGCAAATGCCACTTTTCAATATGATTATGTTCCACTTCCATCCTATTTGTGGGCTGACCTGTTTCCCTGGAAACATGGAGAGGAGTCATATTCCAAGAAAGTATTTCTGATGGGGCTTTGAGTAACCTGCTCTAGTGGAAGGTGTTCCTGCCTGCGGCAGAGGGGTTGGAACTAGATGATCTTTAAGGGTCCCTTCCAACCCAAGCTATTCTGTGATTCTATGATTCATCCATGATCTTTTATGGTGCTTTGACCCAGCTCACCTGTGTAGGTGAAGGGATGCTTAAGCTCTGGGCTCATCCACTCTGCACCTTTCTGCTGAACCTGCCACCTCCAAGCCACGGCAGCTGCCACCAATTTCTTGGCATGAGCACATCCCTGACACTGCCATGTTTCCTCCCTGTCAGTTAATGCAAATGGAACAACTGCAATAGGGGATCACAACTTGCAGGATTTGAAGAATCATGAAACAGCTTGGTTTGGAAGGGACCTTAAAGATCATGTACTTCCACTAGACCAGGTTGCTCCAAGCCCCGTCCAACCTGGCCTTGAACACTGCCAGGGATGGGGCAGCCACAGCTTCTCTGGGCAACGTGTGCCAGTGCCTCACCACCTTCATTGTAAAAAGCTTCTTCCTTCTGTCCAATCTGAGCCTATTCCCTTTCAGTTTAAAACCATTGCCCCTTGTCCTGTCACTACAGGACTTAGTGTAAACTCTGTCCCCATCTTTCTTATAAGCCCTCTTTTACATATTGAAAGGCTGCAATAAGGTCTCCCCAGAGCCTTCTCTTCTCCAGGCTGAACAACCCCAACTCCCTCAGCCTTTCCTCATAGGAGAGGCATTCTATCAGGACACTGGTGTAAAAGGCAGCTCTCCTGCAGGTGAGCCAATCCCTGGAATTTGGGCTCTGTATTTCATGTCTCTGATGAACACCTCTGGCTGCTATACTTGCTAATCCACCCTTCTGAATGGCAAAAGGACTCTGTGTCATCTTGCCCCAGTCTCTGGAACTCCAGGTGAGGAGCAAGTCCTCAAGTGCTCAAGGGAACAGCACAACTAGCAGGATTTGGCTGTACTTTGTGCTGCTTACCAGAAAGCCTGAAGGACCTGTGCAACTGTCCTGGAACCTGGCAGTTAAACTCTGCTGCAGCTGCACCACAGGTATTCACACCAGACCATGCCTCATGGCTTTTACATTCACTGGCTACTTATATACAGTGAATTTAAAGACGGGAGAAAAATCTTCCTACCTTCTGCCACCTCCAGCCATCTCTCACCCCACTGCTAGCATGGCTTTCCACAGGCTTCCCTTCTGCATAGACAGGTTATTGTTCATCCTCAAGTTCAAGCTGGACCAGTACAGAAGCAACAGCCCCTTTGTTTAGTTCTTATGCAGCCAAAATACCCACAGCTCAATTATAGCCAAAAACTTCTACTGCCCGGCAAAAAGAGCTGCCAGTTTTTCACATGCAGAACATGGTGGTAAACAGTAGAGAAAAGGGAGAAGACAGAAGGGGAAAAAAAAAAGGACGGAAGAAAAAAAAGGAAAAAGGAAAAGGCAAGGGGTGGGGAAGACATGGAGAAAAGGATGGACAGAACAAAACAACCAAACAACCAGGAGGGGTGACTTTAGTAAGGCTCAGGCACCTATCCAGCACTTGCTCCCCTGGCATACTGCCCATGAAGAACAGGCACTGCATTAGGTACCAGGTCTCCTGCATGATGCCTGGCCCCAGGCTTTATCCTTCCTCTCGCACAGACGGCCCCGCGATCATGTTTCGATCCTTATAAATTATTTACATCAGATAGGAGGAAGCAGAGACATTAGAGATGGAAAAGATGCACCAGCTGATCCCCTGGGGAAGAGAGCTGGATCCTTCCCTGTGTCACACAAATGAAGCAATGATTCCCTGTGTCTTCTTGGGAAGCTGTTTTGCTGCTCAATGCCTTCACGAGGCTGAATTTCTTCATATCTTTGCATAAATTGCATTTGTTTTCACCTCTAATCCCTTCCTCCCAGCATTACCACCTGCCTGCATCCCATGCAGGCCTCTGGAATTGCGCAGCATCACCGGGACGCTTCCCTCTTTAAAATTGTCAGAAATGAATCATTCTGCAAAGCCCAGTGAAAGATCCCTCAAAGAATAACCCAGAGATCAAGTAGTAAAAAAAAAACCCCTCAAAACATAAAAAGCAGACTAATTTTGAAAGACCTTCAGCTAGAACTTCACTCTTCCTGCCTCCACCTCCCAGAGGGGGAAGCCAATCACTAGCTAGGGATGCGGTCAGCAGAAAAACATTTCCTGAGCTACGGACCAACTGCTTTGTAAAGTTACTCCTGCAGCACCAAAGGAAACAAGTGACTCCAGCGCAGCTTCATCCTGCATCCCACGATGCTCAGCCAGCAGGAGTTTGTGGCACAGGGCAGCAACCACCCTCTGAACATTTGGCAGAGTTCAGAAAGCACAAAACAAGCCCGTCCCCATCCCTAACATCACATTTTAAGAGCTAACTCCTAACAACTGAGATAGAATACATAAAGGAGAGTGTCATGCTTTGAACTCCACAGTAATGCACCTCCTTGCCAGGATTTACACATTCTTTCTGCTGGCTCCACGAGCTGTCAATGCTTCCTTCACTTATACAGAGCTTCCTGCAGATGAAAGACTCCCGCTGCGAGCCACCAAGATTTACTGTAGTTTTGGTTCCGATCAGGAAAGCACTTACACATGTGCTTAAATCACTGCCGAAGTCAAGGGCACCTGGTTGCATGCTCTATACTCCGAAGCAATCAAAACGAACCCCTCTTTTTTTCCCTTTGGGATAAAATGGCATGGAGAATCATAATTAAAGCTAGACGGCAATTACCTAAATGAGCTGTTTGTTACTGTAACAAATCAGGTGGGAAGATGATCAAGCACATTTGGACGTGAGGACAGAAATTGGATGGGGAAGAGCTGGCACTGAGAGTTTGGTCAAGCAAGCGCAAAGTGCAGGACACAGCATTTGTCCTCAGCATCTTTTTCTGACCTGCTCATAAAAGAGAGACCAAGCAGATCTGCTTCTTCTCCATGGTGTAATGCATTTCTGCTGCCTTGTCTTGCTTACATGCATGAGCCCATGCTGGTACTGGAAAGCCCTGTTCACGGAGCAGATGTTTTGAAGGCTCTTCTAGACTCAATGACTCCTACTTGGCTGGCAGTAGCTGTGCTGAGCAGATTTGGGGATTTGAGTATTTGGGAACATTTAGTAGTTCAGCCCATGCAGTCCTTATTCCTGCACTCCCAGAGCTACACACGTGATGGCTGCCAGCCACAGTCAACCACAGCCACAGCAGGTTGCTCCACAGGTCTCTGCTGCAATGTCACCCAAGGCTGTGCCACAACAGGCCAAAACTGGGCACTGACAACATCCCAGTCACGCAATGGAATCGCTTCACTTCAGCCTTCCCCTTTGAAGCATGCAAACCTAGCACAGAAAATGGCTTCCATCAAGAGCACTGCAGGTTCCAGGTTGACTGTACCCTGGTGGCCTCTGTACAAAAATCACCTGACAAACAAAATGACAAGTTTGCTTGGGTTTTTTTCCAGCTGCAGACTCAGTCTGGGAACTGAAAGCAAAGACTTGAGCTCTCCTCATCCCCCCAAGCACCACCTGGCACATAATCTTGGCATGCTGGAGATGCACATGCTATGGGCACACTTGGGTGCATGCCGTGGGTATGTGGGGTACATGCTATGATGCCATGGGTGTGTGGGTTTGCACACTGTGGGTATAAGTGGTGCATGCTATGGGTATGCAGGGTGTATGTTGAGAGTACATAGGTTGTACATCATGGGTGCACACCATGGGTATACGGGATGCATACCACTGAGTATACGGGGTGTGCACCATGGGTATGCAGGGTGCACACTGTGAGTACACTGCCTCAGTCCCACTCAGCCAAGGTTAGGTTATCTGCACCAGTTCAGAAGCCACAGTGAGACTCAATGCCTGAGACAACAGACAGAGCACATGGTCAGCAGTTAAAGAGAAACCCCTCTTCCCTTTCTTTTAACAAATCCAACATGATGCTGCAGCAGGATGAGGAGCAGCCGCTCGGCAGAACAAGTTGAGCTGACTCAGCTGGGAGTGACTTGGCTATGCTGGCTGGAGCCAGGTAACGGGGAAAAACCCGACTGCGATAATTATTCTATGATTCTATGATTCTATGATGTCATATGGACCCGGCCAGGGAGCGAAGCCCAAGGGCCGGCTGGTCATGCACCGCCCCGGAGACCTCCATTCCAGCATGACCGCAGGGAATTTGGACAGTGGTTGCTCAACCAGTGGCGCAGGGCCAAGGGCTGACGGGCCAGCTCGAGGTCTCTGTAGCAAGGCCAGGGTGACTCAGCATGATTTGGGGAGGAAAACGGTGAAGAGAGAAAGTCTGAAGGAAGAGGGACCCAGCCCATGTGTGACAGCACCCAGAGGTGCCTGGGACCCCCATGCTGTGAGCTGTGGTGGGTGTTGGGCCACACCAAAGAAAGCAGGAGGCAGGACACGAAAAACCTCAAAACCAGGCTGCAGATGCTGTTTCAGAAGCAGCAGGAAGGCTGCACATCCCCAGCCCTGTTTTCTGACCACCATCACCCTGTGCCAGGGACACCCCATGCCAGCATGGGGATGCTGCAAATGGCAGAAGAGTCTCCCCAAGGAGTCACTCACAGCACAGTCTTGGCCCACCCCACACCATGGAGAGCTGTTGTCTCCAGGCATCATGCAGAAAGCAGTGCCAGTGGTTTGTCTTTTTGAAATGAAGCGGTCCTTTTCAGGCAGCATCACTCCAAAACCTATCCCACGGTCCCGAGAGCATGAAAGGACTAAGCCAGCGAGGGTGCCCATGGTGGGACCCTCAGCCATAATGTCCTCACCATACCTGCAATGGTTGTCACCCTTACACTGACCTAAAATATGCCTTTTGCCGGACACTTGGGATTTGACTTCCTGCTGTGCATTATATGGCTGCCACAGGACAGCTTGAAGATACTTGCAATTAAAGGATAAGTGAAGTAACTTGCTATAGTTACAGAAAAACTCACATGACAACAATGAGCAGAAGAAACCCACGGTGCGCATACAGTCTCGCTCTGCGGAAGAGGGCATTTTACCAGATTTATTCTGAGCTGAGATGTCTGCCCTGTGCTTAATACAACACCGTGAGGGAGTATTGGATGTCAAAGACATCTTCCTGCAAGTTGTTAATTCAGAGCTGCCTTTTTGAGGAACCTCTCATGGAGAGTTTGACCACGCTTAGGTGCTGGGTGGCTGGCTGGCCTTGCTTTCTGCCCAGGAGGGCTCGTCAGGACAAACCTGCCTTTTTGGACAGAGCTCAGCTATAGAAAAGGACAATCCACCAACAGGTCCTTCCTCTCTCCATCAAGACCTTTGCCCGGATGCATTGCAGAAGCTGAACACCTCATGCTGCCAATTCTGTACTGCAAAGAGAAGGCAAAGAGAAGATGCTGTGTGGGAAGAAGCTGTAAGGAAGAGCAGTTGTTTTTCCCTGGCTCTCTCCTACGTAAACACCCAGAGAACACCTTGAATCATCAGCAGCTACCAGATAAACTCCCAAGCACGCAAGAGAGAAAGAGAAATAGAGGACGAAAAATTACCCATCCATTAAAGAGGCAGGAGGATGGAGAGGCAAAGCTTTATGCTTTGTCTCTATCTAGTATAGTGTAAGACTAGAGAAAAGCTACAGCTGCTGTAGGAGGGGGTGGTTATTCATACCACCTAATTTGAAGCAAAGCCTTCATGTGCAGTGGGAGAAGAGGGTCCCTGGCTCCTAATGGCTGGAAAGCCTGAAGTTATCAGCCATGCATGCAAGGACTTTCCAAGCGAAGATGTGTTTGCATAGCTATAGGGTTCTCTGTTTTAGTTAAAAGAACATCCTCGCTTCCCCTGCTCAATCCCATGCCCTCCCGGGCACATGGACAATCCTCAGAGCCTCCATCTGCAACAAAGCCTTGACGCAAGCACCTCTGACCTACAGACACAAATCCATTTATCGCCAGGCCTGGAGGCTGGACAAAGAAGAGCGGTGTCTCAGAGCTGGGTGCCAGGGCCACTCTCTGATTCAGCAAAGCCCTTGATAAGAAATGTCATCCTCCATTGAGTAATTTTAGCCCACAAGATAAGAATCTCTATCAGGCTCAAACATATGGCTGGCTGCAGAGCACGCAGCAAAATGAGATGGGTAATTTATTTGCTTGTGCTAAGAGCACTCCCAGACTCAGAAAAGCTGATGCAATGAAATAATAAGTGCCAAATTACACTCCATCCTTCTTTGGAGAGATACAAGAGCTTGTACCTCTCTCCTCCAAGCATCAAGCCACCAAGGAGACAAGAGTACTACACCACTAATGAAGATGGGGCTGTGTGGGATTTTCTAAGGTCTGTTCCTCTTGTTAAATCCTACTTGCTACACAGGAACTTGTACCCACAGGTATGACTGGTGCTTTGTATGAAGTGCCAGTAGATGCTTTCCAGGGGAGGAAAAAGAGGAGTTAAGTGACAGAATTACACAGGAACAAGGGCTGAACTCCAGTCTCCTGAGAGAAGCCCTCGCTGATAAGAGTAGGACCATCAGTCCACTCAGTGCTGCGACATTCCCCTGCCAAATCCAACTTTGTACCTCTGATTTAGGTGACCTGGTCTAATCCATATAAACATGATATTGGGCAAGACATTGCATGACTTGGGTTGCTCAGAGTAATGAACTCCCTAACCTGAGCTTTGACAGGAGCATCTGATCCTTAGGGATAATTCAAGGACACTCCAAGAAGTTCTTTTAGAACATTTAACCACTGGTTACTGGGAGGATATGCTGGGAAGGCTCACCCCTAGAGAGCTGTTTCTTACAATCTTTCCTCTCTTGGTTATCATCAAGAGAGGTATCAAACTCTCTCTGTACAGCCACTTCTATTCCCTCTCATCTTCAACAGCATGGCTGCTGTTCAACGTGTATCATGTGATCCTCACCATCCCCTTTCTATGGGAGAATTTCACTCTCAAAACTGATCAACATCCAAACATCCCCTCTGAAACAGAAACTCACGTTTAACTCACAAATATCTCAATTTGATGCTTCCAAAGAACTGGGCCAGACCCAGATTTTGAAAGCATCCTTCCTCTCTCTGATTCAAACCCGGTGTAGAGATGTAGTAGATACACACTTGGTCATAGATAGTCTCTTCATTGATGTGAAATCAGTGTTGCTTCCTGGCCACTAGTATCTTTCCATCACGAGATCTACCCATGTCATTGGCATTCTCACTGGAAATATCAGTAGTTAAACCAACAACTGAATGAGTCACAGAGATTATAAACTTCTCGTTAATACTAAGAGATGGTCCTTCCAGCTCAGTGCTGAGACATGGGGTGAAAGGGATGGGGAAACCTCTGATCTGAAAAAAATTAGGGGATTTTAATCTCAGTGGAGTTCAACTCAGCATTTTCCATCACTGCCAGATTTATTAGGGGATGTTAACATGATGATACAGGTCTAATGCACATGCTGGCCTGGTCTTTACGGCAACATCACACAGAAACCTCAGAGTAGGAGTGATGAGCTCTTTCCACCTTCATCACCATATAGACTTCACATGAACCAGCCAGACTGCACCACATGCAGCAGAGCAAATCCACATGTCCCTCATGCCCATTGAGTTGTACCACTAGACCAAGCTTAAGACACCCCTCTGCAATCCTGTCCAGCCTTCTCTGAGGCTTACAGCACTCCAGAGCCCAGGGCACAAGAAGAGAGGAGCCACACACATTTATGAGGAAAAGCATTTGCAGCAAGGAAGAAGCCAAAAAAAGAAATCAAGCTTCAACTTTCTTTTCTGCAATCAATGTTTTTCAATTCTCCAAAGCTGATAAATTGAAAACAGGTAATTTTGCTCTACTTTTTTCCAGCTCCTGTTTCTCTTCTCTTGTGGCTTTGGATTGAGGCAATGCAATAAGCCCATTTACTTTAGCTGTCTTTGTATATCATCAGATTGGATGATATACAGAGCACTGCTGTGCTCTGGAGCTGGAGCTGCAAACATTGCAGGTGACTGTGAGGGACTTGTCACCCTCACTTCCAAAAATAAGGAGGTAAGTTCCTCTGGCATAAAGTAAAGGCACAAAGATTTCTCCACGAGCAATGTATTTAATATGCATGTGTGTGACAGGAGATGCTTGAAAAAATAAGTCTTAGATATGTGAACAAGTAAGACTGTAGAGATTTGCGGATCATTTTTACATGAAGCCTGCTCAAGTGCCTGCTGGCCTCTGCAATGGGGTCTGCAGAGGCAGGCACAAGACATGGGAAGAGAACAGATGAACAGGAAGGAGGTTGGGAGCAGGAGAAACTACTCAATCAAAAATCAATGCCTGGACTCATCCCACTTTTTGTCTGATGGATATTTGAGTGGGGTAGGAAGGGGGGGGAATGTTTGGCTGGTTTGGGTTGGTTTTTTTACCTTGTTATGAAGCTTCAGTCCCACTCTGAAGGTCAAGAAGCTGGTTTGTATCACCACCTCTCCTCCTTCTTCCTTCATCTTCCCTTCTGCATGCTCCTCCCAGGCAAAATCCATCTCTAAAATGAGAGCTGGACTCCAGGCTTTTCTCCTTTTGAGTGCTCCCAAAAGCAATGCAACATTGATTTTAGTTACTTGTGCAAAGCAGCCAACTCTGTTCTTTCTCCTTGTGTGATACTCGAGATATAAACTTAAGCTCCCCTGTCCCCAAAGACTAGGGGGAGGGCAAGTTCAGAAAGTCTTTTGAAATACTGTAATCCAAGCGAAACTGCAGCTCGTCAGGCTCCATCATCCCAACTGTGGATGCACCTGTAAGGAAAGTACAATTTTAATATATGGATACGGATAGACTGACAAATGTTCAGGTTTTATACATGATTTCTGTTATTATTAAAAGAATAATATCTGGTTCACCCTTCAAGGGATACCCTGACCCTGCAGTACGGATGGAAGAACACCTTGTTCTTGTCTACATATTCATCCAGCAGAAGGTACTACTCAGAGATGAACAAGGGGTTGGACTAGATGACCTCTGAAGGTCCCTTCCAATCCAAACTATTCTATGATTCTATGTCAAAGAAAGCTGAAAAAAAGCCAGTTCTATCATCCTTGAAGGGTTACAAGATCCTTTTTTCCCATACTAAATGAGGTGAAAAAAAAAGAAGATAAAACCTTGACATTCTGAATATTGCTAAATTTAAACTAATTTTGATTTGAAGCACTTTGTTTCAACAGTTGGAACATTTCCCTTCGGTGTCATTAACTTTTACACTTTTCATTGTAACTTGCTTTAGAAACAAAGAGTCATTTCAAATACAAATGCGGTTGGAAAGTTCAGGTGCTGTCAGAAGCAAACCCTCTCCAAAATTTTACTATACTTTTCACAAAAAGGAGGATTGACTGAAGCTGTCTCTCTCCTGAGGGTGCATTAAACTTCAGCATGGTGGCATATTGGTGAAGAATCCCCAGTCAGCTCAAACGCTGACAAAGGAAACATCGAGCTACTTTAATCAAATTAAATGGATTTTAATACACAATGCAATACAGTTAGCTCTACATGTAAATTCTATCCTAAAACAATTTCAGTGCTCAACTACTGATTCATATAGACTAGTAAAACGACTACACTGCGTGTTGATTAATACTAATGCGACATTGCTCCACTAGGTGCAAAAGACTGGTCCAATGAGGAGACAAGAAAACCTCCAAAAATCAGATCCAGACTAAATCCAAAGTTTGTTAAAACTAGCAGTTTTTTGTGTACAGAGAGAAACAGAAACAGAGTAGGAAAATGGGAATTGTAAACCCTCAGCCATGAGGGTGGCAATACCATCCACAACTCCAGAGATGGGTCCCTGACCATCTCTTGCTGCTTTCTGTATTTACATGTCAAGCATTTATATGCCACGCTGGTTCTCTTGCTCCAAGTCCTGCTGTGCTGTTTCAGGGGTCTGGCTCTCTAAAGGCCCCCACACAGATATACCACTGTAGGCTCCTCTTAGGTCATACAACGTTATTCATCACATTCATCTCCATCCTCTGAAGCACTTTCCCAGGCTTGCTCTCTGCCTGTAACCACACACACCTGATGGCCCATCCTTGGCCAGGTCATGATGCTGTGTCATGCGTTGGAGGGGAAGAAACATGAACAGTATGAGATCTTCACCTTTGGGCCATCCATCTCACCTACCACATCAACATCTCCTCTCTACTGAAGTTCTTTGCCACACCCCAACCACACGCTTCCACCTTCTTCCCGATTTTAACCTGCACAACCTGCAACATCACCTCACCACCCCTGCAAGAAGGTGACACACTAGCCCTAATTTTGGGTGATGAGTTCTTTTTTTTTGGGGCTGCCAAGCACCTTTCAAGACGAGATATCCACATCAGTGCTTTCCAGTGAACAACACAAACTGCTCTGCTCTGAAGACATGCTCTCTGTGAAGTTGAAAATCAGCCACCAGCAGAAGCCATTGAGGAAGAGGGACAAAGAGCAGTGTGGTGTGAGGAGCTGCAGCACACACTAGGGCCAGGAACGTATTGGAAGGCCTGTGACTGTAAATCAAGAGCTTGCAATGTGCAGCCTAGAAAGAGACTGCATGGCACAGGGCATCTGGAATTACAGTGTTACCCTCAGGCTGCCAGCAATATTCCCCCAGGCAGGGCACAAAGCCGACACAGTGACATTAAAAGCACAGCTTCCAGTAGCATCCTGGCTGCCCAAAGCCCTGGCATGAGGCAGCTGAGCTGTCCCAAAGCTGACCCTCCTCGGGAGGAACACCACATGCTGAGAATCCTGGCATGGAGATTAGCAAGGCAGTGTTGAAGTGCTAAACACAGATACAACCAGGGAGTGGAACAGCTTCCCGCAAATAAGGGGACAGGCAGGAATATCTGTTCACACATTGGTCGCTGCACAAGCAGAACTTGCCCTGTTCTTGGCTGAAGTCAATGTTCAGATGGACAATGTTCTTGTCCACATGGCTGAGCTGCAGCAGCACACACACAGAGTGACGTGGACCAGGCAAACCTGGGGCACAGTACTTAGGATTACATGCTAGACTACCTCCAAACACCCCACCTGAATGGTAAAAGCAAGAATAATTTGGGTTACGGTCTGAACTGCCTTCCTCTCCACAGTTCCCCAGCAGCTGCATGTCCCTGCTTCTGCCACTGTCAGGATTTCCCCGCCTTGATTCCTGCATCACTCATACATTAACATCACACATAGCAGCAGGCAGTAAAATGTGCCAGCAGGGCTGCTGAACGCACCGACTTCAACAGTGGCTTAAGCAGATGTGCTAAGGAAACATCTGGATGTTATTACCAAAAGGCTTTCCAGGTTGCCATTCAGATCAACACCTCTGTTTCCTCAGAGTCATTATACATAAGTAAGAAACAACATAAAACTGATAATAAAAGCACCCCAATTGGAAATACAGTCAACCCTCTGTGTCTAACATCTGGAAATACACTGACCCAAACCCTCAAGGGGGGCACCCAACCTATGACTCCCAAGTGAAGAGCTTGGTGCTACACTCCATAGCCAGCAACAACAGGTTTGGCTGGCACAGGACTTGCAGGTTAACCATCTCCATGGGAGAAAACAATCCATTAGGAGCTGAAGAGGTCAAAAAACCCCGTAAGACTCTGGAGCCCAGTGGCATGCAGTCTATCCTGTCCCACCAAACACTGGAGATACACCTCAGTGTTATTTCCCTCTTGTGAATCACTTGCCTTCCCCCCAGCTCTGTAAAATACACTTCTAGCAGCTCTCAGCTATATTAAGATTTTTGACATGTGGCTGGTACAGTGAGAAATGTTGAACTAAAACTCCTTTCACAAACCAAGGGAAAAATACATCAAAAAGACTAATGAGATGTTTGGCACATTAAAGAAATGGCTACATGGAAACTTTTCAAACACACAAGACCTACAGGACTGGCTGAGGGAAGAGGCATAATTAGCCCAACATGAGCTCGCAAGGCAAGTCCACAACGCTTGGCCGTACAAACGAGGGATGTCACGTACCAGCAGAGAGGCGCTGTTATCTTTGGGCCTTGGTTTGGCGCGGCTGATGGGAGCGTGAGGTTTAATACTTGTACCCACACTTCAAGAAAAATGCTGGAAAAACTGGAGCGAGTTCAGAGGACAGCCACAAGAACAAAACCAGGCTTGTACCAAGGAACTCAAGGAAGTCAATCAAAGAGAAAGTTAAAAGGTACCTCACAGCCTGTAAGTACCTGTCAGGAAGAATGCTCTTCAGCCTACTAGACAAAGGCATAACAAGACCAAAGGTTGAAAGTTGAAGCTCGACAGAAAACTAACTAGAAACAAAGGTACCGTTTTTCAGCACTGCAGGTAATTAACAGAGGGAAAAGTTCCACAACTGGCATGGCCAGTGATCCAGCACTGGCAGTTTTTAAAGTGAGATGGGATTCCACCTTGCTTCTTTTGCTCCATCAAAAACGCACATCTGGGTCCATCCGCAACTGCTGAACACAGAGTTGAAACTAATTCAAGGAGTCTCTCTTATACAGCAGGTCAGACTAAACAAGCACCATGACCTTAAAACCTAAAAATTAATGAGGTACAAAGAACAAGACGCCCAATTATCAGTGGTTGGGCTCTTACAGCCCAAGAGATCCCTGTCCCATATGCGGGTCCTCTGCACCCCAACACTATCAAGACGTGCGTTCTGCTGAAGAGCAACAAAAGCACCAGATTCCCACCACGAGCAACAAAGTGAGACGCTGTTAAACCAAGATATGCACATGGATATTTTTTTTTTTCATCCAAGAAACTGGGAAAAATCACAACCAGACAAAAGCAAGTCAAAAAATTACACTGGTGGGGCAAAAACAAAGCATGATGTAGGAAATTTTTTACAGTGAAAACAATCATACCCTGGAACAACCTCCCCATACACTGTTGTTGTTCCATACCCTGGAACAACTGGTCCCCATCACTGGAGGTTTTCAACATGCAACTGGACAAAGCCCTAGATAATCTCATCTAGGTTCCCCTTCCCATGAAATGTTGGACCAGATGATCTTTCAAGGTCCCTTCCAGCCTGGGTTGGCCTGTGACTCTGTGAAAAGCACACAAAACTCTTCTGACTAGTGGCACTGGAGCTAAAGGAATGAAGCTCTCAACTCTGAAACACCCATTCATGTTAATCATATTTAGGATTCCAGGTTCCTTTTGTGATTCTCAACTCCAGAATTACCACATCTGCTGGGTTCCTCTAAGCCTCAAAAGCATGTTCCAGGAGGTGGTCTCTCACTGCATCCTCTCTTAAAGAGCTGAAAAGCCCTAAGGATGTAAATGCCCTGGTCCAGCCCTTCCTGCAAGCAGAAAGCAAATCCCAGTTCCTGGCTGGTTTGTATGAAGTTTTCATCATCATGATGTTGGTTTATGGCTGTGAATTTTCAATACCTTCCCTCATCCATTTCTTCTTCCTTCAGACCTTAAAATGTGCAGCCCCACTGTGACAGCAATAGGATTAAGAGAGTGAACTAACCTGTGGCATAAAAATCAAGAAGCTGCTATCACTCTCTAAGAAACCAGGATGCTGCAGTCAAAACCCAGCCTCCTCCAGCCCTGGACTTGCACGTAATGCTGGCAGAGCTAGGGATGGGGATGAACTTTTGGGGCTGCAAAGCATGGGAATCAATTCCTAAGACTTCAAGGATCACTGAGTCACCCAGGCTGAATCTTGCATAAGGGAGGTCACAAGTTTCACTCATTTACCTTTGATTTGAGCTGCACTGCTAGTGTTTGCCTAAGCCCCACCTTCCAGGGAGGCATGCAGGCTCCATGCAAAGATCTCAAGATATGGAGATGGTAAGTCACCTTTTTGATGGCTGGCCTGAAATACTTAAAAGCCTTTGGTATTTAAAAAAGGCACTTTAACTCTGATTTATCTGCATTTCATTTGCGGCTAGGGGCGCCTGTGATATAGCTGCTGGCTGCAGGAGGTGCTTTGCCTGGTGATTTCCTCAGCTGTTCACAAAACCTTTCTCCAAGAGAAACCCTGCGGCCCCTCAGCAATCTTCCCTGCAGACAGCCTGTCTTCTGCCCCCACCCTTTTTATTTCTTTCTAATCACCAACGGAGAAGAGGAGCTTTCAAAGGATTTAGCACAAGTGCCTGACAGGGAATCGCTGCTGCAGGTGGCTGGGGGTGACACCGCTGTAAAAAGGAGAGGGGAAAAACAGAAAGGAAGGGCAGAGCAAATACTTTCATCCCCATTGTTTCCATTCCAAGGTGAATCCACCCGTTTCTCCACACCCACTTTCTTCCATGGTTTCCAAACGCCTCCTGCTTTCTACCAGTTTTTCCATATACTCACACATATAAGGATGCCTTTCCCCAAACATCCTCCTCGGATGCCTCACGACCACAAACTCTTGTGACCCCATGTCATTCTCCCACAGCCTCATTAGTAATAATTACCCAAGTTACTAAACCTTCTCCTTGGTGCTCAGATCTCAAAGGCCAATTCTAACCTGGCTGGCTAAGGAGCGCTCATCACTGAGCAGTGAAACCCGGGCTGAAGAAGATGCTCATGGTCACACCAAATACTTCCAGCAGAAACAGGGATCTCATATCCAGTATCATTCCAGTATTCAGGGCACAAGTTTTGAGAGCCTTGTACCGATGCTTCAGTGTTCCTGCAGAAGACTCCTTGGTACTCAAAAGATTTATTTTAAAAATGCATTTGTTTATCTCTAAGCCCAGATCCATTTCCAATTTATGTCAGCAAAATAAAAACCAAAACGCAAAACAAACAAAGAAGAAAACAGCCTGCCTGGCTTGGAAGCCTAAAAATAGACATGCATATTGCAAATAGTGAACTGTCAGGTAAAGACTGCAGATTGCAGGTTCAGATGAATAATGTGTTTGGTTTTCCTGCTTCAATACTTTCCTGCTGTTATCACTGTACAAATAAATCAGCACACACTAATTACTCTGATGGCAATTTCCTGGGAGCTGGTACTTAAGTATCAGGCCAAATTCATTCCCAAGCTTCACGGACCAGTCTTCCCCACACAGTCCCAAACAAACAAACAAACAGTCCAGCTGCCAAATTGCCCTGTCCTTTCCTCTCTCCTGCCCTGCCAATGTGGTCCCACTCCTGACTCCGACAGTGCCTGCAGGATCTGTCCCAAGTGACACATCGCTCTTGACCAGCACAATGAAAGCCAAGATGCTAATGCAGATGGCTTCAGCAGTGCCTGAACTCAGACTTAGTTCCTTCAGGGTGTTCAATGTATGTACCAATTGCGGAACCCAAGCAGTATTTGTGCAGCAAAATCTTGGGAGAGTACAAACACCTCTTCTGCAAAGCACACATGCTAAGAGAGAAAGGATGGGAAGGGAAATGTCTGTGAAGTGTTTTTATAAGGCACCCAACAAACCAGTCTCAAGCCCCTTTTAGCCCAAAACCATCCCACAAGGCTCACAGAGTTTATATTCATGGGTGAACTACATCAAAGAACTGCCTGAACAATGCCTGTGGTTTCTGCTGGGTTTTTTTTCCCCCCACTTGGTATTTATACAGCCAAGGATTTGCACTGTAATTCGGTCAAACACATTAAAGCAAAGATGAAGGGAGGAGAGACAAGAGGAAAAAAGTGCTGTTACCTGCGCTACCTCCCAAATGGCACTGAATTTCTGTATAAAGCTTTGATGCAATCCCAAACGAAATGTAGGCTGGTTGCTGAACAATACAAACCTAGCATCCTCCTTTCTGGGGTTTTTTCAGCCTTTCGGGGTCTTTTCTGGGGGATGGTTGGCTTGCTCTGGATTTATTGTATTATCATTCCTTTCTGCTTTCACTGCACGACAAAGGGTTAAGCGACCTTTTCAGATCCTCCCTGGATGCAACTCCATGCGTAACAAGAAAGCTTCCAGCCCAGTGAAAACAACTTGAAAGAAGGGCAGTGACCCAGTCACAGGCTTAAGTTTCAGGTCACAACACCCCTGCTCAAAACCATCTGTCTTCCTCTGGCTACAAGTTTGCTGCAAGTCACCACCCATTAGAGTGATTTGTCTCCAGGATTTACACAAAAACACCTTTTTGGGACCTAGCTGTTGTTAGCATCCCCTCTTGTACCTGGGATGAGAGGTGTGAGCTAGCAAAGGACATAGCAGGTACACATTGATGTAACATTCCCTGGGATCCAGTAAGAAATGCTAAAACCACATCAGCCATTAGGAAAAATTAACAAAACAAACTGCAATAGTGAGCTTTGGTTTCATTTGCTCTCAACTTCTGCAAGAGAATGGGTGTTCCTAACCCCTCTCAACCTGGACGCATGTGCACCACATTGCACGGCAGAATCAAAGCTGTTTTGCTAGCACAGGAGCATCACGTCCCAGTTAAAAGCCTTCAATCAAAGAAAAGAGAAGGTTTGGTGTTACTGCACAGTGCTGGGGGAAACGGTGCACCTCAGAAATGCCACATGCTGGAAGAAAGCTGCAGAGGGGAAGGATGTGTCCTCTCTCCCCTGTTTCTAAAAGGGGCTCCCTCAGGCTGGTTAGAAATAATCACCTGCTGGACCAGAGTATTGGGGATCACACAATCACAGAATGGTTTGGGTTCGAAGGGACCTTTAGAGGTCATCTAGTCCAATTCCCTTGCAATGAGCAGGAACGTCAGTGGCTCCGTGTCCATGCTGCAGCGAGGACGCTGGCAAGCAACCCACTGCTAAGACAACAGCCAGCAAAAGGTTCAAACTCCAGCTCCACACAAGCCATACAGAAATACAGCTTCTGCAAGGTGGATCTTGGCTCACGTGGGGCAAGAAGAACAAACAAAGCCAGTGTGGGCATCCAGCTCTGAGCCTGGTACTTGGCCCAGCTCCTCCCAACCTTGCTCCTAACAGGGATGGTCTGGCTCTGGACTGATGCTGATACAGGATCAGGATGGGATACAAATGCAGAAAAAAACGAGGATGTAAAAAGAAGTACTGAAAACTCTCCCAACCTCCACCACTTTGTGCTGCTAACACTAAAGGCAAGAAAGCAAAGTAACAGACTGTGCGTGTAGGTACTTGGGTGCGGAGACTTTCCCATTTATCATCATCAACCAAACCACCCTGGGGAACAGGGCAGAGCAGAGAGGCAGGAAGCCTGAGGAGGTTCCTGGTTCAGCTGCAACTCCCAAGGTTTCGGTGCGATTACGCCTGGGAGTCTCCTCCACAAGCTTTTTGGCACTGTGATCTTGTTTCCATTCGTTCCTCCCTCTCAGCTGTGCCAGCACATGCCAGTTTGCCATGCAAAACCACGAACTGGATTGGGGAACCAAATCTACACAATAACAGCTCAGCGGAGAGAAAAAATAGAGTCACATCAGCTGGATGGGTCCCCTTTGTAAGCGGGTTCAGTGACATCCTTTGGTGTCAGCACCCTGAAATGGTTTTAGGTGCAGCAGTGCAGAAGGATGCCTGGATTTCACAGTAATACTGCTTGGCTGCTGAAAGGACGACCCACCAAACATGGCCATGGGCTTTTATTTGCAGTGACTAGCTGTATTTGTATGCACTATCCCAAAACTAGACTGAATTTGGCTAAGTGATCCCATTTCTCAGTTGACTGGCTTACTGCATGATCGATAGCACCGGAGGAACCAGCCAGAAGTATCGGCTGCAAACCCAAAGCAAGCTATTTCTGACTAAAAGTACTAAACAGTTAAAGGATGAAGCTTGGTATATACCAGGGACAAGGCAGGACAACTTCAATTTCCCTGACGAACAAGCAGTGAAGAAGTAACAAGATGCTGATCCCTTCAAGTGCAGTTATCTTGTACGGCTTTCTCACATACTCATGTGGGACAAATATGAATATTTATTTTATTATCTGCTGAAAGTATTCATGCTATGTCCCAAAAAATTCCGATGTCCTTCAATGCCCAGAAAGGCATGTCCTGTGGGAAGATGCAAGAAAACCCGTGCTTTGCCTCTCCAGCCAGCTTTCAGATTGATGTATCCTGATACCGAAGAGCAGGGTCTGCATTACTTAGTGATGGCCTCTAAATAAAGGCCCTGAGCCACCCATTTGAGGGAGAATTTGCACCTGAGTGATGTGAGTGCTCAGACCTCTCCTACACACACACCATCCCTTTGCTGCCCACACTACCATGTGCTGGGTCAGCCTCCGTCCTCCACTCCTGCAGCTCTTGCAGCTCTGAACCCCCCAATTGCCCTTCTGGGTTAGCCAGGCTGGAGATTGCTGTCACTGAATCATAGAATGGTTCGGGATGGAAGAGGCCTTTAAAGGTCATCTAGTCCAATCCCCTCGCAGTAAGCAGGGAGATACTGAACTAGATCAGGTTGCTCAGAGCCCCATCCAACCTGACCTTGAATGCTTCCAGGGATGGGGCATCTACAGCCTCTCTGGGCAACCTGTTCCTCCTTGAAGGACACCAGTAAGCAACACACACACCCTACCTCCTAAAAGCACCTGAGCTGCTCTGGGTGCTGCACTCTGATGGGTCTCAAGCATGAGCGATGATGACGCAGGAAGATATGGGGACAGGACTGCGGCGTTTCACCCAGTAACCCCAGTAATTCTGAGCTCTGCCAAGCTGGCAACCATCCCTGGGGAGCTTCTGAAGCCTGGCTCTCTCCACTTTGTTTGGAGAGGGCAGAACAACTCCCTTCTTGGCTCTGGCACTCACTGCCACCCCTCTTTCTCTAGCAAAGTACCCAGTTTGGGGTTTTGAGCTACCCCAAAGCCACCAGCTCTAGGAGGACCCTGCACAACAGCAGCACCAGAACTGGGGGCCACGACTTCTGCCCTGGAGATGTCTTTCACCACCACAGAGTGCATGGGGAAACAGGGAAAGGGTGAGACCTCCACCCCAAACCACAGCTCAGATGGAGCACTCACCCAGGGGTCCAGCAGAACAGCCCAACGTGCACAGGAGGAGCTTGGCCATGCAGGGCTTTGCCACCATGCTGGTGTTAATCACCACCCAGGGCTGCCAGCCAGCGCAAGTGCTGGTGAGAACAAGCCCTGGGGAAGAAACCCAGCTCTGCGCCCTGGCTCTGCAGCCCGGCTGCTACGCGGCCAAACAGGAGGAGAGGCGCAGCTCACCCTCTGCGGAGCACACGCCCTTCCTAATGAGAGTCGACCCAGGAGCTATGCGGGAGTCGCGCCCATTCCCAGGCAGGCTTCAACGCCACCGAGAACCAACGCCGGAGCCAGGCAGCCTCCGAGAACAGAGACACGGGTTGGAAGCTTTGCTTTGATGCTGGCTCACCAGCCAGCCCTGGCACCGGGGAGGAGGAGGAAGGATTGCCGGCGCTCACCCTGCTCCCCTGCGTGTGCGTACACGCGGGGCTGAGCTCAGCCAGAGATCACGGGAGAGGGATGCAACAACTGCTGAGCAAGTGTGGAGTCACCAGCTATGCCCTGCCTGGCCTGAGACCTGAAATGGCAGCGGGCCACCCACTGCTGGACAAGAAATCCCATGAAGAAGTGCTGGTGCAGCAAGGATGCTATGAAAGGACTGAGCATCATCCTAAGATTTCGATAGAAACTCGGTTACCTGTTGTTGCTCTGGGTAGAGCGCAGTGCCAGGACCTCTTTTCCAAATGGAACCTCCAAAGACATTGCATTCTAGAAGACACAGATATTTTTTATCAGCTGTGCCACTGCTGTTAGCACAGTAATGATGTCAAGCCTCACCCAGCAGAACAGCAAGGTTCAGGGCCTTGTGTTAACCACAGTCTTGATCTGGCTCTAGAAAGCCAACAGTAGCAACAGGATCAGGATAAATACAAATGTGATAGAAGAGATTTCCCAATTAAATTCCTGACACTTGCATCCCTTCCCCCACCCCTTCTCCTATCTCTTAATTCTCTTCCATAGATCTCAAAGCACTTAAAAGACTCCGTAAGTGCTGTTAGCATCGTCATCCCGATGGAGAAACTGCAATTCAGAAAGGTTGAGCAACCCATCCAGCATTGCCCAACCAGCCGCCGGGAGAGGAGAAGGCAGGACTGGTTTAGCACAAGTCTATCTATTCCATCAGGCTGCCTTGCCGCGGGGTACAAGTTACTGGCAGGCAAGCTGGGGCAGTTATTCGGCACCACCGTATTTCCCAGAGTGGGGTGTGCCCAACCTTCACACAGCATAGAAAGCAGTGGCTGCTGTCCCTGCTAAGAGGATAGTCTAAAATACAGCACTTGTTTCTTTCCTTCCTCCTGCCCCCATCAGAAACAAGCTGGTTTTAAAGCTTAGGAATGCAGACTTTCTGCAGAGAGCAAGGGCTGTCAGAAAAGGTGGTAGGTGTGCCTCAGTTTCCCCATCCATGCCATAAGATTGATGCCTGCAGGTGTCTGCAAGCAAAAAACACTGAAAGGCACTGAGGGTTTTTGTTACCACTGTCCAGTCACATACCCTCTGTGTCCAAGGTCCACTTTAAACAACTATGCACCAGGGTCATTGGGAGAGAGCATTTCAGAGAAACAGGAGATATGCAGCATGGAATGGACCTCATCATACAGAGACCCTGTCAAAGTAAACAGGACCTTAGAGTTGCCCAAAGGCTGCAAAGATGGAGCTTCCAGCAGCAGCAGGCACCAAGTCAGGGGCTGAGGCTGTGATGGTGCTAGACTGTTTAAGCCACTGGTATAGGTGACCATGGAGAACATCCCATGGTCAGCAGGTCTACCCTGACCAGGGCATTGCCAACATAGAAGATGAAGCAAAGTATTTCTATTTGCCATATGTGCTCTCCAGTGTGCTGCCAAGGAACCGCTTCTTCTCAGCCCAGGGCAATGAATGTGCCAGGTGGAGAGAGCACCCATGGAAGTCTCTCGCTTTGCCTCAGACTTATTTGTTCTTCATTAATTCTTCCACTTGCTCTAAGGACCCCCTCTTGGCCATCCTATCCCCTCCTATTAATTCGTGTGGCCTTCTCGTAACCTCTTAAATTACCATACAAATGAACAATTAAAGGATTATCATCCTAGCAACTGAGGATCATGTGTCTAAAGGTCACACCTCCAGAGAAGTCCACCAACTTGACAAAGAGGAAACTGGACAGGAACTATCTACCAGTGACACCCATGTCAAAAATGAGGCTGATACACAGCATGGAAGACCACCTCTGCCCTAGCTCTTGCTGTACAGCGATGGGCCATGGGCTTGAAGCAGCTTAATGGCTTGGCCTAAAATCCAGAAGTTGAGTACCAAAGCACTGCACCCGAACATCCCAAACATGGGGAGGGGACTACACAGACCTCTTTACTGCTCAATTCTCCATTACCAGTCCTGCCAGGAAAGAGGATTTAACTAAAACTTCACAGTACAACAAGTGCAATTGTTGTACTCTGCCAAATGCATCCCAGCTGCTGAAGCACAACTAATTCTATCTTGTCTTTCAGGCACAGGCTGTCTCTTCTTAGACACTGTGCAGCATGAGAAACCTCAGGATTCCCACCTAATGGCTGGTCCCCCTAATGAATTAGGCTGCTTCCATTCTCACCACATACCCTTCAAAACTGCGCCCTTTAAACACAGAGCTTAATATTAACTTCAATAAAACCTTCTATGTGTCTCTGTAGCTCAAATTCAACTGTATCAGCTTCCATTAGGTCAACAGTTCCATTTTACCTGTGCCGCTCACTTTTGCTGGGAAACTGTCCAGCCACCCATCCTGTGCATCTGCAGCTAACACATAATACTCGTCTTCGTGTTATGGATCCAGTGTTCCCAGTTTCCCCAACTTACCAGGCACTTTACGTGAAACTCCAGCAGTGGAGCCCAGAGCAGTGACAGCAGCAGCTGCTGCAAGCAGTCGGGTCTTGCAGAGCATCGAATTCTTCCCCTGGGAACGGGCAGCGGGAATAAACTTAAAATCTGATTTTATTGCGTCTTTCAAATTCTTAACAAGCCAACAAAAATTACTGCTGCCTTTTTTTGGGTTGTATTGGGGCTTTTTTAATTTCCCATTTTTAAAGTCACAAGGCTTTTAAAATCAAGAGTTAATTTTAAAATGCCAGGATATTGTTAGATGCATGTGGGGTTGGTTAATCAGAGGCACTAAAGAAATAATACTAAAAAAGGCAAAATAAATTCCCCAGCAGGATATACAAGAGTTCGAGAGCGACCATCCTCCTCATCCCTGCCCGGACTCAAGAGCAAAGAGCATCCATGAGTCCCACTGCCCATGCTAACACCGTGGCAGTGTTATGCAGGCAGGGTGGCCCAAGACTTGCAGGACAGGATCTTTGGGAAGGATGCAGGAGCCATTCAAACCTCAGCTGAGGCCATTTGCAGAGCTGAGGACTGGGAGAAGGCACCAGCAGGTTTTCCCTCCCTAGCACAGCTAGTACCAAGAGGAGCACAGAAGCCTTTTTGGAATCAGGCAGCTGCCCATGCTTCCCAGAGCCTGGGAAGACATACAAGTGGGGCGGGATGCAGGGCAGGATGCAGGGATGCGGGGAGCATCCCAGCAGGAAGGACAGCCCTGCTCTAAAGCATAAACCTAAGCTCTTTCCCGGCTCCAGCCTTCCTTCCCAGCACTGTGCCACACACATGTACTGGGGAGGGCCAGCATGGCAGAGAGCCAGCTCAACAACTCCAGAGGTGCAATTATCATTAAAGCCAAGCAGGCTGGAGCAGGGGAGAGGAGATGCCTCCCCACCAAATGAATAGGTTTAAGGCTGCTCACATTCCTGCATTCCTATGCCGCTGTGTAATGAATAAACCCTCACAAACTGCTAAAAACGCGGCGGTTTTGGTTAAGCCGTGCGAGCGTGCGAGTGTGTGTTTTGTAACCGTACACCTCTGCAGACAGAGCCCTGCTGTGTTTGTAATCTAGGAGCTGAGGTTTTCCAGAGCCAGCTTGTGTAACCAGGCAGAGACGTCAGCACATGCCTGTTTTATGGGAACAGTATCCCCGCCATGAGTGTGTGGAGATGGGATAGAAGGTGTGCAGGGCCAGGCAGACACCTTGCTGGGCAGGGGTGCAGCATGGTCCCTGACCAAAGCACGCTTCTGATGATAGAATAGAATCATAGAATCAGAGAATGGTTTGGGTTGGAAAGAACCTTAAAGATCATCTAGTTCCAACCCCCCTGCCATGGGCAGGGACACCTTCCACTAAGAGCAGGAAGGAGTACCTGACCACTTCAGGGCTGGCCTCTTGCAACACTGACAGGCTTGGAGCATTCACCACCTCTCTAGGAAGCCTGCCCCAGTGTTTGACCACCCTCTCAATAAAGAAATGCTTTCTAATGTCCAGTCGAAACCTCCCCTTGGCACACCTTTGAACCATTCCCAAATATCCTACCACTGGATATGAGGAAGAAGAGCTCATCACCTCCCTCTCCACTTCCCCTCCTCAGAGAGTAATGAGGTCTCCCCTCAGCCTCCTCTTCTCCAAACTAGACAAACCCAGACTCCTTAGCCCCTCCTCATAGGACATGCCTTCCATCCCCACCACCAGCTTCGTTACCCTCCTCAAGGACATTCAAGGACTTTCATATCCTCCTTAAATTGTGGGGCCCAGAACTGCACATGGTGCTCAAGGTGAGGCCGCACCAACGATGAATAAAGCTGGACAATCACATCTTTTGACAGGGTTGTTATACTGTGTTTGATGCAGCCCAGGATGATGTTAAACCCAAAGCTTTTCACTATCTGCACTGGTTTATCTGCAGAGGATCCTGTCTGGGTCTGGACACGATATTATTTATTAATAATTTTACTGAAAAATTTAGTGCCTCCTTAGCCAAAGGTCTACGGGTCCCTCTGCTAGGCTTTGGCTCCTCAAACCTGCCTCTGACAGCACCATCTCTTGTTCCTGCCTTATCACCTCTTCAGCATCCTTCAATTCAGCTTAAGGCTTTCCTCCCTATGGGACCTATGGCTCCAGCCATACTCCTGTCCTTCTCTACCTGCTGTTCACCTCCACACATGGAGCCATCCTCCACATAGACTCTCCTCTCTACTCCAGACTGGCCTCCTTATGTTCCAAACCAAGTCTTGGGACATCTTTTGGCTGCTTTCACCCAGCATCCAAATCTGCTGTTGTCATCAAAGCTCTTACTTTCCCACATCACAGCCAACACAAACTACTCTTCCCTGAGAAACTTAACTTCTCCTGACCAAAGAATATGCTACCACACAAGTCATGTCTTCTATCCCACTTCACCTGCTCAAGGCTCCCCCTCTTTATCTCACCACACAAGAGCTCCTTAACTTTGAAGGCTCATCCCATGCCCTACAGTACCCACTATCTGCTGCTGACTCTTACAATGTTGACTTCTACTTAGGAAGCTGGTCTCACGGCCGGTCAGTGGAAAATGTCTTTGATATTAGATGATATTTTCCCCCTTCCTGCCCCTCTCTTGTCCGGTAGGAATTCCTCTCTAATGTCTGCCAAACCACCTCATCGACTTCATCAAAACTCCCCTTTGCTGTGACATTTACAAGAAAGCTCAATAACTGTGAGGCTGCTGGTGTTCTGAGACACGTCTGTCAAAATGATCAATAGTGTCTTGGCATTTTTATTTTACTACCCTATCTGCATATATCCAACCACAACCTTCCACCATTGATCCAGGCCATAAGTTCCTTGGGGGATGGACAGCCTTTGAATCAACATTTGTACAACGAGTAATAGGCTCTGGGGCACAGTTAGTGCTCCTCATGTCACAGTGGTGTAAATAACATGTTTAAACCCCCATCAGGGTCAAGATATCTGCTTGCATTAGATATGATCCCCAGGTCTACAGCAGAGAACATGGCCAAGAATTCCACTGGTGTAATGTAGCCAGGAACCCACAAGTTACCTGAGGACATTTCACAGTGCACCGAGATCCAGGTGCCCTGTTGTTGCATCTAGTTTCAACATCCTATTTGTTCCCAAACGATCATAGCACAGAGCATTCTCACTGGTTACTACTAACATCTCTTGACACACCACTCGTGGTAGCACGGAAGGCATCCCATGGAGAGTTTTTGTACACGTGGAAGAACAGAGTGTTACCTTTCCTTGCAAGCACAAGCTCCAAACCGACTCCTCAACTATGACTGCTCAAGCATGACTGCACTTCAGTGATGTTTCCTCTGCTAAACTATAAATCATAGAATCATAGATTGGAAGGGACTTTTAAAGGTCATCTAGTCCAACCCTCGTGCAATGAGCAGGGACATCAACTTCAACTAGATCAGGTTGCTCAGGTCCCATCAAACTTGACCGTGAATGTTTCCAGGGATGGGTTATCTACCACCTCTCTGGGCAACCTGATCCTGTGTTTCACCACCCTCACCGCAAAAAAATTCTTCCTTATAGCTAGTCTGAATCTACCTTCTTTTCATTTCAAACCATTACCCCTTGTACGATTCCAACAGGCCCTACTAGTCTCTCTATCTCTCTTATAGGCCCCCTTTAAGTATTGAAAGCCTGCACTAAGCCTCCCTGGAGGCTTCTCTTCTCCAGGCTGAACAACCAACTCCCTCAGCCTGTCCTCACCAGCGTCACTGTGCTCCTGGGGACCAGATGAGCTGGTCCAAACTCTGAATCTTTGCCTTCCCCTCACTTTTGTCATCCAAAGGTGACCACCACCAAGCAGGGGTGCTATTCAGCGCCAGCAGCAGGGGCAGCCCTGAGCAAGACCTCAGAGCGTTCTGGTCCAAACTCTGCCCATAGCTCCAGCCCCCTACATGTGCACTAGCATCTCTGCTATCAAATCAAGCAGATACCGGTGAGTATCACTGCTCACACCCCAGGCAGCTCTGACACCAACTTACAGCTTCACACAGCTCTGCAGATGCTACTAATGGATTGAAAGGCATTAAAAAATACAAGCAAGCCCATGCAGAGGTGACTTTCCCTCTGCTGTCCAGAAGAGGCTTACAAGGCAAGTTCTTCCACCAGGCTCCACGGCTGGCCATACCATGGGCAGGGCTGAGCCTGCCCCGCTCTGCTCCCAGTGCCAGCAGCCCCATGCAGCACGGCGCCAGCAGCCCGCTGACAGATGGAAATCCAATAGCCACATGAGACCTGTGCACTGCAGCACAAAAAGGAGATGCACACACAGCAGGGTTTGGGCTTTTTTCACCCCTTTCTCACTCATCCTTTAGATGAACTTGGCCTGAACTGATGCTGTAATGAGAGAAGACAGGCATAAACCACAGGCCTTACAGACCTTAGACATAACGTGAGAGCTCTCCTATCTCTTTTAGTGGTTCTCGCTGGGGCTGAGCCACATCTCTGCAGATTGAGGATTGCTTTGCCCTATGTGGAGGGACCCCATGGCATCTGCACTGCAGGAGACACGCTCTGCCTTCCCTGGTGGGAAGCATTTCCCATGGCTCACACCAGACATTTTGCACATATGCACATGAAAATGTTTCTTGGGCAAGAGCTGGTGCCTATCACCTTGTAATCACCTACTCTGTAGGCCAGGTACAAGCATTTTTGATCAGGGTTTCCCCAACGAGCACAAGAATGAAAACACCGTTCTCTGAAAAACAGCAAGATTCCACTTGGCTGAACACAAACAACTCCCTTTGTTTTTATTAACCTAACAATTTCACATTAGAGGCATTTTCAGGCTCCCTTTGATTAGTTTGTATATCCAGCGCTACGCAGTTCACAGGTACAGCCAAAGGCGAGAAGGTCCCTTTAAGGCTTTAATGAGCAGGGATTTCACATGATCCAAGTGGGATGTGTCTACATAGACATGTGAAGACAGACCTGGGCTTGCTCCGCTTGTGCCCGAAGCTGACTGGGACTCAATCCAGCTTAAGACAAAACCCACAGAGCCACAATTAGTACAGCATTCTGACCAAGCTCATATGTCCTAAGTGGGTGCCCTGGGCAAATGCCAGTCAGACCTTTGATTTCACCCTCTACAACAGTTACAGAGAATAAAAGGGTTATAAATCACCAATGATCCAGAAAATTCCTAATAACCATAACTAGTAACTATTAGAAAGAACAGATTTAGGTGAACCAGTGTACTACTCTGCCCTGTTCGAATAGTGGCTCTCAAGCCATTTGGACCTTGGGAAACTATGTACAGTATTGTATAGATCTGTGGAAAATAATACAAGAAACACACCTCTTGCTATTGGAAGACTTAAATTTCCTTCAAAGTATCCCACACCTCCATCAAAAGAAAGTATTTAGGAACCTGCAAGGTGAGAAAGGTTTGGAGAACCAGTTAAAAGGTGCATAATGAAGCAAATTCCACCCTTGGGTGGAAGCAGCTGCTAAAAACCCAACCAAACAAAACCCCTACAACAGCAGTGACCTCATTGCTATGGTTTGTGAGGAACAGTTTATTTAACAAAAAGGAAATTGTTCACAAGGAAGAAAGTGAGTTGAAATCTAGCCAATACAAAGATAAATGTGCATGTACAAAGGAAGGTTTTAAGATCCTAAGTGATCAAAAGACACCTCCAATAACGTATGCCCCTTGGAGGAAAAATACCTGTTTGTTGTATCACCAACATCCTTGTGTACAGATGGCACCTGGAAGTGCCCAGTGAACCAACCAAGCAGCCACCAGCTCAAACACGTTGAGCTTGAAGGCCTCAGTAAATACATGAGAAGAAAGCATACTTCTAGACGTACGTGAGTGACAAGACAATCACATACTGAAATAAAAGGAGCTGATGGTGTAGTAAGACTTTTCCCTTCTATTTAAATAAAATTATATGCTATGTTTTGTTACCTATGGGGGGCTTGGATTAATTTCAAGATAGTTTAGAGGGGGAAAAAACAATGACCTTCTATGCCTCGGCTGCTTCAGGACTCTTGAAGCAGTTGAACATTATGGAGAGCGAAAACTACACAAAACTTTTTCATTTATAAATCATGTGGATACTACCTCAAAGGACTGAAACTCACTGTTCAGCTCCATGACACTTCATCACTGCCAAACACCAGGTACCCTTTCCCCACATCACAGAGCCATGGCTGGCCCTGGCGCTCACCAGACCTCTCCAGCAGCTGATGCAGCTCACCAACCAGCTGAAAGCTCACCCAGCATGGACACAAGCTCATGTTATAACAGCACAGCAAGCTGTGGATGGATCAGTGCTGGAGACAGCACAAGGGCTGAGGAGGGATGGAGAAGTCTGCAGTACCATCCCCTTTGGTGGCAGGAATGGTGACAGCACAGCACCTCCCAGAACAGCCCACCACGAGGCCAATAAGCAGTAGGAGGCAGAGATGGAAGAGAAGGATGAAGGGAAGATGCTGATAAATAAAAGGCTCATCTCGTTTTAGGAAATTGCTTATTAATAAAACTCAAAATCAGATGCAAATTTGGCAGCTGAGGAGAACAGTGCCGGGTTCTGTTTTGGTTTTGCTTGGGGTTTCTCAGCCTGATTGGAAGCACACTAGCAAATAGCTCATCCTAAAGGAAATATCTCTGATTTTCCCTAAGAATTCCAAGGTGCTATAAAGACCAAAAACTATTCTCAGGTATCACACACCCCAAGCGTCTCTGAATAGACATACACATTTATTTTATCTCTGAAAAAGTATTTTGCCACTCCCTACCTCCACGTGAAGAAACCAGCTAAGAAAAAGGAGAAGATGACTGCTCAATCCAGGAGAAGAGAATCATAATGTGCACATCATGCTTTGAAAATTGCATGAAACACTGAAGCGGGAAAGAAAAGCAAGTGAACAAACAGGAAAGTTTCTGTCACTCCTGGTGCCTTGATGTCACAGTACGGGTTACGGGAAGATGAAGCTCTGATCACTCCTACAGATGCCTGCAGCTGGAAACTCCTGCCTTGCAACCTGTGCGTGCCCCACGCTGGGCTTTCCCTTCTGTTCATTAAACCACACCAAAATGCCCTTTTTGAAGTGGTTTGCCAGAAAGGGCTCCAACAGATTTGAGGTGTGGCTCTGCCGCCGCTCCGTCAATCCGAATTAGGGATGCTGCCCTCTGGGACATGCTCTGCCTCCCGGCAGCAGCATGGCCACCACCCAGCTCTGTGAGCCATCTTCTCCAACAAATGATCTTATTTTATATATATAATTTATATTCTATATATATAAAATACATATATTTTTTACATATAATTTCATTAATGTCACTTTTACTTAAATTAAATTCATTGTGATTTGTTTATCAGCAGAAACATCCATTTACACAAAAAAATCCACTCTGTATGACCAGGCTTCATTCCAGGTCAGCCATGCCTGTAAATCTGGCATGATGGTGTCATGCATCCCACCCCCACACAAACCATGTGCCCCTCGCATGGCCAGGCTCACAGGGACAATGCAGTGGCTGCAGCTGTAGGGCACAGACAGTAGCAGCGATGGTGAGGGCAGACCGTGCTCTGTGCCGGGTTGTGGGGATGCAAGGACCAAGTCACAAGTGATGAGTTTGGTGGCAAGACTTCATCAGGTATTGGAAATGGCCCAAACGAGCACTCAGAAATTCACAGCCCTGAGCAAGGGAGTACGGATGCTCCAGCAGGGCTGAGTCAGGGCAGGGGCTGGCACACAGCTCCGTGCCATGCCAGTGCAAGCAAGCAGACAAAATGAAGGGGAAGGTCAGAGGGGCTGGAGGCAAACAGCAAGTGCCTGACAGGAGGAAAGGTGGCAGGAGTGCCCACAGCATGCTGGTGGCCCTGGATATCCCAACCTAAAACTGGGTACAACAAACAAAGCTGGATACACCAAACCTATAGCACCTGGTGACCCAGCATGTCCCCATCACTGTCCCACATGCAGTTTCTGCTCCCTGAAGATCTTTGTCCCAAGGACCACATGAATTCAGACACTGGACTCTGGAAGATTTCTGGTGGAAAAGATTAACAGATCTTTCATTATTTCATGCAAGTTTTGGTGGTCCTCTGTATTTTGACTTCATTCCTAAATATTATGAGTATGCAGAGGATGCTTCCAACACAGAAGGAAACACTGCAGCACAAGAGACTCACAGAAAGACAGTAAATTAAAAAGAAAAAGCAAGTAAGTTTCCAAACCACCACAAAACAGAGCAAGGATGGCAGAATCCTAGAAAAGGTGTAAGAGTGGCAAGGATGAAAACACAGGAAGGGTATGAAGGAGTCTCGTTGCAGCATGGGGATGTTACAGGGGTGGGGAAGGCAGATAAACTGAGTATCACAGGGGTAAATCAGGCAGCCTGCAGCTACAATTCATTGGATTAACGATCTGAGCTGGGATGAAAATACTTCAGGAAATGACACATAAAATCCACTCAATCACTTTAAAAACCCCAATACTGTGTAATTTGTGTGTAGTAATGTCATCTGTGGCTGATACAAGACCTGAGGCTGCAGTCCAGCAGGATGTTGGCATGGGCTCTGCAGCCCATGTTGCCACTGCGGGATCTCTGCGAGGTGGCACGATGTGGTGACGTCGGCCCATCCATATCTGCTCAAAACCAGATATAATCAGGTAAAGCCACATTAGGGCATCATCCATGTGCCCCACTACTTTTGCACCCAATCCAGTATAATCAGTCCTCCCATGGACAGCATGAAACCATTCCAAACACAAGCCAATGTAACCTTCATGTGGAGAATTCAGCCCGATCCCACGGAGAGGCAATTGAACGCCCAGGGCTGATCTGGATCAAAGCCACGCTCCTGGCTCAGCCCACAGTGCCAGCAACAGGTTGTGACCATCATGAAAACAGCAGCTGAGAAGGGCTTAGGAGTGGAAGATAGCACAGCACCAAGTTTTGCTGCCGGAGAGCAGGTTCACAAGGAGAAGGAATGATACAGACAGTAGCTGCTGCTGTTGGTTCACAATCCAGAACAGTGGGGAACGGCGGGTGTAAAAGAAATTAAGTTACAGTTTTGTTGCTTTCTACTGTTTTCTGCATAAACCAAGCTTGAGTATTAAGAAAGAACAGAGAAAAAAGAAAAACAACAAAAAAGGCAAATACCTTGTGTTTCAAAGAAATGGTGCTCCCCAAATAAGCTATGTACAGTCTTGCTGCTAACTCAGCTTTGCAGAGAGAAATATTCAGTGACTAAAAAATATGCTGCATTCCCCACACCTCTTTTGTTCTTTGCTTTTCAATGAGACATTGACTCCAAAGACCACCTGGAGCCATTTGGATGCTAATAGTACAAACATCTGCAATCTAAGAAATAAACCACTTTGTGAACGAACATGCCCACCTTATCCACTCCCTCCTCTTGCTCCTTCACCAAATGGCTTTACACCCACCTTTCCCAAGGATAACTCTTATATCTCAGTGTTCTCCTCTGGACTTGAACCTATCTGAACTACTCCTCTCTCCAGCTTCCTTTCCCATAGGCACTGCAAACTGACAGAGCTTCATCCCTAGGCAGGAGCAGCTGCAAGATATCAAAACACTTCAATGTTTTCTTTTTATTATTTTTTTGATAGAATTTTCTTCAGAAATCATCTCTGTGGGGTCACAACTGGCCTGTTTACTGCTTCACTCGCCTGAAAAAGCACCGCTCCTCTCTGAATCCAACATTCCACATGGGGCATCTCTGGAGACCCTCTCACTGTCATGGCCCTGAGCATTTCACACAGCAGCATGTGAAGAGCCACCAAGCCCTGACTTGTAAGGGAGGAGATGCTGGTGGTGTCGCACCCCAGCCACCATCAGGGTAACACCTTGGCCGGGAAGCCTTTGCCAGCAGGACTGGCAGCGCCGCACACCACCCAGCATCAATACTTGTTGACATCACCTACAGCGTCAGCCTTCAAGCTGTGACTCCCAGCAGCTTCCACAAAGCAGGAATGCTTTCCAAACACAGCAATTTGGAAAAGCTTTGTACCTAATCTCAAACAATCTTCATGTGCAAATTCACATCCAAATGAGATTCCACCTGGGCGAGGTGATGCTCAGGCTTCCAAGGATTCTGCTGTCTCCATGCAGGTTGCCCACCCTGTCTCCATGCAGGGTGGGCAACACACCCAGTGAAGAAGGGTTGGGCTGAGATGGGGTGTCTATTACTATGACTGTCCCTCAGAGGATCACCGAGGGAAGTCAGCATGGTAGCACAATGCTGACATGATGCACAGAAGCCCATGATGTTCCTACCAAGACCTTGTCGGCTGCAGGGCTGGGAAATGGAAAGCAACCTGGAATGGTAAGAGAGAAGAGATTGCACAGGGAGGAAAGGTGCAGCAAATAAGAAATCTGGACCTATTCCCAGTATCTGAAGGAGGGGGTTCAGCCAGACGAAATACACATTTTCCCTGCAGACCTTCCCCAACCCCCCAGCCAATGCTGCTGATCCCCCCAAGGGCTTCCTGCTTTGATGCTCAATGCTGCGGTACCTGCAACAGGCAGTGATGCCACAGGCTCATGCGCATGCTCACAACTGAATGCTCCATCCCTGGCAGTGTTCAAGGCCAGGTTGGACAGAGCCTTGGGTGACATGGTTTAGTGTGAGGTGTCCCTGCCCATGGGAGGGGGCTTGGAACTAGATGATCTTAAGGTCCTTTCCAACCCAAACCAGTCTGTGATTCTATGATTCCAAGTGCCTGAAACCATCACCAACCAGTCTGCTGGACATCTAACTGCAAAAGGAGAGTGCACAAGTAGTCACACATGTGCAACAAAAATAGCTGAAATCAGGATTCTTGCTCCTTTAATCAGATTTTAACTGCTAAGGTAAAACAGGACAGACGCTCAAAAGGAGTCATGCTTAAAAGCGGTGGAGGTGTGAGGAGCGATTCGTGGAAATCTTCCCTTTTTTCAACAACTCTATCTTTGAAATCAGAAGCAGCCTGCAGGAAAATGCGGAGAAACCTGAGATAACAGCAATGATCCAAGCAGCATGCACTGCTCAACACAGCAAAGGCAAAAGCTTTTAAACTCCATATAGTTAACAGCACGCCTTGGAAGTTTTTAAGTGAGCAAAAAATTAAAGAAACGTGAAGCAGAAAGACTAGAAATTATCAACAGAGATGGAAACAGAAATTGAGCGAGGACAGTAAATCTTCACTGATTGCATGGGTTGTTTGCAAGGGGCTATGGGGAGTATTTCAGCATGTTCTTTCAAACAACAACACTATTTTATGCACGTGACTGAGCAAACTGGCCATCACTAAACCTTTTTATAAACTCCTATTTTACCATACTAGATATCAGCATTTTATGGGCAAATTGCCTGGCAGGCTGCTGCCCAGGGAGCAGCAGGCTTAGCGCTTCATCCAGGGAGCTCTGGCAGATGATCCAGCCATGGGTCTCTATCCCAGCTCCAGGCTCCTGGAAAGGCATCAACCCCTATAAGCAGAGTGTTGTAAAAAAAGGCTGAGCTCATCCAGGGAAGGCAAAGCACAGTTCAGTCTGGGAAGGCTCCCACCACATTTTTTCACATCACAGTCATGCACAGGGAGGGACCTGGGCACAGGGCTGGAACACCGGCTCCTGTGTGTATCCTCCGTGACTGAGCATCGTGGGGATGAGCAAACAGCCTCTTACACAACTCCAGGCTGATTGTTTTTAACTAAAATGCTGAAAACAGAGGGAAGGGGTTGGGGGGGGGGGAAATTCACTGCAAGCGAGGGTATTAACCAGCCAGAAAGGATGTATACGATGCCTGCCCCCTCCACTCCATACAGTACCCTGATATCCTGCCAAACCCATGTGGTTTCGATTAGCGATGCATCCTCTGCAGAAACAGCCCTGGGTTGGGATGCAGGCATGGCACAGGGCTCACTTTGAGCGTAGCAGAGAAGGGCAAGTGCATCCCAGCTCCTAGATGGGCACAGTAAATGGTGCACATTTACTGTGCACAGGCCATCTCCCAGACCCCAAATGCTGGATAATGCAGGTTTGATGCGATAACCTGGAAAACCCTTCTCTGGGGCACCCAAGCACCTCTGTGCCAGCTGGATCCCTTAATTTAACCCAGCATGCAGCACTGGCTGTGGGCATTTAAATCGCAATCCTGCAGCATCCAAGCTGGGACGGATGAGCTCTCCCCAGGCTCTGTCACGCTCAGAAAACAGCTCTGATCCAGCAAAACTCATCAGGCAAAAATTTGGTCCAGGAGTCTACTTTTTGCCCACAGATTCCTTCCTCCTCTTTCAGCCTGAAACAAAAAGGCATGGAATTAAGTTCAGACTGGGATGCTCAGCTCTTGCAGATAGGCAGAGCAAGAGATGAGGAGGATGAGCACTTCTCTGGTCCACCTGAACCCAGAGAGCATCTCCTGCGCTCCTGCTACTCCTCTCAACAACTTTATTCACCAACTGTCAGTAAAGCTCCGGAGCAATTTCCAGCACTGATTCACAGACCCATGAGATATTTCCAGATTTTTTTATATTTTAAACTGGCTGCATATTTCTGGCTAAGTCAACAGATCGAGTCATTGCTGTTACACATTGTCCCGAGTCTGAGAGCTATTTCTGCTCATCGTAAAAGAAACTGCAGTTCTTTCTGATGAAATCCACAGAAATGCCCATTATTCAGACAGGAGTCTGTAAAGCTGGCTTGAAGTAATCATCAAATTAGTTTAAAACAATTACGTTTTGAGGATGAGCATCCTCTGGCATCCAAAATATCATTCTGAGGTTTTTATTCACTTTTAATGTTATTTTTTGTTCTACTGTCACCATCAGGTTAATCCCAGACAGAACAGAAACATCAGCAAAACCAGCCAGCCCATGGTGGTATAACCCAAAATAACACAATTAGTTTCCATAACCAGCTTCTCTGCAGAAGTGACATATCCTATTCCAGTCTTGGCTCTGTGATTCAGTTTTGAAGGGAAGAAGCCCACAAAGAGGCTGCACAGGCTAGTGCAAACCCCAAAACTGCATCATGCAAGACGCAGTGAAGAGCTGACCCCAACGCTAATGCAGTAAATACGGTGCTTTGGCTTGCAGCAGGCTTGCCCAGCTGGCCAGACACGGCTGTTCACTGGTGGTCCAGTACAGAATAACTCACCCTTACAACAGGAGGAATGGGTTTCAGAAGGTAAGCACACACTACCTGACAGATGGACACAAGAAGACTCTAAGTGGGACTTACATCATGTAGAAAAAGGCCAAGGCTGTCAAGCCAAAGAGTTGTGCATTGCCCCTTCACCCACCATTGCCCCAAATTTTACAACATAACAAAATGAGGCAGCAGGTACTTCCACCATCAGATGGGATTTCACAGGAGCACAGTGCTGATGGTTTGAAGTTGACCCAGGGTCAGTGCAGCTCCCCAGTGGGGAAACAGCCCTACAGAACTCCACACATAACACGGCAACTCTCTTCTCTTCCCCTTTCCCTTTTGTCGAAGCATGATTTGAAGCAAGAGGCTGAAAACGCATTAACCATTAAAGAAAAGGAACCACATTTTGAAGCAAGCACACAAAGCACACCATGACATTTACAACCGAGGTTGGTCTTGCTCATTTGTATTTCAAAGGCCAGGTTGACAGAAGACATTTTTCTTGTTCTAGCTTTGTCTGTGAAGGGAATAATACATAATTTTGAGTGTTGCTGCCACAGTGTCAGCCAGAGCCTTCCTGCAGAGTCAGCTACAACGACATTCAACCTGTCTTGCTTGGAGAACATAAGGACCAACCTGAGAAAATCCCCCTTTGGCTGATATGACCCACACCGATTTCAGGAGGCTTGCTCATGCCCATACACTCACCAACCCCTCCTGAACTCCCTATGGCTTGAGTTAGTATTAAGCTAATCATGTTGAGTGTCTTCCCTCCTTCATAACTTCACACTGCTGAAACCTTTCCACCTTCAGAGCTCTCACTGATTGATGGTGACAGTGACAAAGTCAGGTTCAACATTTTAATGCCTCTGTGGCCTCTATCCCACTGTAAGGTCTCCTCGTTTGCAGGAAAATGGTATTTTTGACCCTACCAACAGTAGGGCCACTGGCACTGATCAGTCACAGCCCTCTCTCGGTGGCAAGCTGTAGTGCTCTTTAGACCAAGAGCTGCCTCTTCCTTCAGCCAAGCAACCTGATGTAAAATTGAGCTGAAACATGGTTTACAGTCTGCCCTGTCATACCAGACCCACCAAGACCCTTGTCGGAGGCAGCAGTATCCTGGTCCGGCCTAACACCTTACTCAGTTGATGACCTCAAAACTGGCAGTCAAGATACACAGTGCATCCTCCTACCAGGAAAAACCCAACTGTCTCAAAGGAACAAGCCATCCGCCCCACTCCACACCTCAAATGTTTTATGCGCCTGTTTTCAGGTCATCAATGTATGTCCATGCACTGAGAATGATTTCTTCCAAGCAGGTCCAAAAGATGGGCGTATTACGTGGGCATTTTGCTCCACTGGTTCCTTCAGGTTGGAGCTGACCAGAAGGCTCCACTTTTCCTCTGCAACTTGACCCCATGATTAACTTTGGCTCCTTTTTTCCCCCAAAGCATGTTGGCACTGTTGGTGTCTTTCTACCCAGTTATTAAACCCATGCACATGACCTAGCAGGCACACTAAGAAAGCGAAGTAAGCAAAGTAGCAAAGGTGTGCACGAAACCACAGGGGAACCAGTTTGCCCCAACTTATGATCTCCATATCTGAATCAGAATTTTCCTGATTCAGGAAATCCAGTGGCATTGAAGTGGGCACATGAGCACCCCAGGGCTGGGAAGCATTGAACAACTCCTCTAGAAAGGTAAGACTAAGAAATACAAGGTAGTACTAATCTGTAACAAAACCTACTACAGTATTGAAAAATAATCAAAGTTAAGTAAAAGCAATACTTATATTGAGCAATAACAAGTGCAAAACATAATCAGAATCATTACATCCAAAATTCAGACCTAGAATTGGTGCATCTGAAGAGGTACGCTCCGCTCCACACTTTATGGACTTTTATCGCAAAACCTTGGGAAAAATCCCTTCCCAGTGCTTTCCGAAGACAAATATGTGCCCAAGACACCCACGCAGCTCTGAGCATCATTTTCCCAGTTCAGCTTACAGAGTAAAGTTTTTCTAACTTTCCCATCATTTTTGTGGCTGTTATGGTGGATTATTTGGCTGTGGGCATGAGGGATGAATTACAGGCACGGGGTAACTCAATCCCTCTCTCCCCTGGAGCAGCAATACTGGCAGCTTGAAGTGAGGTGTTGACCTTGGTTATCTTACCCTCTTTTTCTTCTCCTGCAAGTGACCACAACAGAAACCTCAAGTGAAATTGTCCTAATCTCTCCTGGAGATTTTGATTTCAGTCAGACGTGGCTGCTATTTGAAGCTTCATGAAAGGAACATCTTAAATAAAAAGGTTTGTGGTGGCGTGCAGCAATAAAATTGCTTTCAAAGCCTTAACGCATGGGTTCACCAGGAGAAACCCAAGTGTGTCCATTAACTCCTGGCATGCTGGCAGTTTCAAAGATGCTGCCCATGGCCAAGATCAGCCTGTTATCCCAAACACAATCACCCGTCTGCTGCTGTACCCAGGCAGCAGCTCCAAATTTCATATTTACCCTCTGTTTCAGTGAAATAAGGACCTAATCTTAAACTAATTTTACATACAAGCAACAGAGACACCAAAGAATTGAAAGGTGGGACTCTTCTCTCTCTAAGCTCAGCTGTCTGGAAATTACACACCTAATGTAAGCCAACTATCTGGAAACTCTCCATGGTCCATGGAACAACAGGCTACCTCAAAGCATCATTTGTTCCCCCTCTTCCCACTGAATGTAAGTGGAATTTACACTGGAAAACAGGTTCCTTGGATTTCGGACTCCTAACCACAGCCATTCAGGAGCAGTAAAGTCCACCAAATACCAGGTCCAACTGGCACAATCATGCTGGTACAACATCTTCAAGTGGGCCAGCATATTGGCGACCAACTCACACTTTTGGATGCTTTTGGTCCAGCTGCGTGACCTGCCCGAGGTCACACAGGAAGTATGTAGCAACACCAGGACCGCAATGCCCCAAGCCCAAGCTTGGGCTCTTCCCCATTTTGGAAGATTAAACTGCTTTAAAAGCCTTCATTTGTGCTCTCAGAAACACATAAAAATTAATCTCAAGAAGCATCAAGGCTTTTTTTTCTTTAAGCACAACTGTTAGAGAAATATGAAAATACAATTTGAGAAGACAATCTATTTTCCCCCATCACCAAGACATCCTTGCTGGATAACCTATATGTGGTACATGACTTCCCAGCATTCAGATGCAAGGAATGCCCATTCTGCCGTATTCTCACCTGGTTCTGCTCAGCTGTCCAGCAGCCCTGACCGCACCAGTGGCAACATCATGGGCAAAAGCACAGGGAATGGGTTGCAACTTCAGCTGTTTATTCAACATATCAAGGCATTACTGAGGGAGTTACATAAAATAGCCAGAACCATCCACTTTAAGCTCCTTGGGACTATGTCTGGATAAGAAATCTCCCCAGGAAACAATCATTTGTAAAGCATTATCTATATGGAAAGGTCTAATGAGTTAATCCCCATCACAACATATATTTGATGCCTTCCCACAGACGGATGCAACCCAGTAAGGAGTTATTCCTGGCATGTCACTACACATAGCCAATTTGCAGGAACATCAGCTTGCCATGTCATGACCACAAGGAATAAGAAGATGGAAAACCACCACCCATCTCGTTCCAAGCCAGCAGCTCCAAGTGTGTCTGCCTGGAGCAATAAAACCTCCCTCCCGCAAGGGCAACCCTTTCCTCCATCTATTGCTGTTAAAGACCTCCCAGGTCCTCATGTTTTGAGAATCCAGTTGACAAATTCAGGCAAACACACTTGAACAAAAGGAAAACAAACGCAAACCCAACACATGCAGCTGTTTGGCATTTTGGTTCATGCATTGTTCTGCCTGATTTTTAATCCTCCCTTCCATGAAAGTGCATTAGCACCACGCATCTACTAGCCCTGTCAGCATGAGCCATCAAGCTCTTGGCTCCAGCCTGCATGCCACCTTCTCCAAAGCAATACCGGTCTGGCTGCAAGTTGCAGTAGAGAAGGCAGTTATGATTCAGGGTTATGGTTAGAACCATTACCCCCAGAGCACTTGGACATTAGCAGAATATTCCCCAGTTTTAATAATTAATCCTTCTTGACCTCAACTCCCTTTACTCCATATTGGTTTTCAACATACAACTTCATAATTCAGGAAAAGAACATGGTTTTCTTCAAAATGGTCAAATTTCTTAAGTAAAAACATCTGCACAAGGACAACAACTCCCCGAAGGAGACATCTCTGCAGGACATGCTGCAGATGCATTCGCTGCCCACCAGTGCCATCACTTATTGTCTGCAAGAGGGAGACCTCTCCCTGCTTCCTCCCAACCCCTTCAACACCCATCCCATCTCAGCCAAGACAGACTATATAACAAAGGGCAACATCCACAAGTTGTGGCCACATAGGATGCGTAAAAAGCTTCCCTATGAGCAAGGTGATGCAGCGTTGAAACGGGTCACCTGGAGAGGTGGGGACATGTCCATCCCTGAAGGTGCTGGCTGTCCTCCTCCAGTGCTTGGGGCACTAGAGACCTCCTACAGTCCCTCCCCATTAGCATTATGAGGCCTCTCCCTTGGGTCCTGCTGTATTGTAGGAGACACCAACGGCCCAGGTGCTTCCCTAGGTTCCCTGCCTCCCCCACAGCTTCATTTCCCCCAGGTCCCCACTGTGGACCATATCTGAATGATGTCCCTCAACTCCCCTTGTTACATCCTCAAGCTTCCCAGGAAACACAGTGCACACCCTGGGGAGACACCAAGGTACGGGCAGCTCTGTGCAGAGTGAGGAAGGCAAAGGCATGGTGGTATTGAGAACACAATCAAGAAGAGAATACAGGTGACACAAACCATCTCTGAGAGCAGCTTTTTATATGTGTGTGATTTAACCATCCATAGACACTGTTAACTTTAACAGGAAGCAGCAGAACTGAACAACCCATTGATGCAAAACCTGAAAAAATAGACCAGAAAACACCTGGTTCAACTGAATATACGCAGTCTGCTACTGGATGCCCCAGGAACACACAAGACCCACACGGTCATACACCCCATGCGATTTGTGAAGGAAACTGTATGAATCTATACGATGCTGTGCACTTTCTAGGCATGGACACGTGGAACACCAAATGTGGCAAGTCACTATCTGGCCCAGATGATGCTGGGAGCCTCTGATGAGGAGCAGCTGAATCCTGAAGAGGAAAATGCAAGGAGCTAAGGGAAGACCAGACTGAAAACGTCACCATTTATTTCTTCCAGATTTATAGCAATGGCTCTGAGAGGATGTAATGCCTTGAAACCTTTGATCAAATGCCTGGGTGTTCACACGGGCAAGGATGAAGCCTGCAAAGTGTCCCCAATCCAGGCATCCACGCACACACTCATCACCCCAAGAAGATGCTTTAAAGAAATCAAAATGTCTGAAATAGGAGACAGCTCAAATGGATTTTTATCATCACATCCTGTACAAATCAAATGAAATCAGAAAGGGGGGGAGGAGCAGCCCATTAAATAAATAAGCATTTAACCCTCGTGGTGAAAGAGTCAGTGTCTTGGCTTGGGGGGGGGGCAATGAGGAAATGCTCTTTAACATTGGGAATATTAGTGAGGCTCAATGAAATTGAGCATGTCACTTCAATGTCACAGGAGAGTACAGGTGAGAGATGCAGGAGACCAACCATCTGCAGCCATGGCTGAGCTGATGGCACCTGATGGGACATGTGTGCAGGTCCAAATCACAGTGAAAAAAATAACTTCAGCAACTGCCTTGGTTGGGTGTAAAATTCGTCAGAATTGGGGCAGAATGGAAGAGCAACGGCTCAGTGCTGCTCCCCACCGCACTCAGCATCACCACTCTGCCCAAGAGGGTTCTAAACCCATAGCGGTTTCAAACTAGGCGACTGTCACCACTTAGCCAGTTACCCCTTGAGCTGCAGCAGCTGGTTGGATTCTGCATCAAACATGACACAAGGCACAGCCTAAAAACCATTCCAGGTAGGTTTAAACTTCCAGGGACTTCACCAGTGCCAACTAGCCGCTGTTAGCAATTCATTGCTGATGAAATTCTGTCCATACGTGAGCACCCCACTAGCCCAAGCACCCAGCTCCCCACCAGGACAGCATCTCCACATTTGGAGATGGCAAAAAAAAAAAAAGCCTGGCATTTGGGCTTTTGCCCTATTTTTTTTTTCCTCTTTGCAAGATCCTTAGGCTTGACAGAGTTATCTTGTTATGTTGGACCCAACTGTCTTTTCTCAGGGCTGATCAACTTGTACCATGCAAATTACCCAGGGTGGAGGTAAACGCTGTTAGGGTCAGAAAAGGGCATTCAGACAGTTCCTTTTATGTTTCACAGGTCATTTGCATCCTTATTCCGCCTTTAGGGCAACTCCCCATTGACTGAACACCTGCTTTTTAGCTGCCAGGAAGCAGATAACAAACCTCCTTCTCCACCCACCCGCAATTCACACCCCTTCAGAATCGTTGCCAGTGTTACTGAGACTTGCAAAACTCCCCTCACTTCAGCCAGGCTGCTCATTTTGTCTTGGTCAAGATGGAGATGAGCACATTCTCCCACTTAACCATGTCCCAGAATCCCAAAGCATCCCAGCACACCAAACCCAGTGAGAGCAAAGAGCCACTCTAGGTCATGGGATTGATGGTTCCACATCTCTGAGCCCCAAATGCTCTTGCTAATGTCCAATGTGTCAGCCCAGCACAAAGATGCTTCCAAAAAAGGGGGATGGAGAAGGGAAGCCAGCTGGAGTGAACTTTATCATGGAAAAGCCAGCCAGACGGCCAGCAGCCAAGTGAAAATTAGGCTCTTTGCTGGGAACCAGTGATACTGCAGAAAGCATCACCCCTGCTTAGGCACCGAACTAAGATCTCCTCTTAAGTCACTCATCCTTAATGTAATTCTCACACAACTACAAAGTCTCAGCGTATCCCTGTTCTCTGGACAGAGGATGAAGGCACAACCTGACAGCAAAGAGATCAGTGGCAGAAGCAAGCATCGAACCCAAGCCCACCATGAGTCCTGCAACATCTTCTGGTCCCTAAGGTAGACAGATGGAAGGCAGAAGATGTATGTGTCCCCCACTTGGACATGGCCAGGGCTCAGGCAAAGAGCAGTGACCACACAACTTCATCTTGACAGTGTTTGCCTCACTATAAAAGGGAGCGTTTCCTCTCTCTGGGGCTGCAGTGAAAACACTTCAATGACTAGTAACACAGAAAAGCTAACAGTAAATTGCAGGACAAACTCTATATAAGAAAGCCACACACATTCTCTTTGCCCACTTAAAACTAAACAAGAGTGATATACTACAGCAAATGATATCTGTTCCTTGATTTAAGGTGACAATCTTGATGATGAATCACCAACATCAATCCCTCTTTCTCAGTGGCTGCACCTCTGAGAACATTCTGCATTAGCAGAGGCAGAAGCATACCAAAAATCTTAAAGAGTTGCATCTGCTTAAGTACAACAGCATGTACATCTAAATTATAAGCTTTTCTACTCCATATTTATTCACACTGCAACCAGGTCTGCCCAGCGCAGGCTGAGCACTCTGCAAACAAGACAGAAAACAATGTTCCTGTCCCTCAACAAAAACGGAGGTGAAGCAGAGGAGGTGGCCCAGCAAAGGCAGACAGGTATCTGGGGGGTGAATTTTCCCCTGTGCAGGAGATGCAGTGAAGTGCACAAAAGCTCTCAAGGGAGATGCTAATCCACAGAGACTTGACATGCAGGTCTCAGCTCTCCACATCATCATACCTACAGGCTGCTGCACTGCAGCCAAGTTACTGGGATGTGGATGCTCCCGCTACAGGTGTCGGGCTCCCACAGGGACAGGGTGAGCATCCCTCCAAACCTTCCTGTGGCTGAAAAGCCACAAGCCATTTTACTCGAAAAGCCAGAGAGAGGCCAGAGTGGCTCCAGGGCTGGTTCCCAGGATATTTGCGGGCAGCCCCAGCAGCCTCACCGGGGCTCGATGAAGCAGCTCTTGGGGTTGGAGTCATCTCCTGGGGCTAGAATTGTCTTGCTGGTCGCCACTGGGACTGCAACATCCAGCATGAGATGACCCAGTTGGACTGAAACCTCCTTGTTGATCATACCCTTTCCTTCAGGAACGTACTTATGCTGCCAGTCAGGGTGTATAAACACTGAGAGCAGGCTCAGACAAGTGGCTTACAGATTTAAACTGTGTCCAAACCTTGAAGAAAATTTAAGGGAAGCTTAGGAGAGGCCCAAGCTTTCATGCAGTTGGATTGGACACCCCAGGCCACAAGCAAGCAGCGTGAACTCCAAGTCTTCCCATGCAGGGTGCAGATATTACACACGCCTTGCAGACCCCACATCCAAACAAGCCATCCCCCCTGCGCCGACAGTGCAGAGAACAGGTATTGTAGGGACTAATTCATTCCCATGCAGATGCCCACAACAGGTCAGGAGCTGGTGCTTCCTAAACATATCCATTTCCCTCCAGGGGCTGTAAAAGGAGGCTGGGAGAGACTGGTTCAGTAACAGGTAATTGCAGAAGAGGTCTCCAAATCTGCTGTAAGCCCAGACGCAACCAGAAACAAGTTCTCTGTGATGCACAGTCCTCCAACATATTCAAGGTTGTCTCTAGCCCTTGACAGCCCCAAGCACATCATCAGTCTAGAATCCTCCCATCAGCCTTGAAGTGACAAAATACAAAGAAACCCATAACAAAAATGATGTCTGGAGTAGAATAGAAAAGGTCTCACCCGAAGAGTGCAGGCAAGCCCAGGAGGGCTTGTATCGCCAGGCTTACAAGTGCTGAAAGCCATCATCACTCACCTCACTTTCCAGGAAACCCTGGCAGGATCTGACCTCCCTTCCACACTCTCCTCCTCTCTCCTTTTTGCAGTCAACCGGGACCTATATGACATTACAACAAAAGAAATGTCAGCAAGCCCAACCTTGTCCCATCCCTCCAGCTGAAAAGCTTCATCTCCACAGTTCTTCAAAATCAGGCTGCACTGGAAAGCAAGTGTATAGAAATCACAGCTTACATGTCCATTTAAATATTTATTTATGTATTTATTTTATACCTATATTATCTATCTAAATAGACATACAAACTGGGGAGGTGACAGGAGCCCCCTGTGAGCAGCTGAGGTGGCAGCAAACGGACTGGCATCAGTGATGGAGCACTACAGCCTGCCCCATGACGAACACCCAGGATGACCTAGCAACAGGGCACCACGTCCTACTGTGATGTTCGCTGTCAGCTCTAAAGCAATCCCTCAGAAATTCCTAAATGGTAATGGGAGGAAACACAGCCAGAAGTGCCAGGGAGCCTGGGATGATGAAGAAATGTCCTGAAGGTGTCCACCTAGGCACCTAGGGCTGGCCAAGAGCTGCAAGGAAAAAGGGGGGAGGCAGAGGACTACTGCTCCATGACCCAGAGCATCCCAGCAGCATCATGGAGAGGATGTGGACTTTTCCTCCTGGTGATCTCCACACCTGTGTGGTGGTCCCAGCGGCTTGTTTTCTCCCACCATCCCCATCCTCTCTTTCCTCTCAGGCCACAGGACCCCTTGTCGGGGAAGCCATTTATCACACAGCCATATATCACACACAGAGCCATATATCACACATGAGCTGGAGGCAGAACAGGGTAAGGGGACCTCTATTACCATCAGAATAGCCTCATCACTCAGCCTACTTAACCCAGCCACATTTGCACTGCTAAATTTGGGAGAGTATGAGAAGCATTCCCTCAGAATGGTGGGGGAGGGACAGGCAGGCCTTTGGCCTCCTTTAACTCCCTGCCAAGTGCTCTGTAATTCAAAGTCCACGTCAAGGATGCTACCCCAAGCTGTGCAGCAATGGCCCAGACCCAGCAAACCTGGAGATCCAGCGCCTTAACCCCTTGGAGTCAGCATGTGAGCTTGGCTATTTTAAGAAAATGATTGAGTCAGGCTTTCTGAAACAGATCCCACTGACATAACAGGTTTCCAGGAGGTATGTGGGGAAGAATGTGGGACATCTCCATGAAGGGAAGGAGGCACTTAACTTCAGATAGCCTAGTTTGAAGACCCTGCCCTGAAGGGATGCAGTGCTCAGCTTGGTAACAGCTAGCATCAGCCACTACATTCAAACCGATCTAAGAAGCTGTGAATGACTATTTGAGTGCAAAATAGATGAACTACTCAACAAAGATGGCACCAATACCTGTAGCAAGAAGGGGCCACCAACCCTGGCTGCACCCAGAAACATTGCCCTGACCTGCAGCACAAGCACCTATAAACATCTGATCACCAGGTTTTGCTTTTGAGATGGTAGAAGCAAATTAAAGCTCTCTCTCGTTCTTGTTGCTGGAGGGCACAGGAAGGAAACGCACGTTACAGTAACCTTTCTGGGCCCGTTTTCCATAAACACCATCAGCACCTGCACCCTCCTGCAGATGCCCAGAGAAATGTGTCCCTGGAAACACAACCCACGAAACGGCTTGGGGGGTGCTGCTGCCCACACCCAACAAATCAACACGTTATTAACCCCAGAGGGTGCCAAGTCCATGGTGTACAAGGTGAGCCAGAAATCTTCCCCAGCACCTACACCAAGATGTTCGAGGGAGCTTTTGAGGAATCCAAGCATGAACCTGGGCAACTGGCCACCAAGCTTGGGCTGCTCTCCTGGGACCTTTCCCAAGCGATTCACACGCACCCCAGAATAAAAACCTAGGCTTGTTTTCCCTAAAAGTGGGCATCAAACACTGACATCAAGAAGGATGATTAAAGACAGTTGAGTTACGAGGAAAGATTAAAAGAACTAAATATGCCCAACTTGGCTAAGCAATGAGTAAGAGGAGACGTGATAAAAGACTCCAGGCATCTGAATGAAGGGAGTGGCATGGCATTAAAAGACTGAATAAAATATCTTTCTGAGAAATGGATCCATCAACGATCTCCCAAGAGATAAGGTACAAGCCTCATTTTTTAGGCATTTAAAAACCTCAGTCGCTAGAACTGAGGTTTTTGAGGAGAAATCCACTTTGCCCCGAAGGGAGCACGCACCAAAGCTTTTCATCTCCTGCACCGGGTGCTGCGAACAAAGCATGTGATGCCACAAGGGAGCACAGGAAGCTTGGGAAGTAGCAAGTATTTCATTCTGCCTCATCCAAGAAACAGAGATACGCTTTTTCACTGTAAAATTAAGAAAATAAATCCTTTTCACTGCTTGCTTTTAATTCAGCAGCCCTAACCCATAATGTTTCGGGTTAAAAAAAAAAAATAAATAAAAAGGAAAATAATCACCAGCCCATTCAAAGCAAAAAGCTCTGGGAGTTTTACAAGTACTTGACTTTTTTCCCCCAATAATTAAAGACACATGGGGTTCCACAGAGGCAAGAGAATGGCTTGAGCTGGGCACTGGCACTCCCAGGGAGTGTAAGCCCAGCAGCTCTGCAGACCCGGCCAGACCCAGCACACACATGGGCACAATGACATGGAAAATATGGAAAATGGAAAGCATTTCAGTACCTGGCTTTGCTGAGACCCTTCAGAAGAGGGGCTCTCTGAAACCTAGGGACCTGATACACTTCATAAAGATCAGAAGTAAACCCTGAGCCCTGAGAAAACCAGTCAGGAGGAGAGCTAAACCTGTTATGCTGGCTTTGCCTCAAAAAGCTGTGTATAATGCATATAACATACATACCTACCTAAATACCAGCTCTGTGAAGCCAAAGCAGTGGATTTTGTGTAATTTCACATGATGTCCAGGGTCTCCTGAACATCTGCCCCCAGCATAGACAGAGGGCTGTACCTGAGGGAAGAAGCTTGACCTGGCCAAGTGTATTTACTGAACATAGACACATGCACAGTGAGGTTTCTGCCAACACCAGCTTATCAGTTCATCTGATGTGCCTGGGGGTTGCAATTAACCCCCAGATGTTCCTTCATCTTTCAGGTGCTTCTTCCCCAATATGCTTGATACAACTTGGCCACTGGGTATGATTTACAAAGCTCAGCGGCATCCCAGATTTGGGTACCTGAGAGACGCGTTCATCCTCAGCAGGGAAAAGCCAGAAGACATTTGTCAATGGTGCAGTATTAAATCACAGCTAAACTCACACAACGGCCAGATATCATCGAGGAGGCAGTCCTGTTCCAGCTCCTCCTGGCTCCCCTGACCTGGTGAGTCCATGCAGGGCAATTGGATCTAAGAGAAAACTAGCTAGGGAAAAAAATATAGGAGAAAAGAAAGTAAATAATTTTCTTGTAATGAATTCCCTAAACCAGTTCAGTGGGGTTCAGGCAAGTACTAGAAATCTTTCCCCTTTTGGCATGAGCGAGATCAGCTGAACTGCAACATGTGACTGCAATCCAAGGCAACCTTTGTGTGCAAGGCCAAGAGTGGATCTTTCTGATCCCCTCCCCTTTCCCACAGCAACCTCTTAAGTCTGCAACTGCTTTTCTCCATGGGAACAGGAGATCCCCCATTTACTGACTAGTGAGTTTTACTGCAGAGCTGAAACAGGATGTTCACAGAGGATTTTATTATCTATTTTTTTTAATAAGTGGAGCATTATAGTACACAGTGAATCTTCCTGCTTTATGGTTTCTTGTCTCTCTGGGAGGCAGAAGTACAAAACCAGGCTGCCAGATTCATTTTATATATTGAAGAAACATGACTCCCCCCAGTCTGAAAGGCAGGCCAACATAAAAAGACCTGTTCAAAGTGGAGGAAACTGCGCTTATAGTTTGGAATGAAAAGGGAAAAAAATTAAAACATCTAAGAGAGATTATTATACCTTCTATTAAACCTTCCTCTTCCCATACAGAATCAACTGCAAGAACACTGATGCTCGAGATAACCAGGCTCAGGGTATCACTGTCACAAAGAATTAAAGGCTTGCAGGTTGTATTCAGACAACTCCTTCCTTTCCTTTTGATGTTAATTTTGGGTATCCCTGCTCAGGCCACGATTGCAGTTTTACTCTGCTCTCATCACGCACTCAGACAGTCAGACAGACAACCTTGGCAGCACTCATAGCTAGCGTGGCAGGAGGACAAAGCTCCTCTCTGACTCACAGCTCATCCTTACATGAACAGCTTTGGGGATCTGAAGATCAGCTAGTTAATAAGAAACAACTGTCTCCCAAAACACAAAGTTTCTATTATTCAGAGCAGTGAATTGGGATAATCCATGTGTTAACACAAAAAACGGAGAGGAGCTTGAAAGAGCAGCAGGTCCCGGTGCAGGGATGCATCTCCTGCATCACTCACCCGAACACATGGTGCTGCAGTGGTGATGCAGATGCAGAAATGTGAGCCCAGTGTGGTCCACGCACCCTGCCATGGGTGAGGGAAGGATGGGGGGGAAGGTGTAACCCAGAAGAAAACAAAAAGCTGGATCCCTGTGGCTCTGCACAGACCTGGTACCTGGTGGGACCACAGCTTGTTCCTGCACTACAGACCCCTGGCACCTCCATGGAGCTGGCACAGAAACCACTCCTCCTCAGGAACAGTCCCTCTGAAAGCCTGGGAGAGCTGACTACAGTTACTGACCTGTAAAGAAACCCACTTGCTGTCACTCTTTTGTGACTTGCATGGAGCAGCAGCACAACTTATTCCTGGGTGCAGGTTCTGCAGGGTGCAGATGCTTTGCTGCTGACGTCCCTGCCCACTGCTGGCATCAAGGACCCGGCAGCTGCCCCAGCCACCGCAATGATTTCTGTATCCCTCCCTTGCTAAAACAACCTAGCAGGGCATCTTTTGGTGCTTAAGAGAGGCGACTGCCAGCACGATCATGGAGAGCATCTTGCTTTCCAATGGAAAGAGCCTCAGGATACCTTTGGAACTGCCTGGGAAAGACACACTAATGTATTCTGCATGTGGGCAGCAGGGCGACATGCACCAACCCTGACTGGATAGGCAGGCAGGCAGGAAAGCATCTTCGTAAAGATGACAGAAGGATTAAAGAGCAGGAACTGGTAAGGACAGCCTGTCCAGCACTGAGGCACAAAAGACAACCAGCTCCAGTGCCACCTCTCCAGGCTCCCACAGGGTGAGCCTCAGGAGGAACTTGCGTGCTGGGAACTGACCAGTTCCCGTGTCCTTCCCAAAGAATGCATTTCTCACCCTAACACATTCATTTTGGTGCCCAAGTCAATCCCTGCTTCCCCTCAGAGAAGCCTTTGCCAGCAGACGGCTTTCCCTGGATATTTTCCAAACGTTTACCCAGAGCTTCCCATCCTCACTCTCTCGCACAACAATAGCTGCTATTCTGTTTTTGCTCAAGATCTGAGAAGCTGCAAGAGAGAAACGAGTGTTTTTCAGGTGTCAGGAAGACGGGCACCTCTGCCTGTGTGGGCACTCGCTCCTCTGCTGGGAGAAAGGGGATGCATTTGCCCTACGGACAGAGCTTTTGGAGAGGGAATGGAGCAGGATGTAAGCACCTGGACCGCTGCTGGCAGCCTGGAAAGAGTTACAGCCAGGCTGGGAGGATTTCTGCCTTCCCAACAAGGCGGCTGGGGTGAAGAATGCAAGTGACGCAGCAGCATCCTGCCGGGAGAGAGGGAAAAAGTATAAAAAGGAAAGAAAAAAGAAAAACAACTAAAGCTCTTTGGATGCGGTTCAGGATGACTACACTTTTACTGTAAGTGTTTAGTAACTCGGAGTCACATAACCCTTCTCTGCCCACTTGGGGCCGGGACATGCAGATTACAAGCTACAAGAAACCTTCACACACACACACGCCCAGCTGAATCCCCTGTTCAAGGGAGGACAAAAAAACCTTTAACAAATTAAGCTGCATTTCCCATTTAAGCAGAGGCCGATCACTATTTATTTAACAATTTTAAAGTGTTATTTTAGCCTTCCTGGTTTGTGTGTGTTGAGAGGCTGTTCCTGGGACAGCAGCCAAAGTCGATTAGAGCAACCCAGCAGCCAGAGAGGGAGGGAAAAGCAAGGGTGGAGGAGTGGAAGAAGGTGCCAGGGTAAGGCTTCACCATGGGGATGGTCACTGGCAGCCCCCAGCCATGAAGCTGGAGGGAGGCAAGTGGAAAACTGGGGACAGCAATGGGGAGAGAGCCAGGAGAGCAGTGCCCTGTCCATCACTGGTGGTTGATGGCAGAGGGTCCCTGCTTTCAGCACACCAGTGCCTTGCCCCAAGCAAGCATGCCAGGAGATGAGCAAGCGATCAGAGGGCTGTAGCACCTCTCCTATGAGGAAAGGCTGAGACAGTTGGGGTTGTTCAGCCTGGAGAAGAGAAGACTCTGGGGAGACCTTAGAGCAGCCTTCCAGTTCTTAAAAGGGGCCTATAAGAAAGATGGGGATGCCACTACAACTTGACTGACCATACTGAACTCCTCTGAAGCTCCACTATCAGCAGTCCTGCCACATCAGCTTGCCATCCTGCAAACTTCATTTGGTGCTCCTCCTTTTGATGTTATGTGGTATGTAGGAACTGCCTGGTGATTTTACTTCTTCCCAGTGTAAGCCCCAGCCCGTTAGCCTTGAAAAGGCAATGAATAGCGGATTACTTGTTCTCTTCTTCACTTTCTCTGTACCATTTTTAAGACAAATTACCATGCTGCTTTTATTTTTTAAGCAGCCTAGATCAACACAAGTCAGATTCAGTGCCAGCACATCACGTGTCACATGCAAGCATAGCAAGCATTTATATATATATATGTTATATATTTTTATATTTCTTTTCAGAGGAATTTTAGCATCAACTAAGCTAGAACTGAAGCCTAGATCTTCCTAGCAAAGCTCATATCTACACCCTCCATGACAGCAGGCACAGACACTGTGCTTTGTGCTGTGCAAGGATGCAGCAAGACAAGGGAACCCTGAAAACCACAGGGGAAAGCTCTGCAGCCTACAAAAAAACAAAGACCAGGCATATCCAGCAGGTCTGCCTATCTGTGATCTCCCTCTTCAAGGCACTTTTATATCCTCCTGTGATTTTAAAACCCAGCACAAACTGTTTCAGCTTTGATGATACACATTCTCATTATCAACCAACCAATACCAGCATATCCTTTCTTCTTACAGTAAAACCCCTCTTTTCCCTACGGGGTACAGCTGCTAGGGCAGAACAGACCATGCATTTAGCATTTAATCATAAGTATCGGTTTGAATCATCTAGGCTTGCACAGCCCCAGAACATTCCCACCAGCTGCAGACACCAGCCGAATAACATCCCCATCAGACGGCAGTTGCAGAGGTATTTGGTTTAGCATCCGCAGGGGAGGAAATCATCATTTTGCATCACAGCACACAGTGACCAATTTGTGGTCAACCAAACTACTCTGAAGAGCCAAAAACCCAAGTGCAATGCTGTAATGTTGGAAATCTGGATTCAGAATATCGGGAGGTGTTGGGACACTCGACCTCAGCAGGACCGACAGGGGCAGAAGCCATGCCAAAATCTGGATGCAAGGACTGCAGACACGCCAGGCCAGGAGGGACATCAAACAGCCACCCAGCCCCAAACCCTCTCTTGGCTTGTTTGCCTTCATGCCGCTCTCCAAGGCAACGCCAGTGCAGCTCTGCCAAGAAGGAAGCAGGACTCGGCTGCAGTTCCCAGCGACAAGCACTGCTCACCCCACCATCCGGGACGGGCTGCTGTGCTGCTAACAAAGAGGTTTCTAACGCTTTTTGGGCCAGCTCCAGCACCACTCATTCTCCTTCACCACCACCAACAGGAGCTGGAACCTACTTTGAGAAGTGCCAGCCGACCCTGCTGCTACCAGGCATGATGGAGATGATGCTGCTAGATGGTGTCTAGAGAAGGACTTCCCTGTATGTAACTTCCTTCATTCCTGTCCTAAGACATGAAGACATCAGGTGCTGCACTCCTCACACCACCCTCCTGGATGTGTGGACATACAGGCTGTGGCCACACTACTCACCTCATGATGAGCTGCAGTACAGCCAACACCAGGAGAGCAGAGATACCTGGCTCCAAAATTACTGCTGAAGACAGTATCCCACAAAACCATGGCCTGACACCTGTGGGTTGGTTTGTTTTTTTCCATAGGTTTAACATACACGAATCTTCCACCTATTCCTCAAAAGTAGTTTCCCAAACAGAAGCTTCACCTTCCCAAGCTGCCTACTTTCATATTAAAAATAGAGGGGCTGAGAATGGGTGCTGTATTTCAAGCGAGGTTTTATACAACAACTGAGATTGAATTATTACCTTTGCCATTTTTCTCGGGGCTATTCAAGATCTGCCTTTCTTATAACAGCATCCGACTGCTGATTCACAACCACCTTGTGATTCACTGCAGCTCCCAGATCACTTTCAGCAGATCACTGAGAAAGTGATCTGCTACTGCTCATTTTGGGTACATGCATCTGATTTCCAAGAGCACTGTTTTGCACTTGTCTTTGTTGCATTTGTTTTTCTTGCCTTCAAACCACCCCTGCAGCTGTAAGAGAAGAATCTATCAATCACCCAAAGTACCTGCAATGACTCTGGTTGCATTTCATCTTTATCCTCGGCAGTCTACCATCTAATCTGTTAGTGACCCTCAAAATGCCTTCCTGATCCACAAGAGAACCATTGCTTTTAGCTTCTTAAGTGCCCACTTATGATGATTTCATCTTCAGCATATTTCCCGAGTTTGTTTACCAAGCTGTCAGGATTTCCTCAAGAACTACTCAAGAGCTTTCAGCACTTTTTCTGGTAAAGTCACTGAAATACCAGACTTGGTATGAGTTTGCCTAGTAGTTCTGCAAGCTCTCCATCCTTCAGGAGTACTTGCCACACCAGGAGGTAGCCCACTTAAGAGCTGGCAACTCAAATGACGCAAGTTCTGCAGTTATTTGAAACTTTCTTAGAAGTCAGATCAAGCAGATCATCCATTCCCCATTCAGGATCAGCACCACCGTTTTGTTTCAAGTCTCACCTACCCAGCTGTCTCCCCGTTGCTATTTCCCTTGGCTGAGCTAAGACTTCAGGGCTGCACAAGCTTACAAAGAAAAGCTCATGCCCGAAGGGTTAAGACTTGTTTTTTCATCATCTTTAAATCATAAATATGATTTCCACTTGAAAAGGGAACACTTCATTTAACAGACACAGTGGCTCTGAAGGGCAATGCAGGGCTTTGAAGGAAATTAAAAAAAAAAAAGGAAGCAAAGGGAGAAAGCAAAATAACACTTCCAGAAAGTTTTCCGAAGGAAATGAGTAACCACTTGTTATTAAATGATAAATCACAGTCCTCGGGAAGTGGCATTGTCTGTGGTCTATTTTTAATGAGAAAACACCCCTGTCACTGGCACGAGGGCTGAACATGCTGATGGAACACGTCTGTGGATAGCGGGAGCGTTCTCTTGAAGCCATCATCTCATTCCTGCCATTCTCATCACTTATCAGCAACCAAAATGGCACAAAAAGAAGTGACTTACAGAAAAAAAAGATGCATCCAGGACAACAAACAGGGGCTACTGTTTTCCATGGAGGGAGAACAGGAGGAAACACTAAAGACCAAGCTGAAGAACCACATCCCAAGAGTAGTCTTACGCTTTGCTCTTGTTTTCCAGGTGTGAGAGATGCAAATGAAGCCACCAGGAAGCAAATCTGTGCTGACCTCAATGTCCACATAGGGGTTTAGGTGACCTCCCACATGCAGTAGCATCCTCTGTGTCCCCAGGATGGGGACATGTTGGGCACACAGCCACAGTAAATCCATTGGCCTCTCTTTTCCCTGGGGTCTGCCATCAAGACAGGGCTTTCTGGGGAAGCACCGGATTCTGCAGCTCCACTGATGCTGAGCAATTCAAAGGTGTAATCAGACACATTTTATGCTGATAAACGAGTCCCAGATTCCTGTGGCAAAGTGACTCACTCACTGGGAATAGGCACACAGTGTCAAGGGAAGGGAAGCAAAAGTCAACGGAGCTAGCTGGAGGCTGAGCTAACAGCCTCAAAACCAAACCAGAGGACCACGAGCTCTCAGACACCCTGTCATCACACAGTAAGCCTCCTTGCACACCAGCAAGGGGACCATTTTTGGCACTTTGCACCAAGCCCAACCAGGTCCTAAGCCCCAACCAAGCACTGCCAAGCCCAAGCTATAGGGTTTAGCAGCAGACCCATGTCTCCAGCATACTCAAGCCAACTTTGACCCAAAACCACATCTTCCCCCACCAAACTTTCCAGGCTGCACCAGGAACAAGCAGAAGGAACCTATGACTGACTTGCTGTAATACAATGTACCATGCCTAATTTTACTGTGAGGGTGACTGAGCACCGGCACAGCTTGCCCCGGGAGGTTGTGGAGTCTCCATCCATGGAGATATTCCAAAGCCATCTGGACAGGATCCTGGGCAACTGGCTGTAGGTAGCCCTGCTTGGGCTGGGAGGTTGGATCAGATGAGCTCCACAGGTCCCTTCCAGCTTCAACCATCCTCTAATTGCAAAGACGTACTGCACTGCAATCCTGCACGTTAAATTAGCTTTCACTGACCTGGTGCAAAAAAAGACTGTAATTATTCAACTTCTCAACTATTTCTGACATTCCTTCCATAGATGAGGTTTAAGCCTTCCCCCCCCCCCTTCCTTATAACAGGAACGCAACCCCACAGTTTGCAGGAGATTATATAACGCACATACACACATCCCTCTTCCAAAACAGCATCTGAAAGTGTTTGTTTGATGACTTTTTTCTTTCCTCCCACCCATAAACCACCATCCTGCTGGTCTCATTCATTGTGCGGCATTTGCAACGAAGCGTAAAAATGGTATTAATCATAGCCCTGAAAAAACACAAACTTCTTCTCTGAGGTTTGAAGTAACCATTTGGAAGGAAAACTTCCAGGAGCCAGAGGGACTGACAGGGCTGGAGACTAAAGTCCTTCTTTTCAAAGGCCAAGTGTATCCCAATATATCCCTTGGACAGCTGCCCCGAGCCAAAGTTATAATACTTTATTCTTCAGTTCAAGTAGCAAGAAGGAGATTTGGTACAAAATCAGGACAAATACCCAAAGTGAATGGGGAGGGTTAGTAGGCAAATGTGTTGTAAATCTAATGGGAGGCTTAAGCTCTAACTGCAGCTTTGGTGAGGATTGATACCTGAAGCCTCAAGCTGTCTCTCACCTCCAGGATGCTACCAAAATGACCAGGTAAGGGCACCCATCCCTCGCAGGCAGCACCCGAGCACCCCAAACCGAGGACTAGCATTGACCCGTGGCAGAGTTGTTGCTTCAGCAACAGGCAGGAATACAGAGATCTGCAAAGGCGATGTCAAAAAATAAAAATCATTATCATCTTTATGTTTTTTGGCCAAACACCATTGGAGAAAATTACCTCCTCCATAAATCAAGCTCTTTGTCCACCTCCACAGATTTAGTGCTTCTCATGGACACAAGGAGGGGCTTCTGTCAAAGACAGAGTTGGGAAAAAACATGAGGCTCTTTTCTACATTAGATGCTTTAGCAGAGATTTGCCAAAGGCTTTGGAATCCCTCTGCTTTGGAGGTGAAACATTAATAATTTAAACCCCTCCTTTTAAATTAGGAAGGGAACTAAAAGAAACTATTGAAAGAGAAAAACCATCAAGCTCACCACCACCTCCAACTCAAACACTGACATTTTCTTTCAAACCCCAAAAGTGGTTTCAAGCAGCTGGCAAACAAGGAATTTACCTTTTTCTTACCCATCCTTCCCCCACATTTGCTCCTCTGTCATTAATCTTTCAGGCAAAGCAGTCAACCACAGGGACAGGGCAAGTTGAGCCTCCTGGTACAGAAAGACCCAGGAGGCTGCAACCAGGGGTAGGAGTGGTGAGAGCGGTTGCAAAGTGTCTCACAGGCCATGCAAAATATTTTGTGTTTATTGATAGGATACAATCGGATACGATAGGATATGATATGATAGGATACGATAGGATACGATAGTTCAGTTTGAAGGGAGGTACAGCCATCATCTAGTCCAACTGCAAGTACTTTGTATTGCAAGGGGAGAGCGAAAGAAAATAACCAATGACTGATCTTTTTTCTTCTTTTTGATCAATAAACCCAGACTCTGGTGCATGGTGAAGTTCTCTGCTTATTCAAAGCACGTGTACCTCTGCCCTTCTCAGCTACTGATACCATTTCTTATCAGCACGTTTCATTCTTTCCCATTCTTGCAAGAGCTCTGCAAAGTCAAAAAAGGATATTATCTTCATATTTAAGAGACAAAAAAGGCTGACAGGGATAGGTCTACCTTGCTATCGAGGCTGTTGCAAGAGCAGGAACAATGTGGCAGCCCAAGATTTAGCACTGTCTACACAAGCACTACAGGGACCCCAACTCCTTTGTCAGCAGCCAGCCCAGGTGCAAGCTGCTGTCCTGGTATCAAGGTGGCCAGATAAAAGCACAGAGAGACACATCCCCCCCTTCCACACAAATGTATATACCCCAGATGACCAGTCCAAATTTGCAAAGAAAAATGTATAGGGCCAGGGAACATCATCCATTTAACATGGCTCCTCTTGGGCACGCGGCCCAATGCGACAAGCTAAAGAAGACCTTTGCATTGATTTGAATCCCCAATGCAGCCATGTAAACACCGAAAGAGTGCAACCTCTCGTGTCTGCAAAGGATGCTTAAATACATTCTTTTCTTCAGGAAAAAAGAAAGAGGAATAGCTGTTCAAAACCTATGTGCCAGCCGACCTGGTGACCGGGTGCCATCCTCCGGCAGCTTTTTTAGACAGTCATGAACTTCAAATTTATTTTGTTTCCTGCTCCCAGCAGCTCCTAAACAGTGTGAGCTAAATATTTATAGAAGAGTCACTGTTTGTTTAAGTTTCAATCCATACTCACTGAGGTCCAATACACCCAGATCCCAAAATGACAGCTGATTACAGAAAAGCCTGAAAACACGGCAGAGGGGACCCTGACGCTCACCAGACCTTTCATCTGGACACTTTCTTCAGTGGTTGTTTTGGGGCACCTTTCCCAGCTTCTTTAAAAAGAAGAGGAACAGCAGCTCCCATCATTTTCATGTTTCATCAGATGCTTTGGCACAGCTCTGCTCAATGCCACACAGCCCCAGGTCCTGGGGAGCCTCCCTGTGCTCTGGAGCCCGCTCCTCCCCAGCTCGCAGTGAGGTGGCTGGACTACGTCTGGAAAGACAACTGAAGACCCTGAACTGGCACAGTGTGCACCAAGGGAGGGTGCAAACACCTCTAAGTGTCTGAGCTCATGCAGCCAACCTGCTGCAGTGGGGCACGACATGGTGTCACTCTGGCTTAGCAAGTCCTACCCTGACCTGTCCCTTCTGTCTCTCTTGGATTCAGCAACAGGTTTTCCAGTTCACCACAGCATCCACTGCAACGGCACAACGAAGTCTTGCTACATCTTACAGAATAACTGAGGATACCCGAACTTTTTGGCTAACTGGACAACCTGTCAGAAGCTGAAGGCACTGACACACTTCTGCTATAAGCCAGTCAAGTCCACAGCAAGTCACACAGTAGAGGATGACAGCTCCTTCTTGCACATGGTGTTACACGGTTTCACGGGCGTGCCAAGGAAAAAACTATGGACTGTGCTTCAGATGTGGTGATTTTAATTTACTCACCCTCTAAAGTCATGTGTGGGGCCAGTTAAACACTCTTGGAGTCTTCAATTTGGGATGTAACTGGGGACTCACCACCACAAAGGTGCACACGAGAGGCGAGGCCATCAAACAGGCATAGTGCTATGCCAACACATGCCAAAAGAGCATCTCACATGACAGATGCTCAGTGTCCACCTTTGCAAGCTCCCAGAGGAACTGTAGATGCAGGGAGTCACCATGCAAGCAAACACACTTCTCAGCATCTTCCAATGACCACCCAAGGCTGGTAATTCCCTTTGTTTTTAATGTTTTACGTAGAAGTTCCTGCATGAGGAACTGTGCAGAAGGTGTTTATTTACCTCAGATGGGTGAGAGGTTGGGATGTCTTTGCCTGGGTCCAGCTACTTCAAACTCACCACTTGATTTGAACAGCCACTTGGATGAATGCACATTGCTGAAGAACTCACTGAGAGGTATCACTGTGCTCATCCCATCAAGATAAATATCAGCACTGCAGCAAGGTGGGACTTGGCAACATTGCTCTGTCCTGGAGTTCTCTGGGGACAACAGGACCCGTTTTCCCCTGAACAGGGTGTTTCAATGCATTTCACCCCAATAAAATAAAAAATGTGGTGTCGAGCATGAGAATGACTTGTCATCAGGGGGACCTCAAGGTCAAGTTTGCATGCTGCCATCATTAGGAGCCTCCATATCAAGCATGAAGGCCCTTGCATGGATGAAGAACCCAACTGTACAAATGGCCATGCCAATGCCATATGTGCATGCACTACACACTCCTCCTCACACATTTTTTCTCTCCAGGTGTGCCTTTGCACACGCATGCAGGAAAGCACCTGATTTATGGATATGCTCATATGTACATGCACATGAATATGCACGAGTACACAGGCCCACCGCAAGCACGCCAATGCTTGACGATGAGATTAAAGAGGAGACTGCAACACAGAGGCTGGAAATAATGACAAGCACTTTCATCAGGAAACCCCCAATTAGCCAGCCTGCACACAGCGTCTCATCTCCATGGAGCAAAGGTACTCATTACAAAGACGCCTTTACTGTGATCTGACTTTTAAAGAAAGGAGGAGAGCTGCCATGGCTTTCCCATGTTTTCTTTCTCTGGGCCTCAGGGGGAGAGACCTACTATTGGAAGTGCATGCCTTGCCATGTACATCCCACAGCTGGTGGGTCCACTGGAGGATGGAACCGTGAGGTTGAATGTACAAGCCTACGACCAAGGAGCCTTTGAAACCACAGCTGGTCTCCTCCAGCATCATCCACACCATTAATGCCATGGGGTTGGCTTCACCGATGCTTCATGGAAGACAGACATAGATGCTTGATGGAAGAAAGCAAAACTTTACTGGGGCACAGAAGAGACACTTTTCCAATATAATTCATCTGATCCTAAAAAAGAAAAATGAAGAAGGGAAAAAAAGGAAAGAAAGAAATACAGCCCCCCTCTTTCCCCCTTTACATAAATATTGGATCTGAGCGCTTTATGCTCTTAAGAAGTTAAAAATAGGAAATAATATCAAGTCTATGTGCTGCATCTTTTATCAAAGCCTTTTATGAACATCAAAACCAGCTCCTCTGCACTCTTTTATACTTTCCTGCTGTCACTCACAATTCATAAAAGGGGACTACAGAGATACAAAGGGTAAAGCACTGTCACAGAGAGCCAGGGACAAAAACCAGCTTTTCCTCAAAGCTCTGAAATCTAAGAGCAATTTCAAGATATAATGTCACTTTTAGCACAAGAGATGAATAATAGATATTCAAAATATAATAATACTTTCACAAGTAAACAATGCTTTGCAGCGTCAAAGCTTTTCAGCAGCATGTCAAGCCTTTGCAGAACGATCATTGTAACACCACCGGGAAGCAAACACTGTAAGAATAAACACGTGTTTAACGGAAAGGCAGGGTCTCTCTGGCCAAACTCCATCTGTGTTCTCTAGAGACATACATCCAGATCCCCTCTATAAAAAAGGGAGGCATGGAGATTAACAAGATGAACCAGAAACTCTTTACACATAAACTTGACTTTGACCCTGCCATCTCTCAGAGACCTGCCATAAATCCAAACCTCCTCCCCATCTGTATGATGAACGGGCTTACACTCAACTATATTCAAGAGATATGAGCATTAATTAACTCCAACATAAAAACACCCCACATTTGAAAGATGGTAGCTGCTAGAATATTCATGACTCTTACCCAGCCTGTTTATATAACTGGATATGAAGCAAATCCCCCAAGCAAACCATGGCAAACCTGAGAGCACCATTTAGCTGTTCAGCATCTTTTCCACAGAAGGCAAATTCCATAACTTGCGGTCACTATTATTTTTTCTCCTGCACCGCACATAAGAGTTAGGAATTCGAAGGGAGGAAGTGATAAACCCATGATAAAAAAAAATTCCAGTGAACTGTCGGCATTATCCTAACCAAAAAAGAATTTCCTCCTTAGTCATTCAGAGGCAGGGTAAGCCAGCTCCCCCATGAATTACAGAGGAGCATAGAGAAAAAATGTGTATCTGGGAGATTACTTCTCTTCCTAGTACCTCAGTATTTAATTTTTAAGCAGGGCAAAGGTTAAACTAAAACCACCTGATGCTGATGTAAATGCAACCCTGGATAAAACTGCACAGGGACCCCAGCAGAAAGAGTTGCTCCTTTGCAAAAAGCTTCATGAAAACCAAGCGATGGTGCCAGCGGGGAAGGTGATGGCACTTCAGCATCCCCATAGCATGCAGTGAGCCCAGGCAGTGTGGCAGTCTCAGCATCACTCAGCGCCCCAGTGAATGCTCCCAGCACTCCCCTTTGGCCAGGAAAACTGGGGTGTTGACATTGAGATGGAGATGGACCCCTCACCTGGACAGTGGGCATGGGTCCACCTTCCAGAGGCACCAGGGCTGGGATGCAACTGTGCTGCCTCCCCTAACTTGTCTATGATAACCTATATAATAATATATAGGATTTTTATTGCAGAGCAGCAGAACACACACTCAGGCTCCTTTTTGCTGCCAGAACCTCGGGTCTCTAATTCGAACTCCTGGCTTTGACACTGCTAAGGTAAAAAGGAAGTGGTGCAACGATGGTTTCCTCAAAAAGCAGAGCTGGCAAAGCCACAGCATCCCCAAAATATTGCAAGGGAAAAACCAGAAGGATGGGTGCGAGATTGCTTCCAGCTCAAGAAACACCCTCAGGAGAAAAAAATTGCCCAAACCAGTATTTTGTGTTTCTGAACTGCTGCAAACTTAATTACAAACCCTTCAGATCACGTCCAGTTCACAGCTCTGGGACAGTGCAAATCCTGCCACCTTCACCAACGGCCCCTCCAAGGGCCTCTCACAGCCTTGGGATGCCAGCCAGCTTTGGAGGCTTTACATTTTCGTGGCATGAGACAAATTTCACTGCAAGTTCCTCAGTATTAATCCACATAATGCTGCTCAGCAGATGGGAGCCCAAGAAAACAGCTTGTCAACACCTTCAGCTCTGCAGAGCCCCTCAAAGCAATGCAAAGGATTCAGGAGCCACGCAGATACTCTTGCTTTGCTGGCTTTAGCAACTATCTTGTGATAGTTCACTGCTTCTTCGCAACTTGAAGCAGCACAGTGATTCAGCAGATAGTTAAGTATTTACTGTGCATAATAAGCCAGCACCTCTAGATGCAGGCACTCATAGAAAAAGCAAAGATTACACATAAAGAAAGATCTTTATTCTGAAAGTAATTACTAGGATGTTGTTGTCAATATAAAGTGCTGAGCAACATCTTGAAGTGATAAATAGAGGACCATTCAACACATGCTAGCAGGATTATTCCAGACCTTTAAAAATATATAAATATTTGTTTACTTACAGAAACAGAAATATGGTTTTGTGTATTCCGAATTAGATTTCCTGCAATTAGGGCACAAAGTTTGGGCACGAATGGCATATGCTGTGAGATGCTGTTTCCGAGCACCTGAAAAGAGGACAGACCCTCTGCAAAAATGCATGCTGCAAAAGGGGTTGAAGGTTTTAGCATAACCTAACGTCTGAGATCCACAATGAATTTGCTTTGCTAAGGCTGGCTCTTGCTGTCAGGTGCACAAAAGCCAATGTCCTCCAAAGCACAGTCCTGGGGTCAACAGCAGCAGGATGAGCACAGGTCCATCAGCATCCCTCACCCTGGGCATGGTCACCTTCAACCTCCCTCCAGCAAGACAGGGAAAGAAAGCCAGCATCGGTGGCTTCAGCATTTCCCCCAAGCAGAGGAAGAAGTGAATATGAAGTTTCAGCTGTAAATATTTTAGAAGCAGCAAATGGACTTTTGGCAGCCAAGATGAGAACCTTTAAAAGCACTTGCATTTGCTGCCCCCAACCCTTGCAAATCCAGCCTGCTGAAGTGGTGAGGTAGGTTGCCCGCAAACTGAAAGCTGAAACTAGTTTCAGCCCCAATTCCAGAGAACTGGGAGTAATTTTAGAAGCAGGAAACTATCAAGCAAGAGACAGCACCTGTAGATTAAATCCTCTTCCTCTGCCAGGCTTCAATACATTCGACTCACACAACCATAAAGAAAGTAAGACTCCCTAAAAAAAGCTTCATTGTCAAATTTACTTTATAGCTTTGAGGTTATTTCCCCCCCCCCTTAAACCAATAAATACTTGCAATTCCTGTATTTGCTGCCAGCTGGGGAGAGATTTGAAAACTTCTGCAAACCTGCAATTTCAGTGCTTGTCTGTGCTGTGCACTAAAAAATTCCTCTGGGGTGAGAGCGAGAGGGGTTAGTCATGACAAGAATATCCCTGCAATGTGCCAGGGCTGCTTTTCACTGTCATCCAACCATCGTTAATACCGACTTAGCCCATCTGTGATTTGTGTAATCAGTTATGTGCTTTCGAAACACACACCCTCACATTACACTCCCAAGCAGCCAAACTGAAGCTTTTGGCATAATTTTTTTAATTGATAACATGCGTCTGTCCATAGACCTACCCCCTAAAGGACATTTTGACCCAATGCTCTGCACCCTGACTAAAAGGCTTTGCTAATTTACCAGCAAGCAATTTAAATGCTGAGGGAGTTCATCTTTTAACCAGCACCCAGGGATGACCTGGCAGTCCACCAGCCCAGATGCTTGTGCTGATCAAGAGGAAAGTTTTCAAATTAACACTCCCTTTGAAGCTGCCCCAAAGGGGCAATGCAGAATGCAAGATTTGGGGTACATCAACCACGGCTTTTCTCCTTGCTCAGTGTCAGCACAGACCCATGCAGCACAGAGAGCAAGCATTGCTGGGGCTGCTCCAGGTTACCCAGATAACGGGCAGGTTTTGCTGGGTCTCCAAACAGACATCTCCAGAAGCACCAAAGAGACTGCACCACTGGAGCACAGCAACTTCATACCCCATCTTCTGGGGTGACATTGAGCACTGCACATCCATGAAGAAACCTGTGTACAAGCAGTGATTACACCTCTTCTGGCTTTCTAAACAAGAGGAAACCCAAGGAACTCCCTCACATCAAATTATAGAGATACTCTTCCTAAAAGGTTGAGCAACAAGGGCTAGGAGGAGACCAATAAATGCATTTTGCACATACGCTACAAGTCTGCTAGAGGTGTTCAAGGCTCTAATTAGTTTTTTCTAGGGCTCTAATTGGGTTTTTCTTTGCCTGCAAGGAGGAAAGCCCAAGCTGATAGTTACATACAAAAGATAAAGCTCATTCCACCACAATGCACTGCTGACAAAGGACCTTTTCACATTTTACAGGAACAAGCAGAGATCTGGTTTGCAATGTCTTTATCAAACAGTTGGCCGCAAAAAAAAGACTTCAGATATGAATGGTGTTTGCTTTTATTGTAGATAAAACACTCACACTGCCAGTGATCCTTCTTCCCCAGGTGCTTTAGAAGTTGTTAGGAGCTAGTTAATAAAACACCAGGAATTTTGGTGATGGGAAAGCTGTGTTCTGTATTCCCAAGAGAGAAAAACGGGTTTAACAACTTTCCTGATCAACCCACACAGTGGGGCTTGCCCACCTGTGAAAGTTAATTCAGGTTAAGGGAAAAAAACTCTCTTCTCTGAATGAAGAGTTGAGATCCAAGGCAAAGACACAGCCAAATCCTGAAATTTTAGTCGCTTCTTAATTTGGTGCACAGATCAGGAGGCTCTGAGCAAATCCCTATCTGGGTCTGCTTTATGGTGGTACCCACCGGTCTGCTCACCCAGGTCCACATCCTGCACACACCGGCCATGCCTTCCCTTTGGTTCCACCAGCAGAAGACCCAGCAGGGCTGGGAGAATGGTTGGATTTCGGGATGCCCAAGTGTCCTGGTTTCAGCTGTAACAGTTATGTCTCTTCCTAGTAGCTGGTGCAGTGCTGTGTTATGGCTTCAGCCTGAGAACAATGCTGACAACACACCAATATTTTTGTTGTTGCTAAGTAGCGGCTATTCGGATCAAGGACTTTTCAGTCTCTCATGCTCTGCCAGTGAGGAGGGGCATGGGAAGCTGGGAAGAAGCAGTGACAGGACACCCGACCCCAACTAGCCAAAGCAGTATTCCATACCACACCATGTCATGCCCAGGATATAAACTGGGGGGAGTTGGCCGGGAGGGATCGATCACTGTTCAGGTCAGGCTGGCTATCGGTCAGTGGGTGGTGAGCAATTGTTTTGTGCATCACTTGTGTTTTCTGAGCTTTCATTTCTTATCTTGTTGTTTCCTATTATTATTATTGTTGGTATTCTATTATCGCTATATTTTACTTTATTTTAGTCATTAATCTGTTCTTATCTCAACCCGTGGGGTTTACATTCTTTTGATTCTCCTCCTCATCCCACCCTGAGTTACTGTCTGGGTCTAAACGATGACATCGAGTTATCAGAAAGCCCAGCCAAGGACACCTCAGTGGGTGACCCCAACTCTGCTGCCCAACACACAGTAACATAAGCCTGAGTCGCAAACAGGCATTTTGCAGCAGATCTAAACAAGCATGGAGTTTGGCTTGGTGAGCCCAGGTGAATTGCAGCAGCATCTATTTGGGTTTAATAAATTGTTTCTATGTGCTGAAGGACAAAAGGCTAGGGGAGAAGAGAAAACCTGAATACCACTATACACAATGTTACCACCTTGCACATGAGGACCCAAGCAAATAAAATGATTTGTTAACTTCACCAGAGGTACAGATGGAGTCACTGGAGGAGTCAGCTGGAGAATACAGATTTCCTAACTGCCCTTCTCTCTCTTGGCCATCAGAGAAAGCCTCCTGATGTACAGAAGAGGCATCATGCAGAAGAAATACAATCATTTTTCAGTGCATTTTCTACATCATTTGAGCTGGATGAAGCATGCCCAGTGAGCAAAGCAGGAGCATGGTTCAGTGGGGGGGAAGTCAAACGCTGAATGTCCCAGTCCCAAGGGATGCCTCTGCAGCAGAGCACAAAGCCCATGTAAGCAACGCCAGAGGGTCTCCATCATCCCTGAGGGGTGAGACCTTGCAGATGCTGCTGGGCTGAGCCTCCAGGCAATGCTTCTGGAGAAGGTTCTGTCTTGGCATATGACCACACAGCACAGGGGTTGGCCACCGACCATCCCACCAACCTGGCACGACACTGCTTTTCACCTACCATGTCCAAATCCCCATGGTTAATTCTAGGCTCTCTTACAGGCACAGTAAGTGCTTGACTTTCCTACTAGTTAAAACAAAGAACCTTCTTATTCTCAATCTTTGCCTCCCATCTCCATTTGGCCTATGTGTCACAGTTAAATTCAAAAGTGAGGTGGCTTGTTTTGTTTCCCCCCTCCCTGCACACAGCTCTACCCCCCCCATTTCCTTCCTTTAATCTGATGCTAAATCACGCTTACGAAGCAAGAAGATGAAGCTTTTAATGCCTCACAAGTGCTGACAGGAATGCACAATGAATGTTTGGCCAAGCATTTTCAGTCCTTTCCCTTCAGAACCTCCTCTTTGTATACTAAAAGTAAGTAAAGCTAGATTCAAAGAGCTAACTTTTCCTCTACCCTGTAGAAGGAGCAATCTGTTCGCCAGCACATATGAGCAGTTTCAACCTAAACCAGCACAACGGCCAAAAAGGATGATTTTCACAGCAAATTGATACTCACAGAGACCAACACAATGATCAAATTCTTGTATTACAGAAAATGGAAAAGCTTGTCACCTTCACAAGAACTCATTGTAAATGACTATAAAAATGCAAATTTGGTTGTTATCACTACAGCTATTGAGTTATCCATGTCTATATTGAATAGGAATAGTTTTCATTTTAAAATTAATGCCAGCCCTTTTTTAATGGGATAAATCATCCTCAAAATGACATTCTTCATCAGAAATAGTGTTAAACTAAGAAGAGGAAAAACAGATTAAACACTCATGTCGCCTCCTTTGCAACCAGATGATAAAGTCTAATAAGCTGATCCACATGTGGCTGGTGCTGGCTGTGGGTTACGAACCCAGTGGGAAGCTGCCCAAGAGACTGGGGTGACCCAGGAGAAGGAATAAGGTGCAGCAGATATGAGTACCTCCACCCCCTCTCCTCAGATGTGAGGCTCAGGTAGGGCATCAAAACCTTCAGGAGAAGCTGACCCCACCATTCTACACAAACCTACACCTCAAATTTGGTCTGTGTCCTAATGAGGAAAAGCCACATTCAGAGAAGGCACCCATGACTGACCATGAGGAAGAACTTCTTTACTGTGAGGGTGACTGAGCATTGGAACAGGTCGCCCAGGGAGACTGTGGAATCTTCTTCCATGGAGATACTCAACAGTCATCTGGACACAATCCTGAGCAGTGTGCTGTAGGTGACCCTGCTTGAACAGGGAGGCTGCACTAGATGATCCCTGGTGGTCCTTTCCAACCTCAACCATTCTGTGATTCTGTGACTTTGGAAGTTCTTACCTTTAGCAGAAGCTAGTAAAGAAACAAAATCACAGAATCATAGAATGGTTACAGCTGGAAAGGACCTTAGAGATTACCTAGACCCTGCCACAGGCAGGGACACCTTCCATTAGACCAAGTTGCTCCAAGGCCCGTCCAACCTGGCCTTGAACACTTCCAGGGATGGGGCAGCCACAGCTTCTCTGGGCACCCTGTGCCAGTGCCTCAGCACCCTCACAGGGAAGAATTTCTTCCTAATGTCTAATCTCAATCTCCCCTCTGTCAGTTAAATAAGACATTCCCCCTTGTCTTATTCCTATATGCCCTTGTAAAGTCCTTCTCCAGATTTCTTGTAGGCCCCTTTAGGTACTGGAAGGCTGTTATAAGGTCTCCCTCCAGCCCTCAGAGCATCAACAGAACTTGTAAAGACCAGGTAAGCAGACTGGCTAGTGAATGAGAAAACCATCTACATACCTGCTGGACATGAGCACTGCTGCACTGGAAAACCTCTGGAAGAAGAAAGAAGTATCCTTCTCCTGAGTAAAGCAATGGCTTCATCTTGAGAAAACGCAAGGGGAGGTATTCCAGTAAGTGACCAGTTTGCTGTAATCCTCAGGACAGAGAGGCTTCCTTCCCAAATGACATGAGGTGACCCAGGAAAAAACAGGGTAAAAAGATGGTAGGAACTTCCAGATGCTTATATCCACAGCCAACGTTCTCCAGAGGGTTTTGGGGTCCATACATCCTATGATCCCAAAAATCCTTGGGAGCTACTGAAAGGATCATGCTGTCAGGCTCCTCCAAATGTTACTCCAGACTGTTAGGAAGCGTGGGGCTGGGACCTTGAGAGAGAGGAAAGGGACAGGCCATTACACAACAGCTCTTACCACATTGGATGAGGCTTATTCCCATGCAAACTCATATTTTTTGATTTATTTTTGCACAGTAAGAAGTTTTTAGGCTTTTTTTTTTTGTTTTCCTTTTTAAATAAACCATGGTTTATTTAAATGAATGTCACACTGAGCATAGGCACACCATGGGGCTACCACCTCCAGATGCCTCACGGGTGCCAGGTGATGTGAGAGGAGGAGGACAGGACAACAAGCCACCAATAGAAAAAAGTTCTCACCTTCACCTAACCAATAGACCCTTCCAAAACCCTCTGTTTTGTTTGCTTGTTTGTTTGTTTTTCTCTCAGAGGAGAGTTTTCCTCCCCTCTCTTTTTTTTCCAACCCTTCTAAACCTAATGAGGTGTTTTCGCCACCAGGGAAGAGCAGAACGGAAAGGACTGAAAAGCAGCAGGTCAGCAGGACCGCCTGCCTTCCTGATTTCAGAGGAAAATATCCATTCACATCAGGAGCATCACACTGTCACGAGTCCATGCCAAGGCCTGGCCCAATCCATCAGTGGAATCCTACCCTCAACATGTCAGAAACAAGCAGCTCTGGAGAACAACAACCCTCTTTGACCTCCCACCAGGCAGAGTCACACTTCCCACCTCTACGTTCAAAGAAAATAAACACATCCCAGCAAAGTGGCTTAAAATACCCAAGGAATTAGTCATAAAGATTCTAGTATTTGATGTATATAAAACCATCGTAATCTGGGGTGGGGTTTTTTGTTTTGTTTTTTAATCTGATTTTACTAATTGTAGTGGGAATAGAGTTGCTGGGACTTTTGCTTGTTATTGTAAGATATGAAAACTGTCGCACAAACACAGGCGATTGCCAGGCCCGGAAATAATGCCTAGCAAGCACTGAAAGGAAACTCAAATAATTCTTTGCTCAACATTGCTTTCTAGTTCATCTGTAATAAAAACAGCAGAAAGCAGCTGAGAGCCAAAAGGGTGGCTTTTTTCTGCTTTGTTTTAGCTTGCAGCTGCACAGGAAGGTGATATCATTGTGTAATGTAACCAAGCAAAGGAGTAATGAAAGTGCAAGCAGATAGATCAAACAGCACAGGGTTAAATACAAGGTGTGATAATCATTTGTTTTGCTAATTGTGTCAATAAAGTCCTATCTACCCTCAAACAGCGGAAACGTCATCAGGTATTAACAAAACATCAGATATTAACAAAAAAAGAAGTGAACAATTAAACGTACAAAACCCCAACATTTTTTCTCCAGATGCTCTCTTTAAAGGGTTGATTAGGAGAAAGAAGTGTTTACTTTAAATAAAATTCCACTGACTTTGATCATGTTTAAATCACCTCAAGTACAAAACCTGCTCTGAATCAGAACTCCTTCCTCCCTGAGGAAAACAGTAAAATTGCTTTCTCTGCAGTAAAGATGAAGCCTTGCCGCAGCCCAAGCTAACCTGGCTTGTGATGCCACCAACGGGACTGGACAACACCACAACCCATGAATATCTGGTGTCTTTGCAATGTGGACTGTTGAGTACAAAACCTAGGAGGCAAGTCAGTACAAGGCAACCAGCAGTCTGCAGACAGACTTGCAGATGGAGTTGCAGCTGAAGTCCGCTAATTCATGGAAAAAGAAATGCAAATTGCCTTGCCCTTGCTTCTATGAAATTAAATATTCCCTAACCTCCCCCACCATTAAATGAACAGAAGCTGGAGAAGGCCTGACCCAAACCCCTGAGCTGATATGGAAAATCCCCCAAAATAACTCCCACCCCATCAACTACACAGCAAACCTCAGCCGCTTTGATGACTATATGGCACTCAAAATGCCTGTTAAACCTACTTCTTTACTGCAAGAACACCTGCCTAAAATCCTTGAACTAACGGTTTTCTCCATAAACCAATTACCTGTAAAATATGAGCACACAAACAGAGATAAATCTCTGTCACCAGAGAAATGAGGCTTGCCGCACAGAGCCAGCCCCTCGCCGTGCTATGCCCAGAGTAGCAGCCGGGCTTTTTGTCCCGGTTCCACCACAGATATGTCAATATGTACTTTGCTCAGTTCTCCTGCGAGATGAGCCCAATGGTCCTATCCATCCAATGAGCAAACCCATCATTTTCTTCTTTTCTTCCTTTTATTTCTCCCCCACCTCACACATACCACACCACTCATCATTCCCATCATCTGCCTTCAAGTCCAGCTGGATGGCAGCAGGACCCAAGGGCTATAGAAGAGTTCAGTGACCAGTATCTTTCACACATTGTATTTTTACATAAACATATGGGCTTTTCTAGTCTGGTTATAAGAGTTGGAACAACTGATAAACCAATGGCAGATATTAATGTTCACTTTAAGCATCTTCCTTCATAGTATGGATGATCCTCAGCGCCTTCCACCCCTGCAGGTAAGAAGATACTGTCTCAGTGCTTCCCAATTTGGGATGCAGATGAAGATCTCACTCTTTGCACTGACGAGAGACGCCTGAAAAGTCAAGTTCCAGTTCCTTGGACTCTACCCTTAAAATGCACCAGGTCACTAACGCTAAGCACTTTGCCTGCTATGAAGATCCTACCTTCATCTCCAGCTCACTGCACTCCAGACTCTCGGCAGCTTTCTGCTTCCCCTTCTAATCAGAGGGTCTTCCTTGCAGACTGTCTATGAGTATTGCCTAACACCGAGAGTTCAGGTCTTGCCCTAAATAACTTACTGAAGGTCATGCAGTAGGTTGGCAGCACAGCCCTGACGAACATGCAGAATTTGCAAGTCATGGGCCAGCACGTGAAAAACACATTTATCCTCCTCATCCCTTGATGAGGAATGACGCTGCTACTCATACACAACAAGGGTTCAATCTCCCACACGAAGAAACACAATGTGCTGAGCATGCGTCCAGCCCCGAGAAAAAAAGGCATCAGCTTCAATGCAGCATTCTGAGCCCACGGCTCCTCCCCAAGGGCAGCAGGAACGAGTCAACATGAGCTGAAGGAAACCAGCAGTGAGCAAAGCATGCCCTGCTACAGAGAGCCCCCAGATGATTAATAGCTACATTAAAAAGTTAAGAGACTCATTGCTAATTAGTGAAGAAATACAGGGGGAAAGAAAGAAGAATAAGGAGTTTCACCTGTTAAATTTTGACCATTAAAGGGTCCCAAGTGCAATGGCTCATTTCAAAAAACAAAGGGTGTTTTCTGTGCCTGTGTTTTTTGGCCTTAAGGAAAGGGTTGTTTTTCCACTTCAGCATGTTCATTACAACCCAGCCATGTGAGTTAACTGCAGTAGGGGACCTGTTAAACCTCATGAGCTGCTGTAGTAAGTTCCAGCAGTGACTTTATTGTGGACAAGAATGTAACCAGCGGCATTCGCCTCCGCTACTCCATCCACCAGGCACGGCGGGCAGTATGTACTCTGTTCACCAACACTGAAATCCCCTCCTAAACACAAAGTGAACATCCTAATATTGTTTAATTGCAGAACATTTCCAGGTGCACAGACTGTTTATCAAAGCCAATGCTACCCAGAGAAGAAAACCCCTCAACTTTTCTATTTTTCTATAAATTCTCCAGCTCATTTTAAGCAAATGATTGCAGGTATTATTTGTTGAAAGTCATCAGTTTACTACGGTGGGTATCCAAGCTACCACGAGGGGGATGGTTTTTTACAGGTTTAATAAGCCAAAATAGGCTCAGCACCAGCACTGATGGAAGGAAGAGCGGAGGATTAAACCCAGACTGTCCCCCTGCAACAACATGCAGGTGGCGAATCAGCTCCAGCCATATCCAAAATGTCTCCTTGTCCGTTACCTTCCTGTTCTTAGGCATGTAATTTTAAAAGAGCGATAGACTGAACCTGGGATAGCAGTGAGTGGCAAAATCAGGGGGGTTCAGGTCGATAGGACTTGCGTTTTGTACCAGTGAGGAACCATGAACTTGTTTACTCTAAGGAGTCATGCAAGGACACCAGTAACAGTGCCTTCTATCATGTGCCTATAATATTTACATCTTTATAATAAAGAAATAAACAAAATCCTAAAACCTTAAAAAAAAAGGCTATTGCTCATTTTCCTTCTCATTCAGCAACAACAAGTTCTTGGAGTAACCTGATTACATTTAAGGCCTTCACAAGCTTGGCCAACAGCCACATCCCAGGCAGTCTCTAGACACAGGCCTTTTGCCCCTAGACCAGAAAAAACCCGCTATGGCTGGGACATGATTAATGAAGTGAAGGCACTTCACAGATGCTCCACCAGCCTGTGGCTAGGTGAAGACACATGCATACCAAATTAGCAGTGCAAATCAGGAGGAGACCATTAGAGTTTGCTCATTAATCCCCGAGAGTTGGTAAACTTGCATCAGAGATACCCTCTGTAATACAACCCACTGTTTGCATTACAGAGTATTTTAGGAAAAGAAGGTAGAGGCAAGAACCATTCATCATGTCCCACTCTGCCATTTTTCACCTTAAAAAGTCAACTCCTTCCTGCAAACTCCAACCAAAAGATGTTTGAAGGAGAAAGACAAGCATGGAAGGATGGCCCAGTAGATTGGGAACTCCAACCTACACTCTGTCCAAAGATGAGTTGTTTGATAATGCATGAAGTGCAATATAAAGATGTTCCCAAGAATTTCCAACTCTTGTAATAGTTCCACAAGAAAGTGCAGTTTTTAAAATGTAATCCTAGATATTCCATTGAAGGTATCATCACACAAATTCTTCTCCTTCACAGCCCTCCAGGACTCTTCACCCACACTCAGTATAGATCTGCCAACGAACCTGAACCAACAGCCAAGAGACAAAGGGACTGTATTTTCACAGCTCATATTCTCACACAAAACACAGGTCATGACTATGCTATTCTGTCTTCACAAAATGATTCCAAATAAGGATCACAAGGAGGATGCTATTATTTAAAACACTGCTGAGATTCCTTACAATGAGCCCCGTTCTTCTAACCGTTTTTTTTTTAAGACAAAAAGCAAAATTTTAAGCAAACATTCCACAATCTGACATTTTAACCACCTAAGGTCATCTTGGACCATTTTCAAAGATTTAATAAGATTTATGATCCATCTGCACCAACTGACATAGTTACACAAAGAGAAAGAAAACTTTAAAATGTTGCCTAATGGGGGGGGGGGGAGGGAGACACTCTCCTAATAAATGGAAGACTCTTGCATAGGAAAGACCAGAGGAACAAACTGTAAGGTAAATATTAACTAGCCTTTTTATGGTATTTAAGACAGGAATGTTCCCCGACTTAGTAGGTGATAGTACCAAGAAAAATAATTTTATTTCATGGTATCAAAACCACTTCTAATATGGAAAAGCATTCCATACATCTTCCTCTTTGCAAAAGATGCCTTACAAGCTGGCCCCCAGGCTACGCCTGCAGAGATAAGCTCTGCCCCTTCAAGTGCAGGAGGAAATGGATTTCTGTTTTGCTTGTTTGCTTGCTATTTTAAAATAGGCTCTCATTTATATCAACAATCTTTACTCGTCAACTTCAACTACCAAAATAAAAATCAAGATCTGTGCATCAAAATGAAACACAGGTTCCACAACCCGGGTGGAGGACGGGCCCTTCCTGACAGTTCTGTTATGCGAAGCACATCGATCAGCCCAGGGAGGACCAGTGTCACCACCCCAACTTGGTCCCCAGCCATGCTGCAAGAGCAACTATAGATGCTTCAGCTCTCCCTTCAGCAGATGAGATGTTTCACACTTACTGGGGGCTCTCCTGCCCATCTTTACTGGCCAGGAAGGAGGTAGAGATGGGTCACCACCCTTCCAGAAGCAGAGCCACACTGGTCCAAGCTACATCTTTCTAATCTCTGCTTCACATGGGCCTTGAGAGACACAGGAGGGCGCATAACTGGTTGTGCAGTGCTGCGGGATGGAGGCGGTGGAAAAGGCCCTGTGAGGGTGCCTTGCACAACCCATCCCATCACATCTAGTTTTAGGGGGAGTGAGAGTCAGTACACCCCTCTAAAAACCCACCAGGGAGAGCAGTGCCTGTCACAGGCAGAGTGAGCACAAGAACTGCAATACTTCTTTGTGGTACATTAGTCCTTATCCCTCCAAGACTCTGGTGTGTACAGCCTCACACTTCATCTCTACCTTTTCTTCTGCTCTTCCACCCCATTTGGTCTTATATGCACACAGGGAAAACATATCTTTGGACAACCATGCTTGAGGGCTGGGTCTGTATCTTGGTAATCCCTTAACAACTGAAACAGGAGATGCCCACAGCAGATACAGATCATCACTACCTGGTCACCAACATACAGCAGTACATAGAAACGCAGCAGTGTTTCTCCTCCCCCTTAACAGGAATCAGAACAGTTCACATTTATAAAGATCTTATGAAGTGTTACTTCATAACGGTAAAGCCCATTCTTTCATTTCTGAAATTAAATATAAGAAAAAAAATACCCACTTACAATAGTTCAAGTTACTGAACCACTTAAATATCTGCCTCCACACCTGCAGCAGCAATCTCCTCAGGACAAGAAGACAAGGCTGAGTGGTCTGCACATTGAATTTACATTGCCTGTTAAAAAGGGAGAGGAAAGGCAGCAGGGAACCCACAAGAGTCCTCCATGACTTCTGAAAAACCCCTGGTGACTCCACAGTTGCTATAAGAGTGCAGGAGGCAACGACTAGGCACAGCGAAGACCTGAGTAGGAGATTAAAGAGTTCAGCCACACAGAAAAACCATTTTTGTGTGGACACCGCTAGGGGCGAACCCTCCCAACCAGCTGACTTCCCACCTTCCAAAAGAAACAAAAGGCACTTGTCAGATCTGGCGGGGATGCAACCACTTTGGAGTTTCATGTATATCCAGCGAAGTGTAGAACAAGGACACAGGAACCATGCAGTGATTATGGTCCAGCCCACCAGAGAGAAGAAGCTCCAGATAAGCCTGATTGGGAGCCTAATTATTTTAATTCCTTACAAAATAGACATCGGGCATTTGCCCATCCGCTGGAGGACGAGGCTAACCAAGGTTACCATCCCACTGTTCACACCCAAGTGGGCACCGTTTCACCTCCTGTGCCACCGGTGGGCTCAAACAAGAGCCTGTCTCTTTCCTTGGGTCCCATATGCAGGCACGTGGCAGCATGGAAGTCATTAGCTCTTCCACTGGCCCATGTCTAGCCACAAAGACCTCCAAGAGCTCTCACGAGTACAAGATGAAGTTGCTGCTCCATCTCCAGAGCTGCTCAGCTGCATCCCAACGCACAGCCCTGTGCAGGACTCCCTCACTGGGCACTACTGCAGGATTACCGGGAATTTGCGAAACTTGGCTGCAAATTTGCTTCTTGCCTTGCCCAAAATGAACCGTGGCTTCCCAAACCTGGTTTGGTCACCAAGAACCATCCCAGCTTCCCAGAGTAGGGCTCAGTCTGAAGCTTGCAGTCACTTTTTGCTACCTTTTATTTATGATTTTTAGTCTACAGCATTAGTCACCAACTTACAATGAAAAAGAAAAAAAAGAAAAGTCACTAAGCCAGCTACAAAAATAATCCTTCTGCTCATTACATTTTCGGTTCTTTATCTTAGACCTATTCTTTAAGCCTTCAGGATCTAGGCTGTCACCACAAAGGCTAAAAATAAAAGCATGCTTTATAGTCAAACAAATGCTGAAACTCTCACAAGACTACACCGCTCCAGGAGCAAAGCAGTTGTGCTAGAATTATAAAAGTGACTGTGAGATTAATTAGATGCTATTAAAAAGAAAAGACACCAAAGACACCAGCTCCTTACTTTTCAAAGATAAAATCAACTCAAGGCATCTCCTTTACAGTTGACGTTCGCTTTCATCCATCCCCCCCCCCCACCATAGCCTCCTGAAATCCCTCTATTAAACTGGATTTGCATTTCTCCCTGTTAAGCCATCCAACTGCCACTACTTGAACTCTGAAAAGATAAAGATATGCCAGCTAGTTGCAGCTGGGATGGTGGGGTTGGTCCTCTGAAGGCACCAGTGGGAAAAAACTCAGCAGAAGACCCCAGTGCTTGTGAAGTCTGATCACTGCAGCATTGGACCAACACAGTTCCAGCCCCAGAAACACCAAATTGATTTGCTGGTCCAATGAACCCAGAAGGGGACATTTCTGAGCCCACTGTTGCTCTTTGTGCTCCTCTGGACCAGCTCATCAACCCAACACAAACCACATACTGGGTTTTTGCTCTTGCTGAGAATGTTTTCTGTAGGAAAAGCAAACCAGCCCAAAGCTAGTTAAGAAGCCACAAGGGGGTAAAGGCCAAGAAGGAAAAATACATTTTTTATTGAGCAAAAATCACTCCTTGCACAGCTGATGCACTGCAAGCTTAATATTTGGCTCTGTTTGAAGCTGAATTCTCAGTGGCTGCTGCTTCCTCCTCCAATAACCGGACAGAAGCCCAGTGTTAATAACTTTCCCTGTGCACTGTCACACTTGGCTTGAGGTCTGAGCATCCCTGCTGAGCCCAGGAGGAGCCCCATGTGCTCCAGGGCTGGCACACAGCTCCACAAAGGCACCCGAGGTGAAGATATCAAAACATCTCTGGGAATAGCAGTGCAGAGACATTTTGGCAGATTAGGCTCTGTCTTCCTGTTACTTTTTTTAAAGCTCCCACTTATTAAGGGCACATGTTCAATATTCCGTAAATAATAACACAAAGTGTTTGCCATTAAACCAAAGCCCATGGAATAATTTGACTCATTTCAGCTGGCAAATCCAAATAAATGCCTGCCCTGCTGTTACAGGCAGCTTTAAAGTGCAGCTCAGTGAAGTCAACGGGCACAAGCTCAGGACCTTCTTGAGGTGAAAGAAAATACTGTTATTAGGAAAGATTTCATAACAGTGTAGGATTTGGCCTCATCCAAATATAGATGTTACATTGGTTTAACTAAATCCAGCATGGAAAAGTCTTATTTGTTGCATCAGTTACATTACTAAATTACAGACCAGGACTCATTTTTCTCTTGCTATCCAAGAGCGAATCCTTTTTCTGCTGATGCAAAGATTCCCATCAAGGACTGGGCTCCATCTCTAGCTGCCCTGTCCCATGTGTTTGTGCAGGGATGTTTTGCTCACTGCAGAGCATTCCACACCACGCACCACAGTTTTAATCATCCTCACCAAAATCAAGTCAGTCCTACCAAGCCTCTGTTCCCATCACTCTGCTTTCACCTACATCGCCTCCATCCTTTGTGAAGATTATTGCAGCCACATCAAGAGGAAAAAGACACAAACACAAAAAAACAAGAGCCCTGAAAACATGTCTGGCTCCTGTATAACCCTCTCTGTGTTTGCAAAATAAATATACAGCCTAAGAGTGGCAGGGAGCTGCAGGGAACCAGTTGTTTGCTCCTCACCCCCTGAGCTGCCTCCCACCAACAAGGCAGCAGTCAGGCTCCAGCTCCCCTGGGTGGATGGATGACCTCCCCAGGGTTGGCATCACCATTATTCTGATGCCTGAATGTGCCCATGAAACCAACTAACCTTCCTGCAATCCGAAGAGGAGAACTTCTAATCTTTATTCCAAGACTGGCAATGTATTGTACCTCTTCTCATTTATTGCTACTAATATTTCTATTTTAGTAACGCCCAGGCTCTTAAAAGCCTAATGACCAGGTTTTCTGAAGAGTTTGCATGCTGCAAGTAAGAGAAAAATAAGGAAAACCAGGATTATTGTATCACTACATTAGCATCTCAAGGCATCAAAGGAATTCCTAGCCACATACCACTTTCTGTATTGGAATGCAGTTAAATACTGTATTTACATACAACACCTGTTCCTTGAGTCTAAGCTGAATTTGCAGTCATAGAAGCACAGAATCACAGAATAGTCTGGGTTGGAAAGGACCGTCAAAGGTCATCTAGTCCATCTAGTGCCATGGGCAGGGACATCTTCAACTAGATCAGGTTGCCGAGAACCACATCCAGCCTGGAATGTTTCCAGTCCAAAAGGTCCCTTTTCTTTTGCAAGAATGACGCAGCACTGGAAGGTGCAGGGTTCACTCTGTCAACACATCTCAACATGACCATACTTTGCTTTCTGCTGTGTCCCATTACTGGAAGCACGGCCTCTGCTGCCGTGCCAAGACAGCAATGCAGGTGAGTGCTCTTGGATTTGCTCCAGGGAAAGAAAAGCAATAAAAAAGGTAAGGTCGCATGGAGCTGTTTGCACATCAATGTGAGCTCACTGGATGGGGAGGGAAAATGCCTGGAGCCTGTACAACTGCCTTTGCAGCACCGATCATCAACCATTCCCCCCCGATCATCAACGGCTCCCCTGCCCCAGGCTGAGATAAAACCTCCACACGGGCTCCCCAGTGGGAGAAGGGCCCACCAGCATGTCTACCTAACCCACAGTCAGGGATGTCTCTTACCTACTGTGCAAACACATTAACACCAGAAGCAGATCCATCTGTCACCACTGTAGAGCTGCTGCCTATGCTCTGAGCTCCTCTCCTTCCCAAGAGCTGCTTTATGGAGATCAGCCTCCTTAAGCATCTGACTTACCCTTGCCAGGAGCAAACACTCCCACTTCAGCCTCTCCACTGATTTCAGTGGAGTAAGCATTTCTCTCTCATCGTCATAACCTGATGACCATGTGGAGGAGAATCCCCTCCCTGCTGTAGGGACAAAGGGAGGGGAACAGAAGATCTGTTTTCATGTAGATGTCCATCCTTTATCACAAAGAATGGGAGGAGATTATTGCAGGTGATACTGTCTTTTCTTAAATTAGCTCCAATTTTATGTCCTCAGGGCTATTTGGCTGAAATATCTAAAATACCTTCTGAAGACTGGTTATCAGGACACCCTTTTTTGCCAATCATCACCTTCCCAGGCTGAACTCATTTCTCTTGGGGATGATGCTGGAGCAGAACTCAGCGGCCTTTCCAGACAGCTTTTCCCATTTACTTAAGATCGCAAACGCAAAGCTGATACACACGGTACATAATCAGACTGCAGGATATATTTGCTGCAGGAAGCTCCCAAGGCTAAAGAAAAGGAAGGAGAGGACACCTAAACACATCAAGAATATCACAGTAAGTGGCATACTGAACTGAACGTCGTGATCAGGGCTACCAAGCAAAAAAAAAAAAGAAAATAGTTAAGAAAAAGGATTTATTACAGGAGATTAAACTTAATCAGTTTTTATTCCTGCCCTCCTCTGACCCACGGAACGCTGCTTATTTGGGAGTCAGGCTATCAGATTAGACATGTCTGTGGCTGATGCAATGCAGCGAATCTAACGCTGTGGTGTTCCCGCATGGTCCCAATGCTGTCCCGTGATCCCGGAGCCACGGGAGGTGCTGGCAGCTGCCGTGTGATGCAGCAAGGCTATAAAAAGCCAAGGACACAGCCAGGAAAGCGCAGGCCGACCTGTGTCGGCAGAGTGCCGGCATCACCTTTCACCTACATCTGCCAAGCCCCTTTCCTGACACAAGATTGATTATCCTGGAAAAACAAGCACTGTTGTGGCTGCTTGCTCTAACAAGTTCTGGATCAGAGTTAGGTCCTTAAGGGACACAGTGACCTAGGGTGGGGATGGGACCCCACGCCCAAAGCAGTTCCCAGAGACAGAAGGATCAGAATAGGCTGTCCCAGGAAAAAGGAGCCAGCTCCCACCTCCCATGGGGGCTGATACATCCTGCCACGGCTCAGCCCCCATTCATCGCTCTGCAGAGGCTGCCCCCATGCCATGGTGCAAGCAAAAGCCACAGCAGCTTCACACAGAGGAATGATGCTCCCTTCCTGAAAAGGGCCACCAAGGAACAGTGCAGCAAGAACATCATCAGCATGTCAAAAAGCCCCAATGGCTTTTCCAGCTCCAACTCCATGGCTCTCCAGCCCAGCAGCAAAGCATGAGAGACTCAGGACGTGGGAGCCACCAACAGAGATCTGGGACGTTTATGGAGGGAAAGCATATCAGAAATGCATCAGCCCCAGTGGAAGGTGGCAGAAGCTATCATCAAGAGGATGTTTAGATCCAAATCATAGAATCATAGAATCACAGAATCACAGAATTGTTAGGGTTGGAAAGGGCCTTAAGATCATCTAGTTCCAACCCCCCTGCCATGTCACCCAAAACTCCATCCAACCTGGCCTTGAACACTGCCAGGGATGGAGCATTCACAATTTCCTTGGGCAACCCATTCCAGCGCCTCATTATCCTCACAGTAGAGAACTTCTTCCTTACATCTAACCTAAACTTCCTCTGTTTAATCTGATGTTGGTTCCATCAAAACACTCTCCCTGCCTCTTGGGCTGGCCCAGGCTGTTCATGCCTGGTTATAACTTGGCTTCAGTCTCCTCCACATCCTCCCCAGTGCCCAGCTGATGTGCTCACTTTAGCTCTGCCATCCAGCAGGATGGACTTCTGAGCTATGTTACTTATGTTAGCTGTTTATTTGCTACATTTTTGGTCTGCCTATCTGGCAGACCAAATTTACCTATTTATTTTTGATTTATGTATTTTTGATGGCAATTTTTAATTTATCTATTTATTTTGCTATGTATCTTTTTAAAGTCTTTCTATGCCCCTTTAAATTCATCCACACAGTCACTATATATACCAAAAAAAAAGTTATCTGAGTCTTGATTATACAAAAAGCACTAAAATTGTTTTTCTTTTCCTGATGGGTAAACTGATACATCAAAGAAAAAGAGCCTCAGACAATACAGTGACAGGCTGCAAAGGTAGGATTGGCAGAAGAGTCAGGACTCCGTAGGAACGTGTTTTCATAAGGCAAAGGGAAAGATCCTGGTAGACATCACCATTTTTTCCTACCTCAAAAGCAGCACAGATTAATAAAGCTGACAAAAATGACCTGGAAACCGATACTGGAGAGCCTTGGCCTTGATTTTGATCTTGAAATAACCTGGCCCAAGCTCAAGAATCATTTTTAATGTTTATTTTTAGAATGCATTACCTTCAAACCTCCAGACCCATCCTTCAAAGTTTGACATGTTAGATACCTTCTCCACCTTTTTTTCCATGAGCCTCAAAACATGATCTCTGAAGTCACATTTATCAAGAGAGACTTGTCCATCATTCCTATCTCGGAAAGTACTTTTCCAAGGAAAGCAGTGTTTGTTTCACCACAGATGTGTGCTTTCCCACCACCAGGAAATGCATCATGTCGATATCCAGACATGCCAAAGCCAGCTTGCTCTTTCCACAGCTACATCACAGTTTTGGTTTTGAGTTGACAAAGCCCAGTTTAGCTGGTAGCTGTTATTCTCACCGACACAAGCCAAATCTGTGTAAGAACTCACCCTCTCGAGGCTACATTCTTCCACAGCTGCCAACCTTAGTCCACCTGGCTACTCAAGTCGGATGCAAACAGCTTATTGCAAGCAAGAGGTCCAATTTGCATCAACTTTGAGCACATTTTAAATTTATTTGAGGAGGTCTGACTGCACTCTGCCAGGTTTGGGAACATGCACGGCTGCCACACCATTCCCCATACAGTTTGTGTACCAGCACCATCCCTAGTCAAGCCCCAAAACCAGAATTTCCTATTTTCCTTCAATCAAACAATTCCATTGCCAGAAATCTGCATCAATGTAGACATGCTGGTATAAGGGCATCCTACCTTCCTTTCTTTTTAAAAGCATTTATGACAGCATAAAGCCATTCAAGACCACACATAGGAATGGGAAGAGTGATTGGAGTCCATTCTCTTCTGACCCTAATGCAGCATAAAAAAGAAGTACAAACAGCCCCACTTGTGGGACACCAAGGGATGAGAGACCTTGTGATCCTCAACTGCCCTAAAATCACCACTTCCTGCCACCCTCTTCCTCCTCGTGCTCCCCCAGAAAGGGACCTCTGTGAAATTGTCTTCTAAATCAAGCCCTCGAGCATCCCCATGGTTGGGCACAACCTGGAAGCCTGTAGTAGTTTATTGTATATTAAATTAAGTGGTTCAATTGCGCTAATGAAGTCCTATTCATTAGGATGGCCTGAGGCACATTAGGCTATAATACCTAAAGATCACAGCCCTGCATATCTAAAGGGACCAGGAATAACTCTGAAGAATGTGAACCCTCCAGAAACCATGTGATAAGCCTCCCAGTGAAAGGGATGGTTTTCAAATATAGTAACATAGAAATCACCAGACGGGATCAAAACCAACTACCGCTCTTGCTCAGCATCCGGTCTCCAACCTCAGATGTTTTGGACAGCAGACCCATGCAGTTGTCAGGAGTGAGAGGATGCTCTCACCAGTGGACACCCACCACCAGCTCACACAAATGACTTGGTGCATTCTCCAGATTAATTAAATCAATAGTTTAAACTAATTCTTCAGCTATGACTGGTGGCAGCTGAGGAGCTGACACGGTTCCCCTTCTGCCACCCATGGCAAGTGTGGCAGTCTCCAAGAAGCAGAGCAGAGAGCTCAGAGATGACAACATCTACTATGGGGGTTGCATCACTGGGAGACCACCTGCCACAAGCCCCAGAGGTCCATTTAACCACACGGTCACTGCCTAAACCAACCATGTACTTCCATGTAAACATATAGATACAAATTTTTTTATCTCAGATAGCTTTCTTCTTGTGTTTTTGACCCATCAGACCTATTCTGAATCTCACCAGGGTATAACTTCATGTCTGGCAGTAGAGGAGGGTGAGTCGAAGTGAGGACAGGTATTTGCTACCCACCACTGTCTACTTCACTGCTCCTCCTACAGAAGAGCACAGAGCACCAAGAGCAACCCATTTCAGGTGACTTTAATGTGCCAGGTTACAAGGCATGACAATGCTTGAGCTGCTTCATGTGGTGGCCTCCATTCCTACATGTCCCCAGACAAACTCCAGGAGAACTGGTGTGGTTCTGCAAGTGCTTCAGCCACCCCAACTGAACCTCCTGCAAGTCAAAACCTTGTGTATTATGCCACTGTGGTTATGTGGCATCCTGATCTCAGCTCCCCAGTTTGGTAGCTCAGCTACTGGCTCTCAGTGATGAGTTCTTATGATGGTCTTGTACCGATAACCCTTCATAAAGGCAGAACCACCCAGCACGCTGGGAAGCGGATAGTGATAGCAGGTTCTGCACTCTAGTAAACAGGAATACGTCTGGTTTCAGGGAGTCACCAAGGCACCAGGTCTTCAGAAAGGTCCCTCCCGCTGCCAAGACAAATAATAAAAGCTGGATGAGGAAGTGAGGGAAAAAATAAAACAAACACCCACAACGTCACATCGTGGTTCATTTATCGTTTCAAACTGCTGCAGCAGAGATTCTGCTTTTGGTTTTGCTGGCTTTTCTCTTTTTTTTCCCTCCCTTCCCTTCCATAGAAGTGAAATGAAGCATGGAAAGCAAGAGCCTTGTCAGCGTCTGTTCTGCACTGGTCATTCCTAAGGACCAGCCAGGGAGGTGGACCTCAAATTACAACCACAACTGGACAAATAAACCTCTCCCAGAGATAAACCCCATATTTACAGCAGAGTACACATCTACTTCAAACTGCACTGCTGCAAAAAGCATCTTTGTTCATCTACGGCAGGGGCTTGTCCTGATTTCATTGCATGAATAGCTGGAGTTGCAATAAACCCACAGCACAGAGGAGGACCTCTCGAGGGCCAGGCAAACCATGGCACTGCCTAAAGGTTTGGTGTTTCACTGCAGCTCCTGTGACCTCCATTTAAAAATAGGCAAATAGTTTAAACAAAGAACTGAATCGTAGAATCACTGAATCACAGAATCATAGAACAGTATGGGTTGGAAGGGACCTTCAGAGATCATCTAGTATTTCTGGTCAATGTAAAGAAGATGTAAGGCTACCCCAGCACCAGCAGGATACCCTGACTCTGAGATGCTGTGCCCCACCTGGGAGCTTATCTTCAAGAAGGATGTGTTTGACCACAGCTTGGCAGAGGATCAAGCTGCCAGCAGCAGGAGGGGCATGACAAGCCCCTCTTAGATGAGAGGACAGAGCGAGCTGCCTGTGCTGGACCTGCGCAGCTCAGAGGGTATGAGGATGCTGTCTGCATCATGGAAAGAGTGATTTAAGCTAAAGGACAACTCTGGCACTAGAATGAGTAAGTATCAGCTGGCTATGAACGACTTCAGGCTGCAGCAAGAAGGTCTCTAGCCATGCCCAGCTCTGGATGCCATCCAGCAGTCACAGGGCACGCAGCCCAATCAGTCTTAAGACGCAGCTTGATGTATTTATTAATGAGATTATACCCTTTGGCTACTCATGAGGGTAAGGAAGAGACCTTTGTGATCCCAGCAGCGTAATGCACTCTTGTGTTCCTCCTCTCATTAGCAGCATTTCTTAATTGGCTGCCGCTTATCCTCTACCACCTAGATGCCGCAACCCTTACAACCAACCCTTCTGATTGCAACTCCTTCTGGAAATGTAACAGGATGCTCTGGAAACCCAGAGATTTAAAAGCCTACTGCAGAGAAAGAAGCATTATTTACCCATTTTGCAGGTGCAGCAACAAGGACAGGAGGAATCTGCTTCCACGCAATGAGGAACCACTTCTCAGCATTGGGCTACATATCACCAACATGAATTACACATCAAGCCCAAACTACCAGCAAGGACAGACCCACACCATGACAGAGAGTGCCATATATTGTAGGGATTACCCCACTCCTCCAAGGAAAAGAATTCTTAAAACTTTCAACTGAGTTTGCCCGATTTTTGCTACCCTTGTCCACAGGGTAAACGACAAGCAAGGCTCCACAACCCTTGTCTACTACTGAAAGTAGAAAGAAAGACAAGAAAGACTCTTCACATGCTTGCTACAATAAATCCCATATAATCTTCTCTATCTGACTATGTTTTAAGAGAGGAGCTATTGCCACCACATCCCGGTGTATCTCCCTACCACCGCCCAGCAGCCCCCCTGCTACAGCAGACACTCTGGTTTCATATCCCCCATACTTCCATCACTTTTTTAGGGTTTCTTTGGAGATTACTGTTCTGTGTTCTTTTCAGCCATTTGTTTTCAAAGACACTGATACTTTGCCTGCACCTTTGATAAGTTTCCAGCTTTCAGACCCATGTGTTTAGATAAAAATTACTTTCAAGTCCAAGACTCATAGTTCAGCCTTTCAGCTGCAGATTTTCAATGACCAAATCTCAGTTAAGCCAGTAAATGCGGCTGCTGCCTTGCCAACATGTGACACCATTTCCTTCTGGACATCCCCAGTGGCTCCAGTACAACTACCAGGATACGCAAAAAAGTTCATTTCTTGTATTCCACTGCCTTCTAACGAAACGCTTGACTTGGGAGCAGTGAGGGTTTTCATGAGACCAGTAGATTTCTACCAGCCAGGACATCCCCACCTCCCTATGAGGCTGGGAGGTCTCTACCTGCACAACAGTTGTGGATGCTCCATCCCTGGCAATGTTCAAAGCCAGGTTGGACAGGGCTTGGAGCAACCTGCTCTAGTGGAAGGTGTCCCTGCCCATGGCAGGGGGTTGGAACTGAATGAGCTTTAAGGTCCTTTCCAATCCAAACGATTCTGTAGTTCAGTATGCTGCTGAGTAATCCCATACACTCTACAGCGCACAGTGAAACTGGGACCCTGGCTTTGCCTTCAAACTCTCAGCTAAGTGAACAGGAAAGCCTGGCTGTTCACAGGCACAGCTGCAGCACAGGCTTTACCTAAGCTGAAATACATCTCATTGGCACTGAGGATACAGGGAACAACCTGAGCACAGGTTCTCCAGCCTCCAAAAGCTTGGGGGCAATCAGCTGAGGAGACATCCAAAGCCATCCCAGCACAACAAACCACAGGGTACATAGAATCACAGAATCATAGAATAGGAAGGGTTGGAAAGGACCTTAAGATCATCTAGTTCCAACCCCCCTGCCATGGGCAGGGACACCTTGCACTAAACCATGTGGTCCAAGGCTCTGTCCAAAACGCATCCCCCAAAACATTCTAGCCGCAGGAATAACCAGGAGTTTTACTTTCAATCCGTACTAAGGTAGCACCCAAGTTTACACTGGAATATAACAAGCTTGAGTTTAGACAGGTCTTGCTGTGCACAGCCAGGTTGTCCCAGGCACGAGTGGCCAGGTGCCCATGTCTTGGGAGAGCTCTGCCTCATCTACCACAAAGCCTCCCCACCCTTCAGACAAGAAACTACATCCACCAACAGCCCCAAACTGCTGAGAATTACGTAACATTTGAACAACCATTTGCAAGCGAGGAGCCCTGTGAAAGCACAGGGAATTATGCAAATATAAAGCAAAGAGGAAATGTTGGCATCTTATACAAGTTTGCCCTCATTCTATCAAAGCCTTGCAGCAGTAACGTGTTCCCGCTGGTAAAGCTGCTAAGATCGTGTCACCTGCTTTCATGCACTTGTCTTTAGCCATTTCTACGTGCCAAAAGTGCATGAATTTAATTGATATCTCCATTTTATTTAGATTTGGTGCAAGGGGAGGGGATGTTTGCAAAGGGAATCCACTTTTCATCTCAGACCTTTGGCCAGGCCCAGCTGGATGGATATTTATTGAAAAGAATACCACCCTCCCTGTCTGCTCATATGCCAGGGGTTGCTACCATCATAGCAGCACAGGTCACATCACTTCAGCAAGCAAGGCTGGCTGAGATAGCCAGGGAAGGCAGGTGGGGTGGTGATCCTGTGTTAAGGCATTGGATTTGACTGGGAAAAGGTCTGCAAAGCAGAGTAAGAGCACTTGCTTCAAACACCTGCATCGCTAGAGGTAATGTGGCTAAAGAAAAAAATAGAATTAAATATCAGTCAGTAAATATTTTGCATACAGGCAAATGCTTTAGTGTTAAAAAAACCCACAAATTTCACTTTACTATCCAAAGACCTCCTTTCCTCCTTAAATCACACACAGACAAGGGAAGATTAAAAAAATCATCCATATCCAGAGACTTGCAAAGTCCCCATCCTTGCACTCAAAGGCATATTACCCCCCTTCCACATACAAGAAAACAAGGCATCTCGCACTTGCCTTGGCTTCATCTATACTTAAAATGTGGCAGGAGCTGGTAAATTGATGAAAAGAGAATTAAAATAAAATGCAGAATACACACACAGCCCCAACCAGTGTAGTTTTGCTGATGAAATGCAATCGATTTAGAAACAGCTTTATGGAGGCAGTGGGGAACAAAAACCAGAAAAAAAAAAAGCACCTTTTTTCCTGCTGAAGAAGCTTATTTTCTTTAATGGCAGCCAGTTTCAGCTGCCCAGCAGAAGATCCCTATGCAGCATCATGGGAGCAGGTACCATCACCTGCCATAGGTGACATCTGCATCACCCAAAGGTGCACTGCCCCCCCTCCAAATACTGCGTCCTCTTTTCCTACAAGGAGGTAGTAAATGCTATCAGGGAAGTGAAAAATAACCTTACACAAGGGGAATAAACCCCAAAACAACATATGAACTTCATAGTGTGAATCGCCGCTCCATTTGAGCAGTTTTAGGTGTAGGAAACCCAAGGGGCAGTGAAACTCAGATCCAGCACCAGGAACTCTGAACTGCCACTCCTGGACTGGAATGCTACCAGCTTTTCCCTGTGGAGGAACATTTATCCTATCACCAATACCTGTAGTAATGAAAAACTAATTAGGGACATTGTAAGGCAAAAAGAACAGTCTCATATCCCAAGAAAAATCTTTGCTCACTGAAATTTAAATCACTTGCAGTGTTTTTCTTTGTGTGTGGAATTACACGTGTGCCTTAAGTTTTCAAATCTCCAGCCACCACGTTTTCTCAACTACATCTTTGGGAACATCCGCTGCTGCCTCTGTGAACACGACCAGTCCAAGGCACTCTGTTTGGTACTCCATCCCTGGCCCTAATATAGTGCAAAAAAAGGACATGGGGCAGGTATATTTTATTAAATGAGTATTGATTTTATACACATCTTTTGGGGAGGGACATCTAATCAAAATGAAGCAACTGGTCTAGTGGAAGGTGTCCCTGCCCATGGCAGAGGGTTGGAACTAGATGATCTTTAAGGTCCCTTCCAACCCAAACCATCCTATGATTCTATGAATTTAAAAGAGTAGGAATCATAGTGCCAACTGAATCTGAAAGCACAATGAGAGCTGGCTGACAGAATAAAATGCGAAATATCAGATGCCCTGTAAAAATATACAGATCTCAAATTATTTGGGGTCTTAGGCTCAGGCAGCTGTAGTAACATCCCTGGGGAGATGACAAGCTAGTTCACTTCAGCGTATTTATATCACCAAGCTGGGTGCTGAGTGCTCATCACCATATTAAACCACCTTCATAAATCATTTTGAGATGCTCGAAGAGCAGGTGCTGGCTGCAGAACAGGGTATTCTAAGTCCCCCACATTGCCTGGTGAGGCACAAACAGCTGCTGGTGCGTGGTCCTTGCTTAGCACATCCCCTCCGCAGGGAAGGCGACAATGCCCACCCTGCTGCCACTGGCATTTGGGGGGGTTTGAGGAGGGGCAGCAATGACTAGACAGATGGCAGGGCTCAGGTTCGGCTGGGAAGCAGAAGGGGAGAACACACCACGCTTGGGTAAGCCATGGAGATGAGGAGGGGGAGAGACAGGGCCGCATTCTTCACAGATGAAACAGCAGAGAAAGGGCTCTCACTGCTTCTCTGCACATTAGTCAGCACGCAGGAACACAAAAAAACCCCTGAAGCAAATCCGCGCTGTAGTATTAGGGATTATGACTCAGAGATATTTTTTTCATCCCCCTCGTGATTCATCCGGTGCAGCCTCACCGTTTTGGGCAGCCTCTGTTCAAAATCCCACTAAATAATTGCTCTTTGCAGTCAGCAGTGAAGAATTCAGAGGGTTTTTCCCTCTTCCGCTGCCAAAGCGGGGTCCAGAGGGGATGAGCACTGCACGCTCAGACCACGTGCCCATGCGGACGCTCAACACTGGCAAAGCCCACACAGCCCCTGGGAGAAGCGTGACCAGCCGCGAGCGCAGGCACACAACAAGACAGGGGTAAATGGGATATTATCCAAGGAGCAAGGGACAGCTGGCTGTGAAGTGCTTCCCAGGACATGCAGAGGAAAACACCGGGAGAGGGGTGCAGCTTCAGAGAGGTGGCAGTCATTTGCCAGTGACAAGCAGCATCCCATGCAGCAGCAGCAGCTATCTAGAACAGACCCAGTTTAGCTCCTGGGATGGGTTAGCTTGATGGGAAGGAATACGGAAGCACGATGGTGAGGCTGCATGGGGTTTCTAGCTAGGGAGAGTATCCCTTGCCTCCTCTGCACCTTCTGGTGATGGAGGGTACCTTGCTGCAGGGAGAAGCATCCTGCACACCCCGCCACCCCACTTGCAATCTTTAGAGGAAAAGGAGCTGTAGTTGCAGGACAGGCTGATCTAGAGTAAGTGGAAAAACAGTTTTGCAGAGGACATGGCCTGGGCAACCTGACAGCCGGGACCCCCAGCACGAAGTTCAGTCCAACCGCCAGGGCTGGACTGAACTAAATAAAAAGTCTCGTGGCCCCTTTGCATTGGGATAATAATAGCAGCAGATAAATTTCACATTTCAAACAAGGGTAAGATATTAAACAGAGCCTCTGTGGAGAGATTAGGTGGAATAAGAAAAACAGTAAATCCTTATGTTCTTGGACTTGAACTGACTGGCAGCGAAAGGCAGGGAGTGGGGCCTCCTTCCCCCTAATACCACCATGGTGCCCTGCATAACCAAGTGCATTGGGGTTCAACAGCTTGCCCAAAGGATGAGGGCTGTGAAACACGAAGTACAGAAATAAGTAAGAGACCTTCCTCTGGGTCCACTCCCAAAACCACGCATCTGTGAGGACCCTGCTCATGCTGCCCCACTCTTCCCAGAAAGACCATGTAAGGGCACTCAAGCAAGCCTGAGATACCAGGTGAGAAGCACCTCACCTCCTCCAGCACAAGAGGCTCAGTAAAGAGGGCGTCAATAAAACAGTGTGAAGAGTAGCAAAGAAAATGTTTTCCCTTATAGAGCTGTATGGAGAGAAGTTACAAAAGCACTAACCCTTTTCCAGGCTCCTACAAGAGGTTTTGAGTCTGGAAGCCAGAAATAATCATTGATAAAAGCAAAAAGAATAAAAGGGGGAATCTCTTCACTAGATTCATGTTTTCACTTAAGGCTATAACTGTTCTGCATGCTTTAGAGGAAGCCACTGACTCAAAGAGCAGTCTTCATCCTTTCCACAAACCCCTTTGAAGCTGAGGCTTGTATCTATCTCCTCACCTGGTATGGAGGCAACTCATGCTTCTCCTGCTCCCCTCACCTCCCAGGGCCAGACCAGATGAGGCCAGATATATAGTTTCAGCCAAAGAATGAATACCAACAATTAAGATTCCATTTAAATACCCTCTTCTTGTAAAAATAACTTTTAGGATAATTATTTAAGACAATTAACTTTAAAGTGAATTTACGATATGGAGGCCAACCCAAGCTCCACCGATGGATGCTGATGTCCTGCAGGGCAGCAGGTAAACTAACAGACATATTTTCATCTTTAAAACAACATCCTGGAAACAGTTTCTGCTGCATGGGAAAAAAAAAAAAAAGTGCTTTAAGATTTAAGGATCCAGTAGAACCAACATATGCACAGGGGCTGCCATCTTCAGCAGAAGGAAGCCTACCCCGTCACAACCACGTTATCACTTAACATTGGCCTCATTTTGCAATAAAACCCAGCTGCAATATTGCATCAGATCCTGGGGAGACAAGCACACCTAACACCAGGCTTGTTCATACTTCCAGTTACCCTTGACAGTAAAATAAAGAACATTAATCCAAATAACATTTGCTAGAAAGAGCTTGCCAATGTACGTAAGAGTTTCTAAGTCTTATTTCCTCACCCAGATTACTACATCCCCTATATAAGTGCAGGTGACACAAATGACACAAGTTACATTACCTGTCTAACAGAAAAGACACCTCACCCTTACACAGCCACGGGTCACATACGTTAAGGGGGAAAGCAGCAGGAGGTATTGACAGCAGGACAAACACTGACTTCAAAAGCACAAGCAAGAGCTAGAAGAGAGGCAGCAAATAATAAAAGGAGGAGAGAAGGTATTTATGAGCATGAATCACACATTTCATAGAATCATAGAATGGTTTGGGTTGCAAGGGACCTTAAATCACCTAGTTCCAACGCCCGTGCCATGGGCAGGGACACCTTCCACAGACATCTTTCCATTAATGATGAATATCACAATTCCCCTACATAATTTTTTTAATCATTTAAAGGCATCATCAACACTAAATGCACCAGCTCCAGATGCCAACCTCACCATTCCTCCCTGCTCAGGGACTGTTTTAACGAAAAGGCTAAGATGGCTTTCGCTTTTTAATTTTGGAAAGATGCTTCAGTATCAGAGTTGGGAGAACAAAGGAAGTACCCAAGATCGAGGAACTGTGCAGTGCAAAAGCTCTTTACACCACAGCTGCCATTCCTGTGTGATAAAGCAGCAATGCAAGCAGAGCTCTTGTTTGCTCAGGCGAAGTGCGTGCAAGCAGAGGTATGCATAGCGATAGCTAGGGCCAGTGAAGACGAGAGCCCTTCCCACCTGCCAGGAGAAGGTCCCCCACCAAAGACCAACGAAGATAAGGAAGGGGCACACTGGAGGAAGCACATCCATCACCTGCAGCACAGCTGGTGCAAAGGTGATGCCACGTCTGAGGGGTACCAGCTGCGACATCGGCTCCAAGACCAGCATCTGGATGAGGAGGTGGAGAAGATTTATGCATGCTGCCTTTCAATACCGCATTTCTCAGGGATGAAGAGCAAAAGCTGACTCAAGAGCTTTGAGGTTCATGGCTGCAATGCTTCCTGAAAAACCCACCGTGCATCCAAGAGCATCCTCTACAGCACCAGAAAATTGGGACAGGTTTCCCAGCTCATCTTGACCTGTGAGGCACCCACCACCTCATCAGCACAGGACTCACACGCTCCCCGACGTGTGGACTGTCTTGACACATGCTCTGTCATGATGAAATCATAACCCCAAGAGATGCTGCTGCCATAGCAGTCCCACTGAAAAGAAAGGTGATGGACAAGGTGTGTGGGATGGGTGGGAAGAGCTACAGGACCATTTGGGGATGTCCTACGCATAGTATGGAAGAAAGTAAAGGAAAAAAGGTCAAAAAGCAAAATCACGGTATAGCATGTTTCCAAAATGCTCGTATGTTTTCCAGAAGAGCCTTTTTCCTGTAAATATAGGAGGGATGCAGGAAGCAGCAGGAATAAATCTACATAAAACTGGCATAGTTTTTAATTCCAAAGTCATATTCTGGCATCCCCAAAACAAAAGTGGGGTGACCACCAGCAAAGAAGATGGAAACCCAACTGCACAGAGCAATGGCAAGCATGCAGTGTCTCACAGTGAGGAAACCCAGCCTGCTGTCCCTGCCAAATTTCTATCAGGGGTTAGGGTGGGACAAAAGGTTTGTGCCACCAAACCATGATTTGCATTGTTTCAACTTTTCTCTTTTCCCTTGGAGTCACTCTTCCGATTTAGAATCTGTACTATTTTAAGCAACTCTGCTAAAAAAACACCAGGAATTAGTGTTTGTTTGGGCTGCCCATAAAAATCTTTTCCACTGGAACAAAGATTTAAACCTGTGACTCAAAATGAGCTTACAATGGGGGCTCATTATCAAGAGGACCAGAATATCCTCTTATTAGAAAAAAGTTGACTGGGCTTTCCTGAACTTTACATGGTGGTATTAACCCAACAGCTTGTCCTGCTTCATACAGACAATACGGGTTGTCTTTGACACAGGAAAAAAATGTGTGTGTTTTATAGTACACAAAAGGAGGAGGTATGTGTGTGCGAATGTGTAGTATGGGTATCCACACATACCTGCGTGAACACACACATCCTTCTGATTATTGTCAATAGAAGAGATACAGGAAAGAAAAACACAAAATCACAAAAAAATCAAAGGTTGGAAAGGATCAAAGGATGCTCCACCTGCTTGACTCAAGTAAAACAAGCCTAATTAAGGCACTTTTTTTTAATTACTATTATTTGTCTATTACAGTAGAAAGCATCACGGGGGAGAATCAGGGCCTTATTTGTACAAGTCCTGTGCAAATACTGAAGGCAGTCTGGAAGAGACCTACAGTGTACCAGGCTTCAGTTAAACTGATGCAACTCATACTAGTACCCTATATACATTTTAGCTTAAACCTGACTTTTTTGAAGACTTATTTCTATTGGTAAAAATTGGTACAAATATTTGCAGATAAATTATTAGCAAAAGGGAGACAGCAGCCCAGGCAGAGGCCCATACACAGCCAGGCTCTGAGGATGCCCATCCTGGTACCATCCTTAGGAAGCATTTCCCAAGCTCTGCTCGTTTTGGGGGGCTGGATCAGTTCCAACAGCCCCTCATCCCAAGTTTCTGTGCACATTCCTGAGGTAAGTTCTGTCCCAAAGCCTTGCACTGGTGACAGCTGATGGCACCCATGTGTGCATGTTGCCACCTCCCCACCTGGCTGGGGACAAACCGTGCTCTTGCTAACAAAGCACGGAGACGAAAGCATGCTTAAAATGCTCTGTTTGCTGTTATGCAGCAGGGCAGATTAGATTTCAAGGCAAAGAGTCATCAGCGATGAGCCTACAAACTTGGCTTTACACGTGAGGGTGGTGAGGTACTGGAACATGTTGCCAAAAAGAAGTGGTAAATGCTCCATCCCTGGCAGTGTTCAAGGCCAGGATGAACAGAGCCTTGGGCGACACGGTTTAGCGTGAGGTGTCCCTGCCCATGGCAGGAGGGTTGGAACTGGATGATCTTAAGGTCCTTTCCAATCCAAACCATTCTGTGATTCTACGATTCTATGTCAGAGCAGCATCATATAATAGAGATGTCTCTCTCAATCCTGCTGACCCAGATCTGAACCAGCACCATGAAGGAAAAGTTTGGACAGTTTCCTAGCCCATTTTTTAGGTCCTAGAGCCAACAGCTAGTCGAAGTTTGGTCTCCTGTCAAGCAGTGAGAACATATCCAACAACTGCATCAAAACCTTTTAAAAATGAAGTATCACCCTAGGGAGCAGAGCACAGTGTAAACTCCTATTTACAAGTTTTCTGGCTGCCCTTTCAACAGCAGAATTTACTGGAAAAACTCAAAAGCCATCATCACTTTACAAGCATGTTTTGCTCTGTGCAGCTCCTGCACCCAGCTTTACACAGAGAATATCAGTAGGGTGACACAAGCCAACTGCCTCTCCAGGCAGCTGCAATGAGCATTCCATGTCAAAACCCCACTTCTCAACTTCCACACTGTGCGATAATTATTTTGCTAATCACAGGCTGCTCTGCGCTCTTCAACCCGAATTATTATTATTAGAGCTGGCTCAGCTGCAAGCCCGCCTGCTTTCCAAACACACAGCACTGGGCTGAAGAAGAGTGCGGGGTTTAATCCTTAACTGGCTGCAGCGTAAGGCAGTGAATGGCATTCTGGCATGTAATTTCTTTCAATGGGAAAAATAACATCTTTCAGGAGGTTTTCCATTTTGAGTTAGCACAGAATCACCACAAAAAGAAAAAAGGCTGGGTAAGGCAACATAACACATACTATGGCCTTCTTTCAATTCACCAGCTATATTTATCTCTCAACTGCAGCCTAGAAACATATTTCACTTAGAAAAACTTTTTAGCTGCTTAAAAGAGACACTCAAGTAGCAAAGGCCACACACTTAGATACTAACGGGGAGAAAGAAGAAAGATTTATTTGTGTAGGTGCTGTAAGCTAGCTGAAATCTGCCACCTACAACTCAACACCAAGCCCTCTACTGGGCAGGCATGACTTGGGCACACGCCAATCTGAGCTTGGCATGTTTTGGTAGAAAACTGCTCATACGATTTGGCTACTTTTTAGCCATCGATTTCACTTTCAACCACCTTTTTTTTTCCCTTCTGAAACATCTGCCTTTGACCAGGGCCAGAGACAGGATGCTGCCTAAGAAAAACACGAGCATCTGACCCAGTATAGCAAGTCTACCACATCAGAGTCCAAAAACGTAAGACCAGCAGCATTGCAAACCTCACCATCAAACCTGGGACACCCTGCATGGTGTCAGCTCTGCATTAAGTAGACCTGGCTTTGAAAAACAAAGCTGTCTCAGCCATGACCTGCTCATCCTTTCCAAGGCAAGGAAAGGATTCCCAAGTCAAGGATCCTCTGCATCCCCAAGTCAACCAGTGTCACTCGGTGTCTGCAGCTACTCCAGAAATTCAGGTGCTATCAGTGTGTATGATGGACTGACAGCACCAAACTTGAGAGTGGATAAACAGCCCATTCCCAAGACAAACTAAACCAGGGGAAAAAAATCCCGTTTAGTTGTGCAAGGGAAACAGGATCAGGTACAAGTGTCTTGAAAATAGCAAAGCACCCTAACAATTAGCACTAGATGATGCTTGGATGCAAGGGTCATCAGCAAGATCAGGTTATGAGCATGGCCTGAAATAGCCCATCCCTTGAGGGCTGAGAGGCAGGGGGGGATGGCAGCTTGTGAAAGCAGTCTGCATTGCAGAGAGGAGAAAAAAGGAGAAAGAAAAATGAAGAGTCATCCTGAATGAAACACGACACTGAGTGTTCACATTTCACACAAACAACCTCACATACTGCCATCAGGGGACGGCCTGGAGTTTGATTTCTGTTTATTTACCTTGATGGCATCCCTTATAATTTTCTGCTCAGGTTACATCTTTCCAAAAAAGAAAAAATTAAAAAATCTTTCCATATATCCAAAGAAAAACCCCCTCCACAGATGCATTTGCCTGAACAGAGCTCACCCGACCTGACCTCTGTGGAGCACAGATTCAGGAATTGCCACCCACTGAAGAAACCAATGCCACAAACCGTGGCTGGGAAGCATTGTCCTTCCAGCACGGGAAACGCAGTGCTGAGTTCTGGGATTTTTTTGGGAAAAAGAAAAAAAAAAGCTGTGCAAGCAAAGCCACGCAACCAACCCGCTTGTTGCAAGGCTGATGTGGCTGAGAATAAAACGTCTGCTGTCAAGTGATATTAAGCATGTTCTTCAGATCGCCAGCATCAAAGCGTTTCCTGATTTCAGATCCCTCCGTTTCTATAATTGGAAGCAGTCAAAACACTCGGCTTTATCATCTGCAAGTCAACCCCTAAAAGATGCTGCGCTTCACTGCACTCATTGCTTACACTGAAGTGGGAAGTGCTGTGCAGGACATGCCCCCAACTACATTTAAACCCCCGCTGCTCTCAGCACTACCTGCCTCCTCTCCCCCGGCAGTATTTTCTTATAGGGATGCGGATTGAGCAAATCCAGCCATCACTGGTGCATGCACAAACCCTCCTGCTCAACTAGTCACACACCCGAAAGCCCTCTGCCATCAAGGCACGGCAGCCCTCGCCCAACCATGACAAACTGAAGCCACATCCCTCTGGAGAGTAGAAAGAGGGTTCAAGCCAAGTAGAAAAGCCCTGAGCTTGCAGCAAGCCACAAGGTTACTAAAATTAGCAGCACAAAGGTAAGAGAGGTAACAGCAGGGATGCAGAGCCTGGGCTTGGAGTGCAGACTGCAGCCACCAAGGAAGAAGCATCACCAAGCCCAGGATGCAGAAGAGAAGCACCATGACCATTAGCCCCAGTTTTATTCTTAACCATCAGATCTAAGAAACACCTACTTGGACACATCAGCTGCAACCCAGAGCAGGCAAGGGAAGCCAGAACTGTCAGGTTGAGACTCATTTAGAGAGATGGGAAATGAGAGCAGTTCCAACACCCTTACTCTTGTTTCTTTTCAGTAAACGGCACAGCTGCTTTTTGGGCCACAAACTCTCAGGGTATGCAGAGATGCTGACAGGGTGCTTGGCCAACCTGTGCCAGTGAGGGAAAGGAGGAGTCGGGCAGAAGAGCAATTATAAACTAACTTGGAGCAGAAATGTGAACAATAAGGCAAATAATGGAAAGCCAGAATAGGAAAGAAAGGGGAAAGAAGGCAAGAAAAAGAAGGAAATATGCCTATAAAAACCACCACAGGCATAAAACTCAAGCATGAAGTGGAACAGAAAAAGAGAAGTGGAGGGAAACTAGGAGGAGGAAGCAAAGTTACAGCTAAACAGGCAATGATGCTTTCACACGTATGTTTGTATATACAAAGTTACAAATAAAAGTTACATGGATATACATATATACACACATGCACAAGCAGAAAAACTGTGTTGTGCTTTATATACACTGCTGTAAATAAAAGCAAAGACTTCCCCACCAGCCCCTGGCTCTGACAGGTCAGCAAAGACAGTTTTCACTTGCACGGAGATGCTTTCTGTACACTTCTTGTACCAAGCTGACTCCCACATTTACTGCTATTCAGAGCTAAAATAACACAGAAGCCATGTAAGAAAATGCCCTCTACAGCAGCACATTTATGGCCACCACATCTCCATCATGTGCACAGATATCTATAGATCCCCAGAAGGAATATCAGTGCTGATAGTTACTGGCATTACATACAGCACCACCAAGAGCTTGAGATACCATATGTGCCTGTGGTGGACATTATACAAAAATAGAATAGAAAGGCCAGTCTCCATCCCAGAGACCCACTGACCTAGGGTAAAACCAAGATATAGATAGAATGTACAAGCAAATAAGGCAGGCTGACCAGAGCGGAGCAAAAGACATGCCAAAGGAGATAGCGTCCTCTCACCATACATGGCAATCCTGGATGGGCACATCTAACAGTCTTGCTTTGGACAGGAAGCTGGGAAGGGGTCAACCGCAACAGAGCACAAGCAAACACCCACCTATTCCCTGTTCTCCAAAATCCCACTTAAACCACTAATGGAGATTGTGTAAAGATCTCCCATTACTGAAACAACCAGTAATAAGTAGTAACCCACATCAGAACCACCACATCCACGAAACCACACAGAGAAAAACCCCTAACTAACAAGGCCACAATGTCCATCATAATCTTAACTTCATGATTCCTCTTCTCACTGCTGGTTTGTTTAACTATCACATTTGGCGGCATACAAAACAGATGGGGACCGAAAGTCATACATGAATTAATTTGGGATCTATGAGCAAAACCACAAGGTGATAAAGAAGGCAGCATAATTAAAAAAAATAAATTAACATTTAACACATCTGCTAGATAAAACAGCTTGCTTTGACCTGTTAATATTACAGGATAATACAAACCTGTCTTGTGGCTACAGAAAATTCCTGGTAATTAACCTTAGTTTGAAAGGGGTGAAGAGAGGAAAGGGAGGGCGGAGTTAAGGATGTCTGGGCACAGATGTATCTCAATCTTGCTATTTCATAACTTCTTTTATATTATGAAAAGGCTCAAATCACTGCAGGTAACTGCAATTACAGTCAAATGCATTTTCCTCAATGCTCAGTTGGAACACTGCAATAGTCACCAGATTATCTTTCAGGTACTGTACTAAGTGATGAACTAACATCCGATAAATGTTATTTCTCCTCTTTCCTCCAACCCAGAGGTCTTGTTGTGCTTGTGTTCTATAACATTCTTTAAACATTATACAAAATGACGCTATATATTTAGAAAAAGAACCTTCAGTTGAACATACCTTGCACTTGGAGAATAATATGATGAGGCCTGTGATAGTCCTTATCTTCTGGGGTTGCCCAGTCCATGTGAAACTGGACCCTCATAGAGCAGAGCTTCATTTCCTTGCAGAAAGCTCCTACTGCCTTTGGCACAAAGCTTTAAGAAGTCTTTCTGCTACCTGAAGCAATACAGGGAGCACCTTAAAAAGAGAATCTGTATTTCCAACAAAAGCCAGCATAGAAAGACATTGCAAGCTGCCCACGCAGCAGCAGAAATGGGTTGCAGCTTTCTGGACTGGTTGGAGCTTCCTTTGCTTGCAGGCTCCCTAAACAGGTTTGCCATTGCTGTTGTCAAGCCAAGGTGCAATTCATGTCAAAGCCAAGACCAGGACTCTTCCCAGTAAGATGGGGCTGCACTTCCCAATCAGAGATCACGCCAGAGGACCTAGAGAAGAGCTTATCACTAGAAGAAACCCAAGAGCACTCCTAGCCCACCAACTGAACTGACCAGCTGTGGACAAACAAGTACCACCAGCCAACAGCATGGCAGTGGCACTCTTCAACCCCTTCCTGATCCTCTTCTGCATTGCTGGAGCTCAGAGAGCTGTTTCTCGCTAATGAGGTAACAATGTCAGAGAACCCGGTTCCTTGGTAACGGCTAGGTGCTAAAAGGTTAAACTGAGCTATGGATCATCCTCATGCTATGATCACCTGAGCATGGGTTGCCCAGCCAGGTCACTTACTGCTCCAAGTTAGAAGACGGGTGGGAGGAAGCAATTTCACGCTTCTCGTGTAGTACCAGCCACCCCAAAGGGCTCAGACTTCAAACTCCTTCTGGAGCCACCACTGCCTGCTGCTGTAGAGGGAGGTCAGGAACCTCTCTGGGCAGACCCACTGTGCCACCAGTGATACCTCAGCTCCATGAGCTCAACCTGAACACTTGCCAACTTCTAATGGACATCGAAACCCCTTAATACATTCAAATGAAATATTCACATTACAAGCATTATTTCATGGGTCTACAGGGTTTTTCACACCTCAGAGAGGCATTAAACAGATTTAGCCCAGACTTCCAAGACTTTCAAGAAAGCGTGGCTCCCAGAATCCCACACACCAGCCCCAACCCTGATAGTATCTTGTACCTTCACAAGCTTTAGCTGTCTTTCTGCTGCCACAGTGGGAACAACTGCATTTTCACCCGCTCGGCATCCAGATTTTCCAAGCAGAACAAGATATAAGTGTTTGTCACTATGAACCTTAGCACTCCTGATGTAATTAGAAGGAGGTAAAATGTATTAGCAAGGCCAACTGTGAGCTCTCCCAGTCACGGTGAAACAGCACAAGCAACTGCAGGTTGTTTAATCCGTCCCATACTGCCTTGCTCCATGAGGCAGTGTTAGCAGTTATTTAACAGAGGGATGTACAGACTGAAATCCTGTTTATTGTAATTTGTCTCCCAAAAGTACCCAAGGAAAATACTCACTAAAAGTTACTAAAAGCATCCTGCAAAATAAGGTCTTTGCTACAAGTCTCTTAGGTCATCAAGATTTACAAGGAAGACAGGGACACCGGGTACAAAGAGTGGTATACAGGCTATTCCACCAGGTAATATAATGTTATGCCTTATGCTAATGGACAACATCTTGAGCTCTGAACAGACTACAACCTGACTCAAAGATAGTTACACTCAAGTTACCACCTGGTAACCTGTAAAATGGACTTGATACACTTATCTTTAAAATTATAATTTTAAAATTACTGCAAACTTCCCTTCCCCTTTTCCTCCTCTTTATGAAGAATGGCCATCAATGGTGCTATGGAAGATAAAAAGCTAGCGCTCACATTTATCTGTCACACTAAGCTGGGAGTTAAGGAAAATCTTACTTTCAGACCTTAAATACTTCCACTTGCAACTTACAGCTACTTGCCAAGAAGCTTTCAAAGGCTTTTTTCCTGGCTATTTCCATTGTTTGCAGCCACCAGACTTCCCCCTCAAACACTGCAGCCTATGGAAGTCACTGTTGCCATTTCTGACCATGTCAAGCAGACGTTCAGAACCTCAACCATCTCTGAAGCTCTGAGGGTCCACCTGACATCAGGGCTCTGATGCTGTCCTATGCTGTGAACAACCATACGAAGGGCAGCATCTGCCCCAACATGTTCGCAGGTGAAAAAGGCAAGAAGAGGGGAAGGGGAGGGAGGAGAAATGGCTTGCCAAGGGCAGAGTCCCCAAATCCCACAGCTGAGCACTGGGAACCCCATCAACTCTCCAAGCCACTCGTAACAAGCAGGACTAATGGGTCTTTATACTAATTACCCAAGGTAAGAAAAACATTTCAAGATGAACTCACTGCTTCAGCATCTTGGACTGCAAAGAGCAACATCTTCCTCCCTCTCTGAACCTTCTCATCTTCATCACATTTATTTACTCATCTTATGCATTCACAAAAGCTGGGCCTCCATCCATCTTGTTCCACAGAGACTGGAAGCTCAGCTTTCCAGCTTTTCCCCCGTTACCACAGAAACAGAGAAGTGGTGGGAAGAACCCTCCGGGGTCTCCAGTCCGACCTCCCAGCATGTAAACAAGGCTGATTATTTTCCTCTGTAACATCAAACACATGTACTTTTTTGTTAGTATTTTTATATAATCTAATATCAGCCCTTTTAACATTCAAGAAGAATGTAGAGCTTCGCCCAGCCGGCCCCCAAAAGCAAACTGAGAAGAACTAGAGCCAGATGTGAGATACCTGTAAATCAAATGATCCAGCAATTCACGTAGCAAACACGATCATCTAAAAACCCTGAGCGGCATCTCAACTGCCTGTGCTGCAGCACGAAGCTCTTGGCCTTTGCTCCCCCCCTGATCATGTCTAGGAAAGTGTATTTCAGACTTTCCTACCCCTATGAAGGAGGAAAAAAAATAAACAACCCATTATCATGTAAATAGAGCTGGAAACATTACTAAATATTTCCAGAAGGATGTATGGTAGCTTTTAGCTCTTCATGCTAAATTACAGGTCACTGCACTGATAGGTGCGATACCTATTTACAGCATCAGCTGAAGCATAAAGGGGTTTTGGTACATCACATCTAGAGACTACTATAGTATGACTACATTAACGTATAATAAGCTTTATGTCTGCAACACAGTTAATATAATGATAGTGATGATGATGATAATGATAATAAGAATAATAATAATGCTCCCAAACAACAACAATAATAATACCAAATACTAATAATAATACCAAACTTTAATATTAGCAAAGAGAGATGCATGCTGGGTCTTTTTCCACACAGAGGAGATGTAACAAAGGGTTTGGCCATGGCTCCACAACACAGATGCTCAGACATGAGCCCACGGCTGCTGTTTCCACAACGTAAACCAGCACACACAGCATCACATGTACATCAGCACTGCATCACTGCCGGGAACAGCGATACCTGATCCAACACCAAGCTGCAAGGACACAGCACACAGCTGAAAGCTGGCCAGGAAAAGACACCTCTCCTACACCTACACAGCCTTAACCCTCCAGCCTCTTGCACGGCCTGCAAGCCCCTTCCACTTACACATTCAGAGCTCACTCCCTACATGGGCAGGAAACAGGGCAAGGCAATGCAATGCGTTTTACTTTGTCTGAGATTTGCTCAAGGGACATTTTCAAGAAGAGATGGTTGCAATACGCTCAAATCTAGCCCTCAAAATAAAAAGCATTAATTAAGAGTTGCAAGTTGTTACTTTTACTCCTAAGTTACTGGCAATAGCTCCCCAACCCCAGCTGAGATTTATGCAGGACCTCACAGAATGTTGCCTCTACAGCACTGGTGAAAACATCAAATTTTAGTTCTGATTAAGAAGAAAAAAGTGAGGCAAGCAATATCTTAAATCCAGCTGTTGAGACCTGAGGAAAAGCACAAAATGACCTGAGACTAAAGGCAAGTAGTACAATAGCGCTCAGAGAAAGCCAGGGAGAAGTGGACTGGACCATACCAGCTGGACAGAGGGAAGATAACGGTGGGTGGTTAAGAGGACTAGACCACAGTTTTCCACTTTAAAATCCCTGCACTTGTCTGCTTCAGAGCCTGGGGGTTCCCAGCAAAATCCACATTGTGCTGAGGCCCTCCACAAGCTGCCTAATAAACTGCGTGGTGGGATGTGGTCTTGCCTCTCCCAGCACCTCTGCTCCCCATCTGTCCCTAAGGAAGCAGCCTACAGCTCTGGGCTCTGCTCTTGCGGTAGGCACTTCTCTCCCCAAAACAGGGAGAGCCTTTTGGGGCTTCCTTTAGGCTTCTCTGCCATCCATTCCTAGGCCCAGGAGAGGAGCGGGGTCCCATACTACCTGGGCAAGCCCCTCGCTTGTAGGTGAGAACCCTGTGATGCCATTCTCTCCCCTCGGGAAGCTCACAAAGTCACCTCTCAGCCACACACACATTTTGGCACTGGGTATTCCTGACTGAGGTGAGCAAAAGAGGTGACATTATGCTGTCTTCTAAATCATCTCATGGCAATGTCACTCTCCCATGCAATGTTACTCTCCCGTGCAAATGCACAGTCCTCCGAGGGCTTCAGGTTGCTGTTTCTTACCAGGGTGTTCTGCAAGCCCCATCTCAGCTCAGTCTATTCTCCAGCAGCACAGGTTGGCTCCCAACACCCGAGCAACCCAACATTAGAGCGGAGTGGCACAGTCAAACCTTCCTGCTCCCATGAAGGGACTTGCTAGTGAGCTGATTTGCAGGAACTTACCCAATAATTTTTATCCAAAACTTCCTCTACTGCTTTTTCCAACTCAGGTGTTAAGGAAGAAATGACTGAGAAAATCTGCCTCTTTTCTTGGCAATTTGTTCCAGTGGCTAACCACCCTTGCCATTAAAGACCCATGCCATAATTTCTAATATGAAGTATCTATCAGGTTCTGGTTCCAGTTCCACCTGTCACTGCTGCATTCAAGAGCCCTTTAGTGCCTGATGTACTATACCAGCAGCAATTTACGCATCATTTTTCCTTCCAAGTAATGGGGGATGCAACTGCAGTATCTGCTGACAAGCATAAGGTATTCAATAGCAGTGAAGATGTGACTGCACAGGCATCAAAGTGGGTGGGACAAACCTGCCTGGAAACCCTGTGTGATACTCAGCCAGCCCCTGATCTGCAGCATACAGCTCCGCATCGATATTCACATCTGTACGCTGAATTCACATAAAGAATGATGACACCCAGGGATGCATTAAAAGGCATTTAGATATTGTACAGATCCAGATGCTTGCAAACCATCCAGATTGTTCCATGTGCCCAGCTGATCCCTTGCATTTGTGCCATCCCTTGCACTGTGCCACAGCAGACTGCTGTCTTCAGCTGAGTGGAGCTGATGCACCACGTAACCACCTCGCTGCTTCACATCTGTCACCCTTGGAGCAATGGGAAGAAAGCACCACTAGCAAGCCCTGTCCTAAACAACATCTGGCACTGGCCAGAGAGAGAATGGAGGAAAGACTCGAGAATGCTGCTTTATCGCTACACATAACTCCAAAAAATGCTGTTCTCCACTGAACTGTACCAACAAGGCAAGCAAAGAGCAGGCACTGCACCTCCAGGTATAAATAAACCATGTGCAATCGTACAGCAGTACTGCTTGCCAGGGCACTAAGCACTCTGCTACATAAGAAGACAGACCGGCTCAGGCACAGATGCAGCTGTGATGAGGGAAAACGTGCCCCATGCACAGTGCTCATGTGTCCAAGAGACAGATTATGCCTTTATTCCCTCCTCACTCTTCATAAATACCACCAGGAACCATGCAGGTGTTCAGTACTAAAGCTACCAGCCAGCAAGGAGACAGAAAATAACACATTGTGCTTCAAAATAAGGTCTATATCACCTTGCTGCAAGCAGCCGAAAGCTTCCTGACCAGGTATACATGCATCTTCCTCTCTGCTAGCTCAGTCTGCAGCTCTGCACCCTTCCTGGCTCGCAGTGCAGGACCTCAGACCACGCCACCGACCCCTGGGCCAGCAGTGAGGGGTGGGGGTGACGTGCCCATCACCTCAGCCTCTCCAGCAGTAATGCACTGCGATCACTACAGAGGCTCCACGGGCACTGATGGACCCATTTTATTGCTTAACTGGTGGATACACTGCTGCAGTGCACTGCTCCAAGCTGCAGTGCACTGCACCACGGATACCTGTTACAGCCTCTGCTAAATCCATGTACCAGGAGCAAAAGACAAACCCCCAGTATTCCTGCAAGCAACAAAACCACCACCTAGGTCACAAAAAACAGCATTTCCCCTTCCCATGGCCTGCCAGTGCTATTGTCCATATAGACCAATGGAGGAGGGGGGGAATAAAAGTATTTTTTCTTATTAAGATGTCACACTTGCAGGCCTTAAACTGCAATTCCTAGCAGGGCTGCACCAGCACGATTACAGAGACAGAAGAGAGAGGCCTGTAGGAAAATAGTGATACAGTAATAAGCCATTGAACATTTGCAACTAAAAGGTGACAGATGAACACAAGATACACTGTTATCTTAAAAGTATACAAATACACGATTTTTAACCCCTTGCCTTGCTCCACGACATTGGCACTATGGGTCACTTCCCCTGACAGTAATTCCTCGTATAAAAGTTACTGAAAAACACACAGCCAGGAAGCATAAGCCATCTCTGTAAAGCGTTCTGATTAAAAATAAGAAGATACAGCTCAAATCTCATAAAGAATTAAGCATAAACTCAAATTTTAGCAGATTAAGTCCTTAATTAAACCAAAACCCACACTTTGGTTCAGCAGGGGCACAGAGGGAGAACACCACAACTGCAGAGCTGCACAAGCGCAGAGACAACTCACCATCGCCTCTGAAAGCCGTCAGCTCCCACCAAAGTTACATTCCAAGCATGCACGTTCACCCAGGGAGCCAATATTCCATTTTATAAACTAATTCATACACACAATTCGTTTCTGCAACAGATGGGCCTTGCAAGGGCGGCAGGCCCAAGCCCTTCCTTATTTTCGCTATTGCAGAACTGCTCTGACATGTGGACATCAGCGGGCAGATGCAGAGGATGCAAAATCCCTCAGGCCGTGCCGAGGCAGAGCTGGCAGCAGTCAGATCAGTACAGCCCCTCTCCCAGGGATGCCAGATGTATAGACGTAGCGCATCTTTATTCCTACCAGGTATAGAGGCATTCCAACGGGCTGACAAACCGCACCTGTACAACTAATTGCCTTAATATAACTTAAAATACACAAAGGCACAGTCGGATCGATCGGAATTATAACAATGCTGAGCTAGACATAAGCCCAACTCATGACTTAATGCTATGAGAGATAGAAGAGAGAGAATGAAAGAAAAAAAATAAAGTTAGAGGGGCATTTCTAAAATGATGCAAAGTATGTATTAGATCACATGAAACTCCCAGGGGTGTGAACTAGCATTTATCAGAGATATGCAGCACCCAGCACAAAAGAGCATCTGACTGGTCCACGTGCTCGGAAAATATACATATTTATTAAATCATTTTAAAAATCCCAACAGAAAGGAAACTGAATGTTTATGAGACACGATTAAATATCAGACTGTATCCTTGTTTCTTACAGTGATGTCAATGCTTCAGAGCTACATTTTTTTTAATATCCTCATATTTTCAATAACATATATAAGTGCTCCTACGATAAACCAGACCAGTTGACACAAACTGACATTAGTGAGACTGTAATTCTGCTCTATGAAGAAATAAATACTCCCATTTCGGAGAGCCATAACCTGTACATAATAAATTATGGTTTTTATACTTAGCAATGGTTAATATGTTCCAATATACCTCCAGAAAAGCTCTTTTGTTCCAAATCAATGACTTAAATACTGTCTATTTTTAAATATCTTAGCAAAAAGGAACTAGTGTGGGTTCACCACTCACTGTGTCTGACCAGATACATGGACAGGCAAACATGTCTAAACTTGTCAACATGATCAGGATTAAAAAGGTCTCACTGAAGGCCTCCAGCATCTTTCACATACAGTTATCGCTTCTGCTGGGATTTCTCCACTCGGTATTTTAAGATGCAGCAACCAACAGTTTAATAGATGGAGACTGAAGTCCTAAAGCACTCTGTCAATGAAAACATCTTAGTATTCTTTATATAGAAAAATAAAATGCGGCCTATTAAAGTTCTACTTGGAAAATCCAGCTTTTTACGGGAAAGATGGCCTAAAAAATGGTCTTGGAGCCTCCATGGAATCTTTGCTTTTCATTCCTCAGGCCCTCGTGCTTCCCAGATCTGAACCCCACGGCCCGCATGAACGACGGCCCAAGCGGAACAGTTCGGCTCTGCAGGTTAAGAGTTCCATTCGCCCCGCAAACACACGCAGGCAGCAGCAGGCAGCTGCGGGCCGGCTCCCCAAGCAGCTCCGCGCTCCGGCCTGCGCGCAGCGCGCATTTTCCGCGCAGTTGCAGAGGGCGCAAACAAACAGCAGCGCCCTGAGCCGCGGGGACCCACCATCCCCCCCCGACACCGGTTTACCCCTAGGCCAAGGAGCGGGGGGGAAGCACCCATTAACACACAGACCCCAGGTCCAGGCGCGGGGGGGGGGGGGGTGTCACACCGCCCCGTGTCATTTCGGAGCACGGCGAGACCCCAAACACCGCCGCCCCTCACCGCGGCCATCTCTTTACGCTGGAAGGCATCCCGCAGCCCTTCGCCTCCCCATCCACACGGATTTCGGCTGGCAATCGCTATTTTTAGCCCACCGTCGACCCAGCGCTTTTAAAATAAATAAATAAATAAATAGATGCGATGAAATTAAATCTTTTCCCCCCCATTTCCCCCACAACTCCCACCCTCACGACTCCCCCCCCCCCCCCGCGCCTGAGCTGTGAACTCCGCCGCGACCCGCAAGACCACAGGGAGACATAAATAATAAAGGGGGGGGGATAAATAAACAAATAAACCCCCCCACAAACACGCAGCCGACCTCCTCTTACACACACACCCCCCCGCCGGTAACCGGAGCCCCGGTACTCACCGCGCCCCCCTGCCCGGGAAGGGGTGCTGCAGGCCGGGGCCGGGGCCACGGCGCAGCGCGGAGGGACGCGGATCGGCCGCGGGCCCCGCTGCCCATGTGCTCGCCGGAGCACGCGCTCGCCTCAATGGAACGTTGTGCTGGCGAGCGGCTCTGTGACGTCACCGCCCCCCGCCGCCGGCGGCCGCAGCCCGGGGCAGCGCGTTGAGACCGCCCCGCGCTACCGCACCGACCCGCACAGCACCGCACAGCACAGCATCGACCCGCACAGCACCGACCCGCACTGCACAGCACAGCACCGACCCGCACAGCACCGCACCGACCCGCACTGCACAGCACCGACCCGCACAGCACCGCACCGACCCGCACAGCACAGCACCGACGCGCACCGACACAGCACAGCAGAGCACTGACCCGACCCGCACAGCACAGCACTGACCCGACCCGCACAGCACCGGCCCGACCCGCACAGCACCGACCCACACAGCACCGCACAGCGCCGACCCGACCCGCACAGCACCGCCCCGATCCGCACAGCACCGCACAGCACCGCACAGCACCGACCCACACAGCACCGCACCGCAGAGCACCACACAGCACCGGCCCACACAGCACCGCACCGCACAGCACCGCACAGCACCGCACCGAGCTGCGCAACACCGACCCGCACAGCACCGCACCGAGCTGCGCAACACCGACCCGCACAGCACCGCACCGCAGAGCACTGCACAGCACCAACACGCACAGCACAGCACCGCACCGAGCTGCACAGCACCGCACCGGCCCGACCCTACCCGCACAGCACAGCACCGACCTGACCCGGCCCGACCCACACAGCACAGCACTACACCGCACAGCACCGACCCAGCCCGACCAGCACAGCACAGCACAGCACCAGTCTGCACCGCGCTCCTGCACCGCACAGCACCGCATCAACCTGCACAGCATCACACAGCACAGCACCGACCCGCACCGACCCTCACCACGCTCTCGCACTGATTTGCACAGCACCGCACCCCCCGCACTGCACAGCACCGCACCATGCCACACCGCGCCTGGTGCACCCCGAAATACTTCAAATAATTGGAATCTATACATATATAAATAAATAAATAAAGCCGGTTGGGCGGCAGTGGCACTCCACAGGCGCGGGGCAGCCAGCGCAGGGGGGCTGCGGGACCCTGTCCCACGCGGGGTGGCTCGCTTGGACCGGCACACGTCACAGAAGAATGGGATCTGCTTCAGCACAGGCGGGTTGGAAGTACGGGAGACCTCACTGCTTGTCTGCTGCTGCTTTCAACCTTAACAGATGCCCTCAGTCCCGTTCCTCCTGAACCCCAGGGGTTCGCTCGCTGGCTGGAATCATAGATTGCAGAAAAAAAAGTTCCCATTCTCCCCAAGTTCAAGTGCAGAAATGTCATGGATGTCTCCAAATAGTCACACAAGAGAAGGATACAGGCATCTCACATACAAGTAGAGAAAGTAGTTTCACAGACCTCGAAGTATTGGGAGAAACAACATCAGAAATAGACCAGGCTGCAGGCTGGTGAAACAGCAAAACAAAAGCAGATGTCCAGTATGTGGACAAAACAAGCTTTAATTTCCTTTTTTATATATATTTTCTTTAAACAAACTAAGGAAAAAAGAAAAACCCTGAAATGCAGCCTCCTTGATTCCAGGCTGAAACTGAAGCAAAGCAGAAGCTTCAATGCCACACATGTTTTTCCCCCAAAACTAGTTTTGATCTATCCAGGAGGGAACCTAAAATCCCACTGTGCCAGCACCCTGGCAGCGGCACGGGAGCCACAGCATGTCTGTCCTGTGGTGGACACAACCTAAGAGGACCTGTGAGCACCAGCAGAGGTTGTGAGCCCAGTTTAGGAGCTGCTCAAGAGGATATATCTAGTAAGCCTATATCCAGAGTAGCGACATGTGGATAGCAAGTGCTGTCTCATTTGGTTAGTAAATGTGCTCCCACCTCCCCTGCAATGCTTTGAATATTGCAAAAAAAGCTGATCTGCAAGAACAACTCGATCGTTACAGAAGAAGTAAATGCTAGTGTGAAAGTTACAAAATTATGGCATAAAATGTGGCTTTATCCAAACTGCAGTTCTGCGGTCCTGCAGTTCAAGCAGGATATGACGCTGGGTTGGCTTTACGTGCTCACAGTAAGAGAGAGGAGAGCCCTCCCAATCATGTGGATTGAAGGTCATGGTGCCATTTCCTTCATCAACCTGCTGCAGCAGGAATGGAGGAGGTCACTTTGGGCCATACTCCTGCATGTGGCTGGAGACCAGGTCCTAAATAAATGACCTCCTGAGGTCAGTGAACCTAGGAGAAAGACCAAAATCTACAGTTACTCATAAGACCAAAGGAGGATTTTGGCAGCTGAAAAGAGCCTGAGTGCTGGAGCAGCTGACACACTTTTTTCTTCAAGCCCGTTCCCTCTCCACAGTTTGGGAGAAGCAGTGGCATGAAGCTATTAGTCTGGCTTCGCATGGGTATTGCCCTTAAATGGGGCCCTGCTGGCTCCTTCACAGCTCCCAGCTGACAGAGCAGGAAAGAAATATGCACCAAATAGCCCTGAAAATTGAGTTTTCATTCCCCTCTTCCTAGAACTCCCTTCCTTAGCAAAAAACACAATCAATGTGCTATTCCACATGAGCTCAAATTAATACTGCTTTTCCCAATGCCACAGACTTGCCAGTGTGTCACCAGCCCCAGCAGCAGGGCTGTAATGAGAAATAGGTATCTCCATGCACAATTCCCAGCATGACAAAGCCAGGAAAACATTATGAAAAAGAGAGTGGAAGCATTTGCCTGCCAGAGAAGTCAGATCACAAAGATGTAACACAAAGACCCTCTTTCCCCAGGAATGTAGAATGTGTCTTGTGTTTGCATCGCTCAGGCCTGCAGCTTTTCTAGTGGTTGTACTCTAAAAATCTTCTAGTATATAATGTGAATATACTCAGTCCATGTCAATAAAGCACTTGAGTATAATCAGCTCTGTAACAGATTAGCACACTTACAAGGCAATTGCATTGCTCTGGGTTCACCCTACAAGTTAAACACGGCAAAGTCAAGGCCAAATGACGCAACTCGCTCTTTCCAGGCCAAAACATCTGAGGCAAAGATCAGAGGTCAGACTGCAACAAGGCTGTGCCAGCTGAAGGCTCCTGCTCTCCAGTGCTCCACCATTGCTTCTCTGCTCTATGGCCCCACCAGCTTTGCCGGCTGCCAGGATCACATGAGTGCTTCTTAATCCCTGTCAGGGAGAGCTGGCCAAGTCAGGTGAAACAAGGAGAGCCGTGACGTGCTCCTTGTGGTTAGCACAGCATGGAGGTGACAGCCTCCAGCTAGTGACCACAGGCAGATGGAAACTCAAGTGTCCTCAGCCAGGGCAGGTAGGTGCAGTGGAGGCTGGGGCAAATCGCCCCAAACTTGGGTCATGGAGAGACACAGCAGAAGAAAACAGCTGAAAACGTGTAATTGTAGCAGTAATTATACCTTCCCTCATCCAGGCATTAAGTTTGTTCCAGTTTAATTCTGGAACTGTCCAAAAACCTCAGCCATTTCAGACGCTCAGAAGAAAGGGCTGGGTCTTTGCATCTGCTCCTCTCCTAATAGAAGCCGTCATTTCACATTTGCCTGCCAATAAAGGCATCCAGTTGAGCATCGGTGTCTTGTCCTCACTTCACCTTCTTGGCTATTATCTTGGAACTCTTCTTCTCTGAAGGTTAGAAACCACCTAATTTCCATCCTGAATGTATTCAAAGCCAATGTACACCCATTTGTACTGCAGCACGTGTTATGACTTGACATAACTGGCTCTTCTCCTTGCCTTTACACATACCTCCCTCCTGTATTTACCAATATCAAGTTAATTCTCTGATAAAATAATGGTTTAAGGAAATGGTGCTTATCATAATTTATTTCTACTCCCCAGTCTTTTAATGTAAGTACTCATATTAATCTAAAGAAAATGCATTACTGTCTCCAAACAATGATTCATCTCTAGGTGATGGTGGCTCACCTGTGATGTTGGAGGGGACAAAGCTATAGGAGCCAGGAGTGGGTGGCAATAACAGAGCAGAAGCAAAGACTGGAAATCGTGTGAATCTACTGGAAAGACTTCCACTGCCTTCTGCGTGCTCTTTATGTCAAATCTAAGATGGAGAGAGAAGGAAGGTGTTAGAGTACGGTGCCTACTCAGGTGTATAAGAAATATCCCCATCCAGAGTTGCGGGAGCAGATTGCACCATCATCATTGCCAGTTCCACTCCCCAGAATTGATGTAATTTTTTTTTTCCAATATAATATTATAATTTCTACCTGTCCATTTCTTCGTACAAATTATGCACAAATGTGGCCAGGCTGGCACTGCTCTTGATAGCTATATTGAGCACAGTGAAAGCAGATAAAGGGAGCAGAGGTGGTCCATTTTGTAACACAAGCTGAGTTCAGTTTTGCTAGAATCCCAAAACTGCATGATGCATCTTTCTCTTCTAGACTGTAGGGAAGATGTTTGGCAAATAATTGGGAGCATGTTCCAAGGTGTGGAAGATTTCTTAAAGCTCTGGTTTAGGGTAGCTTAGCTGTGACTCCGAAGCAGAGAAATTGGGTATGCAGGGTTGATATGAAGCACGGAAATAACGGGCTTATCACTGATGCCCTACGACAGGAACATGTGACTCAGGTGCTCCATATATTCCCAACTTTGAGAAAAAAGAAAGATGATATTTAAAGTGATGCCTTCCTGAGTGTGCAGCAAGACTGAACTAGTGGGGCAGAGAGGTGCAAAACCGCCATTTCAGATTATGGAAATCATTTCAGGTAAGTAGCTTGAATGTGATTTAAGAAACAAGAAAGCAGCAGATTAAAGTGAATCCAAATGAATGCACTACTAAATTTGTGTTGGACTGGCAGGATGGAAAGGAGATCCAGAGATGAGCATGCTGGGGTTTGCTTGGGAGTTGAACTGAAGGTTTAGCATCAGTAGTGAAAAAACAAATGTTGTGAGTAAAAGAAGAGAGAATTCCAGAGAGAAGGAGGCAGCATCATCCGGGTCCCAGCCTGATTCCCAAGAATGACCCTGAGAAAGGGACGGACTATGTCCTTGGGGAGAAGGAGCCGAGTTTGTTTGTTTTGAGTGAAGGGTAAAAGATCATGACAGAAGTTGCAAGCCTGGGAGAGGAAGTGGAAAATGGTCCTGTCAGCAGGGATAGAAAACCCAGGATGTGAAGACGTCTTCAGATGAGAGATAAGAGTGGTAGGTCTGGTCTCAACAAGAGCCCTGTGCCCACATGAGGACCATGTGTCCCAATAGCAGTAAAATGCCACCAGCCTCCAGAGGAGAGCCTTGTGTCTGCTTCCCTGTTTCTGAAGCACTTGGCTCCTGGGAAAACAGCAGGGGCCCTGCCCTCCTCACACAAAGATCCTGTTGCCAAATCGCAGAGAGGAAACTGTTTAACTTGTCGGTTATTCTTTGGCACCTATGATTGTGTTAGACATTATAAACAGGTCAGACCAGCCAAGCTGGCATACACCATCACGGTATCCCCAGGGTCCTTCCCTTTCTGTTTACTTTCTTTTTTTAGCCTTCATGCTAATCTCTCCATCTATAACAAATATACAGCATTCATGTGAGTGATTTTCAAGGGAGAGTGACACTGGCAGCCCATGAAGTGTCACGATAGGCACATTCACAAAGCCACACCGTGACTTGTGCTCAGGGGCTATGCATGGTGCTCCTTCAGCAGTAGGATGCATGAAACCCACATTCAGTAGCACATGAAACCCATGCTGGACCTGGTGTCCTTCTCCTCTCCAGCTCACTTGACTGTCCATTGCACTCACATTTAAAGTTTAACCTTCCCGAAGTGCTAATTCACAGAAGTGCCCCACAGCCCCAGCGTGGGCACAGCCATGGGGCAGGCACTGTGGCTGGGTCCTCTGGGGGCTCAGGCAGGCTGGTTTGTGGCTGCAGGGCTCGGATCTTCCTCAAGGGCAGTTGGGAGACTCGTGTTCTTTATAGCACAGCTGGAGACGGTGGCACCACTGCCCACGTTTCACATAATGACCCAGCACCACCCTAAGAAGTGGGAGACCTGGTTCAGCACCCTCTTTTGCATCTATCTTTTTGCTGACTGGAGAGTGGTTTCACCTTGGGTTCAATGAGCCATATCGGCCTTTGACCTGTTCTGGATCCTTTCTTCCCACCTCTGGTGTCAGAGGTAAAGGTGTGTACTGGAGCAGAACAGTTGGGATTTAGAAGCCAATTTCATAGCCACAATGCCGCTGCTCCTACACTACAAGGCATGGGATTCCCCCTGGGATGGGAATATGAATGTAGGCAAACTGGTTAACAGCAACTAAATAATCTCCACAAGCACTGGAGAAAAGACCTGAGGAGGGAGGGAGAAGTATTTGGTGTGGGCATCTGTCATAAGCTGCTCACCAGCTCACCGGTTTAGTCCCAGAGATTGTCCCATTTAAGCCCTGACCTCATGATGGACATCTGTGTTGCTGTATCCTTGCAAGAAGAGATTTAAGCAGTTGTGTATTACAGGCAAACCTTGAAATCAGAGCAGGCACAGTACTCACAAAGGTGGATAAGCACCAGGCTGTGCCCCTTCCACATCTCAAATGATGGTATTTTGTGTTGTGTCATGGAAGCAGAAGAAATGGAAACAGTTCAGAAGTAGTAGTGATCAATGAAGTCTTTTAATACCCCTCAGATGCATATATACATGCTACATCCAAGTTCACAGATATGTAAACTGAGATGCAGATATGTAAAATATCTTGCTTGTGGCCATACAGGGAGCACAAATTGACTTCTGGCTGGTAAGTAGGAGGCACTAGAGTCCTGGCTCCCGGTCTCCTGTTCTCAGCATTGGGTGACAGACGGGGTTGGCTAAGTGAGTGGGATAACCATGGCTAACATCTCTGCAGTATCATGATTCACAACCCTTAATTGCTGTTAAACAAATCAAAAATGAAATTACACGTAAAGAGATGGGAACTACAGAGCCTAAAAAATGCAAACATGTTCTTCCCCATCAAATCTAATTAGATTTGCCAAAATCGGTGTGCATTGATCTGTGATTCAAACGGTATGCTGATAACGAATTTTCATGATAGACATGGTTATGAAGCTACTTGACTAGACTATGAATTAGCCCCTTCAGTAGAAGCTCTCAGCACATTTTCTCAGCACACTCTTGTACAGACAGCTTTTAATCCCCAAATCAACAGGCAATCCCATTGTTTAAGGTTTGCCAGGCTCTCTGCTGAGCGTCCAGCAGAGAAGAGAGGCAGACAGCATATTCATGTTGACTATCAATCTTCGTTACAATCAACACACCATTTTTAGCCACCCATCTAAGTAAGCTGTAGGATGTGCTGGGAAAAGACTTTTCCACTACTAGGCAGAGCAGCTTATTCTGTTGTCATGCTGCATAGCCGCACCTCAGCAATAATGGGTAATGATGCGTTGTATGAAAACCATCACATAAATAGACTATTGCTTCAGAAAACCAGCACCACAAAAATGCTGCGCACTGTTATTTGCCTTCTTGACAGTGTCCAGTCTCTGTCCTCAGGATTTAGGGATGCTTTTTTTTTCTCAGCTCGTGACAGTGAAGCCACACCGATCTGTTTGGATGGTTTGTCTTTTAGCCAAATGATCCCAATAGGTACAACTGAATGAAAGTGAGAAAATGAGGGCAGAGATGGTAAGTTTTAAAGAGGTCAAGGAAAATCCTTAATGTGCCAGGAGAGACTGAAGGACAGGATTTTCCATCTGTGCTCAGTTTCAGCTGAGCTTTGCATCCACTGAGAGCTTCTGAATATGTGCCTCTTCTGAGAGCCAGAGTGCATCACTTTAAAGGTACCCAGAAAACAATGGCAGAGGGCAGGGGGTGTACTTGTATCTGTCTGCACCCCAGATTTACCCTGTCTCTGCTGTCTTTTCATTCAGAAATCATTACTGCTTCAGGAGAGGAAAACCACAACAGGGTTTTTTGCCTGATCTTTAAAAGCAATGAGCATTCCCAAGCATAGTTTGAGGCAATGGGACCTGGCTCAGCACATCTGAAAATTGGCATACTCTGTGTTAAATCATGTGTAAGAACAAGACCCGCCCTACAGAGCAGTCATGACCAGGATGCTGACCACTGAACACCAGCACAGATTGCTCAGGGAGGCTGTGGAGTCTCCATCCTTCGAGATATTCAGAAGCCATAGTCATAGTGAAAAAGGTCACGGCCTTGGGCAGCCTGCTGAAGGAGGCCATGCTTGAGCAGGGTGGGTTGACCTGGCGACCTCCAGAGGTTCCTTCTAACTCCAACCCCTCTGGGAGTTGGTGATGAAGGGCATGAGGATATCCAGCACACCAGCTATTTCACCATGGTCCGCTGTCAGCAGGAGATAGCTCAACATAGAGATAAATCACCAAGTGAAATCCAATCAGTTACACCGATGGGCATAGTCGCTAATATAAAATTTTTCCACCTCAGAAGAGTTTATACCAGAATAAGCATTTTTATTCCAGTGGTACGGGATGGACTGGGGGGCCAGTGGGGCGTCCTGGTGCAAATCCTGCCACTCTGGACCCTCATGCCTGAGCTTCTCTCACCCAGACATGGCTGCAATGTCTGTCTCCTTCACTGGATCCCTGCTTAGCACCAGTGGATCCACAGTCACACTGAGGCCAAGGAGAAGAGGGGACAGCTCATCTGTACTTAGGTGGTGCCATTAAGATTAACTGTATGGCAGCAGTGTGGTATTTTTGTGTGGCTAGGCAAAAAAAATAAGGCTTCAGCTTAAACCAAAGTAAATGGAACAACAGCGCAGTATGGATTATATACTTTTCAACCCAAACTGCCTGCTTTAAGCTATAGGTTACTGCATTTTCCCACCCACACCAGTATTGTCCACCTGAGGCGATTACCAGGAGAAACACCCCAGCAGATACAATGCAGGTCCTGAAATTAGTTAAAACTGGAAAGAGCTGTAAAACTTTATGGAATCCCGTCTGCCCTTCAGTTTTAAACTGGATTTGGCTGAACTGGTTTTAAAACTGGCTGGAGAGCCACGATGGGCCAGCAGGATCACCTCGAGAGGCAGACGGTAGAAATTTAGCTCCTCATGCCTGTGTTGATCAGAGCAGTCCCCCCTCAACCAGGGAGGGTGGAGTGCTTTGACTGATAAAAGGCTGAGCTCAGCAGACATTAAAGGAAGGTTGTTAGAAAGATCAAAAGGTAGGAATGGGAGATAGAGCAGCAGCATTTGCAAAGTTACCAAAGCCTTCCAGTGAGAATGAAGAGATAGATGCTGTGATGCTAAATGAATGGGGCAATCTAGATAATGATATCAGAATTAAATTAATTAAGAGAAGATTAAAGAAAGATTGGAAAATGAAGGCTGTAATCCTGGCCCTGCTGGAGTCAATAAGTGTTTTGTGGTTTGTGTGGAGCTTCGTGAAGAGGCTGAGATTTTGCTCCTCATGCATACCAAGACAAAGGAAGGTATGAGCTGAAAGCTAATATACACAGAACCAACTAAATTAGAGAATAAATAAGTCGTGGTGGCCTCATAGTCACAAAATTGAAACCAAGCATGGCTGGAGCATCCAGCAGGACAAACATGTTTTGTATCAACGTCCTCACTGACCTGCACACTCTGGGGGGTTCATAGTATCATAGAACAGTTTGGGTTGGAAGGGACCTTCAAAGGTCATCTAGTTCAACCCCCTGCAAAGAGCAGGAACATCTTCAACTAGGTCAGGTTGACCAGAACCACATCCAGCCTGGCCTTGAATGTCTCCAGGGATGGGGCATCCACCACCTCTCTGGGCAACCTGTGCAGTATTTACCACCCTCATTGTAAAGAATTTCTTCTTCACATCCAGCCTCACATGTAGGACTTCAGATACGCTGTTGTCTTTACCTGTTCTCCTCCATGTATTGCTCTCTTTTAATGGTTTTGAGTGTTTCTCCATCTCTGACCATTCTGTTCAGCATCACTGCCCTCCTCTGTGACCAGTCCTCTTCACACCTCATCTGTGGTGACTTTAGAGCGGTTGTGGCAGGATACCAGGTTGCCATAATATTTGTCAGGACAAACATTTCTATTCAAAGTGTTTTAAACAGATTTAAACCAGCAAAGTGCATTCACACTGGATGGGCTCGTTGGGTTGTGTGGTTGTGGTATGTCTCTTCCAGAAGCCGTCGCTTTCTGGTGGGATTTACTGTTCCTCTGAGCAAGCTCCCTGAGAGCCAGCAACAGCCACATGTACAGAGGAACCTCATGGATATATCATCTGAGCTTAAAATCTTCTGGCATGTAGCATTCCCAAGCAGGAGTGCATGACATTAATGGGAATTTCGCCATCAATTTCAAGAAAAGAGAGTCTGAAAAGGAGTTAAAGGGATGGAGGAGCCCCCATGGCCAGGCCATGTGGTGCAGCTGCGCAGACCTCCGTGGCAGTCACCTCACTGCCCAGACATTTCACTCCAGCTGCTAAGCAGGCCATAAATATCTGGTGATTATTTTGGCTCCTGGAGCCCTGTTAATGCTTTTGCAGTTTGTGTTCACTGTTTTGGGTGTCCCGCTCATCTCTGTTTTAAGCAGCATGCTGAAATGAATAGGGAAGGGGTGGATTCATTTTAATCAAACACCAAAAATTAAACTTTCATTAAAAGTACAGATGCTGATGAGTAATTTAGCCCTTGTAAAACATAGGAAAATGCTACATTGTTCTGTAAGTGCAGGAGACTAAATTTTCTTTCTCTTTCACAAATGCAAAAGCAAGAAAATGTTTTTCAGTAAGAATCCAATTTTACGAGGAGGGAATAATACATTACATAGTTGAAACACTTTGATGTCAATTTTATTTTGCAATCACTTCATAAGATATTCATATAGCCTTTTACATTGCCTCCAAGTGTGGAAGTCTAGGCACAATACAGTATTATCTTACTCTTTACCGTAATGATGAACGATAATGAGAACACATAATAAGATTTTACGTGTGCTCAAAGAAAAATCTCCTTTACCCCAGATGAGAGGAATTTTGCAGATCAAATTAATGTTATAAAACAGTACAATTTATCAAAGTAATACAGCTTTTCTTCTCTGAATCTATTGCATTCACAATGTCTGCAGCCAGTACATGGTGAACTATTAGAGTCTGATGGAGTATATTGTAAAATCTCTATGAAAAACACTTGGTTGATAAAAAAAAAAAAAATAAAATCCAAAAATCTCTTTTCCTCTCCTGTCCATCGCATTTATTCAATATAAAAAGTCAAATACTTGAAAGCTGTTTTATAGTGGTGCTGTTTACTTTTGAAAACACAGCCTAGTCCAAGGCAGAAGTATCTTTGTTCAGGTTCCTCAGAAACTAATGGATCACATTTGATTTCTCTCTGAAATGTGTATGTGCATGGAACACAGATTACAGCATAATGCTTGCAATATGCCTTGTCACCTTTTAATTTAGATTCAGGTTACTCCTCTATTCCTGATTTTAACATATAGCCTAAAAGTAAATTAGTAAAGTGTGGAATAGTGAAAAAACTCTGATTGATAGAAACCAGGAGTGGAAAGCTCATATTTGCTGTCTGATCCAGCATCCTCACCATGTTTTCTACATTTTTACTTGGTTTTAGATACTTCAACACCCAAAAGCACTCTTTTCTGGTAGCAGTTATTACAAAGCAGGGTTTTTTTCTTAGGACACATATGACACAAATAAACTCAATTTATTTAAGGAGCGATTGTAGTGCAGTCAAATGAAAGCTCAAAGAATTTGAGGAAACAGCATTGCCCATATCAAATTGAATAAGTAAACTACATAAATCAGGCTGAATACATTTGGAAGCTGAGCAACGTGGGGTCTGTCCAGTGCTGAGCAATGTGGGGTCTGTCCAGTGCTGAGCACTGTAGGGTCTGTCCAGTGCTGGGGTGGGAGCCCACCTAATATTGTAAACACCACTTTTCTGCAGGGGAGGGACAGGGGATATCTTCGTGCTGTGGGGAAGCATGGAAAACTTTAGTTCACATTTGCTGTATCTACACAGTTGCAGAGTTGATCCCTCTTCCCCTAATTCATCCGTAGCGCATCACAGCCTTGGTCACAAGCCAAAAAGGGCTTTGTCAGACACTCAGCCGGGCACTAGATCACAGGAACTACCTGCTCCGAGAGGCTTTGTTTGGCTCTGCTGTCGTCACGGAGCAGATTAATGGGAGAAAAAGGAGTGGAAAGAAGCTCTCACTCCAGCAGCTGCATCCCTATGATCAGCCCCTTGCACACGTGTGGTGCCTGGAAGAAAAATGTGCTAGAAAATGGGAGCGCTGCTGTGCAACCTGCACAGCGACCTGCAGCAATCCAGGGGGATGTCCAAAGGGACACAACTGTGGTAGCAAGGCTTTCCATTTCATCACATCTGCTCACACATTACCCTGCAGAATTTTGGGGGCTTTACCTACTCATAGCAGTTGTATATAAAGCACAATTCCTCTAATTTTTAATATATTTTTTTTTTCCTCCTGCTATTTCTGTCCTCTTTCATCATAGATAAATTAGCATGAGGGAAGCTGATGGGGCTAATTAGTTCCAAGCGCTGTTAATTTCTCTGCTTGGAACTCTTTGTTACCCAGTCGGATTGCTCCAGTTTTGCAGCTTATATTTTAAAACCTCTTCTTTCATAGCACCTAATCCTTTATTTATTCTTTTTTTCCCTTTTTGATCCTATGGGGATGTCCTGGTTTCAGCTGTAACAGTTCCTTTTTTTTTTCCTTCTTAGCTGCTGGTGCAGTGCTGTGTTTTGGCTTTAGTCTGAGAACAAAGCTGATAACACACCGATGTTTTAGTTGTTGCTCAGTAGTGCTTACTCTGATCAAGGACGTTTCAGTCTCTCATGTTTTGCCAGTGAGGAGGGGCACAAGAAGCCAGGAGGGAGCAGAGACAGGATACCTGACCTAAACTAGCCAAAGGGGTATTCCATGTTCAGGCTGGGTATCAGTCAGTGGGTGGTGATTGTGCATCACTTGTGTTTATTGTTTCTTTTCCTTTTCCCTTTTAGTTTTATATTCTCACCCCTTGTTATTTCCCTTATCATTATTATTATTAGTAGTAGTAGTATGTTGTACGTTAAACTGTTCTTATCTCAACCTGTGGGGTTTACATTCTTTAGATTCTCCTCCCCATCCCGCCCGGAGTGCGGAAGAAGGGAGTGAGAGAACGGCTGCGTGGTGCTGAGTTACCAGCTGGGCTTAAACCATGACAAGGGAAAAAATAATTCCACATAACTGGGACATAGAAGCTTGCGATGGAAATTACACGATTGCAAGGAAGATCTTGCCTTGAATGGAAATGTATTCAACAGAATAGTAACCATGGCAAGATCTGTAGAGAGACATAAATGAAAGGTGAATTTAGCAACAAAATGTAATCACCACAATACATAATGTCAGGAACTAACCTACCTAGCTGCTTCCTCCTAGACTTGTGTAGAACAAGGAATAGCTCCACAATTCTTATATCAAGCTCGAAACTGGAAAGAGTGCTTGTGGGAATAAGATACTTTGCTGTCAAAGTCACACAGCTCCACTCTCAGCTAATAACTTCTCCCTCATCTCTCATAGTTTCATGCACAACCATATAGATGTGCTGTGTACCTCGGCATCCCGTGCATTGGCGGCAACTCGATGCAAGATTTGCTCAGTAACTACAGATATTAAATAGTTCTGGCAAGTGGCAAATAAAACTTCCATGTGCACTATTATGCAGAACCAAAGGTAATAATCTTTTTTTTTTAGCCCCAGAAAAACTAACTTATTTCCTAGGAAGATGGAATCTAGATGCACTTGCAGACAAGATGCTTGGCCTCTGTAGAGATGTGAAAAAATACCCTGTCGATATAGTCAAGAACCAGTTAAGACGTGGTATTGTCACTGCCTGGCCAGTGTCTCACCCAGTTCTGTTCCCACTTGGATGCACACTAACTGCAACTCTTCCATGATGCCCATCCATAAGAAGGGCTTGAAGGAGGATCCAGGGAACTACAGGACTGTCAGTCTGACCTTGGTGCTGGGGAAGGTTATGGAGCAGATCATCCTGAGCACCATCATATGGCACATATAGGACAACCAGGTGACAAGGCCCAGCTAGCATGGGTTTATGCATGGCAGGTCCTGCTTGACTAACCTGATCTCCTTCTATGACAAGGTGATCCGCTTAGTGAATGAGGGAAAGGCTGTGGATGTTGTCTACCTAGTAGCAGGCTTTAGTAAAGCCAAGCCCAAAGAGAGATGGTGAGTGAAGTTAAATCTAGTTGGCAGCCAGTTACAAGTGGTGTTCCCCAGGGCTCACTATTGGGGTCAGTTCTGTTTAATATCTTTATCAGTGATCTGGACAAGGGGATCAAGTGCACCTCAGTAAATTTGCAGACAGCACTAAGTTAGGTGGGAGTGTTGATCTGCTGGAGGGCAGGAAGGCTCTGCAGAGGGGTCTGGACAGGCTGGATCAATGGGCTGAGAACAATTGTATGAGGTTCAACAAGGCAAAGTGCCAGATCCTGCACTTGGGCCACAACAACCCCATGTGGCTGGAAAGCTGCTCAGTGGAAAAGGACCTTGAGGTGTTGGTCAACAATCAGTTGAGTATGAGCCAGCTTGTGCCCAGGCAGCGAAGAAGCCAACAGCATCCTGGCTTGTATCAGCAATAGTGTGCCCAGCAGGGCCAGGGCAGTGATCATCCCCCTGTACTGGGCACTGGTGAGGCTGCACCTCGAGTCCTGTGTTCAGTTCTGGGCCCCTCACAACACAAGAGAGATATTGAGGTGTGGAGCGGGGCCAGAAAAGGGCAACAAAGCTGGTGAAGGGTCTGGAGCACAAGTGTGATGAGGAGTGGCTGAGGGACCTGGGGTTGTTTAGTCTGGAGAAAAGGAGGCTTGGGGGGGACCTTATCACTCTCTACAACTACCTGAAAGGAGGTTGTAGTGAGGTGGGTATCCATCTCTTCTCCCAAGTAATGAGCAATTGGACAAGAGGAAATGGACTCAAGTTGCACCAGGGGAGGTTTAGTTTGGATACTAGAAAAAATGTCTTTGCCAAAAGAGTTGTCAAGCACTGGAACAGGCTGTCCAGGGAAGTGATTGAGTCACCATCCCTACAGGTATTTAAAGGACATGTAGATGTAGCAATTAGGGACATGGTTTCATGGTGGACTCAGCAATGTTTAGTTGAACTCAATGATCTTACAGGTCTTTTCCAACCTAAATGATTCTATGATTCTGTGATGTGCACTACTCGCACCGCTGAGGCTGCTGCAACCAGCAAGATGCTGCAAAAGGCCAGCACCCTCCCTTTGATCAAGATCTCTGTAGAAGGTGAATGGCAGAATTAGGAAAAAACCCTTTGACTTTGTAGCTGTTATTCTGAATCTTGGATAACGTCTTTGCTGTTGCCTGTCTTCACTGACTCTACGGCTATGCCTGAGATGAGTAAATGGCACAAACGCACGTAAAAGCTGCTAAATGTCAAACATTTTGTACTGGAAATTAAATCCAGCTTCTGCAGCTCATCTGTCTAATTTCTTGATTTTTTATGTTTTTCTCCCCGAGGTGAGCTTAACCCTTGTCTGTGTGGAAACCTCAAGGGGAAACCAGGGGTTAGTTTTCAGTCAGCAGAGCCTTTTTTCAGAAGCTCCCATAGACATCCTTTTAAAACAAGGAAATAACAATCCTGTAAGCTAGGAAGTAAATCCTGAGTCTCTTCCCAAGCCTTAGGATCCCCTCTTGTTCAGTTTTATTTTTCTCGTAATTCATTGGCAGATTACTCTAACACAGATCAATCACCCCCCCCCCCAAAAAAAAAAAACATTAGTGTATTTGAAGATGGCTCATCTCTGTAGATGAAACAACCACCTCTACCTTCCGTTTTGAATAAATTCAGATTTTTAACTGAAGTGGCCTGGCTTATTTCCAGTTTACAGTAATTCCACTTACCTGAAATCCTCCTTTTAATACAACTCTGATGAAATGTCTGTCATCTCTTAACTGCCTGCAATGGTTGCAAAGTGCTACAGGAGCAGAATGGTTACAGCAGGGGCAAGTAAAGTGAGTTCTTTATAGGCAGTGATAAAATTTTCAAGAGCATCCTCGACTGGCATCAATCTGTTCCCCTGGAAGAAACACAGAATTTCCACAGCCTCTGATGGGAGCTGAATTAAGGAGACATAGGTGCTTTTAGACATCCCAATGCTCTCCCAGCATATTCTGTATTGATACATTGAAGTCACTTAGATTATTAGTTGGCTGGAAAGACAGAACTTACACACAAGAAAAAAAATAAGCTGGAAGCATAAAAATCAATATTATTAAATTAAAATAGTGAGGGTATGTGATAAAGGCAATTTTATTTTCACTGTAATGGTTTGTTTCTGGTTTCCTTTGATGCCATATTTTGCCTGATGTTTTTCAGGAAGATGAGTAGCTTGAAATCTACTGTGAAAGTACAGAAGCAGAGAGATGAAGTTAAAATGCTCCTTGTATTTCAAGTAGTGTTTTGGTACAGCTGTTTGGCAAGCACTGTAAATACTTACTGCATTTTATTTCAAGGCTCAGAGGCTTCTTTTATGCATTCATCTCCTTTATTGCTCCAGAACAGCAGCAAAACCCAACACTTTCCTATCCATGTACAATGCGTTACTAACTGAATCCAGCCTGGAAACCTCTGTGGGATGTCTGTCTTCTGAACATCCTAACCTCTCCTCTGAAAGTGGAAGCCACCTTCCTTTTTATTGTAGCAGCTGTTTAATGACCAGGAGAGGTTTCTTACCCCTGCACCCATAAACTGTTTTAAATGTACTTGGTTTTACTACATTATTTAGGTACTTTGCAATCCTTCAACAAAGTAAGAAATGTCATAAATATGAAGTGTCATCCCATAAAATTGTACTCCTTCAGAGTGGCAATTCGGGATCATGTTCATGACCTGGTGTGCTCTTCCAGTAAGAAAGAGGCAAGCAGAATTGATGCTCAATTAGAAGATGAGAGTAAGAAATTATATAACTTGCAGGTATCCTGTTCATCAAAAGACTGAGGACCTGCTGCAGATAGAAGGAAAAAGCAACACTATTCTCCAAATGATTTAAGAAGCTGACAAATAAGGAGAGATTTATTAATCACTGTGGTCTAACCTCATGCAATGGTAAGAAGTGAGGGGGTTTTGCTAAAACATGGAACTGGGACCTAAAGGCAACAGACATTCTTTATAGTTTGTGGATGGATCTACACCTCTTGGTTTGTTTCAGAGGATGGGAATGCAGTTAGAAACTCTTGAAGAACAGCTTCTGTTCCAAAGCAATGTCTGAAATAGGGTGCACGCCAAAAGGCAAGTGAAATTTATGTTCTTTTGAAATGTTATCTTGTCTAATATAAAGTAGAACTTTTCTGTTATTCATAGCTGGAAGATGTCCTGATCTACAGTTCAGATACAATTAACGGTTTTATTTCACATCATTCTTTTTCCTTATAAGTGAATAGCTGAATCACACGCTGAAGAAAGCAACTGCAGACCACTTCTATAAGCCCATTAAAGTGGGTGGTGCAGACACATTGAGGAAAAAAGCCTTACTTTCTCCTGTTCTGACAGAACGATTGTTTTTCCCCCAAGAAATCTTCAGCCTAGCACCAAAAACACTTCATCAATGGGATTTAGACACTTACCTTCTTTAGGAAGCTGCATGTGCAAAATTGTTGGGATGGTTACTCTAGGCTTTGCAGGACAGAGACCTTTGGCATCTATCCTGTCTATAAAATGCTACCTCCTCCCATCCCATCCCGTGTGCGCTCACACTCAACCCTTCCTGCTTCAAACTTAAAAGCGATAGAAAACCTGAACTCTCAGTCCCAGTTTGGTTGCTGGTGCTATCTCGTAGCACTGCTCCATGAATGGATCAGATCCAAGTACGCATTTAATGGGAATTATGAAAACTGAAAAGTGCAAGGTTCAACACTCCAAAAAGCACCTTCTTCCGCCACATCAAAGGGCTCATTGATCTCTTGCTGAAGTTCTGACCAAAGTGGAGCTGAGTGGGTGAAAAGAGGGCAGAAATAGATCAAATCTAATCTTAGGAGCTGCGTCAAGCAAGTACTTTATGGCCCACCCAAACCTGCTCATGAGACAATTTCTGAATATGTCTGGCAAATGTTAGGATTCTGCCTGAGCATATTCTCCAAGCGAGAAATAGCTCTTCTTTCTCTTTGCTCCCTTTTGTGTGTCCTTGAACTTTGTGTTCTTAGAAATCCCAAGTAACTATTCACGTCAATAAAGTGTTAAGATATTTGACCAGGCAGATTGACTCTGCTGATTTCAGCACTTCAAAAGGGAAACCGCTCTGTTGTTTTAACCATTTCAACACTCACCATAAGAGTTTATTTTCCTATCCCATTTAACTTCTGTTCAAAATCAAACAGGAAGCAATTAAGGTGAGCCTACTACAAAGCAGCGCTCAAAAATACGTAGCCAGGTCCCTAGCGCAAAGTGAAGGTCATGCCCTGAAAATGTAATTATATGCGTTTGGAAAGAATGCAGAGCACATAGACTAGGATGGCTGGTGTAAAAATACACCACCTTGACTCCACTTTAAGCAGGCAGATGACCAAGGCCAAGACAGACATTCCTACCACCACCACCGTGGAGGCACTGGTGGCAATAGTGGTTGAACTGACAAACTGAATTAGACCAACAATTTTATCTACTTGAATTAACAGAAGTGGGGAAAGAAACTCAACTCCCTACAAAGCAATCAACATTTCCTCTCTCCTAACTCCCCCTTTGACTTTTGTCAGGTCACTGCCACAATAACAGGGAGAGGGATGTTATGGAAGTAAGTATCTAATGACAACAGTGGGAGACAAAGCAAAGTCTTTACACAGGATTTAGCTAATTATATTTTGGGCAAATATTTATTTATCTAAAAACAAAATAAAAATCATTTTTAAAAGAAAAAATGTATTTAAATAAAAAAACAAAACTGTGAAATGTTATGGCACAGAAGTTCAAGACAAGTATAAATCCAGTTGCCACAACTGTTGCGTATTAATGTTGCACGTTTTTCTATAAAGGCTTTATTAAAGGTATTTACATGGCAATAAGATGTGTAAATATATACAGCAATCTAGGGACAACTCTTCTTTGGGATTCTCATATGAAAAAATGCCTTAAATACAAAATTCTAAAAGAAAAAAAGTTGAAGAGTTCATCCCCAAGCATGAAGAATGTCCCATCATCCCTTATGCCGAAAGTATCAATTATGAGGCAGTTTTGAGGTTCTGGCCAAACCCTTGGGAGATTCAGCCAAGGTTGTGTAGTCTCAAGTTAAATCGCACAGCATGCAGTTGCAATAGTTCCATACTCGATGGACTGGTGTAGTTCATGAGTGATATTGGAAACAGTAATATTTTATCATAGGTTCAGTCTGGTTTGGCTTTTTCTAAGCGATGCCCAAGAGCTCCTATGCACAAGAGTTCCTTAGCTGCTCGAGTTTGTGTTTCAACTGTTCTCTCCTCCGCCTCAACTGCTCTTTCTCTGCGATCAGTCTGTGTTCATCTGACTGGATGGAAAGAACGTACTCTGTTGCTTTTTTCAGGATGACAACCTTGGGCGCCTTTTCATTGTTGGCCACCTCGGGTATCTGGTCACGCAAGGCAAAGAAACTCAGCTTCAGCTCGTTTCTCCTCTGGCGTTCCAAGACATTATGTGTTCGCCTCTTGTCGTTCTCTTCCGAATCTGACGTGCGGGGACTTGAGCATTTTCGGTTGTTGCTGATCTGTTTGAGAACTCTGCCACTGTCCAACTTTAGCCTTTTTGCAGCTGGGTATTCAACCTTGGTGGAGGGAGGAGCGGCATAATTGTGCTGATGGATGTTGACATGACACCGTTTGAGAACCAGCGGGCTGTGATGGGGCTTACTGTGCTCTTCTGATGTCTCTGTGCTGGACTCTGTGCTGGATTCGGATTCATTTGCTTCAGCTAATGTGACAACATCAATTTCCTCATCTTCCTCTTGTTCTTCTTCTGCAAGGAAAGGCAAAAAAAGTCATAAGCTGATCTGTGCAAATACTCTGAAGACCATTGTATTTATAAGGAAAGGTTACTCTGAGCTCCACAAAGAGGAACTAATTGACAAAACCTTCTTAAACCCATTTGATGTTGCTGGACTTGGCCTTTCCAAGAGTCTTTCCTTTAAGGAAACAAGCCTTCAAGTGCAATAGGACACACCGACCAACAGCGCTCCAAACCCCAGCTCCCTGATTTCAAAAGTTGCAAAGATCTTGCGCAATTCCGAGGAGCACATGAAAGATAGCAGGAAAGTTTAACCTCGGTTGTCAGCAGTACAGCGCAATAAAGCTCCCAGACTCAAGCTGCCCTTAATTAAGGATTTAGAAGGCTTTGGCCACGCCTCAAAAGAAAGCTTACTTAACACACATGTGTATTCAGAGACATTTTCTGAATCTCTCTTGATCTGCTAATTTGTGGAAAACCGAAGGGAGGAGAAAAGAAAAAAAAAAGGGGGGGGGGGGGGAAGGCTGGAACGCTTTGAGTAGAAACTCACTCTCAACCCAAATTTATGAGGGAGCGGAACACGCTGTCAAATACCTAAGGAAGCATTTCTAAAACTTTCCCAGCCCCATTCACTCCTCGGCAGCCACTTTCACTAGCACCTCCCCGACTGCACATTCCCCCCGCGGCTCTCGGGCGGGAGTTAACTCCTTCCCGGCCCACACGGGGCACCGGGCGCCAGCTCAACCGGGACCCCGTCGGTAAAGTTTCTCCCTCCTCCCCGCCTCATTTTCCTTATTCCCCCCTTTTCCTCCCTCCACTCCTGGAGGGAAAACTGGTCTGTTTTTCCAGGAAATAAACTCGTCGGGAGCCTCGCTAACGTGGCATTTAAAAGAGCCCATGAGGGAGGGGAGCGAGTTGGGAGGCGGGCAGGGGGCTGCCGCGCCGCTCCCCCCGCGGGTGTCCCCCGTGTCCCCACTCACCCGAGTCGCTGCTGGTGGTCGGCGGCGTGTCATCGCCCAAAAGGGACGCGGGGCTGGCGCCGGGGGGCCCGGCCCGCGGGGCGCGCTCGCTGAGCGGGTATGGAAAGACCACCGAGGGGTCGATGCAGTCGGCGGCGGCTGCGCCCAGGTCATGCAGATAGAGGCCGGCCGAGGCGGCGGGGGACGCGGCGAGGCCGGGCGGCGGCGGTCCGGCAGGCGTTGGGCCGGGGCGGGCGTTGGGGCCCCCCTCCCGGCGGGCTGCCTGGTAGGAAGCCAGCTTCTCGGAGACCACCTTCTCCAGCTTGGCGGCGGCGGAGAAACCGCTCCACATGCAGTCCTGGATGATGATGGACTTGACGAAGGACTCGTCGTCCGGATCGCAGATGAAGCTCTGGTTGACCATGTCTCCCCCGAGAAGCTCGGTCACGATCTCCAGCTGGTCGGCGGTGGAAGGGAAGCAGGAGGCGGCGGCCAGGCTGGAGCGGCGGCTTGGGGAGAGGGGCGGCGTGGGCAGCAATTCAAACTTCTTCCAGATGTCCTCGGACGGGGCGGGGGGCTGCAGCTCGCTGCCCCGCTGCTGCGCCGCCAGGTAGAAGTTCTCCTCCTCCTCCTCGAAGTAGAAGTAGGGCTGCACCGAGTCGTAGTCGTAATCGTAGTTCTTGCTGGGGAAGCCGGCGCTGAGCGGCATCGCGGCGGCTGGTGCCTGCGGGCGGGAGTGGGGGAAAGGGGTGCCCTGGTGAGCCGCGTTCCGCCGTGGGGACCGGCTCCCCCCGGCCTCGGCTAGACCACCGGACCCCCCAGCGCGCAGCGTTCCCTCCCGCTCCCCGCGCCGGGGAAACGCGCAGTCTCGTTTGGTAATTAAAAAAATTACATAATAATAATAAAAAAAATAAATGCACGACCTCCCTTCACCCCCTTCCAACAACAGGACAACCGGGCGGCGCGACCTGATCTACCGCGGGGTCGGCTGCCGGCTCCCGGACCACCCTCCCCGCTGCTGGGGGCTCCCGCAGCTCGGCCGCCCCGGCTCGGCTTAGCTCCGCGCCCGCCGCCCCTCTGCTGCCGCCCTCACCCGGAGCAGTGCTCCGGCCGGCGCCGGCACCGAGCCCCTTCCCTTCCCTCCCTCCCGGGGCCGCAGCGCCATCCCCATCGCGCCTCCTGCGTCCCGGGAGCCGGGCGGGAAGGGGCGGCGAATGGCCGGCAGCTTCCAGGCGGGAGCCGGGCTGCTCCCCAGCCACCCACCTGGGCGTGCGGGCAACGCGCGGGGACGGGCAGGGACCCTGGCAAACTTTGCCAAATCGTGTTATATATACATATATATACGCATATATATATGCATATAAGTAATATGTGCAGTAACCATAACCTGCCCGCCCTTACGCGGGAGAAGCAAATGTTCCTCCAAAAAAAAAAAAAAAAAAAAAAAAAATTTTTTAAAAAATTAAATAAAATCCGAGCGCAAGAAAAAAGATGGGGATCGCCGGTGCCCCGGCAGCGGAGAGCGTCCCTCGGGAGGGACCGTCGGTATCCACGTCCGCGGCAGCCCGGGTGTCACCGGCCCGTGTCAGTCCAAACGCCACAACCGCGAGGATCGAGTGATGGGAAGAGCAGAGCCCCGCAACTCACCGGCTTCTCCAACGCGCCAGCTGCGAGACGTAGCGAGGCAATTATTGCGGGCGGTGCGGGGAGCAACAAAACAAGGGCGGAAAAAAAAATATATAATAAAAAATAAAAGAATTAAAAATAAAAAAGAAAAGCACCGCCGGAAAGGACAGAGGGGGCGAAAAGACAAATCGCCGCGAGAATGTAGATCTCTTCGTCCACCACGGTTTAAAAAACCCACTCGGCGCAGCGGAGAGAAGCCGCCTTCCCGGCGTGCGCAGGCTGTATGTCCAAGGCGGGCGGCGCGCTCTGTCCGGTACAATAGAACTTTAGTTGCTTTCCTGCTTTAAAGCGCCAGCGAGGGGCGGGCGGGAGGTGCCGCGGGGGGCGGGGGCAGCACCGCGGGGCCCCGTGCGCGCTCTCGCCTTGCGCGCCGCCGCTCCCCGCCCGCTGTCGGCCGCCGCGCAGGCTCCGCGCTCCCGCCGTGGGGAGGGCGCGCCGCGAGGGGGCGGCCGCGCTGCTCCGCGCTAACCCCCGTCTCTTCGCACTACCCTGAGCCGCGCTCGGCTGCGGAGAGATCCGCGGGCGCGCTTGTCTCCTTCTCCGGCGGCCCGGAGGCGCCGGGGGGAGGCGATGCAGCGCTCCGCGGCCCTTTCTATTTATTTTACTATTTTTTTTTTTTTCTTTTTACTACGAGCCGCGCAAGGAGAGGTCGGAAGTAAACATAGTAAAAAAAAAAAAAAATACTAGTAGGGATTAAAAGGCGGCTCCTCGCCGTTCCCTTCCTCCCGCCGGTTTCCCGGCAGGGACAGCGCGATGCCCCCCGATGGCGGCTGCAGGGGAAGAGGCTTCCCCCTCTCCCTTCCCCGCCTCGGAGAGGCTCCGGCGCGCCCCGAGGGCGAGCTGGCCCCCGAGGGGCAGGGCCGGCGGGGGAGGCGCTGGCTCCCGGCACAAAGGAGCGTGTGTGGCTCGGGCACCCTCGCCCCGGTCGCCGCTTGATTATCCCGCCTCTGCCGGCGTCTGCAGAGGATTAAACCGGGAGAAGGAGGCTGCGGGGGGGCGGGGGCAGAGCCCCACGGGGGTCACCTTGCAGCCGCCTTCCCTTTGACGGTCCCCGGGAGTGCCCCCGCCCCACTCTGACTCCACCGACGGCCCCTTCCCCCCTATCCCGCGGTGACACCCCGCCCCTCATTTCGCCCATCCCCGATGGGGCGCGGAACCGCGGCTGCTGCCGAGCCCCGACGGGGCGCCCCCACCCCCTTTATGCCAGGTCCCACTGGTACCCCGGCCCCGCACACCGTTAGCTAACACGACCTGCACGGGCACCGCCTCCCCCACCTCCCACCGCAGGGGCAGGCGCCGCTCCCGCACCTGCGGTTCCCCTGCCGCGCCTCGCGCATCCTGCCGATCCCCTCCCTCGCTGTCCACCGCACCCGCGGGAGATGGGGGGACACCCTGGTGTGATGTGTGTCTCCGTCCCCAACCCGCTGCCATGCGGCTGTCCCGTCCGGGGTTTCTATTCCTATATGTACATTTATTTATTCCCCCCTACAGCTTTTCCCCAAGCCGAAGGCACCAGCCCCGGGGACAAGGCGGGAGCCCCCCCTCCCGCCGCCGCTTTCCCACGGCCGCCGCCGCCGCTACCGTGGGGCCATCGCGCCCTCTGCCGGCCGGCCCGGCCCGCGGGAGGCGGTGCAACCCCGCCCCGGCACCTGCGGCTCCCCCGCCCTCAACGGTGGCGTCTCTCCTGCACCCCCCCCAAAATAACCCCCGTACCCCCCGTTTCTGTTTGTCTGCACTTATGAGCAGCGTTTCGCGTTTGCAAGCATCAGGCTCCTTCAAAATCTGGACTGTTTTCTCCTGTCGTGCATCCCGTTAGTGAAGAAGGGGCAGTTTCACACAGAAAGGATGATAAACCAACCGAGAGCAGCAGTGGAGTCATGATGCAGTTGTTTCACCTACTGACATTTCAGCATCGGATTTGCCCTTGCTCAGAAATAGCTTAAAATATAGAGCTATTTTTAAATGCCATCACCCTCTGTCTATAATAGACCTTGCTGCTGTGAATGGAAATAACGTGACTAAAGGCAGGCCCTTTAGCCAGAAAGATGCAAGATCCAAATTAATCTAACTACAACTAGTGTAAAACGCAGTGTGGGCATTTTTATCTGTGTAAGAACAGCACCAGAGTAGCGCAGATGCATTATAAATGCCTTCAAAATAGTAAAAGCCATTGAAGTTCAGCTGGAGCTGGTAACAGTAGGAGTATTTTGAAACTACTCCTGTACAGATAGGGTTGAAAATCATAGCCTCATTCCGGATTGCAATATTATCATAGTCAGAGCAATTAACTGTAGTATCATAGAGGATTATGACTTGAGGTGAGGAGTAAGTAACAGAAGCAGATGGACTCTTAAAATACCCTGTGTTCACATGAATGGAAAAACAGGAAAGGAGGATTGGAAGAAATGTGCTATTGAAACAATACAGCCTTCAGAGGAAATAGTCTTTAAGATATTCTATAGCATTTCTACAGGTCTCACACAGACTGCAAATGTGCTTTTTCTTTGGGAGCCAACTCGGAGGTGTACCAGCGCGGGTTTTAGGTGGCAGTTTTAGTGTGGATGAAGCAAGATGTTTTGCTCTGATTTCTTCTGTCCAGCCCCAGCTGTAAAAGAACACAGGCGAGGCATGAAATCAGTAAGTATAAATCTCCAGTAAACAGGCCATTTTGACAAAATAGCTGCTATATGGAAAGAATAAATGCACAAGTATAATGTTAAAGAGACAGCAGATTCAATGGGATTGTTTTGACACGCGGCATTTAGTGATAAATAGGAAAGTGATAAATAGGAAAGGGAAGGGGGGCCGAGCTGGGAGCCTGGGTGGAATTTATGTGTGATGGCAGAGTGGGAACCTGTGAGAAGCAGAAATGAAAGCAAAACCTGAGAGAGAAGTGGAGATGGTGGAAAAAGCTCTCACACCTCTGCATCTGGAAACCCCTGAGACAACTTGTAATGTTATGTGTGCCTGTGCCACCTACTTCATGGTTGGCTCTCAGGAGACATCTGCAGCTTCTTTTTCAGTGGACAATAAGCTGTCTGTTAGGTGTAGGTCACCATGAGCATGTAGCTATCTTCAGAAATGCCTGCTGAAGTTTTCACTTGACTCTCCACGGCTTTGCAGGTTCCTGGTCTTCCACTGGTGAGAAACAGAAAAGCACTAACCAGGAATTAATTAGTCCTGGAAAGTCCTAACTGCTTGTATGAGAGATTTAGCCAAACAAAAGTGGTCCTTGCACCCAGAGCTGTTAGAATTGGCTAGCACAGCTTTGCATATCTGATAGCACCTGTACAGGGAATCTCCACTGCTACCTTAAAAGACCCCAGTCCAAAATTACTGCCCCACATTACAGAGTCAAGAAGAATCAAATTTGCCCTATTACTGTGAAAGCCGGAAAAGAAACGTGTTACTTTTTCATCTCTTCCAGTGGCTGTAATATCTTTAACAATAGGTGAGAGGTGCGTAGGCAGAAGCTGACAGTGCTTCCACAAGCTGTGCAGCATTGACTATATAACATCTTCCTACCCCCCTCTTCCAGGCTCAGAAAGACTCTCATGCTGCAATGACACATACTTTCTCAATGGACTTCCCCAGCATGAAGAAGAAACACAGACATCTGGGAAGTCCACTGTCCTTGTCTGTGCACCATGGTGAAAAACAGAGCCCCAAATACACCTTGTGATGAAGTCGTAGCAAGACAAGTACCACTGCTCTTTCTATCTTTGCTAGCCCAGTACAGCAGCCCCAGCCATGGGCTACAAGTCTTTGACATGGTAAAGCATGCAGAAGAAAGCAGTGAGTTTCGTGGATGATGTGTCATCAGTGAATATGAATGAGAGGATCACAACAGGATCATAAAATGAAATAAAATGTTCTAGTTTTAAACCAAAGGTAGTGTGTATCAAATACTAAGGTCTTGTCTGCTGTTGGAAGCCAAGGCTGTTTTCAGCCTCACCTTGTGGATGTCCGTCTTCAGGCAGTGATATCATGGGGTCAGGGAAAGTGGCATCTGGTGTAATTTATTTATTTGACTTTCCCTCGTGCTCTCAATGATGTGCCCAAGAGTGCCTGCAACAAACATGGCAGGTTCTTCCTCTGCACTATGCTTCTCATGATCCTCACTATGGAAAAATTCAGACCATTTATTCCCAACAGGAAAAGGGAAATGCATAGAAGGAAATACAAGAAAAACAAACAGGGAGAGGTTTGGCAAAAGAAAGTGTTATGGTGACATTAAGTTACTCCCCCAGTACTCACAGGAACACACTGAAATCCCAGAAAAGGAAGTTTTGTCCTCAAGAGCATTAGGACAGATCCTGAGCTGCTCCTCTGGCTTTGGCTGCAAACACAGGTCTTCAACCCAGACCAAAGGAGATTTGAAATGATCCTGCCCAGGGTTCAGAGCTAGGAGCTATTTTGTCTTTTGATTGTTAAACCCAAACATTGTAGATGTTGGCTCTTCAATTTCACAGTGCATATGAAACCAAGTCTTCAGTGAAATAGAAACATTACCAGTTTTTAAAGGAGGTCTGGCATTAGTTGCACATTGACCAGTATATATTTGTCCTGCTTTATCCTATTCTATGTGGCTGTAAAACTGAAGAGGCCAACAGGATCGCAAGACAGGAAAACATCTTCATTGTAATCTAACTTTTTTGAGTACAGAGAATAAAATCCTTTTCGCCAGCTTTGGTCTTTCCATCATTTGCAGCATTTACTGGTTTTGCTTCAGGGTAAAATTACCGCAGCTGTTAATTTAACTTTGTTTACAGACAGTTTCACTCTGCAGTTCTTTCAAACCATCAGTTTACTTGGGTATCAAATTTGAGTTTGTTTTCAAACAGAGCAGCCCTTGATTAGTTTATTCTTAGCTATATAAAATAATTCAGATGCATATACAACTGGTTTAAAATCTCAATACCAGCTACCTAATGCTATTTTGTTGTTTAAATACACTAACTGTAAACTAACCTAAGTTCCACTGAAGCAACCTCCAAAATACAGTAGAGTTTGAATCAGCCCTTCCTACACAAATTAACACCTTTTGACATGGGTAGCAGGGAGGAACCCAGCTAACACCAGTAGTTTTGGCATTTGTTGATGGAAGAGGGTTGTCCAGCTGTGGATTAAGGGTGAATTACAGGAAATCTGCACTGATTTAAGTGCATGATGAATGGGGAGATCTTCAAGGCTCTTGTGAAAGATAAACAGTTGTTTTTGAAAGTCTGGGTCATTTAAATTTCTCATCAAAAAGAAAAAGAAGAGCTTTTTCAGGACAATCAGCCCCAAAAGGCTGGTCATGCATCCCCATGGCCTCTGCATTCTCTGAATTTCATGCTGCAGTTATCAGATTGTTAAGGCATCCCAGCTCTGCTTGATTAAGTCCTCTTTAAAGTATTAAGGCTATTTGCAACTACTTAATAATCCTTTCAGGTACCAACACTGTCAAGGCTTTCTTTAATTTTAAAAGCCTTGGTCTTTAGAGCTAAGATGGGATCAGAGCCTCTCTCATTGTGCTCCAGCTCTTCAATGTTAGTGGGGGAGAGTTTCTGAACGATGCTCCCTGTTCTGCACCCTGCACAGACTGAGCATCACACGTGGGGCAGCAGGAATGAGGCTTTCTGCCTACCCTTGCATGTGGAGCCACTTCCATATTGCACCTGCCAAGTGCAGAGAGTCCACCTCCTCTTGGTGTGATGCCAAGCGGATCTGCAAAGCCTGTGCATCCAGTGAGAAAGAGCTCCATTGCAGCTGGAAAGAAGGGAAAGATTGGAATTTATTAGACAGGTTTCTTATTAATGTTCAAGAAAAATAAATGACTCCTCCTGTAGCAACTTCTTTGCAGGTTTAGTATGAAAGCAGAGGAGCATGGAGCTTACTGTAGTTCTTAAGGCACGTCCTGTGGAGGCACAGTTTCAGAAATATCTGAGTGTATCAGATATTATCTGGAGGAAGGAATGTGTCAGCTGACAGCAAAGCTGGAAACTATTGAAACTATTGTCAGCTGGGCCATTATTATAATTATCTCTTGTCTCCTCGAGAATTAATATCCAACAATCCCATCCCATCTAAACAGGTAAGAGTATACAACCCTTTCAGGAATAATGCAGTTGGTTACAAAATAGCTGCTTTAAAGATGAGGCATCTGATTGCTACCAAATTACTAGGTTCAGCCACAGGAAAACATTCTGGGAAAGACAGTAGCCCCACAGAGGGATAACCTCTAAAAAAGTAGCGATGTATGGGCTTTGGAAAACACTGAAGATTGTGGATGCTGCTGGTCTTTTTGCAGGTCTTAGGTGGCTGTATTTAATTCTTCGAGGAGGTGGAAGGGTGAATGCAATCTACTCATCTGATCCAATGCAAAGTCCAGAGCTCTGGTTCAAGCTGCTGGTGAAGGCTGTCTGAGCTCCCTTGTCTGGCCCCATGCTGAGCAAGCTCAAGAGCGCTCGCGGGTTTTGCTTGTCTTGCTCAGCAGGTGAAATGATGATGTTCTTGTCGTCAGCCCTTATATTAATCTCAGAGCTCCTGTTTGATCATGCCTTTATAGGAGGGAGGAAGGTGAGCTTGTAGCAGGGAGTTTGTACGTATTTACAAGAAACATCTCTAACTTGAGATATGGGTCCTCCACGAGTTTCTGCTATCGAGACATGCGCAGAGCTGGTTTATGGAAGAGAACAGTCACATGTAAAAATCATGTTGGTGAGCTGGGAATAAGCGCAGCTGGCATCTGCAGTCACAGACAAACCCTTTTCAGTGCTATTCCAATGAAATTTCCTTTCTAGCCACACTCAACTAAAATGATACTGACTCCATCACTGAGAACATTCCGAGAACAGCTGAGTGCGTTTGTCCTCCACTCAAGTTAGTGTGATGCAGACACCTTTCTCATGGGTAGTACCTGGTGCACAGCCTTTCAGAGTAGCTGCTCACAGCACAGAGCACACCAGTGGGGAACATGCCATCAAGCTGAGTCCTAAGAAGTCGTCGGATAGTTTCTAACTCTTCACACCTACAAACCTTTTAATGAATTCAGCTGTTACAGTCTCCTACTAATGTCATGTGGCTGATAACCCTAACTTCTCTTTAGCTTTATCGTTCTGTGCAGTTAATTCTGAATGGACTTGGGTGTACATAGCCAGGTATAGCAAAAGTGATACCTTGGCTAGATCAGGGCTTGCAATTTCCAAACTTTCTGGGTTCTAATTGTCTTGGGTCAGGCATCTGTAAGTAAGGGATAACACTGAGAAGTGTGGGCTAAGCCATCAGTGATGGTCGTGTCAGCAGGCCCCGGTGGTGCAGTGTGTTCCTCTAAGCTCTTTGTATGAGTTTTAGCATTGGTTTTGTTACTTTTGGTGTAGTTTAGTTTACCAGCACTCAGGCCAATTCAGAACTGTTTAACAGCACTCAGACCAGACGTCTTGGGGAGATGAAGCATTCTTATCTGCTGCATTTTGAAACGAGCATAAGAGAGGCAAATACATCCATGAACATTTGCTGCCAGTATGGATTTAAAAGCAAAATGCAGTCAGAAAGGCTACGGAAAAACTACTTCACTTGGCTGATAACTCAATTTTTTGATAAGAAAGAGGGAATGTTTTGTCTCTCTGTATCAGATAAGCGACTTATCACTCCCTGCACTGTTGATGATGAACATGTTCATCTGACAGATAGTGGCAATAAAGCCGCATCTCCCCTTTGCGCTGCAAGACATATGCAGCACCAAATGAAATTAC